>NW_027507764.1:395742929-396365929 GCF_037356315.1 Lithobates pipiens | reverse complement strand
TCTGCTGCTGGTCCTGATCTCTGGGATTCCTGGACCAGATTGGGCTCCCTATTATATGGACTCCTCAAGCTTCAAATTTTCTTTTCCACAGACCTGATGTGTTCCCTGGGGGCCAAAAGGCTTCACATATTCCGAAAGTTTATCCAGCGTTGACTTCCTCTTTATTTTGTTACCCAGAATAAAGGGATATTTTATTTTCAGAAAATACTTTCCTATGTGTTTTTCTTCAAATAGGGCAGTTTGTTTGTGAGTAGGCAGATACATTTCAAAATGACAATATCAACCTCCTTGATGTTAATAAAAAATACAAGATAATAATATTATTGTGGTAACTTGACACCAAAAAATTATATGGAGATCACTAGAAAATATTTTTAAAGTTATCTTAAAAAAAATGTAGATGAAATAAAAAATTATAAACGATGACTAAACAAAATAATTGTAAACATTATTATGGAGATCAGGCTTTTAAAAAATAGAATATTATTCATGAGTTCAGGATACATAATAAAGACATATGTTTGTGAGAACTCTGTGTGAAGACGAGCAGCAAAACAACTTCATTCTTCAAGTATTATAAAGAAGGAATGAATGCGCTGCATTAAAAGATCACAGATACAGCAGCGTGAGGAATGTGCTAGCTCTAATACAAACGCTAGTTTTACCACACTGAGCGCTGTTTAGTTAGCTATAATAATTTCACAATACTAGATAGGATGGTCAAAACTGTTTGGTATATACTGAAGAGGGTTAGTGCACACTTTATCAATATTTATGTTTGTTTATCCTGTGATTGCTATTGCTAGTACTTTTATATGCTTCACATTGAATTTATAGAACCTGGATTCTCCCCAAATAGGTGCCCTTGCAGAGCTTCTTCTGCTGTTGTGTCCATTCAGCCCCTCTCTCATGATTGGCTAACTTACTTTGATTGGCAGCAGTGGGAGCCAATGGCACCTCTGCTGTGTCTCAGCCAATCAGGAGGGATAGGCCCGGACAACCGAGGGACTGGTGGACATCGCTGGAGAGAGAGGGGACTCAGGTAAGTATTAGGGGGTGCTGGGGCAGCTGCTACACACAGAAGGCTTTTTGTCTTGATGCATAGAATGCATTAAGATAAAAAACAAAAAAACTTCTGCCTTTGCAACTCTTTGAAGGCTGTTGATAACATTTACCAATAGAGAAGCATAGGAATTTTATAGGGTGATGTCAAACTAGGCTTTTGCTGGAAAATTTAATAATTGCATATCAATTTAATAGGCGTTGCTGGGTCTACTGGTGGTGCAGTTTTACTGAAGGTAACCATCAACTCCTTCTATCTATTGTCATGGAGTTCAGAGGACTAACAGTCAGACAAGATAATAAAATGTTGGAAGTTCCCAGACATATGGTCAGAGCAAAAAGCTTACAGTGACATGGTTAGCAGGCGAATGGCCAGGACAGACACAGACATAAAGATCTTAAGCAGAGTCCAGGTTCTAGAGAGGTAAACAAAGCAATAATTGACAAACAAAAACAACAAGCAAAAGATTTATACAATGACAGACAAGCTGATCATACATACGGCCAAAGAATTTATAGAAATAATCCAAGCAATGGACAGTCAGAAAGAAAAAAAAGTCAGGCCGACTTCTATCCAAGGGTGCATGTTGAACCTGAGCTTCAATAAAATGATGAGCAGATAGCAAAAGTTCAAGGCTGATGACTGTTACACACATACACACACACACACACACACACACACACAAGCATAATATGCATAATATATGTGCATATAGTATGTATAAAACACACACAAACATACATAAATCTGTGTACATAAACACATGTAAAGAATGAAAAAAAGCCCAACCTGTAATCACCTTTTATTGATTTCAACTCATGGTTTTATTTTGAACTTATGTTTCCCCTAGCTAAGAAAAAAGTAATGATTTTCAAACACTTCTGAGGTATGCAAATCCAAAATCACAGCCATAAAGTTATGTAAGATGGAAATTCTTTGTGACAAATGTATATGGTTTACAATTTATTCAATACATTATTCTATGTTTTAATTGTATCAAGGCAATGATTTGCACATCGTCGGGAACTGCCAAATGATTTTTTGTGATGGCAAACTGGTAACAATACCCTGTCATTAACAGTAATTAAGCTCATCCAGATCAGCTTCACCAAAGTATTAAAATAAAGTTTACATTTAACTGCAAGTTTAAACATTTTTCATTTAATACTTTTAAAGGGTAACTCCACGTTTGTTGAGTAAAAATAAACCCCCCTTGGTCCTCAGTGTGGATTTTATCAAACTTTGTAGCACATTCTTACCTTTTGTTGCTGTGAAGAAGTAGCCTTTTTATCAGACTTATCACATACTCATTCTGAATTGTAGGGTCTGGTTCATTATTGATCAACTGATGCACTTTCTGTGTTCTAATGAGGAATGCTGCATCCCTTTAGAATTGATTAACCCTTGAGGAATATATCACCAAACTTACATTTCTATTGTAGGGGTGCCTAAAATCTGACTTTTATCTTGCAAACTTCTTCAAACTTCTGGGAAAATTCCAGGAAATTACAATTTTGGAGAACTACTGTACACAGGTTGCCATATTGCACTAAATTTTACAGAAAATTATAATGTTACAGATTGAAAGGGACAGGTGATTTTTAATAACATTAAAGTACAACATGGCTTGTGTAGGAATTGTGTATGCTATTTTTTTTTATTTGCTATATTTTTCTACTTTTTGTTATATAAAGTAGTGTAGAGTAAAGCCTCGTACACACAATCGGATTTTCCGATGGGAATTGTGTGATGACAGGCTGTTGGTGGAAAATCCAATCGTCTGTATGCTCCATCAGACAATTGTTGGCCAACTTTCCATGGATAAATGTTGGATGCCAAGTTTATAAATTTTCCGCGGACACCGGTCTGTTGTCAGATTTTCCGAGCGTGTATACACAAGTCCATCAGACAAAAGTCCAAAGTACAAACATACATGCTAAGAAGCAAGGACAAGCCAGAAGCGGTCGGTCTTGTAAAACTAGCATTTGTAATGGAGAATTCACATTCGTAATGGCAAATTATGAAATCTCGAAATGCAACGCACATTCTCTTCTTATTTAATGGGATAATAATGAATCTGTTTTGCTGGTGATACTGGCGGAGTTCTGCCAAACGTATTTAAAAAATATTTTTTTCTAGCGATATCAAGAATAATATTATTATGTTTTTTTATTTTTTTTGGTCAAGTTACCACAACACCATTATCCTGAAGGTTTTTATATCAAAGCTACAGCTATGTTGGTGTCCCTTGTTCATTTTACATTATATTTTTTTAAACATAACTGCCTACTCCCAAACTGTCATTTGAAGTAAACCACATAGCCAAGTATTATTGCACTCAATTTTTTTATTGTGCATTAAAAAAAGAAAACAAAGAAAATTAGACATGCTACCTGCCAATAGAACTTAAAGTGGGAGTCCGCCGTTTTCTTTTTTTTTTTTTAAAGCCAGCAGCTACAAATACTGCAGCTGCTGACTTTTAAAATAATGACACTTACCCGCCCAGCGCGCCCACGATGTCGGCACCCGAAGCCGATCTCTCGATCATCTCTCGGGTGCTGCCGCCGCTATCTTGGGTATGGGAATCAGGAAGTGGAGCCTTGTGGCTTCATTTCCCGGTTCCCTACTGTGCATGCGCGAGTCGTGCTGCGCAATAAGGATGGTCCCTGCTGTCTCTGGGATCCGTGTGTTTCCCAGCAGACAGCGGGGGCCCTCAGAAAGGGGCGTAGATTCTGCGGAAAGGGGCGTAGCCTCTGCAGATATCTATGCCGGAAGTGGGTGCAGATACCTGTACTGTACAGGTACCTGCACCCCCCTCCCCCCTGAAAGGTGCCAATTGTGGCGCCGGAGGGGGGTTCCAATGAGCGGAAGCTCCACTTTAACCAAAAAGTGCATTCTATACATCCAAAAATATAGAAAATATGCCAAATCAAATCATTATTCAAACAAAAAATAAAATAAAAGGACCATGCATGTGTCCTGCTTCTTAATATAGGGGGCCAACAATGCCAAGAGTTGGTGAAAGAAGGGGTCTGTCACCCAGAGATAATTCCGAAAATAATCCGGATTATTCTCCTGGAGTTCCCGCAGCAAAGGCATATGACATAATTGGTCATGATTAATAAAGTAATCAATTTTTGGTCCAAGAAACCCTCCTCCACCTGTTCCCGAACTGGACTTGGGTCAAAGCAATAACACCAAGGCCAATAAAAAATAACGCATTACCCCCTCTGATTCTGCAACATGGCTGGTTGGGAAGGTGTGTAATGTAGTAGGTCTTGGCGCTGCTCGTTAGACTGGTAAAGATATGTTATATCCTCTGTAAATAATGATCTTGCATAAGGGAAGAAAAACATTTATATTCAATTAAGAAAAAATCTCTTAGACAAAAATTAACCCTTGGGCTATATATACCCTTTTCGTACTCCTAAAAAATAAAAATGTATGTGCTCTAAAGTAAACGTATTCTTGTTTTTATTTGTGTTAGAGACTCTGCCTGCATTTGACAGTTGCCCGGATGATTTTCTAGAACCTTTCCCTTATTTAGGTCTTAAAAATTTGGCATTGGATATTTAATCGTTTTAAAAGGAAAAACTTTTTTGAGATTACTCTGTGTTAGAACCTCTGGAGTTTTTTATGTAGAACCCGAGAAAAAAATGTTTTGTGTATTTAAATGTGCCCTTGACATTTATTTGGGTGATTGGTACTGCTGATTATTGCTAAAAAGACCCAGTGATTCTAAAACCTACCAAAATCTAGTTGATAAAATTGACAGGCATTGTGAAAAAAATATATTATGAATACATATATATGATTGCAACCGTGAATAATTAATAACACCTCTGCCACTCTGTATTCTTATATAAAGTGACTAGTACTTCAATATGGTAAACAAGGTGACTGTATCCCTCCGTGGAAAAAACACACCTGTTATTGCACCTTTACATAGACAAACCATATGCAAAATCATAAAGTGACTTGTGCTCGCAAAAAGTGACTGGTGCTCTATGTAAACAAACTAAACAAAAAGTGACTTAGTGCTCTAAGGATAGTCCCATAAGCAAAGAACATCTTCTTGGGGAGGATTCCTTCACATATAAATTACGCGTGGTGATATACTCCGTGCTCCTATTGCCAATGCACTCACTGGAACCTCTAACCCTTCCTGGGGTATTGTGCCGTCACATTATGTGCCACTGTTTAGCAATTCAGAGGCTCCCTGACTTCGGTGTAATGGCACTATTAAGTATTGGTCTCATATATTAACCATAAAAGAGAAGGTAATGTCCATAGTATAATTTCCTTTTTAAAATCCAAAATTTTTTGTAACAAGTAATCTACTCACACTTTCCATGTAAAATGTAGAAGCGCAAATCAAACATACGTGCTGTATCAGTGAAAACAGGAAGTGACGCAATGCCGTTCTGCGCATTTCGTCATCAGACATCGACTGGAACGTGCACTTTGCCAAACACTTCCTTTGTTTACATAGAAAGCGTAGACTCCACTGCGCCTGCGCGAAAATAGCGGCATTCATATTATTAATGCTTTTGAAGACTGAAGTCTGACCTTCTTTTTCCCTTCACATTAGCCATCGCCAATAGAAAAAATAGAAAAAATAGAAAAAATAGTAGACAAAAAAAAATAGTATATAATTTTATCTCTGAGAACCAGATATGCTATCAGCTTATCAGCCGGGCAGTGGACATATATTAAGTGGAGTTTCCACATTTCTATACCACTTTTCCTAATTATACATAGTCTATTGATCTTCATGCCGAATATTAATAAAAATAATATTAATAATAATAATATTAATAATAATAATAATAATAATAATAATGTCATGTTACAATTGTAAATTCATTTTAAAATAATAATTTTAAAATTATAAAAATATAAAAAAATAATACCAACACCATTATAATTCATCTTTAACCACTTGCTTACTGGGCACTTAAACCCCCCTCAGTCCCAGACCAATTTTCAGCTTTCAGCGCTGATGCACTTTGAATGACAATTGCGCGGGCATACAACACTGTACCCAAATGAAATTTTTATCATTTTTTTCCCACAAATAGAGCTTTCTTTTGGTGGTATTTAGTTACAGCTCGGAGTTTTATTTTTTGCTAAACAAACAAAAAAAGATGCAAAAAAAAAAAAAAAAATCATGTTTTAATAGTTTGTTATACAATTTTGCAAACGGGTCATTTTTCTCCTTCATTGAAGTGCGCTGATAAGGCGGCACTGATAGGCTGCATTGGTGGGCACTGATGGGCTGCATTGGTGGGCACTGATAGGCTGCATTGGTGGGCACTGATAGGCTGCACTGGTGGGCACTGATAGGCATAGTTAAGGCGGCACTAATAGGCACAGATAAGGCGGCACCGATGGGCACAGATAAGGCGGCACTGATGGGCAAAGATGGGCACAGATAAGATGGCACGGATGGGTGGCACGGATAAGTGGCACGGATGGGTGGCACGGATGGGCACTGATAGGTACCACAGATAGATGGGACTGATGGGCACTGATAGGTGGCACTGATAGGTGGCTCTGATAGGTGGCACTGCTGGGCACTGATGGGCGGCACTGCTGGGCACTGATGGGCGGCACTGCTGGGCACTGATGGGCGGCACTGGGGTGCAGCACCTTTGAGGCAGATTGGGTGGCACTGTGGGTGGCACTGTGGGGTGGCACTGTGGGTGGCACTGTGGGTGGCACTGTGGGCACTATGGGCACAGGCGGGGGGCACTTACTTTTACTTTATTTATACTTCAGGATGGCACTGCGGGAGGCAGGTGGGCACTGGCAGGTGGCATGTGGTGCCTTGCATTGCTGGCCGTGATCGGGACTGATGTCCCGATCACGGCCGCCGGTGATCGGCTTTTTTTTTTCTCCTCGCGCTGTCAGCGCGAGGAGGAATAATAGCCGATTACCGGCTCCGTTCTATCACATGATCAGCTGTCATTGGCTGACAGCTGATCACGTGATAAGGGGTCGGGATCGACCCCTTGCACGGATCGGTGATCAGGCGAGTCTCATAGACTCGCCGATCACAGAGCGCGCCGCGCGCGCCCCTCAGGGGGCGCGCAGGCCGCTCGTAACCGGGACGACGTCAATAGACGTAGTCCCGGAAATCTAGGTCCGCGCTAATGCCGTCATTTGGCAATAGCGCGGATCTGAAGTGGTTAATTTGGATTCAGGAAAAAACCTTTGACGACTATTTGAGAGGTAATTGGGCCAATACCCTTAATATATTAAAAAGGGGATCACATAATTAATTTTAATTAAACTACAAACTAAAAAAAACATAAAAAGCTAAAAACTAAAAAAACTCAAAGAGAACAAAATATATATAAATATATATATATATATATATATATATATATATATATATATATATATATATATATATATATATATATATATATATATATATATATATATATATATATATATACATAATTGAACTGCATAATAGAATAAAATTATTGTTATATGTATGCCGCCAAAAAAACTATATTTTATTTGTTTTTATATATGTTACAGAAATCTATGTGAGAGAAAAACATCTATGTGGGAAAAAAACCTATGGGAAGAATTCCTAAATCTATATCTTAGAAACCTTGGTAATGATTGTTATCCTGTTCTGAAAAAAATGGGTAATGGATATCTCATATTAACAAAGAAAAATATAAATTCTGCAAAAAATATATATATAATTAAAAAGTATGGAATATATATATATATATATATATATATATATATATATATATATATATATATATATATATATATGTATATGTATATATATATATATATATATATATATATATATATATATATATATATATATATATATATATATATATATATTATATATATATATATATATGTATATATATATATATATACCGTATTTATCGGGGGAAAGTCGTGGGTGCGCGTTATACGCCGATCCCCACTGTCTGCGAGTCAAAAATACCGAGTGCGGCCGAAAAATACCGAGCGCCGCCGAAAAATACAGAGCGCCGCTGAAAAATACAGAGTGCCCCTGAAAAATACAGAGCCGATTGCTCGGCTCTGCTCGTAGTCCCGCTTCCCTGCTGTTTCTCTAGCGAGCGCTGCCAAAAAAGACTAAGCTGACTGTACTGTGTACTCGGCTCGGCCCGGCTTGCAGTCCCGCCCATACTGGGCGGGACTGCGAGCGGAGCCCAGCCGAATACACAGTACAGATGGCTCGTTTTTTTACGGCAGCGCTCGCTAGAGAAACAGCAGGGAGGCGGGACTACGAGCGGAGCCGAGCAAGTCGGCTCTGTCTTTTTCGGCGGCGCACGCTCGGTCTGTCTCGGTGGCGGGAAATTTAAAAATGGGCAAGGCTGCAAACGGCGCTGGCCAAGCTGCAAATGACACTGCAAAGCTGCTAATGACACTGCAAAGCTGCAAACAGTGCTGGGCAAGCTGCAAATGACACTGATCATTCTGCAATGATGGACAAGGCTGCAGATGCACACTGATAAGGTTGCATTGACTGGCATTTAAATGTAAGGTTTTTTTTTCCTTAAACTTCCCTCCTAAAACTTTTTTCCTTAAAATGCCCTCCTAAACTTGGAGTGCGTGTTAAACGCCGGTGCGTGTTATACCCCGATAAATACGGTATATATATATATATATATATATATACACACACACATATATATATATATATATATACATATATATATATATACATATATATATATATATATATATATATATATATAGATAGATAGATAGATAGATAGATAGATAGATAGATAGATACATACATACATACATACATATATATATATATATATATATATATATATATATAGATACATACATACATACATACATATATATATATATATATATATATGTGTGTGTGTGTAAAATTAGGGTTGAAAAATTCTAGGTTAAAAATTTGTGAGAAAACAATTTAAGTCAACATCAATATTCATTCCTTTTGGTTGAAGGATGTCCATTAAAAAAATCTATTTTTTTTATTTTGTGAAATTTTTATTCTCTTATTTTCTCCTCTCCAGTGACCTTTGATTTTGTCTATTGCATAAAATGTCATACAAGTGGGATCTCTATTATGGTAGTCCCTGAAATGTCTTGAGACACTATGTTTTTTGAATCCATTCTTTATTTTAGTTACATGCTCTCGAATTCTAACGTGTAGTTGTCTAGTAGTCCATACATTGCTTATGGCATGGGCATTCTAACACATACGTTACATGTGTGTTGTTACATATGATTAATTCCTTGATTTTGAATTCTCTACCATTGGATTGTGAACTGAATTTAGTTTTTTTGTTTTCTGTTTTTTTTTTTTGCTAGTTCTACATGGTAAACACCTACCACATTTGAAAAAACCTTTAAGACTATTAAATATTTTTATTTTTCTATTTTTCTATTTTTATCTCTTTGGGTGGATCCAAGCTAGGTTTTGATAGTAATATAGGCCCTAGTACTTTGTCTGATTGTAAAATGGGCCAATGTATTTTTATTATTGCTTCCATAGACTTGTGTTGTCTACTGAAGCCCATGAGAAATGCCATATCCATATTTTTATTTTTATTTTTTGTCTGGTGTATCTTCAATTATTTTATTTCTATCCATTCTCTTGATTTTCTCCCTTATTTTGACTAATTCGTTCTTCTTATATCCTTTTTCTATAAATCTGTTTATTATGACATTGGATTGGGCCTCATAATCTTTCTGGTCACTACAATTTCTGTATATCCTTAATAGTTGCCCCTTCGATATGTTATAAATCCACTGTGGGTGGTGGCAACTGCTGGTTGGGATATATCAGTTCTTGTCGGTAGCTTTGAAGAATGTCCTAGTGTTGATATGTCCATTATTTTTGTATATTTGCAAATGAAGGTAATCAATACTCTGTTGCCTGTTGCCCAATTGGTTATACCATAAATATTCTGGTTGATTTCATCAAAGAAGGTTTGTAATTCATACAAATACATAGCGTGCCAAGGAAGAATATTAAGTTGTATAGACAATACATAAATGATATTGTCTATACAACTTAATATTCTTCCTTGGCAAGCTATGTATTTGTTTCTCATCCCAATGGTTCAGGAACAAGTTAGCCACACTGGGGGCATACTTTGCCCCCCATGGAAACCCTTTTGTTTGGGTATAATATTCCCCTTTGTGCCAAAAGTAATTATGGTTCATGGCTAATTTCAAACCTTCTAGAATGTATTTAATTCTTACCTCCTTCAGGTCAGTTTGCTTGTATAGGGCCCACTCAACACTGCTTAGGCCATCCTCCTGCACAATGTTTGTGTACAATGAATTGAGATCAATTGTTACTAGGATTTCATCTTCATTTACTTCTAAATTTCTCAGTTCGGCAATTAATTGTTTACTGTCTTTCAGATAAGATTTTTCTTCTCCACCAGCAGTTGTAAATATCCATCAATATAGGCTCCCATTCTTGAAAAAAAGTGAATCTATGCCCCTTATTATTGGCCTTCCTGGTGGATTTTTTTGATCTTTATGTATTTTGGGGACATAATAGATTATTAGAGTTTTTGCTACATCTGGTGTCAAAAACCTAGCTTCCTTCTTGGTCAAAATCCCCTTTTCTTCCCCATGCCTTACATATGACTTACATTTTTTCTCATATCCAACTTTTGGATTCCCCCTCAATTTCTTTTAGGTGTTTAGTATACTTAGAAGTTTCTTCATTTCCATTTCGTAATCCTTTTTGTTTAATATTACTAGCCCTCCACCTTTATCTGCCGGACATATAATTATATCTTTCTTCTTTTCAATCTCTTATGGTGCTCCAGACTTTCTTTTTATTAGCTTTCTTCACGTTACGTTTCCTAATATCATCTTCTACCATTTTCTTAAAAACAAGTAAGCTTTCATTGTGTTGCATTTTAGGATTAAAAATAGAGTTATTTCTCATACTGGAATGTTTAACCTGAGATGGATGCTTTTTTTTTCTGGATGGTGACTTCAGATAGTAAAAAACCCAGAAGAGGATTCACGCTGTACTAAAGATAAATTGTCATTAATTATGATGAAAGAAGCAGCTGGCACTAGAGTCTGGATACAACAACTCAAATTACTAAAGTGCAAAAAGAGTGCAGCGCTAATAAGTACCAACCTATATCAAATATCAAAAATGTAATTAATTAAATGAATAAATAAATACAATTATTGATATACTTATTTAAATAAATAATCCCACTAAAGTGACATAAAAATAAATAAAAAGATCCTTCAAGGTGACATGAAATAAAAATCTTAGATAAATAAATTAAAACAATATCCAATAGTAGTGAAAAATCCCTGAAAAAATAAAAACTAAAGCAGACACCTACCAAAATGCATAAGTGAAAAATTCTTTGCTCTAATAACAAACAATCATATATTAAACAAGTGATACATTAATTAATCATTAATCAACAAAATTCTAATATATATATATATAAATAAATAAATGAATAAATAAAGTCAGAAACAAAGTGAGGTAGTTAATAGTGCACAAAAAGACCATGCAAGACAAGTTCCTGGCCAACACCCTTCAGACAAAAGTCTGAGGTTTTGTCTGTGGAAAATCTGATTGTGTGTAAGAGACTTTAGAGTATGGATAATAAACTTTAACCAGCACTTATTTTGTACTCCAAAGTTTAAACATTATGTAAACTATACGAAGAAAGGTTGCAAGCCTCACCTCCCCTGCTTTTGTTTTCTCACAAACATATATATCATACTCATTTTGAAGCTCTGGAGGATGATCGTTTACATCAATAACTCGGATATACACTTCTACCCCTGATACAAGGGCAAGGTTTTCTGCAAAAAAAAAAAAAATACAATGAATAGTTTTTTTATTATTAAATAAAAAATTCAAAATTTTTAGCTTTCATTGCAGTCACACTTTGAATGATAACTGCGTGTTCATGCAACACTGAATGCAAGCTATTTTTTTATATTTTTCTTTCCACAAATAGAGCTTTATTTTGGTAGTATTTGATCACCATTGGGTTTTTTGCTAAACAATCTAAAAAATACGAACATTTTTGAAAAAAAATATTTTTCTTAGTTTCTGTTATAAAATGTTGTTTTCTTCTTCACTGATGGGCACTGATGGGGCTGCACTAAGGGGCACTGATGAGGCAGCACTGATGGGCACTGATAGGGTTGATTATAATATGTATAATGGGCACTGATAGGCTGCACTGATATGCAGCACTGATGGGTACCTCTAGGCGGCACTGATATGCAGCACTGATGGGCACTAATAGAAGGCACTGATGGGCACTAATAAATGGTACTGATAGGCAGCACTGATGAGGAGGCACTGACAGTTATTACTGATGGGCACTGATTGGCATCTGGGGAAGGCAATGATAGGCATTACTGGTGGGCACTGTGTCATTTTAGTGGGCACTAATTGGCATTGTAGTGGGCACCTCTTAAGGGGGCTGTGCTGATAAGCAATGTGCTGATTATCAGCGCACACACCCCCTCTGGCAGGAGAGCCACCGATTGTCAGCGCGAACTGAAGAAAACCGATTACTGTCACTTTCTAGTTACCGCTGTGATCGGCGATAGGTCACAGCTGATAGCATGTTAAAGTGCCGGTGAGGTGCACATGAGCGGCTTATCCTGCTGGATGTCATTTGACGCCCAGTCAGGATAATGGAGCCATATTGCGGACGTCAATGGGGCAGGCGGGAATTGTTTAAAGTAACTCTGTCATTTATATAAAAGTGCAATCAAAGCCATACCTGCAATACTATCCCCCCATTAACTGCACCACCAACAATAGCACCTCCCCATTAACTGCCTCTAATCAAGAGGAATTATTACCAGAAATACTCTTCAGAAAAAACACTTCTGGGACTGTTGATTTCATGGTCCTACACTGTGTTCAGTGTTTCCTCCCACCTACCTCCACGTCACTATTGTATCTTGTAGCAACAAAGAAATCAGCAAGAAGAAACACTGAGTACAGGGGAGGACCACGAGATTGACACTCCCAGAAGTGTCAGCGTAAGATGATGTTAAGGATAAACGTTATTATATGTACCCCTAGAATGTAATTTAGTGTCTCTCATCTTTGCGGTTATGCCCTTTAACCTGCATTTCTTATACATCAACAACAATGTAATAGTGAAAAAAAAAAGTACTAAATATTCAACAAAACATCACTCACGTGCCTCAGTTGCTGTTATAGTACAATTATGCCATGGTTCAGTTTCCCTATCCAAAGGTTTACTTGTGATGATGGATCCATTGTTTGAATGAATTTCAAAAAATCTTGAATACTCATTTGGAAGAATTCCATACCTATTGAACATAAATATATCACTGTATATATTGGATGTTTTTCCCATGCCTGTTGCGCATGAAATTATAAAAAAAAAATGTACCTAATTATGTTGTTGGTGATGTCAGGGTCTTTTGCAGTCACCGTACCAACATATGAACCAACTGTAGCATTTTCAAGGATTTCCATATAATATTCTTTTCTGAGAAACACTGGAGGTTCATCAACATCTACAACATAAACCCTTATAGTGGCTGTATCATTTAATTCAGATTTGTATTTATTTTCTGCTCTTACTTGAATATGATATCTTCGGATTCCCCTTTCAAAATCCACAAGCTAAATTGAAAAATCATACAAAAAAGACATATTTTTGCAGTTTCTATCAATATTGATTTTAAAATAAAACAATACATTAATAAACAGTACTTTCAAGGTAAACATAATATAGGTTATCTCTAAGGCAGTGGACATCCACTATAAAACTACAGGCTAAAGCCTGTTTTTTTCCTTTCTAAGCTTATAGATAAAAAAGTTGTACATGGATACAATTTGAATGCAAAATAGGTATGAGCAAAACTGTAACTTCTTACTTAGTTGAAAATACTGTGAAAATCTGGATCTCTTGATGAAATATTGCCATTGGGCAAAATGCATTGGACTTAAGGGATAAGTTCACTGTTTTTAGGTTGAAAGATGTTTCAGCATCTGCACCCCACGTGCCTGATACCACTCCCCCAGCAAGTGGGGTATATTTATTATATAATTCATAGTTTGTAAATGTAGCACTAACCCCCGAAGGAGCTGCTGGTTAGATTGGGCTTACCATTACCTTCTTTTTCCTCACTTCACGTCTAGGGGTGTCCCTTGGTAGATGGCCCAGTAACTTGAGAGACTGACGACAGATCCAAAGGGATTTTATTTGCAAAAAATTTAGACAGTGAACAGTCTCTTAAAATGGGATCAGAAGGTTGGAAAGGAAGTTCAGGTACTCTTAGCCCTTGTACACATGGTCGGAGATTCCGACGGAATGTGTCCGATCGGACCTTATTGTCGGATAATCCGACTGTGTGTGGTCTCCATCGGACTGTTTTCCAACTTGTCTATAAAATTTTCCGACAACATGCTCCGATCGGACATACTCCGATCATGTGTAGCCTACTCCGACGGACAAAGTCCCACGCATGCTCAGAACAAATTCCTAGACCAAAGCTATTGGCTACTAGCCTGAACGTATTCCCGTCGTAACGAAATAACGTCATCACGTTATGTACAATTTTCTGACAACTTTGTCCAACTGTGTGTATGCAACAGTTTCGGACAAAATCCGTCGGACAAAATCCAACGGATTTGGTTGTCAGAATGTCCGACCGTGTGTACAGGGGCTTAGTGTCAAAGACAATTTTGAAGAACTTGCTTACTTTGACTGCATCCAGAGAATAGCCAGTCGCAACTGGATGTTCACTCAAGTTAGACAGTCACAAGGCCTAGCAGCCAACAAGATGCTTTACTCAGGAACAAGTCTCTGCCACAGACGTTGTTGTAGAACATACAAGGAAAAGTCTCTGCCACAGAGGTTGTTGTAGAACACTCGTGTGATACCTGGATCTTCCAGCCAGCTTGGCGATATCCACGAGACCGAATTCTCTTGGGTACTTTAGCTCCTCCAGGCTCTTGCTAAGAAACCAACCCATACGTAGCCTTCTTCTGAAGAGTCCTCCCCTGGATAGCGTGAAGTCTCTGGGTCTCTCCCAAACCGGAGACGGCACCCAAACACCTCAGAATCCTCCTTTAGTTTCCTTGCCTCGGGCTAGCCAGCCCTGAGACAAGATCAGGTGGATCCGCACACCAGGCCATAGCCTTCCTGGGAGCCGGTCAGGAGGACCAGGATCATGAAGTCAGTACATCCTTCTGGACCGGAACCCCGAACCACGTGACATCCGCATCTTAAATACCCTCTCCCAGAAAGCACAGCAAGATTGCCACTCCCACTGAGCGGGCTCCAAGAGAGAGTAACTTAAGCACCCAACCAGACCATAGTTCCATGCCCACCATAAGAGACAGTGCCCCCTGTGGTCAGGCTGAACATCTCATAGTCCGGTCAGACTGATGCTGAGGTCCAAATTTAGACAATTGTACCCAAACCAAACTGTAGTTTAACCTTAAACTGTGGTGTAACCTTAAATTTGAAAAACACATAGCGCATGCTCTTCAGGAGCCGGCGCTACATAAATGTACTTTCAGTAAATGTACTTGAAAAGAGAATTAAATTTGACCTTTGTAAAGGCAAACTAAAGGCAAGTTTAATTCAATTAAAAAAAGCTCTCTATTCATGTCCTCTTCATAGCAAAAAAAGTCCAATATTCATGTTCTGTTCATAGCTAAATAGTCCGGAATTCTATCATAATCAAATTTTGTAGTTTCAATCAGAAACCAGCTTTGCGTGTGCTGTTGGTTATTGCGCAAAACACAGACCAACTCAGCAGCACTCACTTATCTCTCACCCACACCCTGGTAAACAGCGGGAGAGCAAAGAAGATCACAAATTGCAGAACACTCTTGTTCCTAGACAGCAATCTCCTATTTTCTGCTGTTGATCCTAGGAGGGGTGAGGTGGTGTGCAGTGTGATAATGGAACAGCTGCTGAGAACCTCTCAATCGTCTGTTGAATAAAATTACTAAAGTTGATTACAGTGGAATGTTAGACTGTTTTGCTAAGAAATGAGCATTATAAGCTACTGTTCAAACTTGAATTATTGAGCTTTTCTTGAGCACAGGTAAACTTTAAGATGGCTAAGTGACCAGTACTCTTATCTTGCAGTTTTCAATCCTGGGCTCCATTTCCAGCTAAGAGACACTCTGTATTGTTTTTTTCTCACAAATGAATAGACTAAGCTGCTTTTCATAAATAATTTACATAAATCAAGTTCTATTTTTAATAAGTAATTTAATCTTGTTTGAGTTCAGACATTTTCAACATTTTGTTACAACAATAATATAATTACAAAAAGCAGACACTTACATACTGTACTTTGACTTATTTAGGTTAATTTGATCATGGGGAAGCTTCAGTAGGCTGATTAGATAATTCAATAAATTGCCTAATTGGATTTTAATGCAATATATCTTAATTGACATAAAAAGACTATTTAAGTGAAGTACTGCTAACTAAGGATATGCCGAACACCCCCCGGTTCGGTTCGCACCAGAACTTGCGAACAGGCAAAAAATTTGGATAACAGACATGAAAAATCAAAAGGCGTTTATGCACGTTATTGTCATAAAAGGTGTTTGGGGATCCAGGTCCTGCCCCAGAGGACATGTACCAATGCAAAAAAAAAAAGTTTTAAAAAAGCCCATTTTTTTCGGGAGCAGTAATTTTAATAATGATTAAAGTGTAACAATAAAAATGAAATATTCCTTTAAATATTGTAAATGGCGGGGTGTCTATAGTATACAGTGTACAGTGGCACAGTTTTCCCGCGTTTAGAACAATACCACAGCAAAATTACATTTCTAAAGGAAAAAAGTCAAAACTGTTCGGGTCTGGTATGAATATAAAGGGGAATCCTGAACTAAAAATTAACCGATTCAGCCCTGGAAGATTTTACCCCCTTCCTGACCAGAGCACTTTTTGCAATTCGGCACTGTGATGCTTTAACTGACAATTGTGCAGTCGTGCAATGTTGCACCCAAACAAAATTGATGTAGAGTTTTCTTTTGGTGGCATTTGATCACCTCTGCAGTTTTTATTTTTTGTGCTATAAACAAAAAAAAAGCAACGATTTTAAAAACAAAGCAATATTTTTTTTTTCAATTTGGACTTTGTGAATGTTATAGAGTCTACAAGCTGATCACATCTGATGTACTGAAGGCCTATCTCATTTCTTGAGACACTAACAAGCCAGAAAAGTACAAATACCCCCAAAATGACCCCAAGTAGACATCCCAAGGTATTTAGTAAGTCTTTTTTTTGAAGGTGTAATTTTTTCCCACAATTCTTTGCAAATGGAAGATTTGTGTTTTTTTTTTTTTTTTTTTTACAAAATTGTCATAGTAACAGGTTATTTCTCTCACACAGCATATGCATACTTTCAACTACACACCAAAACACATTTTGCTACTCCTCCTGAGTATGGCGATACCACAAGTACTTGAGACTTTTTCACAGCCTGGCCACATACAGAGGCCCAACATGCAAGGAGCACCATCAGGTGTTCTAGGGACATAAATTACACATATAATTTCATGATGACAGTATCACAGTTTTGAAGGCCCTGGAGCAACAGGAAAATGGAAACGCCCACAAAATGACCTTATTTTGGAAAGCAGACACCCCAACGTATAATCTATGAGGCATAATGAGTCTTTTGAACAGTTTATTTTTTCCCAGATGTTTTTGGAAAACATGGAATACAAATTAAAACACTTTTTTTCCCACTAAGTTGTCCATTTTTAAGATATTTTGAAACACGTAGCATGTACATAGAAAAAATGACACCCCAAAATACATTCTACTACTCCTCCAGAGTATGGCGATACCACATGTGTGAGACTTTTACACAGACTGACCACATACAGAGGACCCACCTTTGAAGTAGCACCTTCAGGCATTCTACAAGCATGAATTACACATCTAATTTCCTGACAACCTATCATTCATATTTCTAAGACATAGCATTTACATGCCAAAAATTACACTCCAAAATAAATTCTATTGAGGAAATGGTAAAAAAAAAAATGTATTACCTGTGGTTTTAGTAGTGTCCCCAGAGGGGAGAATTGGTCAAGGCAGGAGGCACCAGGCAGGGATGTGCTTAGCAACAAAAATAGTAATTATCCAGGCAGCAGGCAGGAATATTGTCTATAGTTAGCACAAGGATATCGTCAGCACAGCCAAAGCATTTGTCCAAAGAAAATGTCCAAGAAGAGACAGCCAGCACAGCCATAATATTGGTCTTGGTTCACCGTTACCTGCCTGCACTCATTATTGTACCACTCTCCAGCCCTTCATAAACATACTGCCTCTTGATACAGCTAATTATTTACATAGTCCAGGTAGCAGGCAGAAGTGTGGTCAGTTTATGTGGCAGGCAGAGAGCATGATGGCAGTAAGTCAGCAGCAAGGCTGAGGGCTGCAATCAGGTAAGACCTGTGCACAGGGGCGCAGGGGTAGAGTCTTCACCCACCCAAAGCTTTATGAAGCCTCTGGACTCCAGACCCTAATCCAGAAATTACAAAACCCGGAGACAACAAAAAATAGTTTTCTGCATCCGGAAAAACATATCTGGAGCCCCGGAAACGTAGGCAGAAACGTAGTTGATAAAACAGGCCAGGGTCAGTTCACGTGGAAGCAGTCCAAATGGTAGGCAGAGGCATAGTAAAAAAACAGACCAGGGTCATTTCAAGTGGAAGACAGTGGCATGGTTATTTGAGGAAGCATGGGAAATGGTCAACACAGATGATGAAAATGGGTAAATGGTTAAGAATATGGGCTAATATTTTAGGGATGTGTGATATAGTCTGAAGCATTCACCAATGCAAAGGCTGGGTTCGGAGAGACATTGGGGACAATGGTAGCTGGTACAGTATCTCTTCTTTTGCTGCATACTCGACATCTTTTTTGGTAGCTTCGGCCTGCTTCAGATGATGGAATGTTTTCTGGGAAGTGGAGCTCATGAAGTCGGCTAACAGCAACATAGTGAAGATTTTCTGGGGGGGGGGGGGTCTTTGATAGTAGATGGTAGGGATGTGGCAACTTCTTCAATTAATTTTAGGAAGTGGGCAGGGTTTTCCGTGGATTTGGTGTGAATTATGTAGGCATTATAAATTGCCAAAGTAATTAAATAGATTGCTACTTTCTTGTACCAGAAATGGGATCTCCTTATTGATAAATAGGGCTGAAGCATTTGGTCATTGAAATCCACCCCCCATGTAGAGATTGTAATTTGGTACACATGTTGGCTTTTCAATGGGACCTTGTCTTCTCTGAACTTCAATTGTAGTGTCATCATGGATGGTGGACATAATGTACACATTCCTGGTATCCTTCCACCTCAAGGCCAGCACTATGTTGCATCTCAAAGTTGCTCTTTCTCCCCTTCACAGTTTTTTGTTCACTATGGCTTGTGGGAAGCCCTTCCTATTCTTTCTGGAGGTTCCACAGGCCAGGGTTTCTGCGAGGTATAGGTGTTTGAAAAGGGACAGGCTGGGGTAGAAGTTAACCAGTTAGATGCTGTAAACTTTCTTCAGCAGTGGGTATGCCAAGTCCCATACAATTTTAACAGTTGTTTCCATGTAGGCCAGGCACTCAGGGGGCCGGAGCTGGGAATCTCTTCCTTCGTATATGTGTAATGCATACAGATATTCCGTGACTCTCTTGCAAAGCTTTTCAAATTTCACTCCATATTTGGCCCTTTTGCTAGGAATGTATTGCTTTATTCCTAGCTGGCCAAAAAGGGTATCAGGGACTCATTTACACATATATGCTGATCGGGAACATAGAGTTCTGCAAATTGTTGGGAAAGAAATGAATGAGTGGGCGAATTTTATATATCATCGTAATTTGGTTGATTGCTGGGAGGGCACTGGATGTTGTTGCTGAAATGAAGAAAGCGCATTATCATCTCGTATCGGGACCTGGACATTACGGAAGAATAAATGGGCATGTGGTGGATGGGGTTGTTGGACCAATAGGCATGTCCTTAATTTTTTTTGCAAGCCCAATGTTTATGGTGAGGCCCATAAACACTTTGAACTCCTCCAGAGTCAAATCCTTCCACTCAAACGGATGGGCGTATGATGATTGGGGGTTGTTGGCAATATGCTGCTGGGCATATAAATTGGTCTGGTCCTCGATGAATTTCAGCAAAGTGTTGGGCAAAAATAAATAAAAACAATCAATTTCAGTAAAATTTGGGGTATTGGCCTGCACACCTGGCTGTGGGTGAAAGGGGGAATTCTTCTGATCCTGAGTCAGAAAGTAGTCATGTTGGATTGGCAAGACCAGCTGGAAGATATGTAGGGGCCCTGGCTCTTGGGGGACGTGGAACTCCAGTGCTGGTAGTTGGGGTATTTGAAGTACCTGTGCTGGCATTTGGGTGTGATGCTGTGGCAGAGCTAGTACTTGGACTTGCCATTTCTTGTGGTCTTTCGCTGGTGGCAGTGCTGGTACTTGGCCTGGGCATTTCTTGTGATCTTTCATTGGTGGAAGCACTGGTAGTGGGCCTTTTGTTTTGTGGTCTATCGCTGGTGGCAGAGCTGGTATTGGGCCTGGGAATTTGATCCTGGGTTATATTGCTGGTGGCTCCCTGGTTTCCAGAGTGCTGTGCCCTTTTAGGAGGGATCCATTCTTCCTCTGATTCATTTGCTCATCCACTACTTTTGTTCAAATTCTGCATTTTTTTCACAATCAGAATTGACATTTGAATCTGATAAGAACTCCCCTTTGCTCTCAACAGTCAGGAAGAGGATCTGGACGTTTTTCTGATTGGCTGTGCAACGGGTGGCAGGTGACGGTTACTGATGGGCTGTGTGACAAGTGATAGACAGGTGGCAGGTGACGTTCACTGATAGTTGACAGGTGATGAGTGACAGGTGACGGTCACTGATGGGCGACAGGTGACGGTCACTGATGCTTGACACTGCTGGCAGTCTCTGATGGTGACTGGAACACTTTATGTGACTGATAGGTAACAGTTGAGGATCACGGATGGGTCACTGGTGATGGTCACTGATAGGTCAGGTGCACTGCTGATGGCAGTCTCTGATGATGACAGGTGCACTTTATGGGCACTGATGAGTGACAGGTGCACTTTGTGGGCACTGATCAGTGAAAGGTGCACTTTTATAAGTACTGATGGGCACTTATGTGGTGACCGTTGGGTGACAGCTGCAATGGGGGGGGGGGCAATGTGACAGGTTCTCTTTTTTGTGTGGTGTTGGTGCAGACACTGACACTACATAGATCGGTAACTCACTGCTCCTGGCTCTTCTCTTCT
Source organism: Lithobates pipiens (assembly GCF_037356315.1). Lineage (NCBI taxonomy): Eukaryota > Metazoa > Chordata > Amphibia > Anura > Ranidae > Lithobates > Lithobates pipiens. The sequence continues at coordinate 396,344,526 of NW_027507764.1, read as the reverse complement.
CACACTGGAAATGGTGTGTGAGGAGAGAAGAGCTGGTAACAGCTAGTAACTGGTCTATGTTTACATTTAGTGATCGGCTGTGAATGGATCACAGCCGATCATATGGTAAACAGCCTCTAGACATTGGCTGTTTACCCTTGTTGATGATGAGCAGTGTTCCTGCCACTGACATGACTGTACTGTGCGCTCCTGGTCTTAGGAGGGAAATACCATTTCTGATCGCCCATGATGTAATCGCGGCCGATCACGTGGTACACGCCGCCACCAACAATGCAGGGCTGTGTGCCCGCAATCGCGCGCGTGCCCTGTGTGAATGGGCTGCCATCATATGAGAGAATGAGAGCCGCACTGCTCCGACGTCATATGCCGGTGGGCGAGCATTTTTATTGTTTCACTTTAAGCATTATTAAAATCACTGCTTCCAAAAAACAGCTGTTTTTAAAACTTTTTTTTGCATTGATACATGTCAGCTGGGGCAGGACCCAGGTCCCAAAACACTTTTTATGGCAATACATTGTATATAAGCCTTTAGAATGAGCACTTTTGGTTTTTCATGTTGATGTCCCATAGACTTTAACGGTGTTCTGTATCTTTTCCAATTTGCCGCAAACACCGCATAATATTCACTGTTCAGCGAACAGGCGAAAACCCAATGTTCGAGTTGAACTTATGTTTGACTCGAACATTGGGCTTATCCCTACTGCTAACCTTCAATTTGAGCGTTTGTTTCATTTTCATCTGTTCTTTTTTTTTTTTTTTTTTTCCAATACACTATACTGCACATAGTCTACATAGCAGACAACACTTTTATTCAGACAAATACTGCATATTTTAGTCATAATTGAATCTTACAGAGAAAAACAAATTTGTCAAAGTTTGATTTCACACAGATGGCTCATGTGGATTGTGAGAATGTTCCCAAACACTGCTACATCTTTTGATCTGTTTTTTTTTTTTTTTTTTTTTTTATGTGACAATACATGAAATGGAAACTTTTGATTATTATGTTTAAAAGAGTCCAAAACAATATTGTGATCTCCTGCTGAAAGTTCCCATCCAGCACTGGGTTGCAGTAGGTATGGCTGTGTCAGTCACTGTTATTCGGGGGTAGGCGACCTCGGCCCTCCATCTGCGGTGAAACTACAAGTCCCATGAGAAATTGCAAGACCCTGACAATCACAGGCATGACTCCCAGAGGCACAGGCATGATGGTATTTGTAGTTTAATCACAGCTGGAGTGCTGATGTTGCCTATCCCTGCTGTAATGGGTAGTTTAAGGTAGTTTAACCACTTGACCATTAGCTGGCAATTACCCGGTCATGCAACGCTGTACATAAATGACGTTTATAAATAGAGCTTTCTTTTGGTGGTATTTAACCATTTGCCGACCAGCCACCGCTGCGGCAGAATTGCAGAATGCAGGGTTACGTTGCTCCTTAAGGTAGCCACTAGGGGCGCACACGCGCCCGCAGCTCACCCCCGGATGCGAGTGCCCAGCGGTCTCGATGACTTCCGGGCTCCCAAAATCACTCGTAACATAGCGAGAACCGGGATCTCTGTGTGTAAACTAGGTCCATAATGTCACAGTCCTGATAAAAATTGCAGATCACCGCAATTACTAGTAAAAAAATTAATAAATAATAATAAAAATGCTATAAATGTATCCCCTTTTTTGTAGAACTTTTGTGCAAACCAATCAATATACACTTATTGCGATTTCTATTACCAAAAATATGTAGAAGAATACATATCAGCCTAAACTGAGAAAAAGTGTGCTTTTTAAAAAAAAAATGTATTACCGTATTTTTCGGACTATAAGGCGCACGTAAAAGCCTAAATTTTCTCCCAAAAACGACCGTGCGCCTTATAGTCCGGTGCGCCTTATATATGACCTGTTGACATCGCTGGAGTTCTTTGTTAACAGTATCTGTCATCTTGACGTAAACCTTCGGACTATAAGGCGCACGTAAAAGCCTAAATTTTCTCCCAAAATCGACCGTGCGCCTTATAGTCCGATGCGCTTTATATATATGGAAATATCCATTTTATCAGCCGGTCGTTGCTAGTGCGCCTTATAATCCGGTGCGCCTTATAGTCCGATGCGCCTTATATATGGAAATATCCATTTTATCAGCCGGTCGTTGCTAGTGCGCCTTATAATCCGGTGCGCCTTATAGTCCGAAAAATACGGTATATCAAAAAGTACAAAATATTGTATTTTTTTCAAAATTGTCGCTAATTTTGTTGCAAAAAATTGCTGCAAAAAATAAAAACTGCAGAGATGATCAAATACCCCCAAAAGAAAGCTCTATTTGTGGTAAAAGAAGGACATTAATTTTGTTTGGGTACAATGTCTCACAATGTACTAGCTGTATGTGTACGGTTAGTGGACAGCAAGTGGTCGAGAGAAACTAACCAGCACCCAGATCATTTTGGCACTGTTTGAATGCAGTGGCCATAATCTTGTCTATTATTTTAATATTTTTAAATGAAAATTGGAGAACATGTTGGTAGGGTATTGGGCCTTGACTTAGAAACCAAGATCTTGCACTATGTATCAAAAATAGCATTGAATTATGTGTAGGTGCTCATAAAGTACACAGAGGTTCCACATCTCAACATTATTAACTGCTTGCCGACCAGAGCATGATGATATACAGCGGCACAATGGACATACGGGTATACCCTCTTCAAGAAGCGGCATTGTGGGTGCACTCGTGTCACCAGTGGGGCGTGTGCATGCCCGCCACATGCTCCATGACCATGCCCACAGGACCTGTGGACTTGATGTCCGTTGGTGTTCCACAATCATGTCACAGAGTGCCAGAACCGGGAGATGTTTATGTAAACAAGGCGTTTCCCCATTCTGCCTAGGGACAAGACAGATCTACTGATCCCAGTCATCGGGAGCAGTGATCAATGCAATCAATTTGCAATAATATTTGATCTGATAAGGAATGTTTCCAGTGTTCAATAATGTCTCATGAAATATACTTCTATTACTGCAAAGTATTTTCACAAGCAAGATGGCATTCATAATATTACATTGTATTTTATAGTCAGCAGCTAGACGGCAATATGGAGTTTAACAATATATAGATGGCCCATGTATGTGCACCATCAGTATATTTAAAAGTACTCAAAATAAGCATTTGACATATATTCCATTTACATCCTGAAAAGATCTTGCCATGAACAATATATCAAGGGAAATGTTTACTTCCCTTGTTGCAGTTCTTATCAATTATCACTAAGATGACTCCTGTTAGGAACATACACGTTGTAGGGGCAGTGACTACTTGCTGTAAGAGGACATGAATTCAGGTTTTAAGGGTCAACCCAATATTGATTAGTACCCAAGGTGGTATCAGCATAGTAGTGGGTTTACATGCAAACTGGCAAACATTTTTTAGAGAAACACTTACCTGGTTTAGTGTTACAATGCCCTCTTGTGTTATATTATCAGTAATTATATTAAACATGCTAAAATGACCTCCCCTTTCTTCAATAGAGTATGTGATTTCTGCATTCTTTCCAACATCAATGTCATCAGCCAAAACCACTCCAACAATTTCCCCAATGGAGGCTGATTCTATGATGGACAAGTCATATGATTCTGCAAAAATAAAATGCTTTAACATAAAACTAGATAACATAAATGTGTACAATTATATTATATTTTATCTATCTATCTATCTATCTATCTATCTATCTATCTATCTATCTATCTATCTATCTATCTACAGTATCTATCTATCTATTCCGTATAAACTATCACTACCTCGCAGCTCCTGATTTTACCAATAATGGTACTGATTGTTATGTCAAGAAGATCATGACAATCTATATAACTGATACCTAACTCGTTCACCTACATATGCATGTGTGGATGTGGATGGTACTGTACACAGAATTGTGAGTGGTTGTACGTTGTTGTTTTCTTCTGTTTCTACCCACTGGCTTTCTGTTGCTGACCTCTGCTTGTTTATTGACCTCAATTAACCACTACATCTCTTTATCACTTTGAACCCTTTGATGATTGTACTATGCCAACATCCCCCACTGGCACTCATGCCTTTTCATCATCCCTACACACCTTGTCTCCCTATCTAGGGGTGTTTGGACAGGAGAAGTAAGAGAGGCTGCCCTTATCATCTCGGGTTCCCTATTCAGTTACATGACTTTACACTTAGAGAACAAAAGTCATTCTCTATCTGAAAGAAGTTTGATACTTGTCTATCCATAATATGCATTTGATAACAGCCTGCTATGCAGCTAAAATATTAAATTGTAGTTCATGTGTGAAAATAACAAGAAAGCTGAGAGAAACTCCCAGAGTCCTTGGATGCATTATAAATGAAGGAACAAGTATCCTCTATGTGCCTGCACTTCACATCTACAACATTAGCCCTCCCTCCAAATATTGAAATATAACATGCACCATTTTTAAAAACTGAAAGGTGGGGGGTTAAAAAATCAATAAAACATTAAGATTTACTTCTGACATACTGATGGCCTTATGTGACTTTGGCTAGGCAGGACTTCATGTGAACAATACTTCCTCGCAATACTTTCTCTTTAATTCTTCAAATTTTAAATGTGGGTCAGATTAAAGTAATAATTAGTCTAATTAAAGGATTCACATTTTATTAGGTTCAAGTCCAAATGTCCCAGTCTGAAAAATAAAAGACACATCAGCATAATTTACTTACTTTGCTGAAATTTTGGGGCATTGTCATTTATATCAGACACATGAATTGTTACAGTTGTTGTGGCCGAAAGTGCACCAGCGTTACCAATCATATCCTGAACTTGTACTATAACATTGTATTGATCCTTTGTTTCTCGATCAATTTGTGAAGCAACACGAATGATTCCTAAATAAAAAAAACAAAAATAAATCTATCTTCTAAAGTGTACAGTCATTCTACAGCATGATGCCTGGTCAAAATAACAATAATAATAAGAAAGCATTTATTTTATGTCTGTGACATGGACACACTACCCCATGTTTTATCCCTTTAAATGTTCTGTAAATACAGAAAAATACCTGTGGATAATCTAGAAATCAAATGTGCTCCTAACTTCCTGAGGTGACAATATGCTACAACTGTTGCATTATAAAACCAGTAGCATTGTCTGCCTTGGCCAGTTCTACCCTGCTGGGCTGTATGATAGACCTACACAAAAGGAGAGGCGCCTCTGGGTGTAGATTTAAAAACTGTTTTAATCACATAAGGTTAAAAAATTGTGTATCCTTTTATGTATCTTTTACAGGAACATGGTTTCTGTTTCCTTTGGGGCTGCCCTGTGTGTATGAACTCCCTGCCATCGGATCCTCATCTCTAACCAAAATCCTTTATGGACACTTTATATTATATGGACTCTGCTTAAACAGCATGTGTATATAATCTCAGGCTACCTGCTCTGTGTGTGTAAAGAATTCTTAGTGTTCTGGTTCACTGCACATTTACTTGTATATATATATGTATGATAGATAGTGATGGCCGAACGGTTCGCCCGGCGGTCGTTTCGCGGCGAATTTCCGACATTCGCGGTCCGCACGTTCGAACGCCTTTTTCCGTCGTTCGCCGCGGCGGACTTACGTGTTTAATGTATACAAGAACTTTAACCTTTGGTGACACGTTTATCATGTGATACAGGACAGCCAATTGAGACATGACAGCACATGGACACTTGTACATTCCCCCTAACCTATAAATACACCCGATCCGGTGGCCATTTTACATTCTTTCTTCTGTTACGATAGGGACAGGTTCCTCTGTGGAGTAGGGAGAGATAAACCACTAGCTATTTGGTACACAAAAGTTCTTTTCAGGACTGGTATAGGTGTTAGGTGTTGATAGGTTTGCTGTGCTGCTGATTCTTGCAGCAGCCTGAGTGTCTTTTGTTAGTTTAGAGAAAGGGAAAGGACGGTGTATGCTACAGGGACAGCCAGATTAGTCTTTCATCATCATCATCATCATCATCATCATTAGCTGTTACTATCAAGGTCCACAAAAGAGCTGTTCCAGTAACCACTAATCGTTCTCTTTTTTTGCCAATTTGTATAGGGACAGGAAGGAAGCAGTGTTGTCAGGCAGTGAGGGTAATTTTAAAGACTTGCTGTTATTATTAGTTCCACAAAGGTTCTTTTCAGGACTGGTATCAGTGGTACAGTAATAGGCTTGTACATGTATAATATTCTTTCTTCCAAATATAGAAAGGATATTATACTTGACTGCTGCCCTTCTGCTGCAGTCTGCTAAACATTCACAACTCACTTGTTCCACAAAAGTTCTTATAAGGACTGGTAACTTGGTATAGGGTGCTACGGTACATAGGCTTGAGTGCGGTACAGTCTGCTGTTCTGTAAGGACCGCTATCGGTCCACAATAGATAGGGTTGACGTGCACCACTGCTGACCGCTGCCCTATACTGCAGCAGTCCTTCAGCGGTATAGGGACTGACGTACAGTCTGCTAATCACTAACACACAACCTGCTTGTTCCACAAAAGTTCTTATAAGGACTGGTAACTTGGTATAGGGTGCTACGGTACATAGGCTTGAGTGCGGTACAGTCTGCTGTTCTGTAAGGACCGCTATCGGTCCACAATAGATAGGGTTGACGTGCACCACTGCTGACCGCTGCCCTATACTGCAGCAGTCCTTCAGCGGTATAGGGACTGACGTACAGTCTGCTAAACACTAATACACAACCTGCTTGGTCCACAAAAGTTCTTATAAGGACTGGTAACTTGGTATAGGGTGCTACGGTACATAGGCTTGAGTGCGGTACAGTCTGCTGTTCTGTAAGGACCGCTATCGGTCCACAATAGATAGGGTTGACGTGCACCACTGCTGACCGCTCACCTATACTGCAGCAGTCCTTCAGCGGTATAGGGACTGACGTACAGTCTGCTAATCACTAACACACAACCTGCTTGTTCCACAAAAGTTCTTATAAGGACTGGTAACTTGGTATAGGGTGCTACGGTACATAGGCTTGAGTGCGGTACAGTCTGCTGTTCTGTAAGGACCGCTATCGGTCCACAATAGATAGGGTTGACGTGCACCACTGCTGACCGCTGCCCTATACTGCAGCAGTCCTTCAGCGGTATAGGGACTGACGTACAGTCTGCTAAACACTAATACACAACCTGCTTGGTCCACAAAAGTTCTTATAAGGACTGGTAACTTGGTATAGGGTGCTACGGTACATAGGCTTGAGTGCGGTACAGTCTGCTGTTCTGTAAGGACCGCTATCGGTCCACAATAGATAGGGTTGACGTGCACCACTGCTGACCGCTCACCTATACTGCAGCAGTCCTTCAGCGGTATAGGGACTGACGTACAGTCTGCTAATCACTAACACACAACCTGCTTGTTCCACAAAAGTTCTTATAAGGACTGGTAACTTGGTATAGGGTGCTACGGTACATAGGCTTGAGTGCGGTACAGTCTGCTGTTCTGTAAGGACCGCTATCGGTCCACAATAGATAGGGTTGACGTGCACCACTGCTGACCGCTGCCCTATACTGCAGCAGTCCTTCAGCGGTATAGGGACTGACGTACAGTCTGCTAAACACTAATACACAACCTGCTTGGTCCACAAAAGTTCTTATAAGGACTGGTAACTTGGTATAGGGTGCTACGGTACATAGGCTTGAGTGCGGTACAGTCTGCTGTTCTGTAAGGACCGCTATCGGTCCACAATAGATAGGGTTGACGTGCACCACTGCTGACCGCTGCCCTATACTGCAGCAGTCCTTCAGCGGTATAGGGACTGACGTACAGTCTGCTAAACACTAATACACAACCTGCTTGGTCCACAAAAGTTCTTATAAGGACTGGTAACTTGGTATAGGGTGCTACGGTACATAGGCTTGAGTGCGGTACAGTCTGCTGTTCTGTAAGGACCGCTATCGGTCCACAATAGATAGGGTTGACGTGCACCACTGCTGACCGCTGCCCTATACTGCAGCAGTCCTTCAGCGGTATAGGGACTGACGTACAGTCTGCTAAACACTAATACACAACCTGCTTGGTCCACAAAAGTTCTTATAAGGACTGGTAACTTGGTATAGGGTGCTACGGTACATAGGCTTGAGTGCGGTACAGTCTGCTGTTCTGTAAGGACCGCTATCGGTCCACAATAGATAGGGTTGACGTGCACCACTGCTGACCGCTGCCCTATACTGCAGCAGTCCTTCAGCGGTATAGGGACTGACGTACAGTCTGCTAAACACTAATACACAACCTGCTTGGTCCACAAAAGTTCTTATAAGGACTGGTAACTTGGTATAGGGTGCTACGGTACATAGGCTTGAGTGCGGTACAGTCTGCTGTTCTGTAAGGACCGCTATCGGTCCACAATAGATAGGGTTGACGTGCACCACTGCTGACCGCTGCCCTATACTGCAGCAGTCCTTCAGCGGTATAGGGACTGACGTACAGTCTGCTAAACACTAATACACAACCTGCTTGGTCCACAAAAGTTCTTATAAGGACTGGTAACTTGGTATAGGGTGCTACGGTACATAGGCTTGAGTGCGGTACAGTCTGCTGTTCTGTAAGGACCGCTATCGGTCCACAATAGATAGGGTTGACGTGCACCACTGCTGACCGCTGCCCTATACTGCAGCAGTCCTTCAGCGGTATAGGGACTGACGTACAGTCTGCTAAACACTAATACACAACCTGCTTGGTCCACAAAAGTTCTTATAAGGACTGGTAACTTGGTATAGGGTGCTACGGTACATAGGCTTGAGTGCGGTACAGTCTGCTGTTCTGTAAGGACCGCTATCGGTCCACAATAGATAGGGTTGACGTGCACCACTGCTGACCGCTGCCCTATACTGCAGCAGTCCTTCATCGGTATAGGGACTAAGAGTTTTGTCACAGGGTCATTTAAAAAATGACAGGCAGAGGAAGAGGCAGGCCCTTCCGCAGGGGTGGTAGGGGTAGGGCAGGAGCAACAGGCTTGAGCCAAAGTGGGAAGTTGCAGAAGGTGCGTTCAATTACTTTAAAGGATGCACCAGACTTGGTTGAGTGGCTCGCTCAGCCTTACTCTTCTGCACCCTCCTCATCCTCTCGATCTGCACCCTCTTCTTCACTCTCTGCTATGTGCACCCCCAAAGACACTACCACCAACAACACGACCACCACCACCACCACCACATACCTTCCGCTTGAGTCACTGGAATTATTTTCCGATCCATATCAAGAGGACATTTCTGATGCGCAGCCACTCTTGGTATTGGATCAGGAAGAGGAGGTAGCAACAAGCGCTACTCAGCAGTCTGACGCCAGTACCCAGATCAGCCCAAGGAGGAGGTTGGTCCCCGGTGTTGCTGCCTACTCCGAGATCTCTACTTATAGCGGTGGGGAAGGTGACGTTGATGATGACGTGTCTAGTGATGTCACGTGGGTGCCCACAAGAGAGGAAGAGGAGGGGAGTTCAGAGGGAGATATGGACCAGCAGATAGGGAGGAGAAGCAGCAATGACTTACATTGCACAGCAGGGACAAAGCAGACTGCAAATGTATCAGGAGCGAGTCATCGACCATGTACGGTCACATCTGGCGCTCCCAGGACACCGGCACATGGCTCCGCAGTGTGGGCTTTTTTTAACGTGTCCGCTGCTGACAATAGCGTTGCCATCTGCAATCTTTGCAGTCAACGCGTTAGTCGCGGTAAGCCCAATACTCACCTAGGGACGACCGCCTTAAGAAGGCACATGAGCAGCCATCACCGAGCCCAGTGGGAGCAACGGAACACACAAAGCCACACTGCAGGCTCTCACCGTCCAGCCTCGTCTTCTACTTCTCCTTCTCCTCTCTCCTCACAATTGTCCTCCACTCCACCTTCCATCACGCCAAGCTCACATTTTTCTGCAAAAAGGCAGGCTTCCGTGGGCCTAATGTTTGAGCGTAAAAAAATGATGACGCCGGATAACCCTCTTGCCCAACGGTTGGCGGCTGGCTTGTCAGAACTCATAGCCCGCCAACTACTGCCATATAAACTGGTGGACTCGGAGGCCTTTCGCAAATTTGTGGCCATTGGAACACCACAATGGAAGGTCCCAGGAAGGAAGTATTTCTCAGAGAAGGGCATCCCAGAGCTATATGGCCATGTTCAGCGGCAAGTGAATGTATCTCTGGCACACAGTGTCGGTGCCAAGATACATCTGACCACAGACACGTGGTCTAGCAAACACGGGCAGGGAAGGTATATCAGTTTTACTGCCCACTGGGTGAACCTTCTGACGGCCGTCAAGCATGTAACCCGTGGCACCCGTGTAGATTTGGTTTTACCGCCACGGATTGCATGCAGGCCTGACTCTTCTTCTCCTCCTCCTACTCCATCCTCCTCCCTCTCCTCCTCAGCTGCCTCCTCCTTTTCCGCTGCTAGCGTCTCTTCCACTGCACCGCCCAAGCTCCCCAGAACCTATTCCACATGCCAGGTGAGACGTTGCCATGCCGTGCTGCGTCTGTTGTGCCTGGAAGCAAAGAGCCACACTGGCCCGGCACTCCTTTCAGCTTTGCGTTCACAGGCAGATGAGTGGCTAACACCGCTCAATTTGACAGTTGGTAAAGTGGTGTGTGACAACGGTGCCAATCTGCTTAGCGCATTGAAACAGGGCAAAATCACGCACGTGCCGTGCATGGCACACGTCTTAAACTTGGTCGTGCAGCGATTCCTTGTCAAATACCCTGGGGTCCAGGACATCTTGCGGCAGGCAAGGAAAATCTCGGCCCATTTCAGAAGATCTTACACGGCCATGGCTCGCCTTGCTGACATTCAGCGGCGACACCATCTGCCGGTCAGACGTCTTATTTGCGATTGCCCGACGCGATGGAACTCAACCTTCTATATGCTTGATAGGCTGCTCCAGCAGAAACGTGCAGTTAACGTCTACCTGTATGAACTCTGCGAAAGAAACGGTTCTGGGGAGCTGGGTTTTTTTTCACCGCGCCAGTGGCTGCTCATGCGCGACACATGCAGACTTCTGCGGCCATTTGAGGAGATCACCAAACTGGTCAGTCGCAGCCATGGCGCCATCAGTGACATGGTACCTTATGCCTTCTTTCTGGAGCGTGCATTGCGTCGTGTCATTGATCAGGCTGTGGAGGAGCAGGAGCGGGAAGATGAGGAAGTCGCAATGCTGGATGAATTCCCAGGGGGGGCTACTCTATCTGAGACAAGTCAACAACAGGAGTCTGATGAGGAGTCAGAGGAGGATGGTGCCGGGGCGGATGAGCAGGAGCAAGAAGAGCATGCTTTAAACCTTTCTGGGATCCCTGTTGTGCGAGGATGGGGAGAGGAGAATGAAGAGGACGACATTATCCTGGATGATGAGCAGGAGCCAGGCCACCACACCGCTTCCACTTTAGTGCAAATGGGGGCCTTCATGCTCCAGTGTTTTAATAGGGACCCCCGTATAAAAAGCATGAGGGTCAAGGACCAGTACTGGGTGGCAACGTACTTAGACCCCCGGTACAAACACAAAATGGCGGAAATGTTACCGCCGTCGCAGAGGGCTGTCAGAATGCAGCACTTCCAGGCCTTGCTTCGAGAAATGCTGCATTCTGCTTTTGCGTGCGCTGGCAGAGGAGCAATTCCCACTCCCAGAGAAGGATTTGCGGGTACCAATCCAACAGCGCCTGCAAGAAGAGGCCGGTTTGAAGATGTGTTGGTGACTTCGGATATGAGGTCATTCTTTCAGCCGACCCATCGACAGGTGTCATCCGGATCCAGCATCAGGGAACGCCTAGACCGTCAGGTGTCCGACTACATTGGGTTAACGGCCGATGTGGACGCTCTGAGGAGTGATGAACCCCTAGACTACTGGGTGGGCAGGCTTGACCTCTGGCCAGAGCTTGCCCAATTTGCAATCGAACTGTTGGCTTGCCCCTCATCCAGTGTCCTGTCCGAAAGGACGTTCAGCGCAGCAGGGGGGATTGTGACCGATAAGCGTACTCGCCTAGCTCACCACAGTGTTAACTACCTCACATTTCTAAAAATGAATGAGGCATGGATCTCGGAGGAATTCAACACATGTGACCAGTAGACCATGTATATGTCTATAAACTATTTTTTTAATCAAGCACACAGACCTTCTTAATTCATTTGGCTCACTTCCTTGACCCAAAAAAGCACACCGTACTATATGCCCCTACCCTCCTCTTTGAAGAGGTTGAGCGGTGTCATATTTCTACTGGGGCTGCTTATGATATCCCTGTGCTGTGCTGACTTCCTCCTGGGGGTTCTTATTATGAAGGGATCACACTATCCCTGTGCTGTGCTGACTTCCTCCTGGGGGTTCTTATTATGAGGGGATCACACCATCCCTGTGCTGTGCTGACTTCCTCCTGGGGCTGCTTACGGTGCTGCTGTCAGTGCTGTATGTCACGGTGCTGCTGTCAGCGCTGTATGTCACGGTGCTGCTGTCAGCGCTGTATGTCACGGTGCTGCTGTCAGCGCTGTATGTCACGGTGCTGCTGTCAGCGCTGTATGTCACGGTGCTGCTGTCAGCGCTGTATGTCACGGTGCTGCTGTCAGCGCTGTATGTCACGGTGCTGCTGTCAGCGCTGTATGTCACGGTGCTGCTGTCAGCGCTGTATGTCACGGTGCTGCTGTCAGCGCTGTATGTCACGGTGCTGCTGTCAGCGCTGTATGTCACGGTGCTGCTGTCAGCGCTGTATGTCACGGTGCTGCTGTCAGTGCTCTGTATTACGGTGCTGCTGTCAGATGCCTCTATCACGGTGCATGTGTCATTCCGGTATGTCACGCTGCTGGTGATCATCTCCTGCACCCTCTTCTTTGCCTACCCTGGTCCCTGACCTTCCCTCTCCTCCATTGCCTTCATTAGCTCCATAGTCCTGAATTGTTAGAACAATTTCCCAAATAAAATAAAAATGCTTGTAGTTATCGATCCCAAATTCACCTCATACATGTATTATGTCATTGTCCAGATGGTGGGACTACGTTTTACCCCCTAATAATTACCACGTGGCCGCAAATTCGACATGAAGGTTTGCAAAGTTCGCCTCCCATTGAAGTCAATGGGGCCCGCGGCGAACGTTCGGTTTCGCGAACGTTTGGGTCCGTTCGCATTTCGCGTTCGCGAAACGTCCCGTCGGAAGTTCGTCCATCACTAATGATAGACCTGCTTTTCCTTCTAATTCTCTTTATAACGTAAGTTCAGTAGTACAGCAGGGGATATTTGCACATTGCCTAGGTATACTGCTAAAAAAAGTTACATACCACCCTCTCCTGATGCGCACTCTGCTAACCATTGCAGCAGTGAGGAGAATTCTCTCTCTACTTCAGGAAGTGTTTCCTAGTCATCTGCTATTCTCTATGGTTTCTTCCGCCCTCTCTTCCACTACTAGGAATGAGTTTAAGTTTTGGACTAAACATTTACCTATTTGGTAGTAGATCCACTATTATGCATTACAGCGTCGTGCTGTCAATTGTTATTAAGGACCACGGCAGGTGCAGGAGGTCGGATATAGCTTTTGAGGGGGAATCCCTTGCAAATGTAAAATTTAAAAAAGGGTGAGTCCCCAAAAAAATCCATACCAGACCCTTATCTGAGCATGCAGCCTGGCAGGCTAGGAAATGGGAAGGCAAGCCCCTTTCCTAAACATACCAGGCCTCATGCTCTCAACATAGGATCCCAGTGATGTCATTGACCATATTTGGTAATGCTCATATTTGATCATCTATGTCACCTGAGACACCACCCCTTTGTTAATAAAAAAGGGGTGGGTCTCCGATGACATAGGTGACAGCTGTCATCCACCCGAACTGTCATTCAATGTGAAAGAAGCAACAGGAACAAGCATTAGCTGGTTGAGATTTGTGTTATTATTTCAGTGGGTCATTGGAATTTGAGCATCTTGATTGACATGGATCTACATTACTGGATTGTGTAATTGATGGTAGATGTACATTGTGGGACTTTTTTATGTGTGTTTTTATTTCACTTTACATTTGTTTGTGAATGAGAAGGTTACGATGTATATATTTTATATTCTTTATTTTATTGTTTTTTTTTGTGATTGAGTAGAGTTACTATGTACCCTTACCCATTCACATGTGGGGCTGGAATCTGAATGCCCCCTTATTATTAAGAGGGAATTCCAGATTCTGATAAGCCCCCCACCCTCAAATCCCCACAAGGGAAGCTCCTGTCTAGGGACTCTGTCCCCATGCTGAGTCCAGGCTGAGCTTGCCACTTACTACCATACTTTAGGATGATATGGCTGTGCAGTCACAGGGACATCTTCCTTCCATCCTTCCTTCCTTTTGTATGGTACAGAATAGGGGGCTGCAGGCTCATCTACTTCCTTTCCTAGCCTGCCAGGCTGCATGCTCAGATAAAGGTCTGGTATGGATTTTTTTGGGAATCTCACTCCTTTGTTTCTTACTTTTTGCACTTTGCACTATCCTCTTTTTTTACAAACAGAAAAAAAAGCCAGGCGCTGTCATTTGCAATTTAAACACATTTTTTTCTTTGTAAATGTCATTGTTGCTGTAGTATGTTAGTGTTACACAGATGTACCACTTCATAGGCAGGGAGTGAGGGGATCCCTAGGCATGTTATTTAACCACTTCAGACCCAGAAGATTTTACCCCCTTCCTGACCAGAATACTTTTTGCGATTCGGGACAGCTTCACTTTAACTGACAATTGTGCAGTCATGCAACGTGTTTCCCACAAATAGAGCTTTCTTTTGGTGGTATTTGATCACCTTTGCTGTTTTTATTTTTTGTGCTATAAACAAAAAAAGAGTGACAATTTTGAAAAAAATGCATTATTTTTTACTATAATAAATATCCCCCAAAAATATATATTAATATATATATATTATATATATAGGCTGATATGTATTCTTCTATGTATTTTTGGAAAAAAAAAATAATAATAAACTTATATTCATTGGTTTGTGCAAAAGTTATAGCATCTACAAAATAGGGGATAGTTTTAAGGCATTTTTATTTTAGTTTTTTTATCAGTAATGGTGGTGAGCTGCAATTTTTTATCATGACTGTAAAATTATGGCAGACACATCGGACACTTTTGACACTATTTTGGGACCATTGTCCGTTTTTAAAGCGATCAGTGCTATAAAAATGCACTGATTACTTTGTAAATGACACTGGTAGTGAAGAGGTTAACCACTAGAGGGCAATGAAGGGGTTAAGTGTGCCCTAGGGAGTGATTCTAATTGTGGAGGGGGTGGGCTACTAGTCACATGACAGCGATCACCGCTCTCGATGACAGGGAGAGGTGATATCTGTCACGACACAAGCCAGAACAGGGAAATTCCTTGTTTACACTTGTTTGCACTTCCCCGTTCTGAGGCTTTGTGACACGTTTGCTATCCCCGGCTCTTAAAGAGGGTGTACAGATACGCCCATTTGCCCACCACTGCCATTGTGCATACTTATATTGGCATGCAGTGGTCAGCAAGTGGTTAATAGAGTTTTGCATTTAATTGCATCACTTTAAGCATTAATAAAATCTCTGCTCGCTGCCAAATGGAAATTTTTTTTTTTTGGTTCACTAGGGCAGTGTCTGGACACTCATGCCATTTGTTTGACAATCCCATGCCTATTAGGCTAGAAATAACGAGACTTGATTTTTATTATTTGGCTGCCATTGACTTCAGTTGGTTTGGATTCAAAACCCAAACTTTATTTGCTTAACCCTGATCAAACCCAACTCAGCTACATTTGGCTTAATTACTATTACTACTATTATTTGTACTCTAAATTACTACCCAGTGTATAAACTTATTTTCCAGGTTCAAAAACAGTGTTACCAGTCAGTACTGGCTAATAATGATGTGCTAACAAATTCAATATAGTCTCTCACTGTTTATGCCCATTACACTTTGCATATTTTGCTGTGCATATCTGCAGTAATAAGCCAAGCAAAAAGTTGTTGCTCAATAAAGCAGCTCATTCTTAGATCATCACATTATTAAATATTGATTCCACCAAGCCTAAATGTAAAGTATTAGTTAATTTTATTAAGATAGGATAATAGTATTTTTTTTTTCAATTTTAAGCCATCCAACCATAATTTTAAAAAAATGTCCATTCTATGTTAGTCGAAAAAGAAATGCTGTGTTAAAAAATACAGTAAACCTAAAAGTGACTTTATAAGTAATTTGAAACAGTTTTATGAATAACTTACAGTTGTTGAGAAGAATAGATGTTATTTAATACAAAACATTGTAATTGTCCTAAATTATCTGTTCAACTGAGCCAAAATATATACTGTTAGTGAAATTATTCATTTCAATTTAAACATTTGATATGATTAAAAGTTTCAGACAAAATGTTTAGCCAGTAATCTGGTATAATTTAGCTTTCCCTTTCTAAGTGTTCACATAAGTATTATATCATGAAAATGCATTATAAAAGCTACAAAATAGTGTTATATTTTGAGCTTTACTTGTGATATATTCATAGAAATAAAATATCTGTTTTTAAAGTTCCTTGTGATTTTAGCAAATATGTTCTTTAGTTATTTAAAAAATAGCTTTTTAACAACTCAAATGCAATTTTTATCCAGTTTTTTTAGCATTTGAACATATGGTAACTGATTTAAGTACATGCCAGGAAAGCGTCACTATCTACTCATGCAGTTTAATTTGAATTTCAAAGTAAAGTTCTATAATTTTTAATGCAAATACTGTTTGTGCATTAAGCAATGTTATATTATTCTAATTAGCCAATATTAATATAATAATTTAATGTAATCCAAATAATAAAACATCTTTCATAAATATGCCTTCCTTTCCACTGAACATGCAAACCTTGTGTTGAACTTTAAGACTCTTGATTGAAGTGTTACATTTAAAAATAATGTGCTTTAATTTTTTAGTACTTTTGTGTGTTTGAGGGGCTGCATACTCAAAGCCAGAACTAAAAAAATCTATCTTCACAAGGTATTCAATTTCTGTAAGAGGAGAAATGGTTGAAATTCAACCAAACTATTTGAAACATCTGTAAATGTGCGCACATGACCATGGTGTTTATAATGCACTTATACCTCAGTATTTAGTTAGTTTGGTAAGAATAACGCTCTACAACACAAATACTTCATTTCTGTTTGTTACTACCACAGTTTTACATTTATTGATAACAGCAAAGATGTGAGGGGTCGGGGACCTTTCAATACTCTCTGGAGCCCAATTAGCACAAAATAAAAATAAGTTTACTTTACTTTACCCATTAATGTGCAGATGCTTTTTACATAAATATATAAGTGAAGAGAACATTTCTGTATTTTCTCAGATTGGCAGTTCTCAATAGGAATCAGCTGAACATACCTATGTTTGGTTTGAGGCAGAGAAACATTGCAAGAATTTAGATGCTGATTCTGAACCCTATTGAAGTCAACTTGAGCCAAATGTTAAAAATTATTTCTGGTTATTTTCTTGGTCAATAGGCAAGGAATTGTCAAAGAAATTAGTATCTGGGAGGCAGATAGCAATGATTTTAATAATGCTTACAGTAAAACATAAAAAATAAAAATTCCTCTAACTAACATGCCTGGGAGATGCCCATAGTCTGAAGAGCCACATATGTACAAAGTATACACTCTAATAAAGCAAAATTGAATTTTACAAACAAACAAAAAATGTAATTGCTGGCAATTTATTTTCTGTTTTAAACAAATGGCTACAGGTTCCCTTCATCTAAATCAGACCCTTACCTTGTCCCAAAGTTGTTAAGGGTAAGGGCCTCTTCCCAACAACTCTGGCTTAGTGGTTTTAGGAATCCACAGGTGAGGGAATTATTGGAATCTGTCAGCCCCCATGTGAATGAGTAAGGGAACCCCACATAATTTTTTTTTTACTATACAGGCCACTTTGTTTACATATCTTGGAATTCCTGGTCAGTAAAATGAATGGCGCTGGCTGATGTCATTTGTAAATAAGAACATGGTGGGTGCCAGAATCCAAAACTTCATTAACAGCTTTGACAGCAGAAGAAGAAAGCCGTTATATATAATGGTGGGTGGAAAACCCACTACCATATATTATTTCTTGCCAAATAGGCTGAAAGTTCGGCATTCCGTCAAAAACCTTAATAAACAAAGTACTGAAACTATGTTCAAAACAAGGAAAGAGCTCATCCCTTGTTCTCAATTCCTTTGGTAGATCAGCCTCATGCTGTTTGCACCTAAATGTACAGCACTATATGAGGTGAGATCTCACAAATGATGAAGAGGCTTCTTATTTTAATGATACTAGTTGCCTAGCTTTCATGTTTATCCAGTCATTGACCAAGAATAATTTTACAAATCAGTTTTGACATTTCTCTGACATTATATACTACATACATGATTTGAGTTGGTGACCAGCGAGTGCTGAAGGCTGACAAATAGCAAGCAAGCATTTTCAGAATGTGCTGACAGTATGCAGCTTACACATTTCTCTCAAAACAAGTTGGCTATACATACAAATTATAACCTCAAGTTACTTGTATTAATGTAAAACAGACTACTTCTCAATAGATATAAGTAACACCAAAAAGTATTAAAAAACAACATTTTTGAAATTGCTGAATATTTGTTGTGACAGGTACAGTTTTTTCTTTTTCCTCCTGGGGTAGGCAGCACTTCATTCTGCATTCATTATCACTGTTAAGCTGTAAAATTTTATTGCAACATTTCAGTTCCTCTTAAATACTGTCAGAATATTAACAGTTGTCATCTCAGCTGGTCCTTCTATTAGTGAATTTTAAACAATTGATTTTAAGATTTGTTGTAATTTCCCTATTCCTTTTATTGCACCCAATACTCATTAAGTAAATTATCTTGCTTCAAATATTCATACAAGCATTTGAAAGCAGTACACATTGGGGGTAAATTACGAAAGGCAAATCCACTTTGCACTACAAGTGCAAACTACAATTGCAAACTGCACTTAAAATTGCACTGAGAGTGCACTTGGAAGTGCAGTCGCTGTAAATCTGAGGGGTAGATCTGAAATGAGGGGAAGCTCTGCTAATTTTATCATCCAATCATGTTCAAGCTAAAATTATGTTTTTTATTTTCCTTGCATGTCCCCCTCAGATCTACAGTGACTGCACTTCCAAGTGCACTTTCAGTGTAATTTCAAGTGTACTTTGCACCTGTAGTTTGCACGTGTAGTGCAAAGTGGATTTTCCTTTTGTAAATAACACCCATTGTGTGTAAGTGAGGAACTGGAACATTATCCAAAATATCCAAGTGAATAGAAATTCTGAAAGACATTGTTACAGGTCATAACATGAAAAAAAAGAGAACAAAACTATTTTGTACGTAGGTTAGCTTAGCTCCTCTTCATTTAACCCCCCTGACGGTATTCCCGAGTGGGGCTCGGGGTGAGATTTTTGTACCATTAGCGGTAACCCCGAGCCACACTCGGGATTGCATCGCTGGATCCAGAAAGAGATAACTTACCTTATCTCCGGGATCCCACGATGTATCCCCGCTGTACACGGCGGCCGGACCTTCCGCCCGATGCACTGTGTGCCCTGGCTTCCATTCCCTGCGAGCGTAGCAACGCAGGGAGGTGGAACCAGCGCCAAATTCAAAAAGTTAAAAACACAAACACACTGATACATTGTAATCCTATTGGATTACATTACTAAATAAAATAAAACTGACCTTAGCTTGCCCCCATTGCTTTAGCCAGTGCCCCTGCCTGCAGTTTTACTGTACTTTGTGTTTGTAAACTGCAGAGCGACCATGGCATCAAAAAAGCACGCCTCTACCTCAAAAGTGGCATATGACCTGTTTGAAAACAGCGACAGCGATGCAGAGTCCCTTGCGGAAGTGAGTGATAGCGATTTGTGGGGAAGTTCGTCGTCAGGCACGGAAAGTGATTTTAGCCATAATCCTGTGACTTTGCCCAGTGATGTGCGGACTTGGTGCTCAATTGATTGCCGTACGGAGCATGCAGCGCCCCCAATATTTCCATTTACTGGAACACCTGGTATCAAAGTGGATATGGATGACAACCCATTGGCATATCTTCAACTCTTTTTGACCAATGAGGTTATAGATAAAATTGTTATGGAGACAAATCGGTACCACGAACAACAAGCTGCTACGCATCAGAGGTTTGCAAGGAGCAGAAAGTGGGAACCAGTAACCAAGGAGGACATCTGGACGTTTCTGGGCCTCATAATTCTACAGGGAGTGGTTGGTAAACCCCTGCAGAAGTGGTACTGGACCACTAACAAATTGCTAGCAACTCCTTTTTTTGGCACCGTCATGTCGGAGTACAAATTTTCCGTTATTATGAAGTATCTGCACTTTGAGAATAATGAGGAATTCGACGAGACTTCTCATCCAGCACCAAAACTAAAAAAGATTTGGGGGCTTTACCAAATGATTCAGCAAAATTTCCAGAAGACCTATGTACCCGACAGAGACATCAGTATCGACGAAAGTCTGATGGCCTACAAAGGAAGACTCAGCTGGATACAGTTTATTGCGTCCAAGAGGGCACGTTTTGGAATAAAATCATTAATGCTCTGTGAATCCAGCACTGGGTGCATATGGAATTCCATACTTTACACCGGGAAAGAAACCAAGTTCAATGAGAGATTCGGTAACTATGGACTGGCAACCGCATCCGTGCTTACTCTGATTGAACCGCTGCTGAATCAGGGCTACTGTGTAACCACAGATAATTTTTACAGTTCTCCAGAACTCTATGAGTTCCTTTTGCAGCATAAAACAGATGCATACGGGACCGTTAGAGCTAACCGGCGTGACTTGCCACCAACCTTTGTCAATAAAAAGCTCAAGGCAGGAGAAATAGTTGCCTGGCAAAAAGGAAAAATGATGGCACTGAGATGGCGCGACAAAAAAGACGTGTGCCTAATGAGTACCATTCACAACACCTCTACAGTCATGGTACAAACAAAAGGTGGAAAAGACATCATGAAGCCCCAAGTCGTGATGGACTACAACCATACTATGGTAGGTGTTGACTGTGCTGACCAGGCCATGACTTTTTACCCAGCCATGAGGAAACAACAGAAAAAATATTATAAAAAAAATCTTCAGGCACCTTCTGGAGCAGTGCCTGTGGAATGCTTTCAATCTTCTAAAAAAAAAATAGTGACAAGCCTGTTGTTCATGCGGACTTTGTTTGGAAAGTTGCCGAACTTATTTTCCTCAGGCACCAAACACCAACGACAGTAAACAGATCTGGCCGTCGTGCTACTGGCGTTGTGAACCCGGAACGCCTGACTGGTCGGCACTTTATGGACCACGTTCCACCAACAGAAAAGAAGGCAGCACCCAAAAGGATGTGTGTCGTTTGCTGCTCTAAGCGTGATGACACTGGAAGGAAAATTCGAAAAGAAACAAGGTTTTACTGTCCTGACTGTGATGTTGGACTTTGTGCTGTACCATGTTTTAAAATTTTCATTACCAGAGACATTTACTGAAGCAATATGACTACCAATATTGCACCCTTGTTTGACAAAAAAAAAATGTCAGTGTTTTTGATTATATTATTTACAAAAATTTCTTGAATAAAAAGTATGATTATTATTATATTATTATTTGTTATTATTTACAGTTATTTATTATATTATAATTTATGATTTTGTGTTTCAAACTTTATCCTACCCGGGATGTCTACTAGACTTTGGTTTAAACAGATTTCAGTGAGTTATTCCTAAGAATTGCAGGCTTACAATATAAAACGCCAAATTTCCATTCAAAATAATGGTACCGCTTTCAGCACCTAAAATCCGAAATAATCATACCGCCAGGGAGGTTAAATAAACACAGTCACTTTCAGTGCCAGTAGGTCTTCCAAGGTGTGGAGTAACAGATGTCAGATAAAATGGTGGTGTGAAAGGTATATATGGTATCCCTAGGTGGATGCTGCCTTAGCTTGGAGAAAGGGGGTGTACCATGAAAAGCTGTACCCTGTGTTCTGTGCATGTCCATGCACTGTGTTTATGGCCTAGCTCTGAGAAAGGGAGTATGCCTCCCAAAGGCATTAGCTGTACCTCATGTTTTGTGCGCGTCGGGAGTTTGCCGTCAGGACATTTTAAAGAGTTACTGAGGGTTACTGAGAGAGGAACACTAGAAATCCTAGGAGAGGGATAAACACTGGTGTAACTGGTGTTACAGAGGAACACAGTGAGGTGCTGGAGGTCTGTCTACTAGCATGTGCATGCTTTGTTTGAATGCTAAACAACACTCGCACTGACCCATTGTTAGTGGATCAGCTGCAACGGTGGTGGCCAATGATTGTTTACAAGCCACCATCCACAGGCCACAGAAAAGAACTGGCGCTGGTTGTAGTGGTTGTAGTAGAAATAATAATGATCACCACATTGTTTTATATCGTGACACACAACCTATTTGTTAGTACACAATTACTCAATTGTACACAGTTGTATAAAATTAGTGCATAATTACTAGACATGTGCATTTGTTTTCATCCAAATGCATTTTCGATAACGAACGTGAAGAATCCGAAAACCAAAAGATCCAACATAAACAAATGCTTTATTTTCATTTTTATTGCAACAGTTCGATATAGATAGAAGATTCAACATGATCCTAACAATAGCGATCTGTGTCCATCGAACCTGTGGTCGAATGTGCCTAACCTTAGCTCTGTTAGTTCAAGATTATTCTACATAGAGAAAAAAGATTCAACATGAAGATTCGACGAAGCAGGCGCTGTGAGTGGACATTTATGGTCAAATGCTCTGCCCATAAGCTATAGAAGAATTCTAATGTTGGTTGACTAGTAATAATAATTAATAAATATAATTATTACTAGTGTCATACAACATTAGAATTCTACTATAGCTTGTAGGTAGCACATTCAACCAGAAATGTACGATTGCGACGTCGTACAGTTTAGCTGCTCCATCGAATCTTCTTAGAACATTCGACAGACACCATAAGCCTTCAATGGCAGATTCGACCAAATGCATTTTTTAACTAAACTAAATAAATAAAAATGAATTTGGGGAGAAAAAAAAAAAAAAAACCCAAAGCAAAATATTTCAGTGTGCACATTACTAATACACAGTCTTTAACATCTTGCTGACCAACTGCCATTGTTATACAGTGGCAAGTTGGTTCTCCTGCGCGAATCGCCATAGCTGTACGGCGGACACTTTAAGACCTATAGGGGGCACGCGTGCACCTCGGAGTGACTATTTGAGCCGATGTGCGTGGCCAGCAGCCAAGATGCCAGCTGGTGACCCGCAATCATTCCAGAGAGAGACAGAATGGGGATCTATCAAGGTAAACAGACAGATCCCTGTTCTGTCAGGGAAGTAGAGAGAGATCTGCTGTTCCTAGTGATCAGGAAGCGATCTCTCTCTACTCCCTATCAGCACACTCCCTCCACAGTTATAAACACCTCCCTTTGACACACTTAACCCTTTGATCACTCCTAGTTTTAACCCTTTCCCTGCCAGGGACATTTAGTATAGTAATCAATGGCTATTTTTAGCTATGATTGTTGTATACATGTCAGTGGTTTCAAAAAAGTGTCAAAAGTGTCCGATCTGTCTGCCGCAATGTTGCAGTCCTGCTAAAAATTGCTGATTAATAATAAAAATGGCATAAATATACCCCCAATTTTGTAGATGCTATAACTTTTGCGCAAACCAATCAATATAAGCGTATTACAATTTTTTACCAAAAATATGTAGAGAAATACATATTGGTCTAAACCGATGAAGAGTTTTTTTTTTTTTTTTTTGGGGGGGGGGTTATTTATTATAGCAAAAAGTATAAAATATTGTTTTTTTTTCGAAATTGTCACTTTTTTTGTTTATAGCACAAAAAATGATTTAATTTGGGTACACCGTTATACGACCATGTACTGTAATTGTCAGTTAAAGCGACGCAGTGCTGTATCGCAAAAAATGGCATGGTCAGGAAGTGGGTAAATCCTTCTGGGGCTGAACTAGTTAAACTCTTTTTTTGCAGAGCTACAAATAGCAGTCAGTTTTTAGCTAAGGAGAGACAATGGCATTTTTTACAGCCTAAAGAAGACTGCGTTAGGCAGAGTTAATTTCAGTGCTGTCCCTTGATGAACAATAGCTTTGGGAACAGTAAATCTACATTACTAAGACTGCTAAAAAATTCTTCTGTGACTAGTAACAATAATTATAATAACTCCTGCTATGGATTTGACATTACCTATTCTTGATTCTAAATATCACAGGGGGTACAAGATCAATGTCAACATCAACCTTTGCAATCCATAATGATTCAGTATTGTTTCTGAGTTATTTTCCCATGCACACAGATTTTCTATGTTTAAATTGTCTCAAGAGCCCATGTAGTGGGGCCCTTTTCCACCCCCAGGCCCCATAACAGAGCGGCCGTGTGGACTATTATAACTATTGTTAATCCACTGCAAATTACATAATTGTTTTCTACTTGGGATTTTTAGCTTTCTGGCTCAGCTTTGTTGCTTCCTATGTCATCACTATCTGAATTATCATCATCGCCACTTTCTAACGAACAAGAAATTTATCACAGAAAGCAAAAAAGCAGACTCAGAAAAAAGTAATGTTAAAACCAAAAAGTAGTTGTCAGGTTCCTATGGTAATGAGCCATTGTAGAAGGCCAACTCCAGGTTCCCCAGTGCATAGTCTAAGCCCCAGCCCACCTCATCACCAGGGCCCCTGATGGTTGGAATGGACTTGCAACAAACCGGAACCAGGCCATAGCCCTCAGGTACACCCAGCTGAACATGTGGAGGCCACTCACACATGCAGAGTACAGATGGCAGGAGAAAAA
Source organism: Lithobates pipiens (assembly GCF_037356315.1). Classification (NCBI taxonomy): domain Eukaryota; kingdom Metazoa; phylum Chordata; class Amphibia; order Anura; family Ranidae; genus Lithobates; species Lithobates pipiens. Next base: position 396,319,707 of record NW_027507764.1, on the reverse strand, counting down.
AAGAGGCTACGGGAAACAAGAAGGGGTAAGGGCACACGGCAGGCAAGAAAAAATCATAGATGAAGCCAGGATTGGTACAGGGGAAGTCAGACTTGGGATATAAGTAATATGCAGAAAAGAAGGAGCACTGAACTAGGAAGTTGCTCAAGAAATACAAGCTGCAATGAGCATGTCTAGATATAAAGAAGCAAGCTGATTGGTGGACCAGAAAATTATAGAAGGGAAAGGGATATAAAACCACAGTAGAACAGGTGACACCCATAGGTAAACACAGAAGCCAGCAGCACATGTGAGTAGAACCACGGGTCCCACAGAACCACAGCATCAAGGATGTAAGAATTTCAAAAGCAGAAAACTGCATATTAAACTGTGACAGTAGTAAAATGGTCCCCCTGGCTAGTAGAGGTAAATGTAATAAAACAATAACTGACCATGGCCATATTTGGTCAATGACATTAGCCACCATCCTCTTCATCTTGCTATTGAGTGAAGAATAGTAACCTGAACAAAGAAGTCTCAGAAGTTGCCATTTTTTTTCTTTCAAAAGGTGCTGTTCATTGTGTTTTGACAATATTTTTGATTATGTCCATTGTGTTTGATTATGTTTCTGGACATTTACATTGTGGATCTTTTTTGTTTTTTAATAAAGAACTTGTCAAATGTGTGTTTATTTATTGTTTTCATGAATGAGTAGGGGTACATTATACCCCTTACTCATTTATGTTGCCGGGGTTGGTACCCGGTTTTGATAAATGCCTTGCTCATAGATCTATACAGCCTACCGGCCAGGGTAGTGTACAAAGGCCTTTGTCTTCACCAACATAGGGAAAAGGTGCTTTGATCCGGGGTTCTGCTTTGTCAAGGTATCCTTCCCATTTTGAGGTCATGTGACCTGGTATGGTTCAGGAAGCAAGTGTGCACCCTTTATTTTTTATTTTTTTTAAGGATAAAGGTTCTGGTGGGATGTTCTACAGTATAAGTGATATTTTAGATTCAAAATATTGTCATGTACTGTAATTTACATTCCCCTGTTGTCACTCTTTAATACAAATATAGTCATAGACAACCATCCAAAGAGCCCCCAAAATATATACCAGACTCTTAATGGTACTTGTTATACTTTTTTTCAGTAGTACATGTATCCTATGGCAGTGGCAACAACCCCATCCCATACCATTTTCTGACAATATTTTGCTTATTAGCCTTAAAAATGGGCAAAACTGATTTTAAGATTCAGCTCATATTGACTTCAATGGTGTTGCATTAATATTCAGTACTTCAGCACAGTTCGGCAAACCATCCACAAACCAAACCCAAGTATGTTCAGCTCATTTCATAAATTCACATCTCTAGTATTATGATACTTTTATGTGTAGTATTGCAGTAAGTCATACTGGAAGGAACAACATTATTACAATCCTGTGCTTGTTATCATGTAATAAAAATTGTTTGGAAGTTATTTGGAATATCCAATGATTAAAGTATATCTAAAGTCAAAACTGTTTTTAAAAATAGAGCAGGTAAGATATAAAATGCCTGTAAGGTTTCTATTTGCCCTTTGCTTACCATTTCCCTTTACAAACAGGAAGTGATAAGAAACCTCTCCTTTTTGCCAATTGTTATCAAAATGTTTCCCTAATTTCTGTTGTGGGGACAATGTATCATACCAGGCACACAGACAGCAACAAAAACCTGACAAAGGTCCTAACCTCTTACCACAAGCAAAAATCAACACTCTTTTGGATACACTTTAAAGAAAGAATAACATAAATACTTTCATAAAACACACCGCATACCTATAGTTATGTTTTAACTTTTTAAATTGCAAGTATGAATGCGGGTATTGAACCTGAACAAAATCAATAATTTTTTATGGCAAATTATACAAATGCCCAGGGTCTGTTACCTGATTTTATTTCAACTGAAAACTGTGGCTGTCCCTGAAGAATGCTATATACCAATCTGGCATTATTTCCTGTTGCTGGATCATCATAATCTACAGCTGTTACTTGAATTACAGATGTACCTAAAAGAAAGATTAAAAAAATCATGTCTTTATTGCTAGAACCTGTGTTTTTTGGTAAGCAATCTTAATTAGCTTGGAGCATTTTAATATTGCTTTAAAACCAATTCACCTTTAGTTACATAGTAAATAAGGTTGAGCAAGATACAAAGTCTACCGCCTTAGCCTCACTCATCCAATGTGAAGGAATATATTACCCCTGGTGGTGTCTGCATGACTCAGAGAAGGACTACACCTTCTTAAATGCACAAAGATCGTATTCCAGGATAGATATGTTCTTGAGTTACAACCTTACCTTACCTTGTTATCGCTGAGTGAGGGGTGTACTCACTTTTGTGAGATACTGTATATATTTATATACATATATATCTTTTTTTATATATATTTGCAATTTTTTTACAAATTGTATTTATTTATTAATATGGAGGACATAGAAACACGGAATACAACATCCACATGTAATATACTGTAAAACATAGATACAATGATGCAAGATAATTTGAAATACACATCATACCATAGGTGGATAATCAACATATACAAAGGGGTCAAAAGCCAACTGAAACATCAAATTTGCCCAACTGATACTTTCAGCCTCTCCAAGATGGAGAGCCTCCTCGGGTGTAGAAAACTCCTTCTCTTACTAGAATAAATAGTATCTTACATCCGAGGGTACTCTTAATTCTTGGGACAGTTCCACGAATCACACCCCCATTTTCCAGGTTATTGTGGAAGCAGAACAGTATGGGCATTGGGAACAAGCTACAGGTCCCGTCATACCCACACTAATAGCTACAGAGAGAAACCAGAAAGAAAAAACAGAAGATAGGAAAGAGAGAATAGCAAGGGGGGGGGGGGGAGTGTGGAAGACAAAGGAGGGGAGGAGGGGAAGGGGGAAGGGGGGGTGCAGGGAGGCAGCGCACATACCTTGCATTGGCCATCGGCACAGGAAAACATGGCCAGCTGTCATTAGCGGGCCTTCAATCCCAGTAGTCTCTACTATAAGGAGGGCTGTTCTAATCCAGTGTACCACTCTCCAAAAGGGCACAGCCCTCATCTGAGCATATAAACATATTCCAGCTGTCTTGGTGAACCGTTCATTTTGATGTTGGGCTGTGAGAATTAGGTCCTCCTTTTTTTTATGTCCTCCTCTTTTTTAAGCCACATGCCAATTGTCGGAGGTTGCATGGACTTCCAGCATGAAGGAATACACGCTTTAGTGGCATCTAGTAGGTGGGGATCAATGATTTTTTGTATGTCTTATGGGAGATATTAGAGGCATAGAGTAGGAAGAAGGCTGGATCGTCTCAGATGGGGCGTTCAGTGAACTTCTGAACCATATGTCGGACAATCTTCCAGAACTGCTCCATAACAGGACAGGTCCAAAAGATGTGAAGAATCTTTCCCCTATCTCTCTGACATCTCCAGAACCGGTCTGAAGATGACGGAAAGATATTTTGCAGTTTCGCAGGGGTATTTTACCATCTGGTGACTATTTTGTAATTGGTCTCCTGCATCTTTGTACATATTGAGGATCTGTATGTAAAGTGAAGTATATTTTGTTTTTGGCGTGTCTTAAATATGCACTGCATGTCCCTTTCCCACGCTTCTAGGCATTGTAGTTGATGGCCATCTGGTGGCGTGATCAATAGTTGGTATGTGGCGGACAAGGTACGGGTCAGGACGCCCTCCTCTGAACAATAAGTTTAGTAAGAAGTTAAGGTTTGGTCAAAATTTCCGGGTGGAGGCATTGATTTAAGAAAATGTTTCAATTGGAGAGCCCTCCATAAATCTAGATGAAACGGGCCATCGGGACTCGTAAGTTTGGTTATGGTAGGCCACTTACCACCTACAAGAAAGTAGGAGACTTGGAAGAATCCAGAGGTCCTAAGGGAGCAAAATATGGGGTCTGTCTACCCAGGGAAGAACTCTGGAGTTCCCAGGATTAGGCGGAGTGGGGAATCTGGTGATGTAAGGCGAGAGCGTATGAAAAGAGATGCACAAGTGAGTGTGGTTGTGCCTATCAAGGGATGTTTTAAGTATTGACCACATACAGGAGGTTGAGCACTTTAATTGTGTTATCCCTTGCTTTTATGGTTGGGACAAATCCAACCTGATCTAGGTGAATCAAATAATGGAGATGGTGTTGGATCCTAGTGGATAGTAATTTCGTAAAGATTTTAAGATCCGCATTGAGTAGAGATATTGGTCTATAACGCCCACAAAGAGAGAGATCTTTCCCCTCTTTGGGGATCACCATCATATGTGCCGAAAGAGTGTCTCATGGGAATGTTGTGTCAGAGCCTAGTGAGTTGAAGAATTTGTGCATGAATTCCCCAAGAAGCGGTAATACAATTTTGTAATATTGAGCAGTGAACCCGTCCGGGCCCGTGGCTTTCCCTAACTTAGTTGCTCCTACCACCATTTGTATCTCCTCTATGGTAATGGGCTCGTCCAGTAACTCATGCAACTCTGCAGATAGCTTGGGCATGCCAGAATTGATCAAGTAGTTCTAAATGTGGGGTTGTGGTGAAGGTGGTATCTGTAGATTATACAGTGATGCATAGAATTCTTTGAATTATCCTGCTATATTTTGTGGGAGTGTGACCTTCTGGCTGGGAGGTGTCATAATGTGAGGTACGTAGTTTGCAAGTAACTGTTCTTTCAGTGATTGGGCCAAGAGTCTACCACATTTGTTTCTAGATTCATACGATAACCGTCGGCAGACCTGTATTGCCGCTCTAGCATGGAATTGCATTAAATCACTAATTTTGGTACGTAAGAGCACGTACATAAGAGCCTCTCCAGAAGGAGTCAGGAGGCATGTTTGTGTCTGGCTTCAGCTAGGTGTAGGTTACTGAGAAGTGATGTCATCTGTGTAGTGCATTGCCTCTTAATGCGTGCCCCATGTTTAATTAGAACTCTGCGGATAACCACTTTGTGGGCCTCCCATACAAAACCAGGGTTGCTGTCAGGGGTGTTGTTGGTGCTAAAATAACAGTCCAGTTCTCTGACTATGTCTCTAAGCACCTCCTCATCTTGTAACAGACTTTCATTCAATCTCCAGGTCCTCGTTCTGGAGGTGAGGTTGTCAGTCAGGGAATAGGATAGTAAGACAGGGGCATGATTGGACCACATGATAGACCCAATTGGGGAATCTCGAATGGCGTGCAGTTGGGCATGAGGGATTAAAAAGTAGTCAATCCTTGAATATTGTTTATGAGGCATAGAGTAAAAGGTATAGTCCCTTTCAGTCGGATGGAGGAGTCTCCATGCATCGATCAACTGTGTCTTGTGTAGGGAGTGTGCACTGCGTTTCCTGATGCTGGGTGTAATTGAGGAGTGTCCCAAGGAGGTATCTTTGGCTGGGATTAGTTGTACATTCAAATCACCCTCTTATATCAGTTGCCCTCTAGTGTACTCCAGTAGGGTATCTAGGGTCCTGGTGATGAAATGATCTTGGTGACAGTTAGGGGCATAGATATTCGCTACCATTACTTCTACACCTTTAATCATTCCCCTGTGGAACAAGTATCTGCCTTCCGGACCTGATTTCATATCCACACAATTCCAAGGGACATTGCGAGAAATAAGTATAGATACTCCCCGAGATTTAGCAGTTCCATTTGTAGAGTGGTACACCATCGGATAGAATTAGTTTTTCAATATGGACAGACTACCTCCTTTGAAATGCGTCTCTTGGATCGGCGCCAGGTCAATCCCCCAAGTATAGGCAAGGGACAGGGATCTGGGGGTAGATGTGGGGGGGGGGGTTAGTGTGGGGGAAATAAAAAGGGGAAGTAAGTTGGCGTAGAACAGTAGAGCTAGAAAAAAAAAGAGAGGAAAAAAAAGGGAAGGGGAAGCCGCAAAGTTCAAGAACCCTTGGGGTTTATTTACTATAGCCACTGGGGGTAGGCACTTTTCAGTGACCTCCCTCAGGGCAACTAAGCAATTTGCTTTATGTGTTCAGCTTCTTTAAGCTATATGAGCGCGGTCCTATTGGGGGGGAAGAAGCTGAACATAGCCGGGGAGGAGGGGGCCCCAGCATTCTCCGCTAGCCATTCTGTATGATTGCTTGAAAGAAAATATATAATTAATACCACCGTTATCTAATTACTCTATTCTACTGTACTTCATCTTTAAATACCCACCATAGGGCAAGAGAAAAAGAAAAAGAAAATAAATAAATAAATGGGGGGGGGGTTAGACTTCCACTTCTATGGTTAGCTCTATCAATATAAACACGGAGTCTCTAAATGCTGACTTATTTGTTTGAATATGGGGCCAGGTCTAGTATTTATCCCTTATTTCCCAGTAAATTAGACATTATCCAACCACAACATTTATCTTGTGTAAAAACAAAAAATAGAAGAAAATTGGTGTATTTATTCGTGTAGTTTCCCTTCTCCCTCCCTCTCTCCCTCTCCCTTATTGTGATAACTCTTACAAGTGTTTATTAAGATTACATTTTGTGTCTCTCCCAGTGCATGCAGACAAAAAAAGAAAAGAAAAAAAAAAGAAAATTTTTTATACAATTTCCTTCACTCCCCTTTCCCCCCCTCACTCCCCTTTTATATCACTATTTATCAATTGTTTTTAATCATATTTCTCTTTACTCTATATCAATCTGTTTATGTAAACTCCTCCCTCCATGTTCCTCTCCTCAATAAACCATTTATCTAAATTAAAAATAATTATTACATTACTTAATATAACGTCCAACCAGCATAATCAAACCCTTTCACCATCTAAATTCCATGTCTTAATCTACAGAAAATTCTCAGAGGCAAAGAAAAAAAATTATTTTTTTCCCACAGTGGATTTTTCTTTCACACAAAATAGGACTGCAGCAATTAGTCAATTTGTTTTTGTTTTGTTTTTTGTAATTCAAAGGCATAGCAAAGCCATCAGAATGTTATATTACATACTGTAGGCAATGCTTTGCAACAATAGGGACAATATGAACTGTATTTTAGACTCAGAAAGTTACCAGCAAAAACAAACATTAATAATTTGTATTGCATTACGGGAATACTCAAAAACTAAGATGTCTTAAGGTGTAATAAATACAGGGGTGAATTTAGGCCGCGATCCGACATGGATGCTTAATCAGAGTGCTCCGCTGACACAGGGGACACAGCAGCACCTGAGCCTCGTTCCAGCTGTCGCAGACAACACTACCAAGTCCCACTCTGCCCAGGGAACCTGAGGGCATGTCCTGACGGTGGAACAACAAACAACCGGAACCCCGCCAGCTGACAGAATTCTTCGGTGGCTCGAAGCCACACAGGAATCAATATGGCACCGGTCTCAGGGGAAAGAGCAGGGAGGCTGCTCAAGCTTCCCCACCACGCATTGTACAGCATGAGTCAGCTCTTATGGAATGCTCCAGCCCTGCCACTACACCCAGCAAGAACAAGAGAGCTGCTCCGTCACCATTTGCCTCACCAAGCCAAGTAGCTCCGGTAAGGAAAAAAATCACTGCATTTCCACAACACTAAGGGGGAGGGAGATGATAACAATGAGGAGGAAGAAATTGCTGAATCTCTGGCTGATTTGCCTGCTACTAATAATGCAGTGTCTGAGCACACACTAAAGCAGATGCTCATGACCCTGCAAAAAGTATTCAAAAGGATCCAGATCAATCTCCCACATCCAGTTACAAGTAGATGACCTGGGAGACCGTACTGACAAAGTGGAGAGACAAATCACTGATTTTACTGACACGTATAGTGTAGTGGTTGGTGCCCACCGTGAACAGGCGAATGAGATCCAACGCATTCAATCTAAGCTGGCAGACCTTGAGGACTGCTCTCAACAAAATGTAATAAATACAATTGTTAATTAACAAGGGACACCAATATAGTTGTATCTTTGATCTTAAAAACTACAGGATAATGGTGTTGTGGTAACTTGCTCCAAAAAAAATAAATAAAAATAAAAAAAATAAGTGTAATAATATTCATGATATTACTAGAAAAAAAAAGTCTTTGAAAATGAGATTGCAATAACTCCATCAGTATCACCAGCAAAGCAGCTTTATTATTATCCCATTAAAGAAGAAGAATGTGCGCTGCATTTTGAGATTTCATAATTTGCTGCATCACAAATGTTAATTCTCCATTACGAGCACTAGTTTACAAGACCGACCACTTCCAGCTCATCCTTGCTTCTGAGCATGCGTGCTTGCACTTTGGACTAGTGTACACAGTCTCGGAAAATCCGACAACAGACAAATGTCTGTTGTCGGATTTTCCGAGCGTGTATACACATGTCCTGTCGGAAAATGTTAAAGCCTGCCATCCAACATTTGTCTGCAGAAAATCCAACAACAATTGTCTGACGGAGCATACAAATAGTCAGATTTTCTGCCAAAATCTGATCATGTGCCCATGGCTTAAGAGTAGTTCTAAGCTGATTTGAGTAAAAGTACATGTTCACGCATCCCTGTTGCTGGATTTCTGGAATATACGTATGTGACAATGAATACAATTCTAAAAGTAATCATGAGAGATATAATTTTCCCACATGAACAGAAAATTATATGGGCATGCCGGGACGAATTTGCCTATTACCTAGCACTATGTACAGGCTTTGTAAAGGCCTATGGAGCCTGTAAAGTCTTGTAATACTGCGTACACACAACCAAATCCGTCGGACAATTCAATCATGTGTTGGTTCCATCAGAACTTTGCTGTCCAAAAATCTGAAAGACTTTAAAAATAGAACATGTTTCAAATTTTTTCACCGGAACTCTGCCGGACCCAGTTCTTATTGCGAAATCTGCACATGTGTATGCTAGACAAAAACCAACGTTAGGGCAGCTATTGGCTACTGGCTATGAACTTCCTTATTCTAGTCCGGTCGTACGTCATCACGTTTGAATCTGTCGGACTTTGGTGTGATTGTGTGTGGCCAAGTCTGTTCATTCGGAAAGTCCATCAGAACTCCACCGAAAGTCCGTTGGGAAGACTGTCAGACCTAGTCCGTCGAAAAGTCCGGTCGTGTGTACGTGGCATTAGGTAAACTCTTGTTATGTTGCTACTTTAAAAAAAAAGGAAAATTTAATTATTTTACTAGTGACATTTGAGGAATTTTGCAATGTGGAAGTAGTTGTGTTTGGGGTTCAGCTGTAAATGGGACTACATATATTCCTCTACACCTATCACAAAAGTGGAGAGTTAAGATAAAAAAAAATCTGAAACAGAAAAAAAAATATTCCAGGCTAGAAGCTGGAATACTTAAGGGAAGTCATATCACGGAAATCGTGTATACAATAGCTTGCAGTATACAGCACTTTCTATTGCATTCATTTACTAAAGAAGTAGAAAGTTCACCTTTTGCTCACATCAAATCATGTGCAAAGAAAAAAATACCCAAAAAATAAAACCCTTTGTACACTTGTATGAAAGAAATAAATACAGCTTCTCTGGTGGAAAAAAAATTAATACTTTTGATTGGACCATCTTCTATATATTTATCTGTATCTATTTATCATATACTTGTATATGTAATTTTCCAGAATAAACCATAATTATTTGCAAATGCCAGAACAATATATGAAAAAGCTGATTGAATATTCTGTGATCTATTTTAATGAACCACATATAGAACATAAAAATAATCACTTTAAACATATTGAGATGTTTTGTGCAATTGGAATACTAATACTAACAAACTGGTAGATAAATGCAATCTGCCTCTGTACATAATCTCAATCCAATTATATATGACTGATGACATCTCTGAAAAACAAAGTAAAACAGAAATGTAAAAGCTCTGTAATGTGCTGCTTTCTAGGATTGTGCTTAATAAATGCAGGAACACAGCCACATACAGCAGAAATAGCAAACGTGACTGCCCTATGATGGTTGGATTTTTATGTGACTCTTTTCCTCAAACTCATCTTGAACCCAAAGTACAAAATCTAATATTTGAAGATTTTTGTGGTTCAAAATCAAAATCCCTTGGCTTAAAATACAATAAGCCCTCGCTGACCTTTCTTGAGAAAATAGTATTGCTAGATTTATTTTCAGTAAAGGCGTTCAGATTTCTTCAAGTATATTGCACATAAGAAAGGAAACCTTTACACTAAGGATATCAAAATTCCAAAGTTTATAAATATTAAAATATAGAAATAAAGATAAATAAGATATTCTGAAACAGTGTGAATATTCAAGGTAACGGTGTTATAAAAGTAGCTATACTAAAACGTGCAGTTACTTTTTAATGCATAATTCTAAAATGAGTGACTTTGGTTTTACAAATTCTGAAATGAAGGAGTTGGGTATGTAGAGAAAGCATAAGATAATATTTTGTAAAATACAAGCTTTCATGCAAAGAAGTTTCAGAGAAAAATAACAATGAAATTCATGCAAATGGCTACTTCCACACCTGCATTTTAAGTATTGAGTAATATTTTATAGGAAGCAGATTTATTTCTTTTATTCAAATTAGAAGTGATAATTGCACAGTTTTTTTGTTTTGTTTTTTCAAATGCAAGGGTGAAAAATAGACCAACAGCTTAGCATTTTTTCAACTGTTCTGGATAATAATAATAATATTATTAATCACTATGACAGCACTTTTTTGTTTCCTTATTTCATTATTTGAGTAATTCAATCAATGGAGGGAATACCATGGGTGCAGGATATGTCTTTGCTTTTAACCACTTCAGCTCCGGACCAATAAATACCTTAAGGACCAGAGTTCTTTTTGCAATTTCGCACTGCGCTGCTTTAACTGGTAATTGCGCGGTCATGCAATATTGCACCCAAACGAAATTTGCGTCCTTTTCTTCCCACAAATAGAGCTTTCTTTTGATGGTATTTGATTGCCTCTGCAATTTTTTTTTTTGCGATATAAATGGAAAAAGAGCGAAAATTTTGAAAAAAAAAGATATTTTCTTCTTTTTGTTATAAGAAAAATCGAATAAACTAAATTTTAGTCATACATTGAGGGCAAAATTTATTCAGCCACATGTCTTTAGTAAAAAAAATGTCAATAAGCGTATATTTTTTGGTTTGCGCAAAAGTTATAGCGTCTACAAACTAGAGTACATTTTCTGGAATTTACACAGCTTTTAATTTATGACTGCCGATCTCATTTCTTGAGGTGCTAAAATGGCAGGGCAGTACAAATCCCCCCCAAATGACCCCATTTTGGAAAGTAGACACCCCAAGGAAATTGCTGATGGGTATGTTGAGCCCATTGAATATTTATTTTTTTTGTCCTAAGGGATTGAATAATGACAAAAAAAAAAAAAAAAAATTTTTTTTTACAAAAAGTTGTCACTAAATGATATATTGCTCACACATGCCATGGTTATATGTGGAATTGCACCCCAAAATATATTCCGCTACTTCTCCCGAGTATGGGGATACCACATGTGTGGGACTTTTTGGGAGTCTAGTCGCGCACGGCACCCCGAAAACCAATCACCACCTTCAGGATTTCTAAGGGTGCAAATTTTTGATTTAACTCCTCACTACCTATCACAGTTTCGAAGGCCATAAAATGCCAAAATAGCACAAAACCCCCCAAAATGACCCCATTTTGGAAAGTAGACACCCCAAGCTATTTACTGAGAGGCATGTTGAGTCCATGGAATATTTTATATTTTGCCACAAGTTGCGGGAATATTACAAACTTTTTTTTTTTGCACCAAGTTGTCACTAAATGATATATTGCTCACACATGCTATGGGCATATGTGAAATGACAACCCAAAATACATTCTGCTGCTTCTCCTGAGTACGGGGATACCACATGTGTGGGACTTTTTGGGAGTCTAGTCGTGCACGGCACCCCGAAAACCAATCACCACCTTCAGGATTTCTAAGGGTGCAAATTTTTGATTTAACTCCTCACTACCTATCACAGTTTCGAAGTCCATAAAATGCCAAAATAGCACAAAACCCCCCCAAATGACCCCATTTTGGAAAGTAGACACCCCAAGCTATTTACTGAGAGGCATGTTGAGTCCATGGAATATTTTATATTTTGCCAAAAGTTGCGGGAATATTACAAACTTTTTTTTTTTTTTGCACAAAGTTGTCACTAAATGATATATTGCTCACACATGCTATGGGCAGAAGTCAAATTACACCCCAAAATAAATTCTGCTGCTTCTTCCGAGTACGGGGATACCACATGTGGGGGAATTTTTGGGAGCCTAGCCACGTACGGGACCCCGAAAACCAAGCACTGCCTTCCGGATTTGAATATAAAATGCTACCAAAAAACCTGTTAGCGATGGCAGGGATCAGGCCTGACTCTGCGATCGCTGCAGTTATGTGTTTAGTGTTTTGTAAGTGACAGTGATCGATCGATACTGCACTTGGGTGGGCTGGGCAGAGGGGCAAAACGCAGGTGCCAGCAGGTATTTGGGCTGATCCCGCTAACAATGCGTTTTTTTGGAACCCTAAACTGCTGGGGACGCTAGTATAGATCTGATCAGATCAGATATTGATCTGTTCAGATTCTATACCACTACGGGAGGTGTATGCTTTGTGTGTGGGTGTTAGCGGTACTGGCACTAACCTAGCGCATCCTGGGGCGACGCAGACCCTGACCCTAAAACCTAATTGATATCACCCGCCGGGTGATCAGGGGGTTAAACCTTTATTGGGTAATAAATGGTGGGTGCCCTGATGCTATAAAAAACAAACTAACCAGAGTCACCCGTAACACTTATACGGTGATCAGTGGTGAAAGGGTTAACTAGGAGCAATCAGGGGGTTCAAATTTTTATTAGGTAGTATATGGGGGTCCCTGGCGCTATATAAAAACCTGACGGGGAACCTAAATAACTAACTGGCTAACCAGCGTCACCAGTGACACTTATACTGTGATCGCTGGTGAAAGGGGGTGAAAGGGTTAACTAGCAGCAATCAGGGGGTTAAAACCATTATTGGGTAGTATATCGGGGTACCTAGCGCTATAAAAACCTGGCGGTGAACCTAAAAAAATAACTAGCTACCTAGCGACACTAGCGACACTGATGCAGCGTTCAGAAAAATTATCGCTTAGTGACACTGGCAAAAGGGGGTGAAAGGGTTAACTAGCGGAAATCAGGGGGTTAAAACCATTATTGGGTAGTATATCGGGGTACCTAGCACTATAAAAACCTGGCGGTGAACCTAAAAAAATAACTAGCTACCTAGCGACTGTAGCGACACTAATGCAGCGATCAGAAAAACGATCGCTTAGTGACACTGGCAAAAGGGGGTGAAAGGGTTAACTAGCGGCAATCAGGGGGTTAAAACCATTATTGGGTAGTATATCGGGGTACCTAGCGATATAAAAACCTGGCGGTGAACCTAAAAAAATAACTAGCTACCTAGCGACACATGCAGCGATCAGAAAAATGATCGCTTAGTGACACTGGCAAAAGGGGGTGAAAGGGTTAACTCTAGGGGCAATCAGGGGGTTAAATCTTTATTGGGGGGTGATAGGGGGCTACCCTGGACCTAACACTAACTGTCCTGACAGTTTTTACTGTCACAACTGACACTGAATGCATTGATCAGTAAAGAAATGATCAATGCAATCAGTGACACTGTGACTGGGGGGGGAGGGGGGGCGGGGGGGGATCGGGGGGCGATCGGGGGGGGGGGGTCGGGGGGGGGTTTGTGTGCCTGTGTGTACCTACATGTCAGTGTAGTGTTGGTGCACACTTACTTTTACTCTTCTCCTCGTAGTCCGGTCAAAAAGACCGCCCCGAGGAGAATGACATCACTTCCTCCTTCCTGTGTAAACAATACACAGGGGAGGAAGCTTCTCATTGGCCAGGAGCGATCCAGAGGGGGTGGCCGAAAACCAACGGCCATCCCCTCATCACGGAGCGCTCCTGGACCGAATCGGACCGCCGTAACCAGTGGGAGGGGGTCCGATCGGACCCCCCACCCGCTGGAAGGCAATCACGTAGATGTACGTGATTGTGCCTGCCTGTGCCATTGTGCTGACGTACATTGGCAATACGGCGGTCCTGAAGTGGTTAAGGAGTAATGGACTATCTCCATGTATACTTGGTTTTAATAAAGCATTGCGATTTCCACATATATTGCAAATGTTCCACTTAAAGACTGTGAAGTGTGTCCTGGAACTTTTTTGTAATGTTTGTTAGGCCCCTTTCACATAGGGGTATCTAGCTGCTATTCACCCTTCCTGTAATTTTAGTGCACCTAGGATTGGAAAGGTACAGCATACAGCCCTGCTGCCTGAGGCTTGTCAAAGTCTATGGCAGGCTTTGTCTGGTTGGGGCTGAGTGCTGTACTGAGTAGTGCTCCATTTAGGGCTCCATGCATTCAAGGTCTTCTGCATTCTTGGCATTTATCCCTGAACACACAGGGGCCTAAACATGAGTACTATTTTGTAAAGAGTTCATCCTCTTCCAGTTATAGACTCCCACAGGCTTTGACAGGCAGCAGGGATGGATGCTGCACTGTCCCTCCTGGGCACACAAAAATACACTGGGACTAAGATGCACCCTTGAGGGACCAGACTGGACCTGTCTGTCCTGGGTGCACTAAAACACCGGGAGGAATTCACAGCAGCCAAACAGACCCATGTGCAAAGGGTCTTATGTGTAAAGCCTTTTCATATGCACATTATTATACAAAGCTAGTTATGAAATGGAACTGTTGCCATTTTTGTTTAGATTGCTGGATTTGGCAAGGGGATGCATTAGAGGTTTTGCGTTACCTTTGCACTGTGCTGTGCCTGTAATGTGTTAGGCCCCTAGCACACGGGTGTGTCCAGATGTAGTTAATCCCTCCTGGCATTTTAGTGCACCTAGGGAGGACAGTTGCAGATGGCCTGTCAAATTCTAAGGCTGACCGTGGCTGAACATTGTACCAGGTGGTACTGGTGCTTAAAAGCCCTGCTTGATAAGGGATGATGGTCCAAAACTGCAGCAGCCTGATGGGCAAACTGGCCACATTTAGTTTGGCCATTCAGTGAACTCGAAACAGTATGGTTAAAACTCATAATCAAGCACTGATTTTGGTAATCATTGATATGAGCTCCCAATACAAATATATGGTGTATTATGATGCCATCCTTCTCTCACCATATGATGTCTTCTCTGTGCAACAACCCTACATAACCCTACATAACAAAGGTCAATTTTGGTAACTCTTTGACTTAGATTAGATTACTGGACCAATAAATCTTAAATACATATATTAAAATGATGTTTACAGAGAATCCATGTTTGGGAACTTTTCTCTTATAAACATTGTATTTAATGTGGAAGGTACTATTTTATGAATCCTGAACAATATACCTTAAGACAAATGTATTTTCACCTAAAAAAGACATGTTTTTTTTCCTTTCTTTGTATGCTGGGCAAACCTTCTTGTTACTTAACTGAAGTATATATATGTCTAATACAAATCTATTATGGAACTACCGTAATGTTGAATGAACGCCAGGGCAGAGCAATAGAAAGTTCTCCTAACAGCAATGCCCAACTGGCATCTGTGAAAAAATAAAGATACATCTTCCTGTTGGTGAAACACAACATTAACCACTTAAGGACCAGCTTCCGCAGTTATACTGTGGTAGGTTGGCTCCCCTAAGCAAAGCGCAGGCGCAGTTGCGGCGGGGATCTGCCTTAGTAAACAAGGCAGATCCCCATTCTGACAAGGGACATGTCAGAGATCTACTGATCTCAGTGATCGAGTACAGTGATCTCTGGTATGTCCCAGGCAGCCCTTCCCCCCATAGTTAGAACACACATAGGGAACACAGTTAACCCTGTGATTGCCCCCTAGTGTTAACCCCTTCCCTGCCAGTGTCAATGGCCTGGCCATTAAGGGGGCAACTCCTTCTGGTTCTTAAGTGGTTAAAAAAAGTTAACTCTTCCCCATGTTGGAAAAAAAATGTTATAGTAAGTTCCAATTCAAAGTGCAGGCTCAGTGAACACATATTTCCTGCAATTACATTTATCCTAGTATACTGTACATGGAATGGTTAGTATTATGTGCAACTAGCGCGTTTTGTATGGGTAATCCTCCATTTCTGAATCTGGTGCTTTTTTAAAGCAAGTCATAAACAAAATATCACAAGAGCAAATGTGTAACAACTGAAATCAGATATTTAGAATCATTTTTTATAATTGAAATTAATATTTATCAATATTACCAATTGGGCTATACCTATTATTTTTCCTGAATGTTTGAAGCTCAGTTTCAAAGAGGAGCTATCTTTGCTCGTGTCTTTTTGGGATAGATCACATACATTTTTTTAAGCAAGTTTAAGATTGGGGTGATCAGCCTCAAGCAGTATGTGCGTTTTCAATGAGTGTGCAGGCCAAAAAGAACAAAAAAGTTCACAAAGATATCAGTAGCTCATGCAGGGGGTTCCACCATTATTGTATCTTGCAAAATCAGAACACTTTAGCCTCCTGATTTACTTTTGTGCAACACGGCTGCTTCAGGCCTCCAGCCTAAACCTTAGGTCTGCTCCTCAGACTAAAAGAGTTCCTTGGAGTCAAGCTCTCTTATACATTATTATATATTCATGATCAGCTCCTTGCTGGTCTGTCACAAACTACATCTGGCTCCTGCAGACATGCACACTCTGGCTGCCCCATGCATGCTCTGACTCCTGCAGAGGAATGGGAGGCCACCTGACTCCCATGCACAGACTTCCTATCTGTTGGGTGGAGCCCTGAGACATAGTCAGGTCACAACTAAATATCCCAGCACTAG
The DNA here is from genome assembly GCF_037356315.1 of Lithobates pipiens. Classification (NCBI taxonomy): domain Eukaryota; kingdom Metazoa; phylum Chordata; class Amphibia; order Anura; family Ranidae; genus Lithobates; species Lithobates pipiens. The sequence continues at coordinate 396,302,968 of NW_027507764.1, read as the reverse complement.
GGATGAGCCGAACACACCCCCCCCCCCCCCCCCAGTACGGTTCACACTAGAACCTTCGAACGGACCAAAAATTTGTACAAACTTTACAGTACTTAAAGTACTTTGTACTTTACCGTACAAAGTCTATGGGACTCGAACGTTCAAAATCAAAAGTGCTAATTTTAAAGGCTAATATGCAAGATATGCAACAAACAACACCCACTTTAACTCCTGAAGATGCCTGTATTAGAGAACACCAGCAAAAAAGGGTAGATACAGGTGTATACTGTGCTGGAGGCACACAGTACCCACTAACTCCTGCAGATGCCTGTATTAGAGAACACCAGCAAAAAAGGGTAGATACACGTGTATACTGTGTTGGAGGCACACAACACCCACTAACTCCTGCAGATGCCTGTATTAGAGAACACCAGCAAAAAAGGGTAGATACAGGTGTATACTGTGCTGGAGGCACACAACACCCAATTTAACTCTTGCTCTTTCCCTGCACGCCGGAACACACTACACAAGGCCGCCACGCTGGCGGCCTTATATGGTGTGGGGTGTGTACTAAACCCCCTGAGCTATAATTGGCCACAGGCATCCTGCCTGTGGCCAATTATGGCTCTCCTCGCTGCCGGCGCTGGGATTGGCCAAACATGCAGGGTCACAGTGCATGCTTGGCCAATCATGAGCCAGCAATGCACTGCGATGGCGTAGTGCATTGTGGGCCATTTGTACCACACAAATTTGGTGCTAACGGTCCATAAAGTTCTGAATTCAAACAGATGAACAGCTGATGTCAAACACCGAGCTCATCCCTACCCAGCACACAGCTGTGCAATCACCGTGCCTGTCTCTCCAAAATCTGTCGTAAATCAGCAATCTTACAAGTAGCACAGGGTCTGTCCCACTGCCACACAAGTCATAAACAAAATAATCACCAGAGCCAAATTGTAACAACTGAAATCAGATATTTAGAATAAATGTTGTAATTGAAATTAATATTCATCAATATTACCAATTAGGTTATACCTATTATGTTTCCTGAGAGTTTGAAGTTCAGTTTCAAATGTCAATTATCTTTGCTTACCTCTTTTGGGATAGATCACAAAAATGCAACCCATTGAATTGCTAGCAAACATCTGCCTGCTGCAGTTTAATATTACTGTCTACATAAGCTTAACCCATTAATAATGGGTTTTAGTCACATTGTGAGGGTAAAAAGCTATATTTTTTTTTAAATCACACCACCACAATTCCTTCAAATGTGGCCTTGATTGCAGGCCATGGAGCCACTTTAGGTTATACAGATAAGCAGAATTTGACATAGCAGGCATTTTCAAATACCTGTTCAGAATACTGTACCTATGGGAGACATTTCAGGTACTTCAGCGATATAAGGTCCACGGATAAACTTTGGCTTATTGTCATTGATATCCTGAATTTTAATAACAAATTCAGATTCTGCTTCAATAGGGACTCCAGTTAATCTGTGTATGGCCTGTGCTCTAAGAGTATAAAATGATTTTTCTTCCCGATCTAGTTTTTTAAGAACAAATATTTTTCCTGAATTTTCTTCCATGGTGAATATGTTTCCAGCTCCTTCTCCAGATAAAATGTATTTAATTGACCCATCTTTCTTATCAGAATCAGACTTAAGCTGTTGAGGAAAAAAAAAAAAATGTGTTAAAAAGGACAATATAAATAGACCCTTAGGAGTTTTCTAAGGGTTAACACTATATCAAAAGATGTTTTTCAATCATTACTGACCATTTTTATACTGTTTTCAAAGCTCTTTGTACCTGTCAGTCCCTGGTTCACACACATTTATTTTGTTCTTGGCAATGATAAATTCTGACATATTAATAGGTAGGCTGAAAGAAAGATATTGCATACTAGAGAGAAGTGTGAGTCGTGTAGAGGGCAGTAAACAGTTAAGAACCATCTCATATTTAGCCTTCCATTGGGTTTTAATATGTCAATCAATTCATATCATACAAATACAATGTATTAGAAGCTAGGCAGAAAGTAAATTAAACAATTAATTCATCTTTATTTCAGGGTTTTACACCTAGTATTCGCTTTTGGCATTAAACAGATGTTAAGCTTAATTCACTGAGAGCAGCTTATTTTGTACAAGCCCTGTCCTCCTTAAAGTGAACCTGTGGCTAGGCTATAGACATTCAATTGCTGATATATTCTTAAGACCCATAAGTTCCTTTTAAGACAGTCCCCCACTGGGATATGTAGCTGCAGGCACTGTGGAACAATTCATCATCAAATTCGAATTAGCATTGGCATAATTACAGTCAGTTAATTTAGCAGCTCAACCCATTCTGCTTACCCTTCTTAGAACATCTACATCATATGTCAAAGGGAGCATGAGCTGAGCTGCTGTGAGAATGACTTTAGTGCTTTTGCTGTAAACTTTGATGATTAATTACTCCACAGTGTCTGCAGCTACAGAGATCAGCAAGAGCTTATAGTAAAGTTCATTTATCAAAAAGAGATAATGGTAAAACTCATTGACGATCCCTGAAAACCCTCTGTAAAGAAGCCTTTCCTGCTTCTAATTGTTTTACTTCCTCCATCAGCTCCTCCCCCACAGCTATTACATTTTATATCAATTGACTCTCTCTTTTTAGATTGTAAGCTCTAATGACCAGGGCCCTCTGATTCCTCTTGTATCAAATTGTAATGTAACTATAATGTCTGCCTTCATTTTGTTAAGTGATGTGCAAACTGCTGGCGCTATATAAATCCTGTATAATAATAATAATAATAATAATAATAATAATAATAATTTACTGCTTGTTAAAAATATGTGAATACTTAAATGTTCAGGTAGAAAGTGGTAGCTAACCAGATCTATTAATATCTAGTGCATGAAAGGTGCAGTCAAATGTGGTAAACAGATGAAGACTCCATTGTGTACTTGCACCATATATATTTATACAGTGGAGATTAACAATATTTATGGATGATATACATATCAGTGAAATATGCTTTATCGCAATGAATGTCAACACACATTTTTATGTGTTGACACATTTCAGAGACGTTCATGTGTTGCAACATGCCACAATGCATGGCAACACACCATTTTACCATGCAGCAAAAATGTTGTGACATATCAAATTTTTGAGATGTTTTGGTGTGTCAAAAGCCTATTGATTTTAATAAGCTACCTTAACCACTTTCCGCCTGGCCTATAGTAGAATACGACCGGACGGTGGTTCAATTATCCCGACTGGGCACCATATGACGTTTGACAGGATAACTGCTGGCGTGAGCCCATGGAGGTGTGCATCATGGCAATCCGTGGTGCAGCATGTCAGTCTGACACACCACTAAAGAGCCGATGGAGGCTCTTTACCGCATGGTCAGCCGTGTCCAATCATGGCTGATCACAATGTAAAAAGGAAGAGCCATTGATCGGCTTTTCCTCACTTGAATCTGACAGGAGCGAGTAGAGGAGAGCCGATCGGTGGCTCTCCTGACAGGTGGGAGCCTGTGCTGATTGTTTATCAGCGCAGCCCCCTATGGATGCCCGCCCAGGACCACCAGGGATGCCCACAAAGGTACCCCAAAATGTATGCCACCCTAGACCACCAGGGAGATGGAAATCAGTGCCCAGGCAGATGGCAGTCAATGCCCATCAGCAATGCCTGCCAGTGCCAGTGCTGCATATCAGTGACCATCAGTGCCACCTATCAGTGCCCATCAGTGCAATCTTTCAGTGTCCAACAGTGTCGCCTATCAGTGCCCATCAGTGCTCACCAGTGCCAACCATGAGTGCCTATCAGTGCCGCCTATCAATGCCCATCAATGCCAGATATCAGTGCCACCCATCAGTGCCCATCATCAATGCCTGTCTGTGCCAACTCATTGGTGCCACCTCATTTGTGCTGCCTTATCAGTGCCAGTCAGTGTTGCCTTATTAATGCTCACCAGTGAAGGAGAAAACATACCCTGTTTCCCTGAAAATAAGACCTAGCGTGATTGACGGTGATGGCTGCAATATAAGCCCTACTCCCCAAATAAGCCCTAGTTAAAGTCCTTGTAGGTCTTATTTTCAGGGTAGGGCTTATAATAAGGGAAACAGGGTAGGGCTTATTTGGGGGGTAGGGCTTATATTGCAGCCATCACCGAAAATCACGCTAGGTCTTATTTTGGGGGAAACAGGGTACTTATTTACAACATTTTACAACAGAAACAAAAGAAAAACATTTTTTTATTTCAAAATTTTCATCTTTTTTTATTTGGCTTGCAAAAAATAAAAACTGCAGAGGTGATCAAATACCACCAAAAGAAAGCTCTATTTTTGGGATCAAAATTATAAAAAATGTATTTGGGTACAGTGTAGCATGACCGCTCAATTGTCATTTAAATAGCGACAGCACTGAAAGCTGAAAATTGGCTTGGGCAGGAAGGGCCTGGTATTGAAGTGGTTAAAGGTTAACTTCACCTTTGTTCAATTTTTTTTCCTAAATACCAGCCCCCCTGTGTACCAATATAGCATTAATGTACTTATTTAGCAAGAATATCAAAGCTTTCCATTAAATCTACAGACACTTACTTCACGTATCCTCATCCATGTTTCCAAATGTATCCATTAGTAATGTCTTACTTCCTGGACAAACTAAAGGTCATGACATAGGATGGAGTTGACCAGCTGACCTCATTAGCATACACCCTGCATCATCTACCCTCCTACCTACCCACCCATTGCCAGCTGCACTTTTTTTAAATTAAATGCAATCAATCAGTGATTACCCTTCTCACTAAATACACAATATGCAATCAGATTGCATAGTGTATGGACATTTTTATGCAAGTACATAGGAGGGAGTTTACAGAGACACTCAGCTGTCAAGCCCCGTTCACATCTCTGCATAATGGGAACTCACATGCATTTTTTTTTTTTTTAGCGAGGGATGTGTTTTGAAGCATTTTCGCTCATCACATATAGAGCAGCCTATCTCCCTGAATGGGCTGCCATGCACACAATAATCGCCCCAAAGAAGCTTCAGGACTTTTTTTTTTTTTTTTTTTTAGAGCAGGGCTTGGTGCATTTTTGTACTGTGTTTTTTGCTGCAAGGCATTTCTGAAATGCAAGGAAACACAAAGTTGTGAATGGAGCCTCAATGTTCTTGTGTTAATGCACCAATTTCACTTTCAGTCCCCATTCACATCTAGCGTAGTGGGAGTAAACATTTTGTGGCTTGTTTTTTCTGTGACATTCATAGGGCAGCCCGTTGATTTTAATTGGCTGCACTACATGTGGCTTAAGGGACATTTTGGCATTTTGTGGTTTGCATGTTTCTTACTGTGCGTTTTGTAGCATTCGCCACTCGTTTTTTCACATGGCAAAATGTGTGTTTACTTCTGTGTTTGGTGTGCCATTAACAATTAATGGCACTGAAATCAACTGTAATTTTAGGTGAATAAAGGTGGCCATTCACTATACAATCTGATTGCATAATCTCCTTTATGCCGCGTACACACGGGCGGACTGTATGGCGTACTTAGTCCGTCATACAATCCGACGGACAGTCCGTCATACTTTCGACTGAACGGACTTGACCACACATGGATGCACAAACAGTCCGTCGAAAGCTTGCGCGATGACGTGTACAGCACGTACGACGGGACTAGAAATAGGATGTCCAATACACAGCAAAGCACCTTTCGGCCGTGTAAATCCTTTCTGGGCATGCGCCATTCTTAGTCCGTCGAACTAGCATACTGACGAGCGGATTGTCCGCTGAAACCAAAGTATGACGGACAGAATTTCGAAAAATCCGAAATACTTAGTACGCCAGACTGCACGCTGAAAAAGTCCGCTGAAGCCCACACACGAGCGGACTGTCCGCTGAAATGTGTTTCGACGGACTAAGTAGGCCATACAGTCCGCCCGTGTGTACGCGGCATTAGATTTTCTAAATTTTAATAACAGGAGGAAACACCTATCTAGCCAATCACTCTGTATCCAATCAGACAGGCCCTTGCATTACATAGTTGATGGTAGAGCTAAAGAATCTGTGTGTTTCCTTGCATTTCAGAAATACGCTGCACCAAAAATCACAGTAAAAAAAAATGTACCAAGCTCCGCTCTAAAAAAGTTCTGAACATTCTTTGGGGTGATTGTTGCGTGTAGGGCAGCCCATTCAGGTAGATGGGCTGCCTCATGTGTGATGAGTGAAAATGCTCCGAAACATCCCTCGCTAATAAAAAGAGAAAAAAAAGTATATGAGAATGCAAGTTCTCACTATGAAGAGATGTGAATGGGGATTAAAAGTTGAACAGCACTAAGGGAAGCCAGTATAAAGAGCTAGAAGCAGTCTCTGCAATGCAACAAGGAAAAGAAACACATCGCCTCTAAGTGCAGTATGGGTAAACCATTTAATGATAAAGCAAGTAAAACTACTCACAAAAGGAGCATATATGCAAGCATTGTAGTAGTAATCCTGCAGCAGGGTCCAGGTGTGGTTTTCTAAAAGTCTGTGTCTCTGGAGTGCAGTTGACAGCTCGTGCAGGTGGAACCCCGAATATGCAGCCTCTGGGAACAGCAGGGAGCACAGGGAAGATCAGAGATAACATTACTTCCAGGTGAGAGAAGGCGGCTTCACATTCGGAGCACGCGTGCCTCTTTCTCAGGCCATACAAAACTTCATCTTGGTTGTGGTATATGTGTACTGGGGAGATAAGCCCATCCAGACACAGGATCCTTAACCACCTCACCCCCGGAAGAATTTACCCCCTTCCTGACCAGAGCACTTTCTGCGATTTGGCACTGCGTTGCTTTAACTGACAATTGCACGATCATGCGATGTGGCTCCCAAACAAAATCAATGTCCTTTTTTTCCACAAATAGAGTTTTCTTTTGGTGGTATTTGATCACCCCTGTGGTTTTTATTTTTTGCGTTTGCAATTTTGAAAAACGCATTATTTTTTACATTTTGCTATAATAAATATCCCCCAAAAATATATAAGAAAACATTTTTTTCATCAGTTTAGACTGATACGTATTCTTCTACATATTTTTGGTAAAAAAAAACGCAATAAGTATTTATTGATTGGTTTGCGCAAAAGTTATAGCGTTTAAAAAATAGGGATAGTTTTATGGCATTTTTATTAATAATTTTGTTTTTAATAGTAATGACGGTGGGCAGCGATTTTTATCATGACTGCGACATTATGGCGGACACATCGAACATTTTTGACACATTTTTGGGACCATTGTCATTTATACAGCAATCAGTGCTATACAAATGCACTGATTCATGTGTAAATGACACTGACAGTGAAGGGGTTAACCACTAGGGGCAGTGTAGGGGTTAAGTGTGTCCTGGGGAGTGTTTCTAACTGTGGGGGTGTGGCTACGTGTGACATGTCACTGATCTCTGCTCCCGATCACAGGGAGCAGAGATCAGTGACACTATCACTAGGCAGAATGGGGAGATGCTTGTTTACAATAGCATCTCTCCGTTCTTCCTCTCCGTGAGGCGATCACGGGTATCCCCACGGCGATCAAGTCCATGCTACCCACAACACAACTCATGGGGCTTGCCACGGGCACATGCCCTCTTAAAGGACAACACACAGGTACGTTAGTTTGCCTGTATGAGCCCTTCTGCCGATGTGTATCAGCGTGAGGCAATCAGCAAGCGGTTAAGGTGGCACTCTAACTCTATAAGATATATGCAATGCTTGGCTGGAGTGGGGTGAATGGTAGAGAGGAAAGTGATTAGAATAAGAATGGGAGCCAATGAATAAAAATTTATAATAAAAATGATTAAAAACGGTGAATAAAGATAAATAGAAATTGATAAAAAATTCTTATTTTTATCTATTTTATCTATCTTTATTCACTGTTTTTATTAATATTTATTATTCATTTTCATAATAAATTTTTGTTCATTGGCTCCAATTTTTATTCTAATCACTTTCTCTCCACCATCCACCCCCACTCCATCCAAGCGTTGTATGTATCTTAAAGAGTTAGCCACCTTAATGGATCCTGTGTCTGGTTACACATATACCACAACCAAGATGGCATTTTGTATGGCCTGAGGAAGGAGCACGCTTGCTCTGAACACAAAGCCGCTTCCTCTCACCCTATACCCTGAAGTGACTTTATCTCTGATCTCCCCTGTGTTCCTCACTGTTCCCAGAGGCTGTTAATGCTGGATTCCAACTGCACGAGCTCTCTGCTGCACTCCAGAGACAAAGACTTTCAGGAGAAAACCACACCAGCACCCTGCTGCAGGATTACTAATACAATGCTTGTATTTATGCTCCTTTTGTGAGTAGTTTTAATTTTTCCTTATTAAATGGTTTACCCATACTGTGCTTCTTTTCCTTGTCCAGGAAGTAAGACATTACTAATGGATACATTTACAAAATAGAGGAAACAAGGATGAGGACAAGTGAAGTAAGTGTCTGTAGATTTAATGGAAAGCTTTGATATTTTTGCAAAATAAATCATTACTGCAATATTGGTACATAGGGGAGCTGTAATTTAGGAGAAAAAAAGTGAACCTATCCTTTAATGAAATGCATGTTAATGTGTTACAAAATATGTTGAGGCATGTGCATTAGCTCATCACACAAATGTAAATGGGGCCTTAGCAGGTAATACTAAATGTTATTAAAAATTATTTCTACCTTACTAAAACAGGACAACCATAAATAGAAATACAGTATTGTTAAAGCTCAGATTCTACCTGTGTCATGTAGAAGTTGGACTGTAAATAGCTATAGTTTAAGGGCTGGAGCCAAGGGTTATCTTAGCATAAATAGATGTTAGGCCAATGGAAGTATTGACAAGTTAATTCCTTTTTGTAAGCTGCTTTTGACATTTTCTTGGACAGAGAACCACTGTTGTAACACTCATAGTTACCAGAACCAAAATATAAATTAGCAGTTGCCGGAGTAAATAAGTTATATTTCCATGTCTAGTAAACATAATAGAAGAAAAATACAAATGCACATGTTAACTGTTATTTAAATACAAATTCTAAAATGTAAATTACAAAAAGTCTACTCATTAGCATTCAACAAGGCATTAAGTTTAGATTTATGAAACCTTCATTTTAAGTTTCCGCTCACCTTTGTCTTCTGTCTTACCTGCCTTTCATAATTATTTAGTGAAAATAAACAAAATGCAAGGCAGTGAATGCACAAACTGCACAAATTAATATATACATCTGACCACTTTAGAATAATAGCATGTGCGCATGTAATAACATATATGTTTGAATTGGCATATTTACACAAGGTATTTTGGTATTTTTTGTCCAAATGTTGGACAAAAGTCTATGCATGCTCGGAATCAAGTAGATATCGAGCCGGAGATATAACTAGCATTTGTAATGGAGATATCACCTACGTCTTGTATGTCAGTATGTTCGTAATTGTTGGCCAACATTTGTGTGACCGCGTGTATGCAAGACAAGTTAGAGTCAACATCCTTCAAATAAAAAACACAGTTTTGTTGTCAGAAAGTCTGATCATGTGTACGGGGAATACGTCTATTTAACATATGAAAAATGTATCTATTTATGAAAACATTATACTAGGACATAAACATATCTAGCTTGGATATTTATTTATTTTTAAACAGCAGAGCTGCTCTAAATTGGAGAAATAAATGTACTAGCCTAGAGAAACACGATTGTTGGGAACTAAGTATGAGCAGACCAAGCAAAGTTTGGTTCACATTATGTTTGGTGAACTCAAAATCTGATAATAATTAACATAGCTTCAAACCCCCATTGGCATCTATGAGTTAAATCATTTTCACTTCAGCTTGGATAAGGGTCCATTATGGATTTGGGGGGGGGGAGGAATTTAAATGTTCTGTTGTTCTTTTTTACCTGTTGACTGGTAAGTTGACTGGGACCTCCGGATTTGTGGGCGCACACTCCCCACCCCCCCGCTGACCTGAGCTGTCATTGGCTACAACACAAGTTTATCAGCTAGTCACACCAAACAGATTTTGTCTGGGACCTCCTGATCAACAGAACTTTCCTGTGTTTTGTTTCTAAAGATCATCTGACAGGAGGTCAGCTTCAGGAAAAAAAAAAAGAGAGCAGGACTACAGTGGGTAAAAGCAGCACATCTGCACTCACACACACATTCTAGGCACACTTAACCCCTTGATCACCCTCCACTAACCCTTTGATCACCCCTGTCACCCAGCCAGTGCCATTACTACAGTGTCAGTTTACAGCATTTATCAATGATCACCGCATTAGTGTCACTAGTAACATCAGATAGTGTCAGATAGCATCCCTTCCAGCCAGGGTCAGTTAGCGCTAAATTGGCCACACACTATCACAGTCACACTATAAGTCACTGATCACCACCATTGTTAGTATATGGCTCAGTATTTTGATCACAATAAGAAATATACTAGTGTCTACATTAGTATAGTGTCCCCAAAAATGCAGCATTGGCAGGATCAACTCCGTTCAGTGCCAGCACTTTCATTTAGTCACCTCCCGGCTCTCAAAGAAGTGCAGTTTAAGTATAATTTTTTTGATCACTGCCACCTCTGATACAATGTACACAAAACTGCAGTGTTAGCAAGTTCAAGCCTGATCTCTCCTAGCACTAGCAGTTCATTTTATTTCTAGCACACAATCAGTCCGACAGCCAGGAGCTCTTTTTCCCATAGTCGCACTAGATACCTGCAATTTTAGTACCAAAAATGTCCCATAAAAGATACTCTATTAAAGAAGCCTACAGGATTCTGAGCATGACAGATGAGAGCAAAGGGGAATCCTCACTTTCAGAATGTGGCTCACAATACAAACCTGTAGAAAGAAGTGACACCTTGACAGCTAGCTCAGATAATGGAGAACTGGTCCCAGCTAAAGCCAGGTGTACGCAATCCCAGATTGCTGATGTGATAAAGGGTATAGTTATGCTAATAAGTAGTAGAGTGCAAATACTAGTGCTTCACTACCTTTTAAAGACCTGGCAAGCACCAGCAGCCTAGTGCATCCTGGCCTTTTAGACACCAGCACTGCAGTATTTTATGGTGAAATGGTGAGCACCAGAAGTGCAGTACAAGAAGGTGAGGTGGCGAGCACTAGTAGCAGAATGAAAACTCAGCTACCAAAAATAGAGCATGTGCCCATAGAGCCCATATTGTCCTTCCAGAGGTATTTGCAAACCTGAAATTGGCTGCCCCCAGATTCAGCAAGTAAAAACAGAAAATATCCCTTTTTTTTCACTAAATATCCCTACAATTTGTGTACCAAACGAATGTTTATTCCCTACAATACATCGCCTGCGAACCCAAATTTGAGTTGAAACCTGTCATGGCTTCCAAATGTAAAACTTTTTTGGGCCTAACCCTTCACATGGGCATTAGAAAAAAAAGAATTGCAGTCATATTGGTCCACAGACCCAATTCATCATATCCCTGCAATGGCAGTGAACGCAGTGCTAACCACTACACAGTGGTGTAGTGGTTAGCACTCTCACCTAGCAGTAAGAAGGGTCGCTGGTTCAAATCCCAACCACGACACTACCTGCCTGGAGTTTGCATGTTCTCCCTGTGCCTGCGTGGGTTTCCTCCGGGTACTCCGGTTTCCTCCCACAATCCAAAGACATGCAGGTAGGTTAATTGGCTTCTGTCCAAAATTGTCCCTAGTATATGAATGAGGACCTTGGATTGAGGGTAGGGACCGATATGAGTGTGCAATGTACAGGCACAGGGACAAATGTAGATACTCAGGTTGAACTGGATGGACTGGTGTTTTTATTCAACCTTACTAACTATGAAACTATGAAACTATGAATGGCCAGGCACATACATGAGCATATATTGTGTTTCATGCATTTCAGCAATACCCTCTGTTGTCCTTGAGGTGACCCTGATTAGGATCAGCTCCACAAAATCTGGCCTCTTGTAAATTACCTTCGTCAAAAATTTGCAGATGTGTATATACCCCTACAAAACATCTGCATAGACAAGTCCCTAGTACATTTTACTAGCAGGCTTGAAATTAGGCAATATTTCCCAAGCAAGCATGCCAGATATGGGGTCAAACTGTACAAGCTCTATGAAAGGGACAGAGGCTATATATATCATTTTAGAATTTATGAGGAAAGCTACACTCAGCTGGAGCCCCCAGATGCTCAGACTACATGGGGAGCAGTGGCAAGTTTGTATGGGACTTGGTGTTACCCTTGTTCCTAAAGTGTTACCTTTTGTATGTAAACAAAGTTTATTGCAATACAACCCATTCATAGGGGCTTTTAATGCCCCACACAGAAAGGAGGAAAAAGCCTGCTTGCAGAATGATGAACTACTCACAGTAAAATGGAAGGACAAATGGGATATATTCATCCTGTCTTACATTCACCCAGACACAACGTTCTAAATTAGCATGCCATCTGGTGTCATTAAAAAAGACTTTGTGTCTGTATCCACGAATATCATTTTTATATGGGAGGAGTAGATTTTAAAGACCAAATGATAAAGCATATTTAATGCCCCACAGAGCTAGACACTGGTACAAAAAAGTGTCTATATATTTATTTAAATTAGATCTATATAATGCTTTTGTGATTTACAAAGCAACTGAAAGAACTGGATCCTTCCTAAAATTTTAGGAAGCGATCATCACAGCCCTTTTATATCCAGAAGTCACTGTGGCCCAAAGCCGAAATTGAGATGCAGTTAGTTGGCTGCATAAGAGACATTTTCCAACCCCAGCCCAAAGGTCACTCTAAGGCCGCGTACACACGGGCGGACTGTTCGCCCAACCTTGTCCGCTGAACAGTGTTTGGGCGGACAGTCCGCTCGTGTGTGGGCTTTCAGCGGACAGTTTCAGCGGACAGTTGGACAGACAAAGTCTTTCGGAAATTCCGAAAAACTGTCCGCTGAAACTGTGTTTGAGCGAACAGTCCGCCCGTGTGTGGGCCTGTCCGCTGTACTTTCGAAATGAGCGGACTGTTCCCGCTCGGAAAGTCCGCCCATTTCGAGCGCGTGTACAGGTAGGCGGGGCCCGCGAAGGAGACATCGCGGGCTCCGCCGCCTGGAATGGGCTTAAAGGCGAGAAGACCCCCGAAGACGGAAGACCCCCGGAGCTGTGCAATAAAATATTTTTTCCCTGTGTTGTGTTTTTTTTTGTACTTTATTTCACAGGTGAATGGGTAGGGGTACATTGTACCCCATACTCATTCACATAGGGTGGGGGGCCGGTATCCGGGGGCCCCCTTCTTAAAGGGGGCTCCCGGATTCCGATAAGCCCCCCGCCCGCAGACCCCGACAACCAACGGCCAGGGTTGTCGGGAAGAGGCCCTTGTCCTCATCAACATGGGGACAAGGTGCTTTGGGGTGGGGGGGCCGCGCGGCCCCCCCTTCCCCAAGGCACCCCCCCATGTTGAGGGCACGCGGCCTGGTACGGCTCAGGAGGGGGGGGCGCGCTCGCTCGCCCCCCTTTCCTGGCCGGCCGGGTAGCGTGCTCGGACAAGGGTCTGGTGTGGACTTTGGGGGAACCCCCACGCCGATTTTTCCAGGCGGCGGAGCCCGCGAAGTATCCTTCGCGGGCCCCGCCTACCTGTACACGCGCTCGAAATGGGCGGATTTGCCTCCTCCTTACGTGGGCGAGTCCGTTCATTTCAAAAGTTGAGCGAACTGTTTGCCCAACCTTGTTCGTCAAACAGTCCGCTCGTGTGTGGGCAAGTCCGCTCATGCAAATTTTGAGCGGACTGTTTGCCGAAACTGTTTGACGAACAAGGTTGGGCAAACAGTCCGCGCGTGTGTACGCGGCCTAAAATAATGTTGTGTCAGTAGTAAACAAGGAAAAAGGCTAGACATCCATTTTTTTCTCTCACCTGTTCTGGCCAACCTGGTCTCTGCACTAAGGACTGCTTCTGTCGCTACCACACACTAGTGGACTATTAGTCTAGGGTACAGCACGGTACAGTTTAGGGCACACAGTTCTGCACAATAAGGGTCTGGAAAGATGATAGATATTCAGGAAACTGTCTATCACTTTTTGAGAGACCCTAAAATCAAAGGCTGGAAAGATAATGGTTCTAAAAAGTTGTTACCAAAAAAGGAAAAAAATAAATGAAAAAGTAGTTTTTTATTTGGTAACTTTGTGCTTGCTTTGCTTTGTGTTTGCTTTACATGAACACCAATCAGCTGCAGCACTGATCCATGTATTCTGACAGCAGCAGGGTGCTGCTGTCAGAATACATACATACAGTATCTCACAGAAGTGAGTACACCCCTCACATTTTTGTAAATATTTTATGATATCTTTTCATGTCACAACACTGAAGAAATAACACTTTGCTACAATGTAAAGTAGTGAGTGTACAGCTTGTATAACATTGTAAATTTGCTGTCCACTCAAAATATCTCAACACACAGCTATTAATGTCTAAACCGTTGGCAACAAGTACACCTCTAAGTGAAAATGTCCAAATTGGGCCCAAAGTGTCAATATTTTGTGTGGCCACCATTATTTTGCCTTATTCTGCCTTATTCTGCCTTAACCCTCTTGGGCGTGGAGTTCACCAGAGCTTCACAGGTTGCCACTGGAGTCCTCTTCCATGATGAAATAACAGAGCTGGTGGATGTTAGAGACCTTGCGCTCCTCCACCTTCCGTTTGAGGATGCCCCACAGATGCTTTATGTCTTGAGACATGCTTGGCCAGTCCATCACCTTTACCCTCAGATTCTTTAAAAAGGCAGTGGTCATCTTGGAGGTGTGTTTGGGGTTGTTATCATGTTGGAATATTACCCTGTGGCCCAGTCTCTGAAGGGAGGGGATCATGCTCTGCTTCAGTATGTCACAATACATGTTGGCATTAGTGGTTCCCTCAATGAATTGTAGCTCTCCAGTGACGGCAGCACTCATGCAGCCCCAGACATCACACTTCCACCACCATGCTTGACTGTAGGCAAGACACACTTGTCATTGTACTCCTCACCTGGTTGCTGCCACACACATTTGACACCATCTGAACCAAATAAGTTTATCTTGGTCTAATCAGACCACACGACATGGTTCCCGTAATCCATGTCCTTAGTCTGCTTGTCTTCAGCAAACTGTTTGCAGGCTTTCTTGTGCATGATCTTTAGAAGAGGCTTCCTTCTGGGCCAAGAGCCATGCAGACCAATTTGATGCAGTGTGTGGCGTATGGTCTGAGCACTGACAGGCTGACCCCCCACCCCTTCAACCTCTGCAGCAATGCTGGCAGCACTCATATGTCTATTTCCCAAATCTCTGGATATGGCTCTGAGCATCTACACTCAACTTCTTTGGTTAACCATGGTGAGGCCTGTTTTCAAAAAAGAACCTGTCCTGTTAAACCATTGTATGGTCTTGATCACTGTGCTACAGCTCAGTTTCAGTGGCAATCTTCTTATAGCCTAGGCCATCTTTATGTAGGGCAACAATTCTTTTTCTCAGATCCTCAGAGAGTTCCATGAGGTGCCATGTTGAACTTCCAGTGACCAGTATGACAGAGTGAGAGTGATAACACCAAATTTAACACACCTGCTCCCCATTCACACCTGCGACCTTGTAACACTAACAAGTCATATGACACCAGGGAGGGAAAATGGCTAATTGGGTCAAATTTGAACATTTTCACTTAGGGGTGTATTCACTTTTGTTGCCAGCAGTTGAGACATTAATGGCTGTGTGTTGAGTTATTTTGGCGGGGAGAGTAAATTTACACTGTTATACAAGCTGTACACTCACTACTTTACATTGTAGCAACATGTCATTTCTTCAGTGTTGTCACATAAAAAGATATAGTAAAATATTTACAAAAATGTGAGGGGTGTACTGTAACTGCCTGCAGTACTGCAGGAGAAGTTTTCTCATCCACAGTTATAAAAAAAAAGAATGTGTATGCCCATCGATAGGAACGTGGTGTGATCAGTGGGCTGTATTGGCATATATGGCATTTTTTTTGGCAGAGATTTCTTCATCCACATTGATCAATAAAAATGGAAGACTCTGTTAGGTTCTTTTTTTTATTCAGCTCATGGGCTGAATGGAAAAAGAACATTGCATGCATGCCCAGCATTGAAAGAGTGGGTGGATGTGTGGTGGAAGTGTCAGGTCACCTTGAGGCGAGGTGACAGGAGTGCACCGCAAGGTTGTGGACCCTACGGCTGACTGCTGCAGACGGGGGACAGATCCCACTGGGGTTAGAGTGTAAGATTCCCTGGGGCGCGGAGTCTAAGAGCCAGCAGGTGTTCACCAGCACTTCTAGTGGTGAGGATGGACTTGGCTGCAACTGGCTCCAGGTTGCGACCCCCAGGGTCCCCCAGCTCACACCCACAGTAGGCAACAGGAGAATAGGGATGGTGAGGGACAAAGCCAAGGTCGGGGCCACAAGCAGACAAGAATAGTCAGGGATACGCCAAAAGGTCAGGATCACAGGCAAACCGGGATAGTCAAAGATACGCCAAAGTCGGTAACGGAAAACAGTAGAAGAGCACAGGAAACAGGAAGCTAACACACAAAGGAATGCGCAATGGTTGATCAGCACTGATGGCCTGCAGTGCACAGGTTAATATAGGGCTCCCTGATAGGGCCTGGGGTGGAGCCATGCTTAGAGGAGAGGTTATAAAAACCACCAGGTGGAAGTGGCTGACCTCTTAGTCTGAACACATGAGGGGAGGTAAGCAAACACAGGAAGATCACTGCATAACCATGACTGACAGTACCCTCCCTCTTACGAGGCCTCCGTCTCCCCCGCCTGGGTCAAGGCTTAAAGGGAAACTCCAGATGGAACCTCCTTAACAGACAGGGAGCAAAGACCTCAGATGCAGTGATCCAAGACCTCTCCTCAGGACCCAACCCTTTCCAAAGTACGAGGTACTGAAGAATGCCTTTACGGAGCCGGGAATCCACAACTTGACTAACCTCGTATTTTAGATTATCCTCAGAGACTGAAACAGAGGTAGGGAGAGGACGAGAGGACTTGAGGACTAAAGGCTTTTTAGGAATGGGTAAGGGCATGAGAAGATCAGGAGTCTGAGCAGGGTCCCCCACACCCTTAAAGATGAGCTGGGCATCCATAACAGGACCACCAGACTGGGCAGAGGTCAGTGGATCCCTGAGGTCAGGTTGGTTAGAAAGTGACATGTCACAAGAGTCAAGCTAGATAGCTGCAACACAAACAGAATGCAGAGAACCCTGAGAAAAAGATTGAAAACCCCACCTGGCCGAATGAGGCAGTCTATCCAAAGGATGGATTGAACCTCTTAAACGGGTTTGAACGGACATAGTAGCAGTAGGGTGAAGTCAGGTCACAGAAGGTCCTGAACAAGAAGCAGGAAGCTCATTGGGCATGGGCTGGACTGGCATAACTGGTGCAGAGGCCGGCTGAATAGTATTGTCAGGTGTAGCGACCATCTCAATCGCATCACAGGGCATAGCAACTGTGGAACTTGCAGACAAGTTAGCCTGGCTGTGCGTCCAAGGGAGATTAGGGACAGGCAAAGGTAAATGGCCATGCAAACTGGAGTGAATGATCGACTCAGGTTCATTGGTGGGCTCTTCATCCAGAGTACCACATGACCTAGAGAGTGCATCAGTCGAGACAGAGTTTTTTTTCAGGTTTTTTGACTGACTGAAGCCTCTTCGCGATGACAGCTGTTGTATAGCTGATATACACGATACCCATACACATAGGGGTGGGCGGGATCCAGGGGTCCCCATTTTTAATGGGAGCTCCAGATTCTGATAAGCCCTCTGCCCACAGACCACCACAACCACGGGCAAGGGCTGTGGGGATGAGGCCCTTGTCCCCATCGACATGGGGACAAGATGTTTTGGTGGGACCCCAAATCATCCTCCCCATGTTGAGGGCATGTGGCCTGGTATGCTTCAGGGGGGGGCTCTCTCGCCCCATCTTTTCCTGTGGCCTGCCAGGTTGCGTGCTCGGTTAAAAGTCTGGCAGGGATTTGGGGGAGAACCCTATCTCATTTTTTTTTTATTTTGGTGCAGGGATCCCCTTTACCACTTCCCAACCAGCGCACGCCGATGTACGTCGGCAGAATGGCAAGGGCAGGCATATTGGCCTACAGGTACGTCCATTTTAATATGCTGCCCTGCCATTGCATGCGCACCGCCGGACTCGATCGCCGCGGAGATACCCGCAACCGTCTCACGGGGGCGGCTGAACGGAGAGATGCCATTGTAAAGAGCATCTCCCCGTTCTGTCTAGCAACAAGTGATGCTGATTTCTGCTCCATGTGATTGGAGCAGAGATCAGTGTTCACTAACACAAATCCCAGCCCCCCACAGTTAATAACAAGCCCCTACGGACACTTAACCCCTACACTGCCACCCCCTGGTTAACCCCTTCACTGCCAGTGTCATTTACACAGGAATCACTGCATTTGTATAGCATTGATTGCTGTATAAATGACAATGGTCCCAAAAATGTGTCAAAAATGTCTGATGTGTCCGCCATAATGTCGCAGTCACAATAAAAATCGCTGATCGCCACCATTACTAGTAAAAAAAAAAAATATTAATAAAAATGCCATAAAACTATCCCCTATTTTGTAAACACTATAACTTTTGCACAAACCAATCAATAATCGCTAATTGCATTTTTTTTACCAAAAATATGTAGAAGAATATGTATCGGCCTAAACTGAGGGAAACATTTTTTTTTTATGTATTTTTGGGGGATATTTATTATAGCAAAAAGTAAAAAATAATGTATTTTTTTCAAAATTGTCGCTGTATTTTTGTTTATAGCGCAAAAAATAAAAACCGCAGGGGTGATCAAATACCACCAAAAGAAAGGTCTATTTGTGGGAAAAAAAGGACGTCAATTTTGTTTGGGAGCCACGTCGCACGACCGCGCAATTCTCAGTTAAAATGACGCAGTGCCGAATCGCAAAAAGTGGTCTGGTCTTAAGCCAGCAAAATGGTCCGGTCTGAAAGTGGTTAATATCCATACCAGACCTAAAGGGCATGGTATGGATTTTGGGGGGACCCCACGCATTTTTTTTTTAAATTTGGGCACAGGGTTCCCCTTAATATCCATACCAGATCCAAAGGGCCCGGTAATGGACTGGGGGGAATCCATGCCGCTTTTTTCATTGATTTTTATCTATATTGCCGGGACATGACAATGCATTACAGCTGTGAGAATTTTTTAATTACTTTTTTTGCCTTTAGAAATGTTATTTTGCTGTGGTACTGTTATAAACAATGTGGATTGAGACAATAAAAATGTGGATTGATACATATCCCCTGGGGCAGGACCCAGGTCCCCAAATACTTTTTATGGCAATAACTTGCATATAAGCCTTTAAAATTAGCACTTTTGGTTTTTCATGTTAGTGTCCAATAGACTTTAATGGGGTTTTTAGGTTTTTGAATTTGCCGCAAACGCTGTATATTGTTTGTATATATATACAATTGTATATTGTTTGCTCTTCTGCGAACGAGCATACACCCGTTGTTCGAGTAGAAACTTATGTTTGACTCAAATATCATGCTCATCCCTACGTTTAAGTTGTGGGGTCTAAGGATTTGATAAACAGCATTATAATCACTTGGTCGTTGGTGCACAGCAGCTGCATGAAGATTTTGTACACTTTTCGTGGGCATTGATATTTCGTTTATAGGAATTTATTATTTTTAATTTTGTTTGTAATATACTTTATATTGAATTAGAAGTTTTCCTGACAGCACAACACTATTTTGTTTCACATGAATGATGTAACAACTCAAGTGGTAAAAACAAACAAACAAAAAAAAAGCATGGGGTCCCCCAAAATCTATTTCAGATGAAATGATAGGTCTGAAGAATGGGGAGTTGTAGGCAACATTCATATTTAGCTGTCAAAGGCTCAGTTCAGTAGCACAGCGATACAGAAAAGGTCATTGTAAATTCCTTTAACACAATTCAGGACAGAACAAAGGCTTCAGTAATTAGCTATACTCCTACATTATGAGATTCTGGAGGCAAATAAGACTCATTCCATCTTATCTGATACATAACAGTAAAGATGCATTCAAACGGTAATTCCATTCTGTACAATAATATATTACCAGACTGTAACTTGTGAACATATAAAAAAATGTATGCATTTAGAAAATTGCATCTGAGGGAGTGGCAGCTGAATATTCATAAAGATTTTGACACTCCCTCAACCACTTCTTAGACCCTTGAATTGGTTAAGTAATTTCTGCAACCACTCTCCTCCGGAGTCACAAACAGCTGGTGCAGAGGCAACTCATCAGCTCTCCTTTTTCCTTCACAATGATGCACATATGCCAGAAGTCATTCTGCGCAGCTCTGAAACCACAGACCAGGCAAATCATTGTAAAGCACTTTTCTGTGTTATCCCCATTTGTTTAGGCTGTTGCTCTTATTGTCTGCTGTGTATTTATATACTGTACATATACTATATATAAATATTCTTGCATCATTTTCTCTTTTATTTATTTAAATGATATTTAAGCATGTTTATGTCTCATCTCTAATGTACTAAACCATAATTTAAAAGGGTCGTAAAGTAAGAAGGTTTTCTGTCATCTTAATGCATTAAGATAAAAAGCCTGGGATGTGTCGTGCTGCGGACCGCGATAGATGCTTGAGTCTCAAGCTCCGCTCCACTGTTAGGATCCAGAGCAACCCCAGGCAACTGTTCGACACTCAATCTGGCCACACTTTGGAGGGAAGGACTCAGGACCATCCTGGGCATGTCCAGGAACTGGTACAAGCCGCCTGCATCCCATCGCAGACTACTTTCGCAACGTGGCCATGAACTCGGCCCAAGATGATGCCGATGCTGGGAGCAAGGATAATGTAACACCCTGCTCCCTAGTTTCAGAGATGCAACGATCAGCTCCCCACTAGGAGGATCACCCTGCCACACTCTCCAGGGACAGCGCCAGGGAAGAAATGGACACCTTGCCTTTGCCAGACACCCCGCTCTCACAGCAAAGCATGGATAGAGGCAATAGGCTGGCATCCTCCCCTGCGCTATCTCCCAGCCTAAAAAACAACTGTGAGCTAATCTGGCCACTGACACAGAGCACACTCCAGCTCTAGCAGCCATCCCTGTGTGAGATAACTTTTTTTGTTGTTTTTGTTGTTGTTTTTTTCTTTTTTTTCTTGTTGATATAATTACCTACTGATATTGATTGTGATACTTCTAATATGTTACAATAATTTCAACTTGTTCATCCTGTGACATACCGCTTATCTTGTACCTAATTTGTATATTGGTGTATTGGTTTGATATGCTTATTGCACACAAGTGGCAAAGGTGCAGTCTCGCTCCCTTCATCTCCATCCTCAGGTAATATCCACCAAAATGGCCATCACAATCACAATCACCTCACTCAATGCCAAAGGATTAAATTCCCTCTTCAAACATAACTTCTTATGGAAAGAAGCTCTGATCCATCAAGCAGATGTGCTTTGTGTGCAATAAACGCATTTCGCAAAAAAAAATCCCCCACATGCTCACATAAACGCTACCCACACTGCTTCTTTGCCAGTGACCCCAAGAAAAAAGAGGAGTCATGATCAAAATCAGCTCCTCTGCTTCTCTCATACTACATCATTGTGTGGGTGACGCAGAAGGCATGTACTTGATTCTATCAGTGATGATTGAGAATCGACGCCTTACTATAGTGAATCTTTATGCGCCCAACATGGCTCAAAAGACATTTTACAAAAGCTTACTCTCTAAATTAGCCAATCCAGTAATACTATGTGAGGATTTTACTGACACTGTTGACACTTCCCTAGACACTTCTAATCCAACCAAAAGAAGGTCCTCTGCATTGTCCTCTTTACTGAAAAAGGAGGACTTATATGATCCATGGAGATTTCTACACGATGAGGAGCAAGATTACACATTTTATTTCCACTCCCAACAATCTTACTCACGGATCGACTTGTTTCTCACAGATAAATTCCTATTACAATCAGTCACAGAAGCACATACATGTATAATTACCTGGTCTGACCGTGCGCCAATATCAATTAAGTAAACCCCTCCCTGCTGAACAACCCAACATATGAAGGGAGATTTTGATCTGAGATTAAAAACTATTTTGAACACGAATAAGTTTCTCAGGGACTGGGACCCGTGGATTAAAGATCCGCGGAGTACGCAACTCACATGATTTTGACATCAGTTCAATCCAGTGGACAGTTCTGTCCTATGCTATACTTTTATCGTTCTACTCTATAGGTTAATGATGAATACAGTCACTACTTAATATTGTGTATATGACGTAAGTAATTCATTGTAGGATCCACTATGATAGCTACCCATTCCAACCATCGAATATCGCATTGTTGCTATTCTAGATTCGATCTCTTTGTTGAGAAGCACGCTAACAATAGTATCGTAACATGTTGTTGACATTCACATATACATAAGCAACCTTTGTGTTTATCACTGTAATTGAATGTAATTGCTTTTTTGCTTTGGTACAACTTATACACATTGTATCTCATGAAAAATTTCAATAAATCTTTAAGTTTAAAAAAAAAAAAAAAACTATTTTGAACACAATCTACATTCAGTTTATGACCAATTTATTATCAGGCATGCGAACAAAGCTTTTTTTTGGGACCTGTTCATAAAATTGGGAGCACAGGAAAAGAAAAAAACACTACAGAAAACCTATTAAAACAAATATGAGACCTAGAATATGTTAACAAACAAATACTATTCACCAAAATGTCCCTAGATCTAAAAAATCTCAGAAACCAACTTAGTGAACACCTTCATAAAAAATTTGAATACCATATTAAATGTTTAAAACTCCAATTTTACACCTCAGCCAACAAATCAGGAGCAATCCTGGCCAAACAAATGAAAAGACAGCAAGCTAACAAAAAGATCCAGTTCCTCATGAATTCCCAAGGTAAACAATTAAATATCCTCTAGAGATAGCGAATGAGTTTAATGCATTTTATGCCAAACTGTACACTCTTAAAGACTCAGAACAGGTAGCCCCTCCTAAAAAAGAAGATATCCTCTCGTCCATTCAACTTCTTTTATCTCCTCCACCCAACTAGAATCCCTGTCAACACCTTTCTCCTCAACAGAAATAAATAAAACAATTATCCCTACATTAGGCCCTTGGACCAGATGAGTTTCCAAATGAATACTACAAACAATTCTCTGACCTGATCACTTTCAATCACTATACAATCTCAGATAAAATTCACAAAGAATCCTTGGAAGCCTTGATAATTAGCTTACCAAAATATGTCAAAGCCCCTGATATTCCAGCTAATTACTGCCCAATCTCACTCCTTAATACAGACACCAAACTATATGTGAAACTCTTAGCACAATGTCTTTCTTTGATTATCCCCCAAATAATCCACCCAGACCAGGCGGTATTTGTACCTGGCAGGCAAGCCTCAGACGGTACCAGCCGCCCATTGATCTAATACAGTGGGTGGAACACAACCAAACGCCTTCTCTCTTCTTGTCACTTGATGTAGAGAAGGCATTTGACAGAGTTCACTGGACATACATGGAAACTGTACTAGCCAAATATGTTTTTTCTGGGACATTACTGTCAGCCATCCTGAATCTATACTCTTCCCGCAAGTTTGGGAATCTGGCATAACATAAGACCCCTTTATAATCATTACTGGCACAAGACAAGGGTGCCCACTTTTCCCTTTAATCTTTGCTGTGGTAGTGGAACCACTTGCACAAACCATCAGGTCGACAGCGGCAATAACGGGTATCAAAATCGGGGATGTAGAACATAAATTGGGCCTCTACTCCAACTACATCATCATCAACTTAACCAATCCCAAATCATCCCTTCCAGCTGTCCAAAAGGCCCAAGAACACTTCAGCTCAGTCTCTCTATATTAACCACAGTAAATCCACTATGCTAAACTTAGGTATCGACCCACAGACCAAACATATTATATCAAAAGAAACGCTCTTCATGTGGTCCACCAGTTCCTCATTCCCATACTTGGGAATTTGCCTAACTTACCCAAGAAGGACGCTTTTAAGAGTAAATTATGATGACCTCCAAGAAAAGTTTATGCACATATCCAAAGAACTAAGCCACTTCCCTGTTTCTTGGGCAGGTAGAATAGCTCAATCAAAAATGTATCTGCTTCCCCACATACTGTATATGTTTCACACAATCCCATTACCCTTTCTACCCACCCAATTAAAAAACTTACATGGAACAATCAGCACATTTGTGGGAAGGCTGGCCGCAGGCCAGCCTGTATTTGTGGGAGGAGTCTGAGGGACTATTTAACCCTCCTCCTCTATCAGGGCCAGGGTTGGGGTTTTTTAGGTGCTGGATCATGCCATGGGACTTATTTCCCTGGGTTGGAGTCTGTTTCTAGTTCTTCGGTGCAGGACTCGGTCTCGGTTGGTAGGTCTCAGGCAGTAGCATGACCTGTTCGCATCCGGTGGGACCAATCTGTCTTGGTGTCTCCATGTTGATGATGCTCATTGCCATGGCACCTACTCCATCACATCAATCGGGCAGCCAGCTTTTCCTCTCCTATCACTGGTATTTTTTGGCACTCACCCTCTCACTTCCGCTTGCCAGGTATGGGTGTTCCATGGTGCTTCTTCTGGTGTCCGTTGTGGGTTTTTCAGTCTGCTCTGCCATCTTCTTGCAGGGGATCCTCGGGTCATCCCTTGTTCCCTTTTCCCCATGTATCCTCTCATTCACAAGCAGTTCATTCTCATGTCTGGGTTACCTTGGGCATCAGGCTCATCCTATCCTTCACAGGACATTCATTTGGGTTTGCATAGCTTGCAGGCTCTAAGGGGGTTCCTTCTCATTTCCAGGTCAGGAGTCGGTGGGTTCTACTCTCACAGCGGTTACTTAACGGTTACTTACAGTTGGCGTTTGGGCATACGTCATTTTTATGGCTGGGATCTTTACCTTCCCTTTTCCACCTAAACTTGTGTCTTTTTGCCCTCTTTTCAGGCATACTGACCAGCCAGGCCATGGCACACCTCAGGCCCGCGAAGGAGACGTCGCTGACCCCGCCGCCTGGTATGGACTTAAAGGGAAACCCCAACGCCGAAAAAAATCGGCGTGGGGGTCCCCCCAAGTCCACAACAGACCCTTGTCTGAGCACGCTACCCGGCCGGCCAGGAAAGGGGGGCGAGCGAGCGCCCCCCCTCCTAAACCGTACCAGGCCGCGTGCCCTCAACATGGGGGGTGCCTTGGGGAAGGGGGGCCGCGCGGCCCCCCCCACCCCAAAGCACCTTGTCCCCATGTTGATGAGGACTAGGGCCTCTTCCCGACAACCCTGGCCGTTGGTTGTCGGGGTCTGCGGGCGGGGGGCTTATCGGAATCCGGGAGCCCCCTTTAATAAGGGGGCCCCCGGATACCGGCCCCCCACCCTATGTGAATGAGTATGGGGTACAATGTACCCCTACCCATTCACCTGTAAAATAAAAGCACAAAAAAAACACAACACACGAGATAAAATACTTTATTGCACAGCTCCGGGGGTCTTCCGTCTTCGGGGGTCTTCTCGCCGGACTCCTCCGCTATCTTCTTGTAGCTCTTTTGCTAGCGGAGGAGTCCGGCTTTCTTCCTCACCGCCGGCTTCTTCTCCCGACTTCGGGGGTCTTGTCCCCCTCTTCAGTTCTTCTGCCGGGCCACCGCGCCTTCTTATAGCTCTTTTACAGGCGGTGGCCCGGTCTTCTGTCGCCGCCGCCGCCGCCTTCCGTTCTTCTTCTTCTTCTTCTTCTCCAGAAGATGTTGCCTCGACGATCTCTCCGGCCACAATGCCAGGGCCGCGCTGCGTGGCCACTTATATAGGGACAAAGGGCGGTGTCACATGGCTTTATGTCACATGGGTTGGTCACATGGGTTGATGTCACATGGGGACAATGACATCGTAAGGGGGCGGGGTCACCATGTGACACCAACCCATGTGACATAAAGCCATGTGACACCGCCCCTTGTCCCTATATAAGTGGCCGCGCAGCGCGGCCCTGGCATTCCGGCCGGAGAGATCGTCGAGGCAACATCTCCTGGAGAAGAAGAAGAAGAAGAACGGAAGGCGGCGGCGATGGCGGCGGCGGAGACAGAAGACCGGGCCACCGCCTGTAAAAGAGCTATAAGAAGGCGCGGTGGCCCGGCAGAAGAACCGAAGAGGGGGACAAGACCCCCGAAGTCGGGAGAAGAGGCCGGTGGCGAGGAAGAAAGCCGGACTCCTCCGCTAGCAAAAGAGCTACAAGAAGATAGCGGAGGAGTCCGGCGAGAAGACCCCCGAAGACGGAAGACCCCCGGAGCTGTGCAATAAAGTATTTTATCTCGTGTGTTGTGTTTTTTTTTGTACTTTTATTTTACAGGTGAATGGGTAGGGGTACATTGTACCCCATACGCATTCACATAGGGTGGGGGGCCGGTATCCGGGGGCCCCCTTATTAAAGGGGGCTCCCGGATTCCGATAAGCCCCCCGCCCTCAGACCCCGACAACCAACGGCCAGGGTTGTCGGGAAGAGGCCCTAGTCCTCATCAACATGGGGACAAGGTGCTTTGGGGTGGGGGGGGGCGCGCGGCCCCCCCTTCCCCAAGGCACCCCCATGTTGAGGGCACGTGGCCTGGTACGGTTTAGGAGGGGGGGCGCTCGCTCGCCCCCCTTTCCTGGCCGGCCGGGTAGCGTGCTCGGACAAGGGTCTGTTGTGGACTTGGGGGGGACCCCCACGCCGATTTTTTTCGGCGTTGGGGTTTCCCTTTAAGTCCATACCAGCGGCGGGGTCAGCGACGTCTCCTTCGCGGGCCCCGCCTACCTGGAGACGCGCTCGAAATGAGCGGACTTTCCTCCGCGTGTGTGGGCGAGTCCGTTCATTTCAAAAGTAGGGCGGATAGTATGGCGGACTTAGTCCGCCGTATTAGTCCACTCAAAAAGTGGTGTGTGTGGTCAAGTCCGTTCATTCGAAAGTATGACGGACTGTCCGTCGGATTGTCTGACGGACTAAGTTGGCCAGACAGTCCGCCCGTGTGTACGCGGCTTTACATTCAGGGTATGCCCTCTTTTCAGGCATACTGACCAGCCAGGCCATGGCACACCTCAGGCCTTGTTTCTTAAGTAATATCGCATTTCCCACTTGAAGACTCCGATTACAAATATGGCAAAAAAAGAAACCCAGACTCAAGAAAGACACTTTCCTCACCCATATACAACAGGGGGAAATGAGAGCCCCTAACGTCCAGGCATACTACAGAGCAGTGGTACTAGACCAACTTAGACAATGGTGGTTACCTTATTCAAACATAACATGGACCCAAATTGAATCCACGGCTCTCAACGTTAACATGAAATATATTCTAACTGCTAACGTACTCAATTTCAAACCACAACATCAATATCTAAACTCGGTAACGGCAGTACTACGGGTTTGGTCTGCCTCCACACAACACACCAAAGGATTACCCGGGTCCATTCTTTCTAGATTCCCTATCAAAGCGATAGAACTGCTAGCACCGGGCTTGCCTCTCAAAACCTGAATACAAAGAGGGCTCAACAACTTAGGACAACTAGTATCCACTTCAGGGAAACACCCATTCTCACACTTGTAACAGACGTATGACATCCATTCCCTGCTATGACATTCTTCTTATACCTCAGAATTCAATCAATACTCTCCAAAATATATATCACAAATAAAGACTCCCCAATAGTTACTATCTTAAAATTTTATGAAACCCCTGCTCCAACAGTTAAAGGAATCTCATTGGCGCACAAAATACTAACTACGCCTCCCATAGACCAACCTTCAGCTTCAATCAATTTCTGGTCATCATTCACAGATACTCCACCCCCACCTACACTGTGGCACCAAGCCTTAACCCTTTCCCTTCGCATGTCCCACTGTAATTCCCATTAGGAATCCACACAAAAACTATTTCACAAGTGGTATTTCACCCTGACCAGGCTGGCTGCAATATACCCCTCAACATCACCTCAATGCTGGAGAAGGTGCAACAAACTAGGAACTTTATACCATATTTGGTGGGACTGCCCTAACATTAAAAGATACAAGAAGTGGCAAGAAGTAACTACTTTCATCTCTTCTTCTGGATCTGACAATCCCCAGGTGGCCTGGACAACTCAAAGTACTGGCAACTCATATACTAATAACCGCTCGTCTAGCACTAGCAAAAAAATGGAAAACAACACAACCGCCCATCACGTTGGATCTTATTAACCTATTGAACACACATTTCCAACTGGAGTTCTCTTTCGCTAAAGCCAACTTGACTACCACCTCTTTCTATAAAAATTGGGCACCGTGGATTGCTGATCAACAAAGCAATGCACTATAATGTGCAAGCTCCTAATAGAATTGAACTCACTGCTCTCCCATATCTCAAACCAAGGAACTTAAATAATCTCCTAAATCAAAGACATACCTCTTTCATACACTCCTGCAATATTAACAATGTTACACTGTTGTTACCCTTGTAATTAACCACTTCAGCCCCGACCTATAGTCATATGACGCACACAGATGGGATCTCCCATCCTGGGTGGGCGTCATATGATGTCCTCTGATTCCCAGCCGCCTAGGGGGCATGCTCGTGCCGCTGGCAGCACGCATGGGCACCCGCGACATGGCTCGGGACCCGGTGCGTGTGCCCGGTGGCCGCGATGTCCGCTGGGCACCCGCGATTGCCTGGGAACACAGCAGGACCGTGGATCTATGTAAACACACAGATCCACGTCCTGTTAGAGGAGAGGAGACCGATGGTGTGTCCCCAGTACAGAGGAACACCGATCGGTCTCCTCCCCTTGTGAGTCCCCTCCCCCCACAGTTAGAATCACTCCCATAGGGAACATATTAACCCCTGCAGCGCCCCCTGGTGTTAACCCCTTCCCTGCCAGTCACATTTACACAGTAATCAGTGCAATTTTATAGCACGATCGCTGTGTAAATGTGAATGGTCCCAAAAATGTGTCAAAAGTGTCTGATGTGTCCGCCATAATGTCGCAGTCACGAAAAAAATCTATCCCCTATTTTGTAGATGCTATAACTTTTGCGCAAACCAATCAATAATTGCTAATTGCGATTTTTTTTACCAAAAATATGTAGAAGAATACATATTGGCCTAAACTGAGGAAAAAATGTTTTTTTTTTTTTTTAAATGGATATTTATTATAGCAAAAACTAAAAAATATTGTTTTTTTTTTCAAAATTATCTCTCTTTTTTTGTTTATAACTCAAAAAATAAAAACCGCAGAGGTGATCAAATACCACCAAAATAAAGCTCTATTTGTGGGAAAAAGAGGACGCCAATTTTGTTTGGGAGCCACGTCGCACGACCACACACAGTTAAAGCGACGCAGTGCCAAATCGCAAAAAGTGCTCTGGTAAGGAAGGGGGTAAAATCCTCAGGGGCTGAAATGGTTAACCAATGATATGCTCGGTAATGTCACTGTATAATTTCTGATTAGTATACATGAATCTACGTTTTTGTTACTGTGATGTACGATCATATATTGTCTTTCGTTCTATACAAGACAAGCACAACTACAGTATAACTAAACAATGGTTGTCCGAGCTACCTCCCACCCCATGGCACAGTTTGTTCCCAAGTTGGGGTGTGCGGGTGTGGGGATGGTGCCAACACCATTCAAGTAGTACTAAAATCGCATTTAGTGTTCAAGTTTCAGCAGAACAAGTAAGTCTCTACCATACCCTTTAATGAACAATAAGAAATGTCATCGATTTCTTATCCTTCTTATCCTTCTGTATTGATACTCTATGAAAATCTCAATAAAACTATTGTTTAAACAAAAAAAGCCTTCTGTGTGCAGCAGCCCCCCTCGGCTCCCCTATTTACATGAGCCCCATCTCTGTCCAGAAATGTCCAAAAGTGTCTCAGCTGTCCAGGCTGAGACACAGCAGCAGAGCCATTGGCTCCCGCTGCTGTCAATAAAAGTCAGTTAGCAAATCAGGAGAGAGAGGGGCGGGGCCGAACCACAACTCAGTTTCTGAATGGACACACAGAGCTGAAGCTCGGCTTGGGTGCCCCCATAGAAATCTGCTTGCTGTGGGCACACTCAACAGGAGGGAGGGGCCAGGAGCACAGAAGAGGAACCAGAGAAGAGGAGGATCCAGGCTGCTCTGTGCAAATCCACTGCAACAGAGCAGGTAAGTCTAACATATTTGTTATTTTTATAGAAAAAAAACATGACTTTACAATCACTTTAAAGTGTTCCTGCCTCTTTGAAGAGCATTGTTTTTTTTAACCTCTGTTATATCTCTGTTTGGCATTTCAAATAAGTCAGAATTGTTATAGCAGATACTGTGAATGGTGCATGTTTCTATTACAAAACATGTGGTTCTCATGCTGACATTTGAATTTGCTCTATGTACAGTACAATACTGCCTTATGCACTAAAAGTCTGCTCAAAGTCAAAATGTTATTGTCTTCTATTGTGCACCTATAAATTAAGAAAAAAAATCTTGGTGGCAGCTATATTGTCCATGTAAAGTGTTAGCAGACACCAGCCACCATTACTGTCAGTCTGCTGGCACTTTGAATATTTAGATCTGGTTACTGTGGAGGCCATTGGAGTACAGTGAACTCATTGTCATGTTCTGGAAACCAGTTAGATATAATTTAAGCTTTGTAACATGGTGCATTATCCTGCTGTAAGTAGCCATCAGAAGGTGGGTACACTGTAGTCATAAAGGGGTGGACATGATCAGCAACAATACTTAGGTAGACCATAGCATTTAAACAAAGCTGAATTGGCACTAAGGGGTCCAAAGTGTGCTAAGAAAATATACCCCACACTATTAAACCATAACCAGCTTGAACTGTTGATACAATGCAGGATGGATACATTCTTTCATGTTGTTTAAATCAAATTCTGATCCTACCACCTGAATGTTGCAGCTGAAATCAAGACTCATTAGACCAGGCAATGTATTTCCTATCGTCTATTGTCCAATTTTGGTGAGCCTGTGCACATTTTAGCCTCAATTTACTGTTCTTGGTTGACAGCTGGTGGATGTTATGGAGATTGCATTCCTCCACCTTCTGTTTTAGGTATGGTCTGAGCACTGACAGGCTAACCCCCCACCCCTTCAACCTCTGCAGCAATGCTGGCAGTACACATACGTCTATTTCCCAAAGACAACCTCTGGATATGACGCTGAGCACGTGCACTCAATCTCTTTGGTCCACCATGATGAGGCCTGTTCTGAGTGGAACCTGTACGTTTAAACCCCTATATGGTCTTGGCCACTGTGCTGCAGCTCAGTTTCAGGGTCTTGGCAATCTTCTTATAGCCTAGGCCATCTTTATGTAGAGCAACAATTCTTTTTTTCAGATCCTCAGAGAATTCTTTGCCATGAGGTGCCATGTTGAGCTTCCAGTATGAGCGAGTGAGTGCAATAACACCAAATTTAACACATCTGCTCCCCATTCACACCTGAAACCCTGTAACACTAACAAGTCACATGACACGTTCCCAATTTGGACATTTTCACTTAGGGGTGTACTCAGCTTTTTTTGCCAGCGCTTTGGACATTAATGGCTGTGTGTTGAGGTGTTTTGAGGGGGCAACAAAAATTACACTGTTATACAGGCTGTACACGCAAAGTGTCATTTCTTCAGTGTGGTCACTGTACTTACTATATATATATATATATATATACAGTGGTGTGAAAAAGTGTTTGCCCCCTTCCTGATTTCCTGTTCCTTTGCATGTTTGTCACACTTAAGTGTTTCGGAACATCAAACCAATTTAAACAATAGTCAAGGACAACACAAGTAAACACAAAATGCAATTTGTAAATGAAGGTGTTTATTATTAAAGGTGAAAAAAAATCCAAACCATCATGGCCCTGTGTGAAAAAGTGATTGCCCCCCTTGTTAAAACATACTATAACTGTGGTTGTCCACACCTGAGTTCAATTTCTCTAGCCACACCCAGGCCTGATTATTGCCACACCTGTTCACAATCAAGGCATCACTTAAATAGGAGCTGCTTGACACAGTAAGGTCCACCAGAAGATCCTTAAAAGCTACACATCATGCCGAGACCCAAAGAAATTCAGGAACAATTGAGAAAGAAAGTAATTGAGATCTATCAGTCTGGAAAGGGTTATAAAGCCATTTCCAAAGCTTTGGGAATCCAGCGAACCACAGTGAGAGCCATTATCCACAAATGGCGAAGACATGGAACAGTGGTGAACCTTCCCAGGAGTGGCCGGCCGCCCAAAATTACCCCAAGAGCGCAGCGACGACTCATCCAAGAGGTCACAAAAGACCCCACGACAACGTCCAAGGAACTGCAGGCCTCACTTGCCTCAGTTAAGGTCAGCGTTCATGCCTCCACCATCAGGAAAAGACTGGGCAAAAATGGCCTGCATGGCAGAGTTCCAAGGAGAAAACCACTGCTGAGCAAAAAGAACATCAAAGCTCGTCTCAATTTCTCCACAACACATCTTGATGATCCCCAAGACTTTTGGGACAACATTCTGTGGACCGATGAGACAAAAGTGGAACTCTTTGGAAGGTGTGTGTCCAAGTATATCTGGCGTAGAAAGAACACTGCATTTCATAAAAAGAACATTATACCAACAGTAAAATATGGTGGTGGTAGTGTGATGGTCTGGGGCTGTTTTGCTGCTTCAGGACCTGGAAGACTTGCCGTGATAAAAGGAACTATGAATTCTGCTGTCTACCAAGAGATCCTGAAGGAGAATGTCCGACCATCTGTTCGTGTAGTCAAGCTGAAACGAACTTGGGTTCTGCAGCAGGACAATGATCCTAAACACACCAGCAAGTCCACCACCGAATGGCTGAAGAAAAACAAAATGAAGACTTTGGAGTGGCCTAGCCAAAGTCCTGACCTGAATCCCATTGAGATGTTGTGGTATGACCTTAAAAAGGCGTTCGTGCTCGAAAACCCTCTAATGTAACTGAATTAGGACAATTCTGCAAAGATGAGTGGGCCAAAATTCCTCCAGGACGATGTAAAAGCCTCATTGCACGTTATCGCAAACGCTTGGTTGCAGTTGTTGCTGCTAAGGGTGGCCCAACCAGTTATTAGGTTTAGGGGGCAATCACTTTTTCACACAGGGCCATGATGGTTTGGATTTTTTTTCACCTTTAATAATAAACACCTTCATTTACAAATTGCATTTTGTGTTTACTTGTGTTGTCCTTGACTATTGTTTAAATTGGTTTGATGTTCCGAAACACTTAAGTGTGACAAACATGCAAAGGAACAGGAAATGAGGAAGGGGGCAAACACTTTTTCACACCACTGTATATATATATATATATATATATATATATATATATATATATATATATATATATATATATATATATATATATATATATACATTCACATACACCATAGTTTCAATTAACCTATGGCTTTATAGACTGTTTAACTGCACACAAAAAAAGTTGTTAGCCTTGATATATGTGTAAAAAGCGGGAAATGTGTCGGCATCTATTTAATTGTGTAGAACAAAGAGTGTCTCTTTAGAACAGACCATAACAAAACTGCTAATTGTTTCCAGTACCCTCTGGGTCTAATTAAATGTTCCACTTAGTTAGAACTTAGACCTGGTTAATTTTAGGCTTGTAAACAGGACAGAACAATTAAAGGGCACACTACTATAGCATAGATTGTAAGCATCTTAAAAAAAAATACCTAATTAAGATAGTTCTTGTAAAATGATGAATATGCTCATCATGTGTATCTGAGTATGATAATTATGGTAATAACACTGACTGCAATGTGTAAGCCATTTTTAGGCATATTATAACATTTTAATAGCAAAAAAATAGATCTTTGCTTATAATACACCATTAATATAAATATTATTTACAGAATACTTTCTGTCACTGTGCACATACTGTATGCCATTGTTTCCTTGTATTGCTATGGATGGCTTCACGTAGCACTTGATACTATCTAACTTTACTGTAATAGAGTCAGTATAGACTGTATTCAGCAACTTGCTGGGTGCAAAGGGCCTAATTTACTAAACAAGCAATGTTCATTCTTGATCAAATTAACCTCTGCTTACTTCAGGCACACATTTATGTGCAAGGAAATTAAATAAATATGGAATTTCCTGTTCACAAATGGGTTTTTAAAATAAGCAAAGTTCATTAAGAGTAAATTTTTCCTTAACTGAATCACTACCAAACAGTCAAAAGCAAAAGAATGATCCAGAAGCAGATCACAAAGAACAAGAGGTATTTAAATCTGTCAATTTCAGAACCTTATTATGGCAAAGAGGGTCCACTGTCTCCTACACAATTTAATTTTGGCTGCTATAGCCATTCTTACAGTTTACAGTGGTAAAGGTGACACTTATGAGGACACTAATATAAGGGGCTTCTGATGGGTACCCTGATGTAAGGGAGTACGCTGATGGAAATTGTAATATAAGGAGGTACTCCCAAGGTGGGCTCTGATGTAAGGGTGCACTAATGGGGACCCTAATGTCAGGGCGACTCTGATGTAAGAGGAACACCGATGGGAATCCTGATGTATGGGGGGACTCTGGTGTAAGGATGGACTCTGATGGAGACCTTATGCCTGATGTAAGGGGGGACACTGATTAAGACCCTAATGTAAAGGGGGAGACTCTGATGGGGACCCTGATGTAAAGGATGAATCTGATGGAGACCCTGATGTACCGTATTTATCGGCGTATAACACGCACCTCAAGTTTAGGAGGGAATTTTTTTTTAAATAAATTTTATTTAGAAAAAGGAAATAAGAACATACAAAGGCATACAAGAAGGCACAATCAGTGACAAAAAAGAAAGGATATAAATAACCAGGGTTAGCCCTGGGGCGGGGGAAACCGTGAAACACAGAAGAATTCAGAGAACAGTAATACTATAATAGCATAGGGCAGCAGGGACCAACTGGATGAATCAGAGACTGTTTCGA
Organism: Lithobates pipiens; assembly: GCF_037356315.1. NCBI lineage: Eukaryota > Metazoa > Chordata > Amphibia > Anura > Ranidae > Lithobates > Lithobates pipiens. The sequence continues at coordinate 396,268,033 of NW_027507764.1, read as the reverse complement.
ACCCTAATTAGCACAGGTGTTGATACCAGCTCCCTAGCAGAGCAAGTGCCTAAATACACTTTAAGGATCCAAGTAATTAAGAGGGAGGGGAGGGGGGAGGGGGGAGGGGGGAGGAGGGAAAGGTAGGGAAGGGTAAATACAAAAGAAGGGGGGGGGGAGAGAAGGCAGATTAGGAACAAGGATAACATCTTAAGAAGGGATTCATATGCTATGACCACATAGGAGAAACCTGGGGAGCAAATAAGGACCGAGGCAGTCTAGGCAGTTAAGTAGATCCTGAAGATATATTAGGAGTGAAGCAAGTCATTGTAGGTGAAAGACAATTGATCCATAGCACGTTGATCAGGTGATGACATGGTTGCGGTAATGAACAAACGCCATTTGGCAAAGAAGGCAGCTTTTTGGGAGACCTGAGAAAAGTCAGCCAGAAGCCTCTCCTTGTATAGGAGACATAAAAGGTCCTTGGGAAGTTGAGAGGCCGGAGGTCCAGGGGGCGAAAGCCAAAAACGAAGTATAAGGCGGCGGGCCAAAAGGAGACATAATAAGATCCAGTCGACTGTAGCATGATGGGAGTGTGGCCCTAAGATGGGTCCGGCATCCGGCAGTGTAGACCAAGGCAACAGCAAGGGATCCCAATATCCAAAGATTAGGAGCAGAGGGTCCTTGGGTAGTTTCATTAGAGTGATATCGAAAATGAAAGCTATGACCTGGTCCCAAAATGCAGTTATTGTTTGGCAAGACCAAAAACGATGAGAGAGAGGTGGCTTTAAACATTGACAGTGAGGGCAGGATGCCCCATCTTGTTTTGATTTAGAAGACAAAAACGGGACGTAGGCCCTGTGAGCAATCTTAAGCTGGGTTTCCCTCCAGACTTCGTTGGGCGTGAGCCTCATAACTTTGTTGAGCCCCATCATAATCTTGTAGACGATGTCGGGGTCTGGGAAGGCCGAGGACCAGTTTGCAATGGAGGTGGTGGAGGCCGGAGGCGTCGAGCGTTCCAGAAGGGGTTTGTAGATATCTGAGATCTTGAAACACTCATCCTGTATCAGCTGATCCATGAAGCTGGGTTGGAAACGAAGAAGCTCTTCCTTGCAACTCTGGGCAATAAAGCTGACACACTGTTGGTAGTGCAAGTGCGATGCGGGTATGGAGAACAATTTCATCACTGACTGAAAAGGAAGGGGTCTGCCAGTAGCCGGGTCACACAAAGAAGAGAAAAGGGACAGTCCCCGTGCTGACCAGGACGAGAAAGCTCTGCAGTGAAGGCCTGGAGTGAAGCAAGGATTTCCTTGAATGGGCAGGTGAGTAGAAAGGAAAGGTGGAAGTTTAGCCAGTTTCCTAGCCTCCCTCCAAGCTATCGCAGTATCTCTGAGGACAAGGTTATGTTGGTGGGGGAGAGGTACCGACTTCCAACGGCAATGCAGCAGGGCAGTTAAGGAGAAAGGGTGAGCCATAGCAGTTTCGAGATCAAAGTTAGAATACCTGGACGAGTGTGTGATCCAATCTAGGCTGGTTCTAAGAAGACAAGCTAAATTATACAATCTAACATTAGGCAAGCTGATACCCCCTTTGCCCCTGGGAAGGTGCAGTTTTTTGTTGGCAATGCGTGGTCTTTTGCCATGCCATAAAAATTTTGAAATAGCAGATTCCAATGAGGTAACATCTTTGTGTTTAAGCAATAATGGGAGAGTTTGCATAGGGTATAAGAGTTTGGCAAAGCTGACCATTTTCACAAGGTGGCACCTTCCCAGGAGCGAAAAGGGCAGATCCATCCAGTTGGTTAGTTCTTGGGAGATCTTAGAGAGCAGGGGAGGGTAATTCAGCTGGTATAATGAGGAAGGTAGTTTCCCAATTTTGATTCCTAGGTACGTGATAAAGGAAGGAGCAACCGAAAATAAGGAACCTGTAACCCATGGGGGGGTGGAATGGGAGCCTATAGGAAGAATCTCACTTTTGGAATAATTAATGCGAAGCCCTGAGCAAAGTCTAAATTTGTCAAAAATGGCTTTAATAGTGTGGATGTCAGCTGCTGGATTAGAAGTGAAGATAAGTACGTCGTCGGCGAACAGAGATGTGCGGAGTTCCTTGCCTCCTATGTCTATGCCATGGAGGGAAGCCGTATGGGTTAGGTGTCTAGATAGAGGTTCAAGGGCGATGTTAAATAGAAGAGGGGATAGAGGGCAGCCCTGTCTGGTGCCTTTGTGCAGGGGAAAGCTGGGTGAAAGGAGGCCGGCCGCTACCAGACTGGCGGAAGGGGAGGAGTACATAGAGCTAACGAGGTGTGAGAAGGGGCCTGAGAAACCAAATTTGGAGAGGGTAAAAGAGAGCCATTCAAAGCTGACATTGTCAAAGGCCTTCTCCGCATCTAAAGTGATAATGGCATAGGTGCCCTTGGGGTTTTGTTTGGCCGCTTCAAGAGCTAGAAGAACTTTGCGGATATTTAAAGTGGCCGTTCGTCCCTTAATAAAGCCCGATTGGGCTGAGTGGATTAAGTGGGGAAGGACGTCAGCCAATCTCGTGGCAACGATTTTTGAGAGTATTTTTACGTCTAAATTGAGGAGGGAGATGGGCCTGTAAGAGCCGGGCTGTAGTGGATCCTTTCCTTTTTTTGAGAGGAGTTTAATGACAGCTTGATTCCCTGAGGGGAGGTACGGACCTCCCGCCCAGATAGCGGAATAGACGGAGAGGAGAGTGGGTGCCGCGATGTGTGTATGATTTTTATAAAAGTCACTAGTGAAGCCGTCGGGGCCAGGCGCTTTGTGTGAGTTTAGATGGCGGATGGTGTTCTCTATTTCAGGGAGAGTGATGGGGGCATTAATGGCCTCTAATTGCTCCGTCGAGATGGAGGGGAGAGACAGAGTATCTAGGAAGTGTCGAGCCCTTTGTTGTATGATGGGGTCTGGGGCGTATAGATCAGTGTAATACCGTAACATTGCATCATTAATGGCTTGAGGGGAAGAGAGTGTGCGGCCCGTGTGGTCACAGAGGGCGGTGATGTGTGTGGGGCGATGACTACCTTTACATAATCTGGAAAGGAGTTTCCCAGCTTTATTACCATACCTGTAAAGGGTGGCATCTAAGTGAGCCTTCTTCGTGCGCTCAAGGGTGTCTGCCCAGTTGTCGAAATTCGACTTGGCAGAGACCCATTCGTCGTGGTGTTTAGGGGTACTGGCGGAGGATAGCTGCCATTGGGCAGCATGCAATCTGGCGCTTGCCAATTTGTAGTGTTGGAGAGCGTTGCGTTTAAATGATGTGGCATAACTAATAATACGCCCCCTAAGATAAGCTTTCCCGGCGTCCCAGAATAGGTTAGGATTATCAGAATGAGTGGCATTCGTGGAGGAGTAGTCGGCCCAGGCCTTATCTAGATACGTGTCAAAATCAGAGTTATTGGTTAGAAAAGCAGGGACCGCCATAGGTTAGGGTGAGGAGGGAGATCCAGCCTATCAAGGGAGATTGCTACTGGGGCATGGTCTGAAATCGCAATGTCGTGGATTTCGGAATCCGAAGTCAAGGTTATGATATCGTCCGACCCAAAAAAGTGATCAAGTCTTGCCAGGGTTTTATGGGGGTTAGAGTAAAATGTGTATTCCTTGACGACAGGGTGGGATAGACGCCAAAGATCTGTCATATGTAGGGAGTCCATGGTGGACGAGAATAGGGTAGGGTTAGATGTGGTCGTGTCTGATGTCGGTGGTCTTGAAGTGGATCTGTCCAATGAGGGGTGCATGACGTCATTAAAGTCACCCCCTACCAGGTGAGGCAGGCGGGTGAAGTCAAGCAGCCATGTCGAGAGTTCCTTATAGAATTGTTTAGTGGGGTTATTAGGATATACATTGGTGATGAACAGCTCTTTGGTACCTATCCGTACCAATGCGGTAAAGAAACGTCCTTTATCATCCGAGTTGGTGGATAGGATTGTGCATGGGAGATTTTTGTGTATTAAAAGCAGGACACCAGCCTTCCGTCCCAATGATTCAGCTCCATGAACTGTGCCCACCCACATTTTTTGCATGCGCGAGAAATCGGATGCAAGTAAGTGGGTTTCCTGTAGAAATGCAATACCTGCCTTGAGGCGTTTAAGATGCCGAAGGATCTTCACCATCTTATGAGGGGAGCGAAGGCCCTTGACGTTCCAAGAGACTACTCTAAGAGGGGCAATGGTTGGGGACTTGGAAGGCTGGTGTTCTGGTTACAAGGTGCAGGAAGGATTAGGTGGCCTAGGTTGGAGATAACATGGATCTGAGATGATGAGCCTTGTTCATAGATTCTAAGCGGATGGGGGGGTGAACCCCGGTATACAGAGGGGGAAAGAACGGGGGGGGTTTGGGGGACTTAAAGGGGGAAAATGGTGGTAAAAGAAGGGTAACCAAACAGATAAACAAAATCACACACTTCACTTTTTTCCACATGAGTTCACTGTGTAGAGAGGGAAGCTCCCCAGACAGAGCCCCTGGGAGAAAATGGAGTGCCAGCGGTTCGTCTTGAAGGTGCACAATAGGCACATAATTCAGGGACGAAAGGCGCGGCGTGGCGGCCGAATGGTAGCGGTGGAATAGGATACACAGTGGAGTCATGCCAGAAATTGTCACGCGGAGGTCGCAACAGTCGTATAAGACATGGCAGTGCAATACACAAAAAGAAAAGAACAACAACGAGCATAGTGCAAAATATGACAACATGAGATAATAAACATAACCTGAGTATCCCTACGTGAGTTCGGGCGAGAACAACGAAGGTGGGGCAGAGACAGGAGGCCTGCAGTGCCCAGTGTTCAAGTTCTCCAAGGTCGGCAGGGAATCAGCTCCCAGAATCGGAGAGTAGCAGACCTGGTGTCCGGAATGATAGAGGGAGAAAGAGAAAAAACGTTAGGGAGACACGAGTAGCGAGTGACCGCTACTCGACACAACTTGCCTTATGACCTGTACGGAGGAAGGAAAAAGGAAAAATCGTCCTTAGGGGACCGGTGAAGCTTCAGCGTGGAATATTACGGTGTCGATGATCCGGGGCAGATGCTCTAAAGCGCTTAGGCGAGTCCTTCCTGGGGCTCCTCTGATCCAGCGCTCGGATTGAAGAGGCCGGCTTGGAGGGTGTAACTGGCAGCGCATCCGGGCGAAGAGAACGTAGAAACGCTTCTGCTTCCGAGGGGTCCTGGAAGGAGAGCTGCTCCCCTTTGGGGGATTTGAGACGGAGCACTGCGGGGAATGCCAGGGAGAATTTAATCTGAAGTTTAAACAGTTCCGAGCAGATCGGTTGAAAAGCTTTGCGCTTCTTAGACACTTCAATAGAGTAGTCTGCAAAAATGAGAATTTTGACACCATCAACATGTAAGGAAGGGGATTGCCGAAAAGTTTGAAGAATAACGGCTTTATCTGCATAGTTAAGATACTTGGCAATGATGGGGCGAGGATTTTTGCGGTCAGCGTTGAAGGAGCCCATACGGTGTGCCCTTTCCACTGTAAAAGAGCCCGAAAGTCCCATGGCCTCTGGCACACGTTTGGAGCAAAAGTCAGTCAAGTCGGCCGGGGGAAGCGACTCGGGGACACCGACGAATCGCAGGTTGGAGCGTCTGGATCTGTTCTCCAAATCATCCAATTTCTGGATAATATATTGGACTGTTCTTTCCTGGGACTGCTCTGTGGCCTGGGCCTGATAAAGATCATCTTCCACCTCAGAAACACGGTGCTCATGTCATTGAGCCTGGTACTATGTTCTGTGAGCTGGGCCTTGATTTGGTTCATGCCTGCCTGGATGGCTTTTTCCACCGAAGCAGTGATCATAGGGGACAGCAGGGCTGCCACCGCCTGAGCTATGCGGTTAGTATGGCCATCCTCACCGGGGGACGTCAGATTGGTATCCCCAGGCAAACTTTGAGAGGTCACTGTGGCTTGCCCCCGGGAGTGGAGAGGTCCGGTGAGAGGCGGTCCCGCTTACCTCCATGGCCGCATCTGGGAGATCTGGAGCCGGGGCCTGTGACGCCGGAGCGGAGTAGGCCGAAGCCGGGGGCTCGATTTGCGGCCGTTCAGGTAGCGCCGCCGCGGCCGCGTATGACCGGGCCCCCGTTTTTTCTACAAACCGATCCATTGTTGCGGGGATCGTGGGGGGGGACACTCGGGTCCAAGGTAGGGTACCGTGTCCGCTGGCAATGGCTTTATAAGCCGATTAGTGAGGCTCTGTGGCGGGAGCTAGGCTGAGACGCAGCTAGCTCATGCGGCGCCGGAACCGGAAGTCAGGAGGGAATTTTAAGGAGAAAAACTTTTAGGAAGGAAGTTTAAGGAAAAAAATGCCCATCAATGCAGCCTTATCATTGTCCATCTGCAGCCTTATCCACCATTGCAGTCTTGTCAGTCAGCCTTATCCACCATTGCAGCCTTGTCAGTCAGCCTTATCCACCATTGCAGCCTTGTCAGTCAGCCTTGTCCAACATTGCAGCCTTGTCAGTCAGCCTTGTCCAACATTGCAGCCTTGTCAGTCAGCCTTGTCCAACATTACAGCCTTGTCAGTCAGCCTTGTCCAACATTGCAGCCTTGTCAGTCAGCCTTGCCCACCATTGCAGCCTTGTCAGTCAGCCTTGTCCAACATTGCAGCCTTGTCAGTCAGCCTTGTCCAACATTGCAGCCTTGTCAGTCAGCCTTGTCCACCATTGCAGCCTTGTCAGTCAGCCTTGTCCAACATTGCAGCCTTGTCAGTCAGCCTTGTCCACCATTGCAGCCTTGTCAGTCAGCCTTGTCGAACATTGCAGCCTTGTCAGTCAGCCTTGTCCAACATTGCAGCATTGTCAGTCAGCCTTGTCCAACATTGCAGCCTTGTCAGTCAGCCTTGTCCACCATTGCAGCCTTGTCAGTTTTATTTTATTTTTTTAAATGCCGCTGCCGAGATACAGAGCCGGATGTTCTGTGTATCTCGGCGGCGCACGGTAGTTCTCAGTGGCCTTCAGCTCTTGTCGGCAGCTTTTGGCTGCCTTTGGCTGTTCTCTGCAGCTTTTGGCCGCCTTCGGACGTTCTTGGCAGCTTTCTGCCACCAAGAACGGCAGGAAGCTGCCAAAAGCCACCGAGAAGAGCCAAAGGCGGCCGAAAGCCGCCGAGAAGAGCCGAAGGCGGCTGAAAGCCGCCCAGAGGCTCAGAATTACGGGGGATCGGCGTATAACATGCACCCGCGATTTTCCCCTGCTTTTAAGGGGAAACAAGTGTGTGTTATATGTCGATAAATACAGTAAGTGGGGATTCTGATGTAAGCGTGACTTTGAAGGTGTACTCTGATAACCCTATTGTAAGGGGGAACATTTATGTTAGGATGATTCTTATGGGAACCCTGATTGATGGGAGAATCTGATGGGAACTCGAATATAAGGGCAGACTCTGATAAGGACCTTGATGAAAGGATCTACTTTAATAGGGGTCCTGATGTAAGGGGGCTCGGATGGTGATCCTGATGAAAAAAAGAACTCTGCTGGGACCTCTGATGTAAGGGGACTCCTAAGGTAGGTTTTGATGTGGGGAGCCTCTGATAGGGACCTCAATGTATGGGGACTATTAGGGTACACTAATGTAAGGGTAGACTCTGATTGGGACCCTGATGTAGGGAGGGACTTGGATGAGGATTCTGATGTGAGGAGAGACTCTGATAGGGTCCCTGATATGAAAGAGGAATCTTATGGAGACCCTGATGTAAGAGGGACTCATATAGGAACCTTAAGCATAGACTCTGATGTAAGGGTGGATCTGAAGGTGGGCTCTGATGTTATCCTAAGGGGGGGGGGCTTTGATGGTGACCCTTATGAAAGGAGGAATTCTAATGGGGACTCTGATATAAAGGGGCACTGATGGGCTCTGATGTTACTCTAATGTAAGGGGGACTCTGATGGGGACCCCAATAAATGGAGGAACTCTAATGTAAACTCTGATACAAGGGGGGACTCTGATGGGGATCCTGATTAAAAAAAGATCTCTGATGGGCCCCTGTTGTAATGGGGAACTCATATGGGGAACCTAATGAAGGGAGGAACTTTAATAGGAACCCTGATGCAAATAAGACTCTGATGGGACCTTGATGTAGGGTGGGACTCTGATGTAAAGGGAACTCTGATGGGGACACCAGTGTTGAAGGACTCTGATGGGGATTCTGCTCTAAGGGGGATTCTGATTTAAGGGGGGCTCTGATGGGGAATGTGCCATTTTAAGACTGCACGCAAGACACTTTTGCAAACTCTGTCTGCTTTAATGTCTTTTTGTATGCCAAAAACAGAGTTGCTGTTAATTAGCATTATTTAAGATAGGAAATGTCCATATTTTATTTAAAAATGGGATATAGACATTGTATCACATTGTAAAAATGGTGCATTTTAGAACTACCAGAAATTTACACGAGAAATGCATTCAGATGCTTCATGAATTTGGTGCAATACATTAACAAGAGGCAATATTGCCAGAAAAGTGGTGCAGTAGCTCTATTGAATTCCCTCTAATATATTACCCATTTTTATGATGAAATAATAAAGTCCCCTATGTGATACCATAGTAGAAATGACAGTTCATCTTTAATAAGACATTAGTGGTCTATAAGATCAGATGTGGTCTACTAGATCAGTTACTCACCTGGCCACAAGAGCAGCACAATGTTTGATCAGCTACTTCTATGGTTACAGCAGCCAGAGAATGGCAGCTCTGAACTTGGAAGTGACTAAATTATCATTGCTTCCAGGTTCAGTCACATGTGGGGAGATCAACAAACAGCTGACCCTCCAACACCCCACACCTTGGTCCTGGGCCCACACGTGGGACAGGGAGCCTGAGATAAATGCTGGGGGTAGTTTTGTAAGGAGGCTATAAATTTGGGGGTAGTGGAAGTGTTTGGGCAGTTTTACAACCATCCAAATCACTTTCTGCAGAAAGTTAACCATTGGCTTGACAGTTATAAACACATTCCCAGCCTGGAGTGTGTTTAAAATCCTCTGATATCAACCATCATTTACAAATGACACTGGTAAACAAGTGGTTAATTTTTGCCATTTCTATCTGCCTGGAGTTCAGTTTTAAAAGATATATAATTAATATGTGTTAGTGCCAATATAGAAGTGGAAGGGAACCTGATAGATTTATATTGAATGAAACAATAGTGCATACAAAAAAAAACACACAGTTCAACAAGCATGTCTGCCACTCTCCACAGACATAAAATGAACAGTATCTCATATATGTGGGAATTTGTTATTACTGACTCTCATTGTGACTAATCTTCTCTGGCCTCTTTCAGCAACTTCTCGTCTATATGCATGCACTCCGGCATTAGCTGCACATCATTGCTTTGGTCAATTTACTGATTAACATTTATGGACAATGCCTATGCAGTGTGTGTAAGCACAGATGCATAGCCTCCATAGTCGCCTCAGGCCGATATACATCGGCAGAAGGGCTCGTACAGGCAAACAAACTAATGTACCTGTATGTGGCCCTTTAAGAGGCGGCATGCGGGCGCGTGCACGCCCATGGCGAGTTCCATGAGTCAGGTCGCGGATCCCGCGGACTCGATCGCAGCGGGCATACTCACGGAGAGGAAGAACGGGGAGATGCTAATGTAAACAAGCATTTTTCCTGTTCTGCCTAGTGACGGTGTCACTGATCTCTGCTCCCTGTGATCAGGAACAGAGATCAGTGACGTGTCACATGTAGCCATGCCCCCACAGTTAGAAACACTCCCCAGGACACACTTAACCCTTACCCTGCCCCCTAGTGGTTAACCCCTTCACTGCCAGTGTCATTTACACAGGAATCAGTGCATTTGTATAGCACTGATTACTGTATAAAGGACAATGGTTCCAAAAATGTGTCAAAAATGTCTGATGTGTCCGCCATAATGTCGCAGTCATGATAAAAATCGCTGATCATCGCCATTACTAGTAAAAAAAAATATTAATAAAAATGGCAAAAAACTATCCCCTATTTTGTAAACGTTATAACTTTTGCGCAAACCAATCAATAATCGCTTATTGTGATTTTTTTTACCAAAAATATGTAGAAGAATACGTATCAGCCTAAACTGAGGAAAAACAATTTTTTTTATATATCTTTGGGAGATATTTATTATAGCAAAATGTAAAAAATTATGTTTTTTTCAAAATTGTCGCTCTTTTTTTGTTTATAGCACAAAAAATAAAAACTGCAGAGGTGATCAAATACCACCAAAAGAAAGCTCTATTTGTGTGAAAAAAAGGACATCAATTTTGTTTGGGAGCCACGTCGCATGACCGCACAATTGTCAGTTAAAGTGATGCAGTGCCGAATCGCAAAAAGTGCTCTGGTCAGGAAGGGGGTAAATCCTTTCAGAGCTGAAGTGATTAAAGCTTTTATTAGATTTTAATAAAAGGGTTGTACTATATGTACTATAAAGCAGGACAGGTGCACTGGATATCAGGTTGCATGGCTTTAATGCAAATGGGAATTCTTTTAACTTAGAAATATTGACATTTTACTACATTTGCCAGGGGGTTTTCCATGTTCTACCTACAGTAACAGCAGTTTTTGCACGGTGACTAGTTTATTTTGATTGTTTCCCACTGGGCATGGCTAAACATCAGGCAACAACAGTTTAAATACAATTATGCTTATTATTTTATTTATAATTTTATGCAACCATTTTTGTAATATATCAATTTTTTTCACACTGCACAGCCAAGACAAGTGACACACGCAGTTCTTATAAAGTAATTGATCTTTGTGGTTCAGCAGCTTTCTATGTCAACATTTCATCTGTGACTCAGCATCATCGCCTCTGTCCAATGAGCAGGAAGCTGACATTGGCAACAACAGCCCTGACCCAACAAGCAATAATACTAGGCCAGGAAATAGCAGAGTGATATTTCTGTTTGGCATGGTTAATGAATAAAAATAATAATAATAATAATAATAATATTATTATTATTATTATTATTAATAATAACAATAATAATATTAAAAAAATCCTTTAGTATGAAAAAACGTGAAAACATATACATTTAATGTGTGTATTTAGTTGCTTGCCTGCTTGCCTGGAGTTCCACTTTAAATAATAGTTAATATTTACAGTATAAAAACACAAGGGGTAACTAATGCGCACAACCACACTGGGACTGGTGGGAAGCTGCCAACATAAATAGTGATCTCACCCAATATGCAATAAATAATATGTGGCGCTACCCAACCCAACTATAATAAAATCCTATTAAGTATAGTGTTCATTAATATGATTTTATTATAGTTGGGTTGGGTAGCGCCACATATTATTTAATATTTACAGTATGTACTTGATATCAAAATTTTAATTCAACGTGAAACCATGAATACTTATTTTAAAAACACTTTTAGAAAAATCAATATGATTACTGTTACAATATGGGTTTGTACTGCTTACCTGTCCTACATAACGTGATAGGTTTGTGACTGGTTGCTCCTCCAAGAAAATTAAAGGTTCCCATTGCCATCCTCGTTTAACTCTTGCATGATTTAAAAGTTTATTTTGCTGAGTTACAAATTTTACAAAATTCATACATATGGCACAAGACCACAGAAAAGAAACTTCCAAGAGAATATTCAGCCATATGAACAGGTTCCTCATATTGTACATTCAGTGCAAATGTATTATGTGTTATTTAATGATGCGCAATTCACATATTTGTGGACTTTTGTTCCAATAAATGGGGGGTTGCATTGTCTTCATAATTCTGAAAAAAATAGGAAAATGTATTAAAAATACAACTATATACCCTTTCAAATTTCATGCTAATGGAAAGGAATATTAAAAAAAAAAAAAATACTGTATATATACAGGTAACTGCATATAAGCAGCCATCACATAACTCTGGCTAGAACTGTCTCTACAAACATAATTGAAAACAATAGAGCCACTGTTATGCAGACTGAAAAAACTACTCACTTCACAAAAATCTATTAAAAATGCATCCAACACCTGTAGTTTTGTTATTACTGAAGAATATAGTGGAATATGAAATACTGTGGCTAAATATCCACCTTAATTACCATCATCCCTGTGTTGATATGTCAAAGTAAAGAATGCTGTATAGGGGGACTTTAACTGTGGAATTAAAGATTTTGTGGTTGAAGGAAAGAATATTGCATAATGTATTGCCTTCCTTACTGGCAGGCTCATCAATCAATAAAAGAAAGAAAACCTAAACAAGAAAAGCAATGCAACCATCACATCTTAGAATTGATAAGTTATCAATATAATAAATATTTGTTTTGGGTTAAATACGACTTTAAATCTTAGAAGCTTTCATCGATCCGAGTGGACGTCATATGATGTCCTCCCGCATGGGGCTTCACTGCAGCATGATCTGTCACTGGCTGTGTTCATCAGACACAGCCAATGACTGATCACATGGTCCCCCTGCCAGGAACATGTGACCTCTGTGACCAATCAAGGGACCAAGTCCCTTCTAGTGTATGGTAGAGATCTACTCTTCCCATTTCTTTGGTTTCACATGACAAGTGTAAACAATGTATGCCTTCTTTTCATGCCATCCATTGTGTACAAATGTGTTGCTAGCTGTGATTGATTACACTGATCACATGGTACAGAGGGGGCCAATCACAGCTCATATGTACCATGTGAATATATGTGGCCAGTCACAGCTAATCACAATAAAACAAACTGAATGAGTCAATTTCATTCAGTGAAATTCATTGCTATAAGAAATCATAAAAAAAATACTGATCACTTCCCCAGAGTAGCACAACATTACTATTGTAACATTATATTATTCTGGTCACAGTGTGCTAAAAAAAATCATAAACAAAGAAAATATGTAATAAAAAAGAAAGACATTAAAACAATTAATAATTAATTAAGGATTATTATTATATACAATTATATGATGAAACTGTAATCCCCTGGTAACAGTATGTTAAAAAAAAATATATTTTTTTATTTCCTCATTTTCCAAAAAATTATGACAAAAAATGACAACTGTAAAAAAAACTTGCCATGCCTGAATACCTTTATATGTCTATTAGAGTTGAGAGAATAGTTTGGCCCGAGCATCAGTTTGCTGAAAACCTTGCTGAACCCAACCAGGGCCGAAACCTGGTTGGGTTCCCCGCTCCATTCGGAGAACGCCAAAATTTGCAAGGTGATCACACCGCCAAACGCTCTGCAATGCACTGCACACTATAAAGCGTTGTCCAATCAGGGTGCAGAATAAGCTGGTTGTTAAGGAGCAGGGCTAGGAAACCAGCTATGGAAAATTTTCCATACCAGACCGTTATCCAAGCACACACCCTGGCAGGTCAGGAAAAGGGGGGGGGGGCGGAGCGAGCTCCACTTCCCTCCTGAACCATACCAGGCCACATGCCCTCAACATGAGGGTGGGTGCTTTGGGGCAGCGGGACTTTGCTCCCCCACCTCAAAGAACTTTGTACCCATGTTGATGGGGACAATGGCCTCTCCCCCTCAACCGTGGCCATTGATTGTGGGGGTCTTCGGGCAGGGGGCTTATCGGAGTCTGGAAGGTCCTCAGATCCTGCCCCCCATTTGAATGCGTATGGTGTAAATGGTAACCTCTAATCGTTCATCAAAAAAGTGACAAAAAGTAATAAAAACAGACCGTTATTGACAATTCCTTTTTCAAAAAATAAAAAAACAGCATCAATCATGCCATCTACCCCACTCAAAAAACAAACGAATAAAGAAAACGCTACCACCATTAATGGAAGCTGGCCACAGTCTAAGCTGTTTGACAACCGTTTGATAGTTCTTAAAAAAAATTACACTGGGGAGCACCCCAAAATCCATAACAGACCCTTATCTGAGCAAGCAGACTGGCAGGTCAGGAAAGAGGGGGGTGAGCGAGCGCCCAGCTTCTGAACCAAACCAGGCCACATGCCCTCAACGTGTGGGGGTGGGTGCTTTTTTTTCTTTAGAAATGTAATTTTTGCTGCAACATGTTCTATGCATGCTACAGGTGTGCCACATTACAGGCAGACTAAGGGGACCCCCAGGCACTATATTTAAAGAAATGTTTCATTTTTATTGTTGCACTTTAAGCATCATCAAAATGACTGCGCCTTGAAAAACAACTGTTTGTAAAATAATTTTTTGCATTGATACATGTCCCCCAGGGCAGTACCAGGATCCCCATACCCCTTTTATGGCCAGTTACTTGTGTATAAGCCTTCAAAATGGGCACTTTTGATTTTTCCTGTTTGGCTCCCATAGATTTCAATGGGGTTCGTAGTTTAGGTTAGAACTTTTCCCCTGTTCAGGAGTTCTGCTACAAACTGAACAGGGGGGTCTTTGGCCCACCTCTACTGTCTATTTTCGAAAAAGGGGTAATTTGGGGGATATTTGTACTGTTCTAACATTTTCAGGCCTTGGGCCGTCAGTACATTAGGACTGATCAATTTTCAGATATATACCATAGTTTGTGGACTCTATAACTTTCCTTCAGACTAAATAATATACACTGAGTTTGGTTATTTTCACCAAAGAAATGTAACAGAATAAAATTTGGCCTAAATGTATGAAGAACGATTATTTATTGCAAAATTTTATAACAGAAACAAAGAAAATGCATTTTTTTCAAAATTGTCGCTATTTTTTTTTGTTTTAATGCAAAAGAAAGCTCTAGTTGTGTGAACAAAATTATAAAAATGCACTTTGAACGACAATGCAATTGTCATTCAAAGTGCAAATCTGAAAATAGGCATGGACAGCAAAGGGGTAAACGTGCACAGTATTGAAGTGGTTAAAGTAGTTGTAGTTTGTCATGTTAAAATAACCATAAACATACTTTTTATGTTTATGTGCAGTTGAGTGAGCGCTTAGCCTACACTTGTGAACTTTCCCTAAAGAGCAGTGGGCACAGTTTCCACCAGAGCAATTAATCAGAAAGGAGGAGCCTATACAGACTGAGTAGAACCAAAGCTCAGTTTTTATTTAAAGAGCATACACTTTTACCAGTTACCATTGCTTCATAGAGTCACTGCTTCTGGGTGCCAACAACACTGGGGAAAATAAGCCAGTTGCAGAATGGTTGACAAAAGCATTGTCAGCCCTGGACAGGAGATTCAGGGGAAAGGCCCGGATCATCAGATACATTTTTTTATAGTAAAGAAAAAAAAGGATATGAAAATGAGTATAATGTCTCTGATCCTATCAAATAAAAAATTATGTTGGTGGGTAAGGTATGCACCACACATGCCCAAAAATTTCCAATAAGTAGAACTATAGAGCAAAGTGGGGAATTTAAATGTGCTAAACACTTTTCAAGAAAAATTACAAAGATTCAATAAAAGAACATTTATTTATTCTATAATGTTTAAACATCAAATATGGCGCGTAAAAACTTTTAGCCATCCACATGTATAACAAGAAACACCCCGTATGTACCCATACCCACCCTATACATAAATAGCATAGCCTAACATAACTGTATGATAGGATAAGATAATGTAAGAACATCCATTACCACTTGCCCAGAGGACACTTTCACCCCCTTCCTGCGCAGGCCAATTTTCACCCCCTTCCTGAGCAGGCCAATTTTCAGCCTTCAGCGCTGTCACACTTTGAATAATAATTGCGTGGTCACGCTACACTGTAACCATGTGAAATTTTAATAATTTTCTTCACACAATTAGAGCTTTCTTTGGGTGGTATTTAATCACTGCTGTTTTTTTTTTTACTTAAACTTTGAAAAAAAAAGTTTCTTAGTTTCTGTCAGTTAATTTTGTAAATAAGTAATTTTTATCCTTCACTGATGAGGTTGCACTGATGGGCACTGATAGACTGCACTGATGGGCACTGATGAGACAGCATTTATGGTCACTGATTAGGGGGCACTGATGAGGAGGAGGCACTAATGTGCCACACTTATGGGAATTGAGAGGTGGCACTGACATATAGCACTGATGAGCACTACTAGGAGGCACTGATAGGTGGCACTGCTGGGCACTGATATATGGCACTGGTGGGTACTAATGGGCACTGATAGGTGGCATTGGTGGGCAGTGAAAGGCAGCATGAATAAGTAGCACTGATGGACACTGATGGGCGGAATTGATGGGCACTAATTAGACATTGCTGATTTCCAAGATTTAGCTCCCATTTATTCCAATAGGGTTCAGATTTGACAGCTGAATTTAAGTTCACAGAACATATCCCAAGCCAAATACAGGTACATTCAGCATATCACTATGGTTCAGTATCGAAAAATTCAAGACTTTTGTAACATATAGGGCATACAAATTTTCAACCTCTCAAGCTGTAACTAGAATGTTAATATACAAATGAAAATGAGATGGTAATCCACTTGAGATTTTCGATAAAACCTCATTGTGTATACCATGTATCAGAAGTGGATCTATTTAATTCAGCATTATATGTGGTAATTCCTGATGTGCGCAAATTGAGATTAAATATGAAAGTGAATACCAAATGGATCAACATTACTTTTAAGTGCCTTTATTCAAGTGCCAAGATTAGGATAACATTTGATTGTAAATATCAAGTGGATTAACATCTCATTTATCTGCTTATATTAGTATTATAGTTTCACCTTGAGAGATTGGAAACTTGTATGCCTTACCTATGTTCTGAAAGTATTTTGATTTGAATACTGAGCATGCTACTTGGGTAATATGTATTTTATAGATATATCTCTGTATAAAAACAATATATATATATTGCAATAGTAATATTTTTTTTTTATAGAAGGCTTATATGAGAGGTGTGGGTGTTAGAGGCCAATAGTGGTATCTTTATTAGCAATTGGATGCACTCCACATTAGCAGTTCATATAAATTGATGAGAAGAGTCTGTTTCTAGCTGTAGTCAAGGGTTCCATGAAATTATTTTACAGTCTGCAAACTGATTTCACGGCACAAAGTACAGTTTTACTTAAAATAAGAAATATGCATAAAATTGTTCCATACACATCTAAAAACAAATGCATTGATCACTAAAGGTGAGCTTCCAGCAAAGACAAGCTGTGTTTATGTGCCCTTGCTGTCAAAATCATGGCCTTTTGTTGTGTATCTGCACACTCATGTGTGCAACCACACAGATGAGCAATATGCATTGATATGGAATCATGACAGTGGATAGTCTCAGAAGCATAGTTTACATAGGAAGGGTTCATTACCAACACAATTAAATCAAATATAATTAATGAAAAACTGTCAAAATTTCTTAGCATAAGCATTTTCAAAACATATTTCAATCTGATCATGTGGAAAATAGCTTCATAATAATTCTGGGAAAATGTTGTCAATAAATACATTGTATATTTTGTTGGATATGATAAAAGTGTTCTACAAAACAATGATATACAATTAGGAACTTTTAAAAACTTTTTTACTCAGCTAATTGAATACATCCTGTCCATTTCACTGATTTAAGGAAATGGCTACAAGAAGTGCTATTATCTTAATAAATTATCTTTTAAGGGTGTACATTACTTATCAAAGCCAGTTGAAGCATAGCTAGTATTAATCAGCTGCACTTAAATTAATATCACCTTGGAGTTACAGCCAATGAGTTTGTAAATGGGCTTTACAATCAATGGTTTTAAGTTTAGGTATAGATATTTTCGTAGCTTGGGCCAATTAATGTATTTATGTTGCCATTCCTTGTGGAATCTGGAAATCATTTTAGCTAGCACTACAACTACAGTGACCACCACTAGCTTCTGGGTCCTGCGCCAAGTGACCGTCCTGTTGCTTAGTGAACACAGGAGGTTTCTCACTCAACACAAGAATCATTCAGAGAATGCTTTGTATTGCAAAGCATTCTCTGATTGGATGAGATTGAGAAGCCATGATATCTACACAGTGATTTCCAGCTTTCATGGGGATTGGCAAAGAATGACACATTCATATTTACATTGGTTTAAAAGATGGAACAATGTAACTATGAAAAAATATCTATACATAAACTTCAGCTTTAATGTGCCTCTTGACAATTTTCTATTAAATCAAAACTTACATTGAAAGCAATATCTAATTAGAACATCTGGTCCGTTTCCATATACTGCCCAAAATAGAAGTATTAATAGAAGTAAAAAATAAAAATAAATTAGGAAAAAAAAAAAGATTACATATACCGTGTACATGGGTTGGCACAGATGATGTCATCAGCCTTCCAGAGAGATCCCAGAGAATGCACTAAGCATCATCCCATAAGATTTGAGGTACTTGGCTTTCCCCAAGATCTCCCTGGAAGGATGGCGATGTCACTCCCTGCAATATAGAAGCCAAGCATAAGGTAAGCATATTTACTATAGCTGGCCAAGCACCATGTTTCCCTGAAAATAAGCAGCCATCACTGACAATCACGCTAGGTCTTATTTTTGGGGAAACAGGGTAGTACACTAGTATAATTTCATTTGAAATTAATTATTTTAAGAACATTTATTTAATTTTATAACCATAAGTATGGTCAAATAGACACGAAAACTGAAAGGAGCAGCATAGATGGATGGATTTTCTTAAATTAAAGGGGTTGTAAAGGTTCATGTTTTTTCACCTTAATGCATCCTATGCATTAAGGTGAAAAAACACCTAGTAGTCACTGGCCCCCTAGCCCCCCACTTTACTTACCTGAATCCATCCATTCAGTCATTGGGAACACGCTGTCTCTCTCTCCATGGGCTCCCAGCTCTTGATTGGATAGATTGATATCAGAGCAGCCATTGGCTCCCGCCACTGTCAATCAAATTCAATGTCACGGGTGCCGGCGGCGGGGACGAGTCCTGCATTCAGTGGCTATGGACACCGAATGCTGGACTCGGGAGCACGCACACAAGGTAACCCCTTTCTCCGAGGAGGTTATCAAATGTGGGGAGGATCCGCGAGAGCCGCCGGGGACCCGAGAAGATGAGAATCGGGGGCCACTCTGTGCAAAATGAGCTACACAGTAGAGATAAGTATGATATGTTTGTTATTTAAAAATAAAAAAACAAAGATACCCTTACAATCACTTTAACACATTTATAAAAATGTATGTGTTTTTCATTCAGGGAACTCCATTCATTCCAAAACCAAATGTTCAATGTGAACAAAAAGCAAACAAGTACTTTGAAATGATGATTTAAATGTACTGAGACTTTTCATACAAATATTCATAAAAATATTTTTACGATCTGTTCATAAGTCTCCTAATCTATGGCCAGCTTAACTTTCTCCCTATAGATTTTTTTTAATTACTTTCATGCTGCTTTTTAGGATGAGGGAGGGGACTGAAATATATTAATCATCTCCTGCTTTTTATTGCAAGGTCCACTTTATATTAATTATCTGTCAACCGCTTACAGTAAATACTGTATACTACAAGGAGGTGTCAGGTACAGACACCATGGCGTACATGATGTACGTGACTCGCCTTCTTCTAAGTTTGGGGCGTGCATTCCCCCTGCCAACCCATACTGTGATTTGACAAATCGCGAGTTTGGAAGCTGATTTCAGCCAATGAATTTGGCTGAAATCAGCTGATCGGCTGTGTTCAATCACACACAGAGTTCTGTGTTTACAAAAGTACAGAACTCTGTGTACTGTGAACAATGATCTGGCTGTTTTTTCTCCCTGAAAAGCAGGGAGAGAAAAAACTGACAGATAGCAAAGTAAAAGCAGCACACATTATACACATTACACATTGCTAGGCACACAGTTAACCCCTAGATGTTAACCCCTTCTCAGCCAGCGTCATTAGTACAGTGTCTGTGTTACAGTCACTGATCATTGTATGAGTGTCATTAAAGATATCAGTGTCAGTTAGCGACCCTCCCAGATAGTGTCTGTTAGCGGCAGATTGCCAGCCACCCTATCACTGTCCCACTATAAGTCGCTGATCACTATCTTTACCAATATAGCTGTGTAAATTCCAGTCTATATACCATAGTTTGTAGATGCTATACATTTTTCACAAACCAACTTACTAGCAACTTACTGTTTACCGATAACAAGTAGCAGAATACATTTTGGCCTAAATATATGAAAACATTTGATTTTTTAAATGTTTTTATTGGATATGTTTTGTAACAGAAAATAGAACATATTTGGGTTTTTACTCAGAATTATTGGCCTCTTTTCATTTATAGAATAAAAAATAACTGCTGAAATGGAAGAACTCATAGCCATATCCCAGGAGACCATTGCTAAACATAATGCACGTTGGGCCTGCTGGTCCCACTTTAAGTCGACTCCAGAATACAAACGCACTATGCAATTTCACACCAACTGAGCAGGCGCTTCCCCTCACCCCCCTAGATTTTACGCCTATAAGAAACATGGGAGGGGTGGGGGAGGCCGGTCGAAGTCCGGGGCTAGATTGGCGGCTTTTGCCCCCTCCGGACCCGTTCGGCCTCTCCCTCCCCCTCCCCTCTCCCATCTGCCTCCTCATCCTAACCTTTTGGAAACCCCTTTTACAAACTTAATTCTTTAATGCGATAGACTTCCCCCTTACACCACCTTCCCCCCCACCCAACTCCCATCCCCACTTACTCATCCAGTAGGTACAATTAAAGAAACCAGCTGGCCTGGTTACCTAAATGCCTCCACTAAACATGAGACACATGAGACTCACACGACTCTAGACCGATCCCCAGACAGACGTCTACCCACCCTACCTCACGAAACACACCCTACAGACTTTCGTGACGTATTTTTCTGAATAAGAACCTGTATCGAGACCCTGATAACCTACAAATACTAACCCATGATTACGGAATACGAAAGTTTCTATTGCACTGTTTATGCAACCAATACCTTTGGTCATTTAGGACAAGTCTCTCATGTAAATTCCATCTTATGTCATATGCATCTTGCAGTTGTTATTGTTAAGATCTTTTGTTTTGTTTTTCTTTTTGGAATTTGTATGACATGTTTGCATTTTTGACACTATGCCCTTTTGTTTGTATGGTTGTACCGCAATGATCTGTAATATCACTTATGTTCAATAAAAAAATCTTTAATGGAAAAAAAAATTAAATAAAATAATAAAAAAAAAAAAATAGTAGTGATCAAATATCACCAAAGATATCTCAAACTGTGTGAAAAAAATTATATAAATTAAATTTGCATACAGTGTTGCATGACCATGGAATTGCCAGTTACATTAGTGCAATGCTAAATAGAAACAAATGCTTTGGTCATGAACTGGGTAAAACCTTTCAGAGGTCAAGTGGTTAAAATAAAACCTGTCATGATTGAAATAGGCCATTGTTGATTTCCAACTATAAATGCCAGTTGCCTGGCTTTTATGTTGACTCACCTTGAAAACATTTTGGGTCACTGTTCTGGTATGTACAGTATGCAGACTGGGAACATTAGAGAAAAATCAGAAGTCCTGATCTGCATTCCCTAATGTTTACTTAATTTATTGTTACTGAAAATATGGACACTGGATGCTGTGGGGTCTATTTAGATTAAGATTCATACAACTTTTATCCACGATTCACACTTTTTTAAAATTAAATCATATGTGAAAATGTATAAATGTTGGGAGAAAGTTGAGTGAAGCTTGAGTGAAAAAATGTTTATATAGACCACTAACATCCAACACTGAATGTATTGGTGTCAGATAGTCTTATGCCAAAATCAATTTTTGATGTGATCTTCTGTTCAGAATGTTGACCTTTTATATTATATGTAAAATGCTTCCCAAATCAGGTAATCTAGGTGAAAGTGTTCTCAGCTATGAGTTTTTAAAACAATCCCAATTTATATTTATGCTGTCTATCAACTTTTAATAAATCAGGGATGTGAAAATAATTTGGCTTTAAAGAATATACAGTTCAATGTCATGTCTTGAACTTTTACTAGTAAACGGCACATGATAAACACAATCACACTGAGAAACTCTCCTCTAGTTATTAATCCTCAATATATTTGATGCAGCAGCAAACATTTACTGAAGACATTATCTGTTTAAACAGCTGAATATCTTTATAAGGTTTGAATAGGGATTTTAAATTTCTATTTCCCTGTTGCACAAGCTTTATCACTTTACTGCTCTATTCTCTTTGCAAATACAGATCTCATTTCAAGATATATCTACATCTGTCAGTTTAAATCCTGATAAATAATATAGTAAGAGAAAACATGGAACATTATGCCATCCCTGTGGCTTTAAAACTGCCCTAATCCTCCAATGTCTTATATAAAGTGTACAGGATGTCAACTCCATTAGATGTTAGTGCATGCCTAAAGTATTTTCCTCTTTAAGTGATAACATTTTTTCTTTAAAATCCCTATGCCAGATATTGTGCATGATATGGGTCTGGATACAAAGAACATCTCAGTACTCTCTTTGTGTATTTCTCTCTCTCTCTATATATACTGTATATATATATATTCATTATTATTATTATACAGGATTTATATAAATAGATATCTATCTATCTATCTATCTCTCTCTCTCTCTCTCTCTCTCTCTCTCTCTCTCTCTCTCTCTCTCTCTCTCTCTCTCTCTCTCTCTCTGTATATATATATATATACATATATATATATATATATACATATATACATATATATATATACATATATACATATATACATATATATATATATATATATATATATATATATATATATATATATATATATATATATATATATATATATATATATATATATATATATACAGTACAGACCAAAAGTTTGGACACACCTTCTCATTCAAAGAGTTTTCTTTATTTTCATGACTATGAAAATTGTAGATTCACACTGAAGGCATCAAAACTATGAATTAACACATGTCCAATTATATACTGAACAAAAAAGTGTGAAACAACTGAAAATTTGTCTTATATTCTAAGTTCTTCAAAGTAGCCACCCTTTGCTTTGATTACTGCTTCACACACTCTTGGCATTCTGTTGATGAGCTTCAAGGGGCAGTCACCCGAAATGGTTTTCACTTCACAGGTATGCCCTGTCAGGTTTAATAAGTGGGATTTCAAGCCTTATAAATGGGGTTGGGACCATCAGTTGTGTTGTGCAGGAGGTGGATACAGTACACCGATGATAATCCTACTGAATAGACTGTTAGACTTTGTATTATGGCAAGAAAAAAGAAGCTAAGTAAAGAAAAACGAGTGGCCATCATTACTTTAAGAAATGAAGGTCAGTCAGTCCGAACAATTGGGAAAACTTTGAAAGTGTCCCCAAGTGCAGTGGCAAAAACCATCAAGCACTACAAAGAAACTGGCTCACATGAGGACCGCCCCAGGAAAGGAAGACCAAGAGTCACCTCTGCTGCGGACGATAAGTTCATCCGAGTCACCAGCCTTTTGTTTTTTTTTGTTTTTTGGAGGGGTGGCTTTTTTTCACCTGGCAATTCAGCCAATACACACTTTATGTCTTAGGGAGTCTGCATACTGAATGAAGTAATAAAGCAGACACCTTTGAACAGCAGCATTGTCAGTCTACGGGGAGGGTAGTTTAGCAAATTTAGATGGACTTGACTAGCAAACTAAAGCTGAACTCCAGCTAACACTTTAAAAGCAGCTAATGCAAACCATTTTTCTTTTCCTTTTGGGATAAAGGTTTTAAAAACATTAATGCAAGCTGACCATTGTAAGCACCCCCTGTCAGTGTTAAGAGGTTGGTGTCAACTCTCTAACGGATACTTTGTCCAGACAGCTTGGTCTTTTAAAGTGTTACCCAGGACCACCCATTCACTGTATCTGGTCTCCCGCAGTGCACAGGACATGGAAATGCAATAGCTTTAGTAAATATAAACTGCTAAATACCTTTTCTCATCAGCAGTTAGAGCAGTCTTATAACTTCTATCAGTGTCTGGTTAAAGCATGTAGGAGGAGTTTTCATTCTGCTCTGACTGTCTTATCAGGCTGCAGTACCCCTGACCCTCTGTCTGGACAGTGCTGATTGGCCCTGTGCTGATCACATGCACTCTCCCAGGAAAAAAAACAACAACTCTCTAGCAATACACACCAAACTGAGCATGTGCAGCTTGTCCCGTAGCCTCTGTTCTATTAGTAGATTGCTTGAGGACTGTGAAAGAAGGGGAGGATCAGAGAAGACAGGATCAAACAGCCTTTGTACACAATGCAAAGGTTTAACCCCTTATAAGCCACAGTGAGTATAACAAGCATGCTGGCAGGAGGGAGGGGTCAAGAGCACCGAAGAGGAACCTGAAAAAGGGAAGATTGTAAAACCACTGCACGGAGCAGGTAAGTATGACATGTTTGTTATTTTTAACAAAATAAAAAAAGAGACTTTAGTATCACTTTAAATCTCACCTTCAGTTCTTTTTATTGTAAGTACTGGTCATTGCCCAACATTTAGGTGGAACAAAGCTCAGTGTCATTCAACACCTTCCTGTGAGCCTAAGATGTCAGGAGCTTTAGCATTGGCATCTTACAGTATATGCATTTGTTTGCTGTACAAATGTGTATGCGTATGCTGCAAATATTACCTGGCAATAAGTTGACATGTTTAATGTCTTTGACTGACAGTGCCAATATAGGCTGTATAGCTACATTTTTTTTAAATTGGTAGCAACGCTATTTTTTTATTTTAAAGGTTTTTCCAATTAACAGGGCTTGCTGTTCTGTTAACAGCTCATTAAAAAGTTGTGAAACTAGCTTATATTCCTTTTTTTCATTTTACCAGCATATTCCCTGTTCTCATAACATCAAGCTTCTACAGTATATAGAAGAATAAATAGAATGTTTCTTAACCCTCCCCAATCCCCTGTGGTATATAATATCTAAATACATGAATACAAGTATTTTAGGACAACTGCGGTGCAACATGTTTTATAAAGAAGTAGTAAATATATTGCATTGGATTCCACTGTTTGTTTGTTTTTTGTTACAGTGAGTTATAAAACATATACACATTTGGCCAATGTATGGAACTGCAAGTATTTACAAATTCATAACAAGCAATATTTTAGCTTAGCTTTAAATAAGCTGTCACTGACCTCTGTATTTACAGACACTGAGGAGCAATTCATGTGCAACGTTCACAGCAGAAGCACTTAATTTGTTCAAGTTGTTCTCTAAGGCAGTTCAGCTCACCAGACTCCCCCCTATCAGAAACCTTTGAGTACTCCCCTGACCATGGTCACTGCCCAACTGTCAGATGGAATGACCCCCTAGTGACACCAAATACCTTCCTCTGAGTCTAAAATTCCAGGAGCTAGGCTTTAAATATACATCTTGCCTGGGTAGGCTTGGTGTGAAAGTGGTCTAAAGCAGCGTTATTTTTAGCACTGCTTTACCATAGTTTTAACGGCGCTATTCAGCCTCTAGTGGGCCAGTTTTAACCCCTCGCTAGTGGCCAAAAGGGGTTAAATCCAACCACAAAATGCTGCCGAAGCGGCACTTTGCTGGCGGTATTGCAGAGCTGCCCCATTGATTTCAATGGGGAGCAGTGGTGGAGGAGCGGTGAGTTCACTGCTCCTTCATCACTCCAAAGAAGCTTCTGGCAGGACTTTTTCTGACTCCCTGCCAGCGCACTGATCCAGTCTGAAAGCCCTCGGACTTTCACACTGGAGTGCATGGAGCAGCTGTTTTGGGGCAGTTTGCAGGCACTATTTTTAATGCTATAGTGCTTGCAAAACGCCCCCAGTGTGAAAGAGGTCTTAGCCCTTGTACACACGGTCGGAGAATTCATCGGAATGTGTCCTATCGGACCGTGTCATCGGATAATCCGACTGTGTGTGGTATGCATCGGACTGATTCCGTTGGAATATCCGTCGGACCCAATTTTCCAACATGTTGGAAATATTTCCCGACCAACTGGTTAGATCGGACATACTCCGATCATGTGTAGAGAATTTTGATCGGACCAAGTGCCACGTATGCTCAGATCAAATTCCTACATCAAAGCTATTGGCTACTAGCCTGAACGTAGTCCCATCGTAACAAAATTACGTCATCACGTTCTGAATGATCGGATTTTTCGACAACTTAGTCCGACCGTGTGTATGCAACAGTTTCAGACAAGATCCGACGGACAAAATCCGATGGATTTGGTTGTCGAAATCTCCGACTGTGTGTACAGGGGCTTATAGTGTCTGAGACTGACAGAATGACAGTGCCACTCCAAGATTAGCACCTACATTTTTGTAAATTGGTAGCAATGGTATTTTTTTAATATATTTTTCCAATTAAAAGAGCTTGCTGCACGCTCAACACCTAGTAAACAATTGTGAAGAATATATGCTTCACTATTCCACACTCCCATAACATCAAAGTAGAAGGTTTCTTAACCTTCCTCACCCACCTTGGCGTAATATATATATACATACACACACACACACACACACACACACACACACACACACACACACAAAATAAACATGGAAATCATCTCCCCTTCCCTGAGGAGCATACATTGGCTAACTGTAAAGAATCGGATAACATTCAAGACCCTCTGCCTCACCCACAAATGCTCACATGGAGTCGCTCCTCAATACCTACGCGAGAAAATAAAACTCTATACACCCAATAGCAGCCTTTGATCATCTAACCAAAATCTTCTCCACATTCCCAAATCCCGCTACAAATCAAAGGGAGAATGGATATTCGCAGTTCAAGGACCACAGCTATGGAACGCTTTACCGATTTACATCCGCATGGAAGAAAACCATCTGGCCTTTAGGAAAAAACTCAACACTTACCTCTTCTAAGAAGCTTGACAACACAGGACGAATCCAGCGCCTTGAGGTGATTCAGTTTGCATTGTATCTCTTTACAAGTTATTCATTCATTCATTAATTCATATACTGAATATATTTAAATTAACACCACAGTTTTTATCATTAAAACATATTTATGTGAAGATACAGTATGGTGTTGGCAGCTTCTTCTTTTCAATATTTGAATATCGGGTAGCCCATAAGTGGTTTTATCCTTTCTTTAAAAAAAAAAATTGTACTGTAATTGGATGACAGTTGTACATGACAAAAAATTAATGCATGCACACATGTCATCAATGTGGCTGCAAAAGAGCAAAGCTCTACAATGTACTAGCCCATATCCTGAGGGACATCATGTATACAGGGGACACATCCAATCTAATTTACAGCATACCTGGAGAACCCACAAAATGAGCACAATTGAGGTTGCTACTGGCTCCCATGCTGGCATGTCTGCAGAAACATCCAAGTAGAGTTTGGCGAATGGTTCGGCCCAAACATGAGTTTGGGTCGAATATTGGCTGTGCCCAATTAGTGTGCAGTATAAGCTGGTTGTTAAAGAGCAGGAGCGAAAAAAAGGGAAAAACTGCGCTACGGAATACAAATGGTATTGAACGGAAGCTGCAATTCAAATGTACACCAAGAATACACCAAACAGAAATAGAAAAAAGAAAGAACTGCGCTAACCACGAATACCCAAAGTGAATAGGGTATGTATATGTGCCAGACCCACGATATGGGTCTTAGTATCTTAATGTCTCTAAGACCACCTCCAAAATATAGTGCAAACCATATACAAATAAGTGCAATTAAATACAAAAACAAACCATAAATGCGTGTCAATAGTGTGAATTCCCCAAACACAATATGAGTATATCAAACTCAGTGCATATACCTCTAGAAAATAAAAATAGAATAGAATATGAAAAAAATGTTTGCAATTTTTTACATAAATGAACTATCAGGAAAAAAGATTGTATTTAGAGACACTCTATATAATGTCCATATAGTCATATATCAAAAATAATAATAGAATGTCCATATGGTAAACGGACACCAGTGAAGTAAAACTTCAAGTGGAGTACAGCAGTGAAGAACAAACTTCAAACAGCTGAGTTATAAGTACACAAATTAAAAATCTTCTCCAAAGATGTACTGTGCTTTTCCCATCACCGAATGAGTGAATTGGCTCCTTACCAGATCCAAGCGACCCCCCGTTACAGAGGGTCACCACAGGCGACAATAGTCAAAGGATATCCGGATAGCGATTCCTCCTCAAGCGATCCTGAATCTTTCACGCGATAGGGTTATGGCTGTTATTCCACATATCACTCCCAACTCAACGTGGTATCACATAGGGAAAAACATAGGCTCCAGATAGTATAAAACCAAATGACTTTAATTTGCAAAAACGAACGTATACACTTACATAAAAGACTTTAAAAGCAGGTTCAAAACAGAAGCGTGCACCTGCCGGATGCACGCCAACGCAGAGACCGACCCGTCCTTCCTGGTCCAAAAAGAACGAACACGACTGGGGTGACGTCGACACGTTCGCACCACCCTACGCGTTTCGTAATAATTTACGTCGTCCAGGGGCACGGGCAGCGTGCGACGTCACCCCTTTTATAACCATCAACTTAACCAAGCCTCGCTTTGGGTCAGCGGCCATCTTAGATATCACTTAAGCATTAGGAATCAATGACCATAGGCCAAGCCTCACTATCAATCACGAACGTCAGATGTGCGTATCCGCAACGAACGTCCTATGATTGTGGACCATACCTCGTTTCCATACGAACGTCATATGGTCATAAACCAAGCCTCACTTCCAGGTAATAACCCTATTGGAAGAGAGACGTGGCAAATGCCCTCATTTTAAAATACCCTTCCTATGTCCAGAAACAGGGCATAGTGTAGGTCAAAAAGGAGGGTAAACTAAAATAAAAAATCAATAAAATGAAGAATAATAGTAAATAGTAATAAAATAAAACAAAAATAAAATGAAGTAAAATATCGCAAATTGGTATAGAGATACACCAAAAATTATGCGTTTCTTGATGTATTTATATGTCCATCAGATTCAGTTAAGAACTGGGGCTACTGTAAACATGTATTTCAAATACCTTACTGACTCGCGTATTCCCCAGGGATTAGCCTAGGGCATCCCAAACAAATATCAAGGAATGTAATTAAACGTGAATCCCCACATCTAGAGGGCCGCCAAACCCAAAGCCAGGCCTGCCATCCAAAAGGGGCCAAAAAAGGAGAAAAACAAGGATATGTTCTACAATAATATGTACCAAAATAAACAGCAAGAAAAAAGTACAATAGAATGGTATCAGACGTGGGTTTGACAAACACCCTGTGTCCAGACACTATGACCAGACACATAAGAGAGACCCATCAGGCACCCTATTTGTCGGTTTAGACAAATATAGGCCCCACTGGAGGGGAGGGTCCTTGGTTAGGGAAATATCCAAGCTCGAAATGGCCTGGATCCATAAATTAAAAACATATGTTCCGTTTGGCCTTAATGTGGACACCGATGTAAATGCCTTTATTAATAACTCTTGAGGTGACCTGTTTGATATAATGCTTCTCTACCACGGTTCTTGTATCAGTTACTGTGAAATACCATTCTACTGTACTTTTTTCTTGCTGTTTATTTTGGTACATATTATTGTAGAACATATCCTTGTTTTTCTCCTTTTTTGGCCCCTTTTGGATGGCAGGCCTGGCTTTGGGTTTGGCGGCCCTCTAGATGTGGGGATTCACGTTTAATTACATTCCTTGATATTTGTTTGGGATGCCCTAGGCTAATCCCTGGGGAATACGCGAGTCAGTAAGGTATTTGAAATACATGTTTACAGTAGCCCCAGTTCTTAACTGAATCTGATGGACATATAAATACATCAAGAAACGCATAATTTTTGGTGTATCTCTATACCAATTTGCGATATTTTACTTCATTTTATTTTTGTTTTATTTTATTACTATTTACTATTATTCTTCATTTTATTGATTTTTTATTTTAGTTTACCCTCCTTTTTGACCTACACTATGCCCTGTTTCTGGACATAGGAAGGGTATTTTAAAATGAGGGCATTTGCCACGTCTCTCTTCCAATAGGGTTATTACCTGGAAGTGAGGCTTGGTTTATGACCATATGACGTTCGTATGGAAACGAGGTATGGTCCACAATCATAGGACGTTCGTTGCGGATATGCACATCTGACGTTCGTGATTGATAGTGAGGCTTGGCCTATGGTCATTGATTCCTAATGCTTAAGTGATATCTAAGATGGCCGCTGACCCAAAGCGAGGCTTGGTTAAGTTGATGGTTATAAAAGGGGTGACGTCGCACGCCGCCCGTGCCCCTGGACGACGTAAATTATTACGAAACGCGTAGGGCGGTGCGAACGTGTCGACGTCACCCCAGTCGTGTTCGTTCTTTTTGGACCAGGAAGGACGGGTCGGTCTCTGCGTTGGCGTGCATCCGGCCGGTGCACGCTTCTGTTTTGAACCTGCTTTTAAAGTCTTTTATGTAAGTGTATACGTTCGTTTTTGCAAATTAAAGTCATTTGGTTTTACACTATCTGGAACCTATGTTTTTCCCTATGTGATACCACGTTGAGTTGGGAGTGATATGTGGAATAGTGATGGCCGAACGGTTCGCCCGGCGGTCGTTTCGCGGCGAATTTCCGACATTCGCGGTCCGCACGTTCGAACGCCTTTTTCCGTCGTTCGCCGCGGCGGACTTACGTGTTTAATGTATACAAGAACTTTAACCTTTGGTGACACGTTTATCATGTGATACAGGACAGCCAATTGAGACATGACAGCACATGGACACTTGTACATTCCCCCTAACCTATAAATACACCCGATCCGGTGGCCATTTTACATTCTTTCTTCTGTTAAGATAGGGACAGGTTCCTGTGTGGAGTAGGGAGAGATAAACCACTAGCTATTTGGTACACAAAAGTTCTTTTCAGGACTGGTATAGGTGTTAGGTGTTGATAGGTTTGCTGTGCTGCTGATTCTTGCAGCAGCCTGAGTGTCTTTTGTTAGTTTAGAGAAAGGGAAAGGACGGTGTATGCTACAGGGACAGCCAGATTAGTCTTTCATCATCATCATCATCATCATCATCATTAGCTGTTACTATCAAGGTCCACAAAAGAGCTGTTCCAGTAACCACTAATCGTTCTCTTTTTTTGCCAATTTGTATAGGGACAGGAAGGAAGCAGTGTTGTCAGGCAGTGAGGGTAATTTTAAAGACTTGCTGTTATTATTAGTTCCACAAAGGTTCTTTTCAGGACTGGTATCAGTGGTACAGTAATAGGCTTGTACATGTATAATATTCTTTCTTCCAAATATAGAAAGGATATTATACTTGACTGCTGCCCTTCTGCTGCAGTCTGCTAAACATTCACAACTCACTTGTTCCACAAAAGTTCTTATAAGGACTGGTAACTTGGTATAGGGTGCTACGGTACATAGGCTTGAGTGCGGTACAGTCTGCTGTTCTGTAAGGACCGCTATCGGTCCACAATAGATAGGGTTGACGTGCACCACTGCTGACCGCTGCCCTATACTGCAGCAGTCCTTCAGCGGTATAGGGACTGACGTACAGTCTGCTAATCACTAACACACAACCTGCTTGTTCCACAAAAGTTCTTATAAGGACTGGTAACTTGGTATAGGGTGCTACGGTACATAGGCTTGAGTGCGGTACAGTCTGCTGTTCTGTAAGGACCGCTATCGGTCCACAATAGATAGGGTTGACGTGCACCACTGCTGACCGCTGCCCTATACTGCAGCAGTCCTTCAGCGGTATAGGGACTGACGTACAGTCTGCTAAACACTAATACACAACCTGCTTGGTCCACAAAAGTTCTTATAAGGACTGGTAACTTGGTATAGGGTGCTACGGTACATAGGCTTGAGTGCGGTACAGTCTGCTGTTCTGTAAGGACCGCTATCGGTCCACAATAGATAGGGTTGACGTGCACCACTGCTGACCGCTGCCCTATACTGCAGCAGTCCTTCAGCGGTATAGGGACTGACGTACAGTCTGCTAAACACTAATACACAACCTGCTTGGTCCACAAAAGTTCTTATAAGGACTGGTAACTTGGTATAGGGTGCTACGGTACATAGGCTTGAGTGCGGTACAGTCTGCTGTTCTGTAAGGACCGCTATCGGTCCACAATAGATAGGGTTGACGTGCACCACTGCTGACCGCTCACCTATACTGCAGCAGTCCTTCAGCGGTATAGGGACTGACGTACAGTCTGCTAATCACTAACACACAACCTGCTTGTTCCACAAAAGTTCTTATAAGGACTGGTAACTTGGTATAGGGTGCTACGGTACATAGGCTTGAGTGCGGTACAGTCTGCTGTTCTGTAAGGACCGCTATCGGTCCACAATAGATAGGGTTGACGTGCACCACTGCTGACCGCTGCCCTATACTGCAGCAGTCCTTCAGCGGTATAGGGACTGACGTACAGTCTGCTAAACACTAACACACAACCTGCTTGGTCCACAAAAGTTCTTATAAGGACTGGTAACTTGGTATAGGGTGCTACGGTACATAGGCTTGAGTGCGGTACAGTCTGCTGTTCTGTAAGGACCGCTATCGGTCCACAATAGATAGGGTTGACGTGCACCACTGCTGACCGCTGCCCTATACTGCAGCAGTCCTTCAGCGGTATAGGGACTGACGTACAGTCTGCTAAACACTAATACACAACCTGCTTGGTCCACAAAAGTTCTTATAAGGACTGGTAACTTGGTATAGGGTGCTACGGTACATAGGCTTGAGTGCGGTACAGTCTGCTGTTCTGTAAGGACCGCTATCGGTCCACAATAGATAGGGTTGACGTGCACCACTGCTGACCGCTCACCTATACTGCAGCAGTCCTTCAGCGGTATAGGGACTGACGTACAGTCTGCTAATCACTAACACACAACCTGCTTGTTCCACAAAAGTTCTTATAAGGACTGGTAACTTGGTATAGGGTGCTACGGTACATAGGCTTGAGTGCGGTACAGTCTGCTGTTCTGTAAGGACCGCTATCGGTCCACAATAGATAGGGTTGACGTGCACCACTGCTGACCGCTGCCCTATACTGCAGCAGTCCTTCAGCGGTATAGGGACTGACGTACAGTCTGCTAAACACTAATACACAACCTGCTTGGTCCACAAAAGTTCTTATAAGGACTGGTAACTTGGTATAGGGTGCTACGGTACATAGGCTTGAGTGCGGTACAGTCTGCT
This sequence comes from Lithobates pipiens, assembly GCF_037356315.1. Taxonomy (NCBI): domain Eukaryota; kingdom Metazoa; phylum Chordata; class Amphibia; order Anura; family Ranidae; genus Lithobates; species Lithobates pipiens. The sequence goes on along the minus strand of NW_027507764.1, from coordinate 396,235,095 downwards.
GTTCTGTAAGGACCGCTATCGGTCCACAATAGATAGGGTTGACGTGCACCACTGCTGACCGCTGCCCTATACTGCAGCAGTCCTTCAGCGGTATAGGGACTGACGTACAGTCTGCTAAACACTAATACACAACCTGCTTGGTCCACAAAAGTTCTTATAAGGACTGGTAACTTGGTATAGGGTGCTACGGTACATAGGCTTGAGTGCGGTACAGTCTGCTGTTCTGTAAGGACCGCTATCGGTCCACAATAGATAGGGTTGACGTGCACCACTGCTGACCGCTGCCCTATACTGCAGCAGTCCTTCAGCGGTATAGGGACTGACGTACAGTCTGCTAAACACTAATACACAACCTGCTTGGTCCACAAAAGTTCTTATAAGGACTGGTAACTTGGTATAGGGTGCTACGGTACATAGGCTTGAGTGCGGTACAGTCTGCTGTTCTGTAAGGACCGCTATCGGTCCACAATAGATAGGGTTGACGTGCACCACTGCTGACCGCTCACCTATACTGCAGCAGTCCTTCAGCGGTATAGGGACTGACGTACAGTCTGCTAATCACTAACACACAACCTGCTTGTTCCACAAAAGTTCTTATAAGGACTGGTAACTTGGTATAGGGTGCTACGGTACATAGGCTTGAGTGCGGTACAGTCTGCTGTTCTGTAAGGACCGCTATCGGTCCACAATAGATAGGGTTGACGTGCACCACTGCTGACCGCTGCCCTATACTGCAGCAGTCCTTCAGCGGTATAGGGACTGACGTACAGTCTGCTAATCACTAACACACAACCTGCTTGTTCCACAAAAGTTCTTATAAGGACTGGTAACTTGGTATAGGGTGCTACGGTACATAGGCTTGAGTGCGGTACAGTCTGCTGTTCTGTAAGGACCGCTATCGGTCCACAATAGATAGGGTTGACGTGCACCACTGCTGACCGCTCACCTATACTGCAGCAGTCCTTCAGCGGTATAGGGACTGACGTACAGTCTGCTAATCACTAACACACAACCTGCTTGTTCCACAAAAGTTCTTATAAGGACTGGTAACTTGGTATAGGGTGCTACGGTACATAGGCTTGAGTGCGGTACAGTCTGCTGTTCTGTAAGGACCGCTATCGGTCCACAATAGATAGGGTTGACGTGCACCACTGCTGACCGCTGCCCTATACTGCAGCAGTCCTTCAGCGGTATAGGGACTGACGTACAGTCTGCTAAACACTAATACACAACCTGCTTGGTCCACAAAAGTTCTTATAAGGACTGGTAACTTGGTATAGGGTGCTACGGTACATAGGCTTGAGTGCGGTACAGTCTGCTGTTCTGTAAGGACCGCTATCGGTCCACAATAGATAGGGTTGACGTGCACCACTGCTGACCGCTGCCCTATACTGCAGCAGTCCTTCAGCGGTATAGGGACTGACGTACAGTCTGCTAAACACTAATACACAACCTGCTTGGTCCACAAAAGTTCTTATAAGGACTGGTAACTTGGTATAGGGTGCTACGGTACATAGGCTTGAGTGCGGTACAGTCTGCTGTTCTGTAAGGACCGCTATAGGTCCACAATAGATAGGGTTGACGTGCACCACTGCTGACCGCTCACCTATACTGCAGCAGTCCTTCAGCGGTATAGGGACTAAGAGTTTTGTCACAGGGTCATTTAAAAAATGACATGCAGAGGAAGAGGCAGGCCCTTCCGCAGGGGTGGTAGGGGTAGGGCAGGAGCAACAGGCTTGAGCCAAAGTGGGAAGTTGCAGAAGGTGCGTTCAATTACTTTAAAGGATGCACCAGACTTGGTTGAGTGGCTCGCTCAGCCTTACTCTTCTGCACCCTCCTCATCCTCTCGATCTGCACCCTCTTCTTCACTCTCTGCTATGTGCACCCCCAAAGACACTACCACCAACAACACGACCACCACCACCACCACCACATACCTTCCGCTTGAGTCACTGGAATTATTTTCCGATCCATATCAAGAGGACATTTCTGATGCGCAGCCACTCTTGGTATTGGATCAGGAAGAGGAGGTAGCAACAAGCGCTACTCAGCAGTCTGACGCCAGTACCCAGATCAGCCCAAGGAGGAGGTTGGTCCCCGGTGTTGCTGCCTACTCTACTTATAGCGGTGGGGAAGGTGACGTTGATGATGACGTGTCTAGTGATGTCACGTGGGTGCCCACAAGAGAGGAAGAGGAGGGGAGTTCAGAGGGAGATATGGACCAGCAGATAGGGAGGAGAAGCAGCAATGACTTACATTGCACAGCAGGGACAAAGCAGACTGCAAATGTATCAGGAGCGAGTCATCGACCATGTACGGTCACATCTGGCGCTCCCAGGACACCGGCACATGGCTCCGCAGTGTGGGCTTTTTTTAACGTGTCCGCTGCTGACAATAGCGTTGCCATCTGCAATCTTTGCAGTCAACGCGTTAGTCGCGGTAAGCCCAATACTCACCTAGGGACGACCGCCTTAAGAAGGCACATGAGCAGCCATCACCGAGCCCAGTGGGAGCAACGGAACACACAAAGCCACACTGCAGGCTCTCACCGTCCAGCCTCGTCTTCTACTTCTCCTTCTCCTCTCTCCTCACAATTGTCCTCCACTCCACCTTCCATCACGCCAAGCTCACATTTTTCTGCAAAAAGGCAGGCTTCCGTGGGCCTAATGTTTGAGCGTAAAAAAATGATGACGCCGGATAACCCTCTTGCCCAACGGTTGGCGGCTGGCTTGTCAGAACTCATAGCCCGCCAACTACTGCCATATAAACTGGTGGACTCGGAGGCCTTTCGCAAATTTGTGGCCATTGGAACACCACAATGGAAGGTCCCAGGAAGGAAGTATTTCTCAGAGAAGGGCATCCCAGAGCTATATGGCCATGTTCAGCGGCAAGTGAATGTATCTCTGGCACACAGTGTCGGTGCCAAGATACATCTGACCACAGACACGTGGTCTAGCAAACACGGGCAGGGAAGGTATATCAGTTTTACTGCCCACTGGGTGAACCTTCTGACGGCCGTCAAGCATGTAACCCGTGGCACCCGTGTAGATTTGGTTTTACCGCCACGGATTGCATGCAGGCCTGACTCTTCTTCTCCTCCTCCTACTCCATCCTCCTCCCTCTCCTCCTCAGCTGCCTCCTCCTTTTCCGCTGCTAGCGTCTCTTCCACTGCACCGCCCAAGCTCCCCAGAACCTATTCCACATGCCAGGTGAGACGTTGCCATGCCGTGCTGCGTCTGTTGTGCCTGGAAGCAAAGAGCCACACTGGCCCGGCACTCCTTTCAGCTTTGCGTTCACAGGCAGATGAGTGGCTAACACCGCTCAATTTGACAGTTGGTAAAGTGGTGTGTGACAACGGTGCCAATCTGCTTAGCGCATTGAAACAGGGCAAAATCACGCACGTGCCGTGCATGGCACACGTCTTAAACTTGGTCGTGCAGCGATTCCTTGTCAAATACCCTGGGGTCCAGGACATCTTGCGGCAGGCAAGGAAAATCTCGGCCCATTTCAGAAGATCTTACACGGCCATGGCTCGCCTTGCTGACATTCAGCGGCGACACCATCTGCCGGTCAGACGTCTTATTTGCGATTGCCCGACGCGATGGAACTCAACCTTCTATATGCTTGATAGGCTGCTCCAGCAGAAACGTGCAGTTAACGTCTACCTGTATGAACTCTGCGAAAGAAACGGTTCTGGGGAGCTGGGTTTTTTTTCACCGCGCCAGTGGCTGCTCATGCGCGACACATGCAGACTTCTGCGGCCATTTGAGGAGATCACCAAACTGGTCAGTCGCAGCCATGGCGCCATCAGTGACATGGTACCTTATGCCTTCTTTCTGGAGCGTGCATTGCGTCGTGTCATTGATCAGGCTGTGGAGGAGCAGGAGCGGGAAGATGAGGAAGTCGCAATGCTGGATGAATTCCCAGGGGGGGCTACTCTATCTGAGACAAGTCAACAACAGGAGTCTGATGAGGAGTCAGAGGAGGATGGTGCCGGGGCGGATGAGCAGGAGCAAGAAGAGCATGCTTTAAACCTTTCTGGGATCCCTGTTGTGCGAGGATGGGGAGAGGAGAATGAAGAGGACGACATTATCCTGGATGATGAGCAGGAGCCAGGCCACCACACCGCTTCCACTTTAGTGCAAATGGGGGCCTTCATGCTCCAGTGTTTTAATAGGGACCCCCGTATAAAAAGCATGAGGGTCAAGGACCAGTACTGGGTGGCAACGTACTTAGACCCCCGGTACAAACACAAAATGGCGGAAATGTTACCGCCGTCGCAGAGGGCTGTCAGAATGCAGCACTTCCAGGCCTTGCTTCGAGAAATGCTGCATTCTGCTTTTGCGTGCGCTGGCAGAGGAGCAATTCCCACTCCCAGAGAAGGATTTGCGGGTACCAATCCAACAGCGCCTGCAAGAAGAGGCCGGTTTGAAGATGTGTTGGTGACTTCGGATATGAGGTCATTCTTTCAGCCGACCCATCGACAGGTGTCATCCGGATCCAGCATCAGGGAACGCCTAGACCGTCAGGTGTCCGACTACATTGGGTTAACGGCCGATGTGGACGCTCTGAGGAGTGATGAACCCCTAGACTACTGGGTGGGCAGGCTTGACCTCTGGCCAGAGCTTGCCCAATTTGCAATCGAACTGTTGGCTTGCCCCTCATCCAGTGTCCTGTCCGAAAGGACGTTCAGCGCAGCAGGGGGGATTGTGACCGATAAGCGTACTCGCCTAGCTCACCACAGTGTTAACTACCTCACATTTCTAAAAATGAATGAGGCATGGATCTCGGAGGAATTCAACACATGTGATCAGTAGACCATGTATATGTCTATAAACAATTTTTGGAATCAAGCACACAGACCTTCTTAATTCATTTGGCTCACTTCCCTGACCCAAAAAAGCACACCGTACTATATGCCCCTACCCTCCTCTTTGAAGAGGTTGAGCGGTGTCATATTTCTACTGGGGCTGCTTATTATGAGGGGTTCCCACCATCCCTGTGCTGTGCTGACTTCCTCCTGGGTGTTCTTATTATGAGGGGCTCCCACCATCCCTGTGCTGTGCTGACTTCCTCCTGGGGGTTCTTATTATGAGGGGATCACACCATCCCTGTGCTGTGCTGACTTCCTCCTGGGGCTGCTTACGGTGCTGCTGTCAGCGCTGTATGTCACGGAGCTGCTGTCAGCGCTGTATGTCACGGAGCTGCTGTCAGCGCTGTATGTCACGGAGCTGCTGTCAGCGCTGTATGTCACGGAGCTGCTGTCAGCGCTGTATGTCACGGAGCTGCTGTCAGCGCTGTATGTCACGGAGCTGCTGTCAGCGCTGTATGTCACGGAGCTGCTGTCAGCGCTGTATGTCACGGAGCTGCTGTCAGCGCTGTATGTCACGGAGCTGCTGTCAGCGCTGTATGTCACGGAGCTGCTGTCAGCGCTGTATGTCACGGTGCTGCTGTCAGCGCTGTATGTCACGGAGCTGCTGTCAGCGCTGTATGTCACGGAGCTGCTGTCAGTGCTGTATGTCACGGAGCTGCTGTCAGCGCTGTATGTCACGGAGCTGCTGTCAGCGCTGTATGTCACGGAGCTGCTGTCAGCGCTGTATGTCACGGTGCTGCTGTCAGCGCTGTATGTCACGGAGCTGCTGTCAGCGCTGTATGTCACGGAGCTGCTGTCAGCGCTGTATGTCACGGAGCTGCTGTCAGCGCTGTATGTCACGGAGCTGCTGTCAGCGCTGTATGTCACGGAGCTGCTGTCAGCGCTGTATGTCACGGTGCTGATGTCAGTGCTCTGTATTACGGTGCTGCTGTCAGTGCTCTGTATCTCCTGCACCCTCTTGTTTGCCTACCCTGGTCCCTGACCTTCCCTCTCCTCCATTGCCTTCATTAGCTCCATAGTCCTGAATTGTCAGAACAATTTCCCAAATAAAAAAAAAATGCTTGTAGTTATCGATCCCAAATTCACCTCATACATGTATTATGCTATTGTCCAGGTGGTGGGACTACGTGCTACCCCCTAATAATTACCCCGTGGCCGCAAATTCGACCTAAAGGTTTGCGAAATTCGCCTCCCATTGAAGTCAATGGAGCCCGCGGCGAACGGTCGTTTTCGCGAACGTTTGTGTCCGTTCGCGTTTCGCGTTCGCGAAACGTCCCGTCGGAAGTTCGTCCATCACTAATGTGGAATAACAGCCATAACCCTATCGCGTGAAAGATTCAGGATCGCTTGAGGAGGAATCGCTATCCGGATATCCTTTGACTATTGTCGCCTGTGGTGACCCTCTGTAACGGGGGGTCGCTTGGATCTGGTAAGGAGCCAATTCACTCATTCGGTGATGGGAAAAGCACAGTACATCTTTGGAGAAGATTTTTAATTTGTGTACTTATAACTCAGCTGTTTGAAGTTTGTTCTTCACTGCTGTACTCCACTTGAAGTTTTACTTCACTGGTGTCCGTTTACCATATGGACATTCTATTATTATTTTTGATATATGACTATATGGACATTATATAGAGTGTCTCTAAATACAATCTTTTTTCCTGATAGTTCATTTATGTAAAAAATTGCAAACATTTTTTTCATATTCTATTCTATTTTTATTTTCTAGAGGTATATGCACTGAGTTTGATATACTCATATTGTGTTTGGGGAATTCACACTATTGACACGCATTTATGGTTTGTTTTTGTATTTAATTGCACTTATTTGTATATGGTTTGCACTATATTTTGGAGGTGGTCTTAGAGACATTAAGATACTAAGACCCATATCGTGGGTCTGGCACATATACATACCCTATTCACTTTGGGTATTCGTGGTTAGCGCAGTTCTTTCTTTTTTCTATTTCTGTTAAAGAGCAGGGCCTGGAAGCCAGCTGCATCGTCCTTAAAAACGGATGATTCATCAGCTGTCAATGAGCTTCCCCACTGATAGCCGAATAAAAAGAAAACATTTGCCCGTAAAAAAAAATGGTAAAAAAAAAAACATGCTTAGCCTGAAGGGCAGTGACCCTTTGGGTCTGGTATGCATTTTAAGGGAAACCCCATTCCAAAATGTAAAAAAAATGGCGTCCCATCCAAAATCTATACCAGAGCCCCCCCCCTGAACCCTACCAGGCCACATGCCCTCAACATGAGGGGGTGGGTGCTTTAGGAATGGGGGGGCTCTGCCCTTATGCCGCAAACATACAAGCGGACTTCAGCAGAAAAGGTCAGATGGAACGATTCCATTGGACATTTCGCTCATGTGTGGGCTTCATCTGACTTTTTTTCCAAAATTCTGACAGACCTAGAAATAGAACACGTTTCAAATCTTTCCGCTGAAACGCCGCCGTAACCAGTTCCTATCGAGAAAACTGTTCGTCTGTATGCTATTCCATTGAGAAAAAAATGATGCAAGGGAAACTACTGGCTACTGGCTATTGAACTTCCTTTTTCTAATCCCATCGTACATCATCACATTCTAGATGGTCGGACGTTGGTGTGATCATGTGTAGGCAAGTCAGTTTCGGCACAACTCCATCGGAACTCCGTCGAAAAGTCCTTTGGAGTTCAGTCTGACAAGAAGTCCGCTCGTGTGTGGCATTACACTAGTACTTTGTTGAAGCACCTTTTGATTTTATTACAGGACTCAGTCTTTTTGGGTATGAGTTTATCAGCATTGTACATCTTGACTTGGCAACATTTGCCCACTCTTCTTTGCAAAAACATCGCAAATCTGTCAGATTGCGTGGGCATCTCCTGTGCACATCTCTCTTCAGATCACCCCACAGATTTTCAATCTGATTCAGGTCTGGGCTCTGGCTGGGCCATTCCCAAACTTGAATCTTCTTCTGGTGAAGCCATTCCTTTGTTAATTTGGATGTATGTTTTGGGTCGCTCTAATGCTGAAAGGTGAAATTACCCTTCATGACTGCTATATGGAACTGTTAATAATTCCCTCTACCTTGACTAAGGCCCCTGTTCCAGCTGAAGAAAAGCAGCCCCAAAGAATGATGCTGCCAAACCTATCTTTTGGAATTATAGCCAAACAAAGTTCAATCCTGGTTTCATCAGACCATAACATATTTTCCCACATGCTTTTGGGAGACTTCAGATGTGTTTTTGCAAAATTTTGCCAAGTTTGGATGTTTTTCATCTTGCCACTCTACCCCATAGCCCAAACATGAAGAATACGGGAGATTGTTGTCACATGTACCACACAGCCAGTACTTGCCATATATTCCTGCAGCTCATTAGGCCTCTTTCACAAGGGCGGCTGTTCTGCCGCTGTTAAAAGCATGTTTTGTTATTTTGAAATTCCAAGACTCCAGGCACAGCGATCACTTGCAGTTGCCCATTGCTATTAGTAACGATTACATGCATTTACATGTGGCTGCGTTTAGCTGCAGTGGAACATCATTGCCATTTCTGATGTGCTTCCTGTTTTTCTTTCCTCATTGCTGCTGTTATCCGCAGGAGAAATAGTACACTGCAATTACCTGCGTTTATGTGCAGATGGCTGCTCTAAATCGGTCCTGGACACAGTCAAATTTATTTTTTCTAACCTCACAAAACCCCATGTAATGAAACCGCTGCTAAATGCAGTGTGTGAATGGGGCCATAGGAAAGTTGTTGTCATTGTGTGAGTTTAGGTGCGGTAGATAACTTTATCTATCCGCAGCTAAAAGCTGAATTCTATCCGCCTATGTGAAAGGGTCCTTAATGTTGCTGTAGGCCTCTTGGCAGTCTCACTTACCAGTTTTCTTCTCGTCTTTTCATCAGTTTTGGAGGGACGTCCAGTTCTTGGTAATGTAACTGTTGTGCTATAATTTCTGCACTTGATGATGACTGCCTTCACTGTGTTCCATGGTATATCTAATGCCTTGGAAATTCTTTTGTACCCTTCTACTGATTGATACCTTTTAACAATGAGATCCCTCTGATACTTTGGAAGCTCTCTGCGGACCATGGCTTTTGCTGTAAGATACGACTCAGAAAAATTCAGGAAAAACCTACGAGAACAGCTGAACTTTATTTGGGGTGAATCAGAGGCACTCTAAATGATGGCAGGTGTGTACTGACTCTTATTTAACGTCAGCTTGAATGTCATTGCTTAATTCTGAATACAGCTACAACCCCTGTTATACGAGGGTGTGCACACGTATGCAGCCACATTATTATTATTTTTTTTTTTTACTTCCCCTCCACTAGGGATGAGCTTCGTGTTCGAGTCGAACGTACGTTCGACTCGAACATTGGCTGTTCGTCCGTTCGGCGAAATCCGAACTCTTGGTCCGTTCGCGTCAAAATTCGTGTGGCGCGCACGGCCCACAATGCACTGCGATGGCGCAGTGCATTGCTGGCTCATGATTGGCCAAGCATGCACTGTGACCCCGCATGCTTGGCCAATCGCAGCGCCAGCAGCGAGGAGAGCCATGATTGGCCACAGGCAGGATGCCTGTGGACAATCATAGCTCAGGCTGTGTAGTGCACGCCCCACACTATATAAGGCCGCCTTTGAGGCGGCCTTGTGTAGTGTGTTGGCATCTGAAGCAGTGGGTGTTCTGTGTACCTTCAACACAGTTACACACCGATCGTTTTTGGCTGATTTCCTATCTTGCTCTTGTGTAGTGGTTATTGTCTGTGCCCTGACCGCAGTATACACCACTATATTCACCTCACCTATATAGCTAGTGATCTATCTTTAATAATAGAGCTTGCAGTTAGTAGTGTTAGGAGATAGTGCGTGCTGTCTGCGTGCTCTGTACCCAGTACATACCGCTATAATCCACCTACATAGCTGTTCTCTATTTGAGCCCAATTGCCATCTGCAGGAGTTATTGGAAGTTGTGTGTGCCTCCAGCACAGCACAGTATACATCTGTATATACCCCTTTATCTCTGCTGTTTTCTGGTTATTGTCTGCGTGCCCTGACCGCAGTATACACCGTGATATTCACCTCACCTATATAGCTAGTGATCCATCTTTAATAATAGAGCTTGCAGTCAGTAGTGTTAGGAGATAGTGCGTGCTGTTTGCGTGCTCTGTACCCAGTACATACCGCTATAATCCACCTACATAGCTGTTCTCTATTTGAGCCCAATTGCCATCTGCAGGAGTTATTGGAAGTTGTGTGTGCCTCCAGCACAGCACAGTATACATCTGTATATACCCCTTTATCTCTGCTGTTTTCTGGTTATTGTCTGTGTGCCCTGACCACAGTATACACCGCAATATTCACCTCAGCCTAAGGCCCAATTTTTCTGCCCCTGTTTAACAGGGGCGTTTAAGTACAATTTTTGATGCAATGCTTTGCAGCAGGACTAATTCCAGCAAAAAAACTAGAGTATATGGAAGAGGTTGCAGTGTGGTGGCACCAGCAGCAGTGCCTAAGGCCAAATTTTTCTGCCCCTGTTTAACAGGGACATGTAATTACAATTCTTGATATAATATTTCACAGGAGGGCCCCTTCCTGTGCCCACCCAGAGTAACGGTGAGGACTTATAGTGTTGTGGCACCAGCACCACAACCACCAAAGGTCAATTTTTCTACCACTGTTCAACAATGGCATGTAATTACAATTCTTGATATAATCGTTCACAGCAGGGCGCTCCAGCGCCCACCAAGAGTCACTTTGAGGGCTTACAATGTTGTGGCAAAACCAACACCTTGTTCCGCCATTTCTGCAGAGCATATAGGGCAGGCCCCTACTTTCAAACATCCAACTTACAAACATCAGACAGCAGCAAGTGAGATGAAAAAAGATGGACGACAAAACTAATTATACAGGGGTGATAACCCTTCCCTATGTTTTCCAAAAAGCTTAAAAATAGTTTTTTTGACTGGAGCTACACTTTAAAAATGTACCAGTTGAAAATTACAAACAGATTCAACTTAACACAACAAACCTACACAGTCCCTGTCTTGTTTGCACCGCCTGTATACTGCTGTTCTGAGTATATAGGGCCTGGGGGCCACACGCATTTCCTTTTTTTAATATGGGTACAGGGTTCCCCTTAATATGCGTACAAGACCCAAATAGGCTGGTAATGGGCAGAGAGGGCTACCCATGCAATTTTTCTCAATGATTTTCAACCATATTGCAGGAACCAGATATAACATTAAAACCGCAAGCAGTTTTAAATGGTGTTATTTCCGTTTAATGTCATTTTGTGCAGGGACTGTTCTAAACACGGGAAACACGTGGCACTTCACAGGCATACTACAGACACCCCCCAGGCACCATATTTAAAGGAATATTTCACTTTTTTTTCTCACTTTAATCGTCATTAAAATCAGTGCTCCCGCCAAAACGGCCGTTTTTAAAACTTTTTTTTGCATTGACCCATGTCCCCTGAGGCAGGAGTCAGGTCCCCAAACCCTTTTTAGGACAGTATCTTGCATATTAGCCGTTAAAATTAGCACTTTCCATTTCGAACGTTCGAGTCCCATAGACTTCAATGGGGTTCTAACGTTCGTAACGAACGTGGGGTCCATTCGAACGTTCTGGTGCGAACCGAACCGGGGGGTGTTCGGCTCATCCCTACCCTCCACCTAAAAGATTTTAATTTGGCCTTAATTTCAGGGCAGTACCCAGACCCCCATACCCCTTTTATGGCCAATTACTTGCAAGTTACTTGTAAGCATTCAAAATGGGCAATTTTGATTTTTCCTGTTCCCATAGACTTCAATGTTGCTTTAATGTTGCTTTAATGCAGAGCCATGACTTTAGAAGCAGCTCTTCCTCCAGAAAGCCCTAACCACCCTGAAAGTCAGGACACATTTGCCCAAATGTCAGATCATTGGGATCAAAGCTTGGTTTTAAAGGCTGAAGTTTTTTCACCTTCATGCATTCTATGCACCCCCCCCGAATCCTTACCTAAGCTCCATTTGATCCATGCCTATTCAGACTTTTCAGAGGGAGAATCTCTACCAATCCAGATGGACATCATATCCAAGGAATGTAATCCCATGACTTCTGAATCTGTATGCTCACACTGATCTTCCCACTCAACATTGAGACCAACCTCACACACTTGGCAGTTTACTTGGTCTAAAAAAGTGCCTAACAAACCTCTCATTTGAAGATAAACTATTAATTAATACTTGGTGATCACTTTTGTTATACTGGGGAACGTAACATGTTAATATTTACAGATTCACTTTAATAGGGATGAGCTTCGTGTTTGAGTCGAACATATGTTCGACTCGAACATCGGCTGTTCGCCCGTTCGGCGCTCACGGCCCACAATGCGGGAGGAGCTTGTGCGTGCTGTCTGTGTGCTCTGAACCCAGAAATACACCGCTATATCCACCTATATAGCAAACTATCTTGCTCGTTTTAAATAGAGCTTGCAGTCAGCGGTAGGAGCTTGTGCGTGCTGTCTGCGTGCTCTGAACCCAGTATACACCGCTATATCCACCTATATAGCAAACTATCTTGCTCATTTTAAATGGAGCTTGCAGTCAGCGGTAGGAGCTTGTGCGTGCTGTCTGCGTGCTCTGAACCCAGTATACACCGCTATATCCACCTATATAGCAAACTATCTTGCTCGTTTTAAATAGAGCTTGCAGTCAGCGGTAGGAGCTTGTGCGTGCTGTCTGCGTGCTCTGAACCCAGTATACACCACTATATCCACCTATATAGCAAACTATCTTGCTAGTTTTAAATAGAGCTTGCAGTCAGCGGTAGGAACTTGTGCGTGCTGTCTGCGTGCTCTGAACCCAGTATACACCGCTATATCCACCTATATAGCAAACTATCTTGCTCGTTTTAAATAGAGCTTGCAGTCAGCGGTAGGAGCTTGTGCGTGCTGTCTGCGTGCTCTGAACCCAGTATACACCGCTATATCCACCTATATAGCAAACTATCTTGCTCGTTTTAAATAGAGCTTGCAGTCAGCGGTAGGAGCTTGTGCGTGCTGTCTGCGTGCTCTGAACCCAGTATACACTGCTATATCCACCTACATAGCTCTTCTCTATTTGAGCCATCTGCCATCTGCAGGAGTTAGGAGTTAGTGGAAGTTGTGTGTGCCTCCAGCACAATATACTCTACCCAATTGCTGTTTTTCCCAACTCCCTTCAGGCCATTACCATGTCTGGAAGGCCAGCAAGGAGTGTCTAGAGACAACAGTGCTGGTCGTGGACGCGGTGCATCGTCATCATCAGCACGTGGCCATGGGACACGCTTGTCCTTCTTTTCGGCAGCTGGACATGTTGAGCCGCAACATGCCAACGACTTGGTAGAGTGGATGACCAAGCCCTCTTCATCCTCCTCATCCTCTCTCACCCAGTCTCAGGGTACTAGCAAAGCAGCTGCCAACGCATCGTCTTCCCTCCTCTCAATGTCATCATCAGTGACTCCTTCCCTAGACCCACCACGTCCTCCTGAGGAGTCTCCTGAACTCTTTGAGCACAGTGTTGGGTACATGCTCCAGGGGGATGCCCAGTGTTTTGTAGGCTCTGATGATGATACTCAGCTAGAGGAAGGCAGTAGCGTGAATGCAGAGAGAGGGGATGCTCAAGAAGGACAGCAATCTGGCAGTCATGTTCCACAAGCTGCAGCATACTGCCAGGTTTGCTCCAGCGATGAAGAGGGAGGGGATGATGAGGGCACTGACTCCACGTGGGTGCCTGGTAGGAGAGAGGAGGAGGAGGAGGAGGCACATGTCCAACGAGGCAGGATGCCCTTCGGGGGCCAGCTTAGGGGCAGCACACCGACTGAATCACACCGCAGAGCTTCGCCTGTGCAGGGCACTGCCTCTGCGCGTTATTCTAAAAGTTCTTTGGTGTGGGCCTTTTTTGAGACGAGTGCATCATGTCGCACCGCTGCTATTTGCAACATATGTCTCAAGCGTATCTCGCGTGGCCAAAACATCAGCCGCTTGGGCACCACATGCTTGACCAGACATATGTTGACCTGCCATGCAGCTTGTTGGCAAGCGTACCTCAAAGACCCACACCAAAGAACAAAGCGGACCTCTCCTTGCTCCTCATCAGCTGGGATCTCCAACCCCACTAGACCTTCAGTCCTCTCTGAAACCTGCTCTGAGAGGAATGAAGGTGTAGAATTAGGTGTGTCACAGCCAAGTGCTTTCGGGCACTCTGCTAGCAGTACACCCACGTCCGATTATAGCAGGCAAATGTCCCTGCCCCAGCTGCTGGACCGGCGAAAGAAGTTCACTCCCAGCCATCCACATGCCCAGCAGTTGAATGCTAGCTTGGCTAAATTGCTAGCACTTCAACTGCTGCCTTTTCAGTTGGTAGACTCGGCCCCTTCCGTGAGTTTGTACAATGTGCGGTTCCTCAGTGGCAGGTCCCCAAACGCCACTTTTTCTCACGGAAGGCGATTCCGGATCTCTACCGGCATGTGGAAGGCAATGTCCTTGCCTCGCTGGACAGGGCGGTCAGTGGTAAGGTGCATATTACCGCTGACTCATGGTCCAGCAGGCATGGACAGGGACGTTACCTGTCTTTCACGGCCCATTGGGTCACTCTTCTGGCAGCTGGGAAGGATGCAGGACAAGGTGCAGTAGTGTTGGAGGTTGTTCCGCCACCACGCCTCCAAAATGCTACTATTGGTTGTGACACACCTCTCTCCTCCACCCCCTCTTCTTCTTCCTCCATGGCCTCTTCCAGTGCTCTGTCCTCAGAACCAGCGGTGCTCCGTAGGCGTTCCAGGGGCTATGCAAGTACGTAGGCAAAACGATGCCATCCCGTGCTTGCGCTGGTTTGTTTGGGGGACAGGAGCCACACTGGGGCAGATGTTTTGACAGCTCTGCAGGGGCAGGCCCAGAGGTGGTTGACGCCACACCAGCTTAAGCCAGGAATGGTGGTTTGCGACAATGGCACTAACCTCCTCTCCGCCCTCCGACAGGGACAACTGACCCATGTGCCCTGTGTAGCTCACGTCCTTAACCTGGTGGTGCAGCGGTTCTTGGGCAGGTACCCGGGCTTACAGGATGTCCTGAAGCAGGCCAGGAAAGTCTGTGTGCATTTCCGCCGATCATTTAATGCCTGTGCTCGGCTGGCTGAGCTCCAAAAGGAGTTGAACCTGCCCAAGAACCGCCTTATATGTGACATGCCCACCAGGTGGAACTCAACGTTGGCCATACTGCAGTGGCTGCACACGCAGCAGAGGGCCATCAATGAGTACCTGTGTGACTACGGCACCAGGACAGGGTTTAAGAGAGCTCGGTTTTTTCTCACCCCGCCAGTGGGGCATGATCAGGGATACATGCACTGTCCTATCATCGTTTGAGGAGGCCACAAGGATGGTGAGAAGTGACAGTGCATGCATCAGTGACACTGTACCTCTTGTCCACCTCTTGGAGCATACGCTGCGTGGAATAATGAACAGGGCACTTGAGGCAGAACAGAGGCAGGAAGAGGAGGACTTCCTTGCCTCTCAAGGCCCCCTTTATCCAGACAGTGTTCCTGCTGTGTCACGCATCACACAGGAAGAGGATGAGGAGGAGGAGAAGGATGATTGTGTCAGCATGGAGTGGAGGCTGGCACTCAGCATCAGCAGCAGCAGCAGTCTTGTAGGGATGATTTACAGTCCCAAAAAACACTTGGACTTGTACGTGGCTGGGAGGAGGTAGCTGCGGATCATGTTGTCCTTAGTGACCCAGAGGACTCCGGACCGAATGCCTCAGCTAACCTACGCTGCATGGCCTCCCTGATCCTGCAAAGCCTGTGGAAGGATCCTCGTATTCTTCAGATCAAGGAGAGGGACCATTACTGGCTGGCCACTCTCTTTGATCCACGGTACAAGGGTAAGGTTGCCGACCTTATTTTGCCATCGCAGAGGGAGCAGAGGATGAGACATCTCCGGGAGGCCTTGCAGAAAGGTCTGTGCAACGCGTTCCCAGAGACTGGGAGGTTACAAACTGTACCTGGTCCTGGACAACGTGTTGCTGAGGCATTGGTCAGAAGGAGTGGTGGAGAAGGTGGCCGCCTGACCGGTGCTTTCAGACAATTTTTTAGTCCGCAGCCCCAAGGTATGATCGGTTCCAGCAACCATCGCCAGCGTCTGATTTACATGGTGCAGGAATACCTAGGGGCAAGGTCAGACTTGGGCACCTTTCCCACTGAAAATCCTCTGGCTTACTGGGTCTTGAGGATGGATCACTGGCCAGAGCTTGCACATTATGCAATTGAGCTACTGGCCTGTCCTGCATCCAGCGTTCTTTCGGAACGCACCTTCAGTGCTGCTGGTGGCTTTGTTACCGATCACAGGGTGCGCCTGTCCACCAAATCAGTTGATCGACTGACCTTCATCAAGATGAATCAGTCTTGGATAACCCACAGCTACCAAGCACCTGAAGCTGTAACCAAATAATTTTTTTTTAAATATCACATCCCTTCAAGACTGCCTATGCTGATGCTGAGTGACTGTCCTGTTATGTTGATTGTCTATCCTCTTCCTCCTCTGCTGATATGTTGGAAGAACATTTCTGGTTATGGGTGATGCCATCAGCCCAATTTTTCTGCCCCTGTTTAACAGGGGCATTTAATTACAATTTTTGATGCAATGCTTTGCAGCAGGGCTAATTCCTGCACTACAACTAGAGTATATGGGAGAGGTTGCAGTGTGGTGGCACCAGCACCAGTGCCTAAGGCCCAATTTTTCTGCCCCTGTTTAACAGGGGCGTTTAATTACAATTTTTGATGCAATGATTTGCAGCAGGGCTCATTCCTGCACTAAAACTAGAGTATATGGGAGAGGTTGCAGTGTCATGGCACCAGCACCAGTGCCTAAGGCCCAATTTTTCTGCCCCTGTTTAACAGGGGCGTTTAATTACAATTTTTGATGCAATGCTTTGCAGCAGGGCTAATTCCTGCAATAAAACTAGAGTATATGGGAGAGGTTGCAGTGTCGTGGCACCAGCACCAGTGCCTAAGGCCCAATTTTTCTGCCCCTGTTTAACAGGGACATGTAATTACAATTCTTGATATAATATTTCACAGGAGGGCCCGTTCCTGTGCCCCCCCAGAGTAACTGTGAGGACTTATAGTGTTGTGGCACCAGCACCACAACCACCAAAGGTCAATTTTTCTACCACTGTTCAACAATGGCATGTAATTACAATTATTGATATAATCGTTCACAGCAGGGCGCTCCAGCGCCCACCAAGAGTCACTTTGAGGGCTTACAATGTTGTGGCAAAACCAACACCTTGTTCCGCCATTTCTGCAGAGCATATAGGGCAGGCCCCTACTTTCAAACATCCAACTTACAAACATCTCCTACTTGCAAACGGAAGGAGACAACAGCAAGTGAGATGAAAAAAGATGGACGACAAAACAAATTATACAGGGGTGATAACCCTTCCCTATGTTTTCCAAAAAGCTTAAAAATAGTTTTTTTGACTGGAGCTACACTTTAAAAATGTACCAGTTGAAAATTACAAACAGATTCAACTTAACACAACAAACCTACACAGTCCCTGTTTTGTTTGCACCGCCTGTATACTGCTGTTCTGAGTATATAGGGCCTGGGGGCCTCACGCATTTCCTTTTTTTAATATGGGTACAGGGTTCCCCTTAATATGCGTACAAGACCCAAAGGGGCTGGTAATGGGCAGGGAGGGCTACCCATGCCATTTTTCTCAATGATTTTCAACCATATTGCAGGAACCAGATATAACATTAAAACCGCAAGCAGTTTTAAATTATGTTATTTCCGTTAAATGTCATTTTGTGCAGGGACTGTTCTAAACACGGGAAACACTTGGCACTTCACAGGCATACTACAGACACCCCCCAGGCACGATATTTAAAGGAATATTTCACTTTTTTTTTTCACTTTAATCGTCATTAAAATCAGTGCTGCCGCCAAAACGGCCATTTTTAAAAACATTTTAGGCATTGACCCATGTCCCCTGGGGCAGGAGCCAGGTCCCCAAACCCTTTTTAGGACAGCATCTTGCGTATTAGCCGTTAAAATTAGCACTTTTAATTTCGAACGTTCGAGTTCCATAGACTTCAATGGGGTTCTAAAGTTCGTACGAATTTGGGGTCCGTTCGAAAGTTCTGGTGCGAACCAAACCGGGGGGGGGTCGGCTCATCCCTACACTTTAATATGGATGTGTTGGCTTCCAATGTTCTATAGGCTGAACATACTAATTGTGGCTAATGTAGTGTTACCTCACCTAGTCTCACATTGTGGGCTAGTTGATTCCTTGTGTTGGCTTTCAATGTTCTATAGGCTGAAAATTCTAATTGTGGCTAATGTAGTGTTACCTAACCTAGTCTCACATTGTGGGCTAGTTGATTCCTAACTTCAACAGTTCTAATAGACAGGTTAGAAAATTGATATATCCCTTTCGGTATATACTCTGAGACAAGTTAGGGTTTTGTCAAGTCTTGAGGTGCGTAGAGACCAGATGCCATGGTTGTGTACCCTCACTTGAATCAGCCAATTGGGACATCCCCAATGCCTCATTCAAGAGACATATTGACTTTACTGTTTACACGTTTGATTTACAGAGAATCATTTTTCATTGACTATAGTAATATTTACTCTTTTTGTTCATGTGCCCTACCCTCTGATCAGATATTGCTAATACTGCATTAAGGTCATCATACACAAGTTGTATGACAAGTCAAAACCCATGTATTTCAATAGTCACCATTCTAATTGGTGCAACTCAAGTTGCAGCGACTCCAAAAAAGGTTTTTGCACTACTTTGTTATGACTTCGGTGCAGCTTGTTCTCACGTGGTTCTCACCGATTGCATGACATCACATTAAAAATCGCATTGCAAAGTTGCACTGTAAATCGGGTGACTTTCGGGTCACAATAGTGGAAACCTAGCCTAAAGAGTTACAAATCATTTCAGCAAAAACACTATCCCACCTTTTTCTTAGTCAATGCTTCAGACAAGAATAATGGTGTAGCAAAAAACTTCTTCATAAACATATAAATATCTATTCATATGATAAAAGATCCCATGGGATGCTATATACCGTTAACAGGTCATATTGAAGGCTTGTTCACTTTAATCTCCAATAAGGTGCACTACTTAGGTAGTCTTCATCTTGAACATGTTTACCACACTTAAAGCCCACATGGAAGGCACAATCATTTGTGGGGGGGGGGGGGGGGCCCTAATTTCTCAATTTGAGCACAGATTAATCTAATCGGAATATAACTTAAACAAATACCTAAGGTGGGTATGACATTGGCTAAACTATACCACTCATAGATCAAAGATGTATTTATTCAACCTTAAAGTGGTAATAAAGTCTTACATAAGCCCATTGAAGTGATGAAGAAAATCCTCCTACATAAGCTGTACCTGTTTGTCTTTGGCCCTTTCTCCTCTACAGATGGCATGGACATTCCCCTGTACACTCTCACAGGGAAACATGCACAGCTGAGGCTGTAAATCACTTTTTTTTTGCTGGGGGCAGGATCATCTCCAAGGATTGCATCAGGAAAAACAGAAATGACGCATGCATATAGCAAAGAAGTAGACAGGAATCACCCAAGTGCTATAGATTGAGCAAGTACACAGTACATGGGGACATACTGTACTTTGTTAATGTCTTTATTTCTGGGGTTTATAACCATTTTAGTTTTCTCAGTTACTTTTACTAAAATGCAAGATCACTCTTAGTGACAGTGACTTGGCTAGATATCCACAGCAACCTAAGAACATAGTAATGGTGCTTCAATTAATTATTGCTAAATGTTACTGTGCTATGTGAACCTCAAACACATCTATAAACACCATGATGATTCTACCTTCCCAATAAATCTGTGGGCTACATACAAAGCCACTGTTCAGGGGAATTTAATTTAATTTTACTGAGGGTAGGGCATCCACATTGTTTTCACACTATATCATACTGTCCGATTGTAAATTACAATCTTTACTGCAGGTATACAAATGCCAACCTGAATATATTGTTTGCAAGAAGCTTATTCCCCTTCATGACCAGGCCATTTTTTGAAATACAACAATAACTTACATTTTTGCCACTTTTTTGGCGACTGTGACACTAATACAGTGATAAAAAATATGCACTGTCATTGTGCTAATGACACTGGCTGGAAAGGGGTTAAACAGCAGGGGCGATCAGAGGGTTAACCGTGTGCCTAACCAGTGTTTGTGCACTGTGTGGGAGGTGCTTTTACTAGGGGAAGGCATTGATCCATGTTCCTGCTTTGCATGCACGCCCCAGAAGTGTTGGATCACATATTAGGTATGCAATCTGGTACAGAGCAGCCACCCTGCCACAGTATATGTGCCGTGGATGGTTGTAAAGGGGTTAGCCACTTCAAAGCCAGGCCAATTCTGACAATTCTCATGTACATGTAGAAATCTGCATTTTTTACTTAGAACCCCCAAACATTATATATGCAGTATATATATATATTTAAGCAGAGGTCCTGGAGAATAAAATGGTTGCTGCATTTTTCATGTCACACGATATTTGCACACATTTTCAGTAAAAAATACACTTGGTTTTTAGTGAACACAAGCACAATAGAGAACCCAATTTTCTAGTAAAATATAAAATATGATGTTATGTCGAGTAAATAGATAAAAAAACATCAGATCCAATCGAGATTGGTTTGATCAGATGTTTTACAAACCAATAATGGCTTGTAAAAAAAAAAAAAAGAACAAACTGGAAGTGACAAAGTCCTCATCACTTCTGGTTTCTGATATCACAGAGGGGAAGGAACAACAGAAATTCTTTTCTCTAGTGTAGAGAGATGGGAGAGATGTGAGAGCCTGCTAAAGACAGGAGGGAGGGACCTCCTTTTGCCACCTGAAAAGGTAATCAAGCGGCTGTATAGCCGTTTTGATCACTTTTACATAAAAAAAAAACAGTTAGCCCTTGTACACACGGTCGGAGAATCTGTCAGAATGAGTCTTATCGGACCGTATCGTCAGATAATCCGACTGTGTGTGATATGCATCGGACTGATTCCGTCCGAATCTCCGTCCGACCCAATTTTCCAACATGTTGGAAATATTTCCCGACCAACTGGGCCGGACGGACCTAATCCGATCATGTGTAGAGCATTTTCATCGGACCAAGTGCCAGGCATGCTCAGATCAAATTCCTACATCAAAGCTGTTGGCTACTAGCCTGAATGTAGTCCCATCGTAACGAAATTACGTCATCACGTTCTGAAAGATCGGATTTTTCGCCAACTTGGCCCGACCGTGTGTATGCAACAGTTTCGGACACAATCCGTCGGACTAAATCCGACGGATTTGGTTGGCAAAATCTCCGACCGTGTGTACGTGGGCTAACAGGGCTGTGATTGTAGCTTTAACCACAATCCTGGTATACCCACCTTACTAGGAGGAGATATATATATATATATATATATATATATATATATATATATATTTATGGTCGAAGCCCTATGGCCGATACGGATATGAACAAATAGACTTACCATAAGATTTACAACATGAAATGGACCTGAAGTGTGCCCTGGTCTGATGGTCGGTATACCAAAATAAGGGGGCATACCCTAGATTAGAAATGAATATTTTGTGAAGAGAAATGAATTTGAGAAATGCCCTGAAAAGGGGATGGGAGGGTGGGTGCCACGCACAGGAAACCAAAAAAGACCACAGGTGAACGGGCTGGTTAAATACCCCCGGGCTCCTCCCATAAATTCAGGCCACCATACTGGCCTTCCTACTTATGGTCGAAGCCCTATGGCCGATACGGATATGAACAAATAGACTTACCATAAGATTTACAACATGAAATGGACCTGAAGTGTGCCCTGGTCTGATGGTCGGTATACCAAAATAAGGGGGCAAAAACATTCAGGTAGGGGTGTAGTTTTATTAGTTTTAGCTTAATTAGTTGAGCAAGTTTGGTGAATGCTTGTGCCATTTCCACCCAAGGATTGGGGATGTACCGGGCGAGGTAGGCAGGGTTCCAACTGCTTAGTCTCTTAATGACGTGACTTGGGACCCATGCCAAGATGCTGCCAAGGGTGCTCCAATACTAAAGAGTGACCACGGTACGGACCGGGGTCAAGGTGTAGGCTGCGTAGAAGAACCCCACGTGTTTGGAAAACTGGCAGGTACACAAGTGTTAGCACGAAAAGGCAACAGGGGACTAGAGTTTACACGTTCCGGTAGGAGTGACAGTAGATGGTCGAGCATGGTTACTCGACACCAGGCACTGTTTGTTCTATAGAAATGGACGTCTATCCTGGAGCCAGATTGCTGGGTTTTAGATACTGCAAGGTGGAGGATGAAATGGTGTTGGTAGCGAGCCAAGTGACGACTGCACAGAACTTGGCCTGCGGGATTGCTGAAGGTGAACTTGCTGGGCCATCAGAACCTGTAGTAGGCTAAGTAACTGGCTGTTTGTATGAGCAGGCTGGGCAGAAGGCCAAATTGCGAACTAGTGAAGATAGTAGACCTGTCCCAGAAGATGACAGCCTGGAATGAACATACAATGGACATTAAACTGGTGCCGCCAAGATAACTGCAGCAGTCTGCGCAGGAAGGACATAACCGAGAGCGGTCCAGACCTGGCTTCATCAACAAGATCAACCTCGGCCCAGTTGTCGGTGGTGAAAGCCACGGCCTGTCCTGTCCTGACATGACCCCAGAGTCGAGAGGTTGTCATGACCGGGTATAGCTTGTAGAGGGAGGAAGTCCAGGTAAACCCAGGGTTTAGGAGTATCCCTGATGCCATGGTTCTGTAAACCAGTGGTGGCCAAAAATTGCAGCGAAGCCTGTGGAGGCTGCGGCATCTGTCACGACCAGGGGTGACAGGGGCATTGTAGATGGTATAAACCTCGCTATACCAATCCATGCAGCAAGGAACCTTCCGACATTGATAGGTCTACTATTGCCACGGTATCTAAATTAAGGATCTGAGAGGGGTCGTGTGTCCGTGAGAGGAAGATCAGGAGGTGTGACATAAAGATCGACCCTGGGAAATGGCCCGTATTGCAGATTTGAGCATTCGTCAGGTGGTGTCTGTGTAGAACCTGGCTGCCAGTGCTACTAATGATAAATTAGCTAGGCTGTGGAAAACCACAAAGGGCCAGGTAGATGGCCGCTTGGATGACTAGACTGGGGAATGTGCGAGGATTTTATATGTCCCTAAAGACGGCAGTTGTGATGGGCGAGCGTTTGCCGTTGGCTATGGGCTGATGCCTCTGGATGCCTCGTAGTGGGGATCTTACTGTATGGGCCGTAAAGACAGATGGCTCTCCGGGTCCTGTAAGGATAAGAAATGCTGAACGCTGGCTAGGTATAGCCTGACCGTGTCAACACGATCCTGGTGCAGGACGGAAGTTGAACTCAACTGTCCTAAGGGAGAGATGACAGACAGGAAACGGTGAGTGGCTTGTAAGAAAAAGCCACAGGAGACAAGTGGCCAATTAAGTGCTGCTGGAAATGACGTGTAGCCAGTTTGTGTGCCACTGAGAATGTGCTTACAAAAGAATGATTGCAAGAAGTTATGCCAAGTCGCGTGCCTTGGCATGATTGCAAAAGTTGTGTTTAAACGTGTGCTTGCGACAATTGCACGGGAGTTTGTCACTGGAGATGTGTTTGTAGTGACTGTGAGAAATTCGTGTTACCGCATGTGCTTGCGAAGACTGCAGGAGTTGTGCTTAAACGTGTGTTTGGATGCGTGCTTGCAACGATTGCAAGATGTTATGCCAAGATGCGTGCTTGCAACGATTGTAAGATGTTATGCTAGGATGCATGCCTGCCACGATTGCAAGGAGTTACACCAGGATGCATGCTTGCCATGATTGTAAGGAGTTATGCCAGGATGCGTGCCTGCAACGATTGCAAGGAGTTATGACAGGATGCGTGCTTGCAACGATTGCAAGGAGTTATGGTAGGATACAAGGGTAGCCAGGTCAAAAAAGACAGAAGTCCATCCAGTCCAACCACAAATCAAATAAATAAAGTATCGCACAACCCAACATACCCAATTCTACACCCACAGCTGATCCAGAGGAAGGCAAAAAACCCCAGCAGAGCATAGTCCAATTTGCTACAGCAGGGGAAAAAATTCCTTCCTGATCCCTCGAGAGGCAATCGGATTTTTCCCTGGATCAACTTTACCTATAAATATAAGTACCCCGTTATATTATGTACATTTAGGAAAGTATCCAGGCTTTTTCCTAAAGCAATCTATTGAGCTAGCCAGAACTGCCTGCTATCAATGATTGCAATAAGTTTGTGCCTGGACATTTGCTTGCAACGATTGCAAGAGGTCTATGCTCGAATGCGTGCTTGCAACGATTGCAAGAAGTCTATGCTTGGATGCGTGCTTGCAACGATTGCAAGAAGTCTACGCTTGGATGCCTGTTTGCAACGATTGTAAGAAGTCTACGCTTGAATGCGTACTTGCAACGACTGCAAGACGTCCATGCTTGAATGCGTGCTTGCAACGATTGCAAGAAGTCTATGTTTAAATGCGTGCTTGCAACGATTGCAAAAAGTCTATGCTTGGATGCGTGCTTGCAACGATTGCAAGAAGTCTACGCTTGGATGCGTGTTTGCAAGAATTGCAAGAAGTCTACGCTTGAATGCGTACTTGCAACGACTGCAAGACGTCCATGCTTGAATGCGTGCTTGCAACGATTGCAAGAAGTCTGTGCCTGGAAATGTGTTTGCAATGATTGCAGGGAGTGTATGCTTGGGTGCGTGCTAGCAGCGATTTGCAAGAAGTTGTTTCTTGGATGTGTATGAAACGAATCCTATATGAGTCGATCGCATGAAATAAATCTGATGAACCGTTTTAGAGTGTATGAATTTAATCTAATATAGATCAGACCGTGGAGAGTACGAAATGAACCCGGTACGAATCGATTTGCCGTTGAGGCGACTAGAATTGAAACGGGTTGTAGTGTGTATGAAAATGAAACTGAGACGTATCTTTGTAACTATATGTAACGAATCCTGATAGGAACTGGTCGTAAGGTGTATGAAAGGAAACCAACATGCATTGGATTGTGCGACTATCAGGGAGAGTAGCAGTGAGGCGAAGGTTTTAACGAACGAATCGAGACCCTCGGCTGAACTTCGAAGCACGAAGGATCGATCTATAGTGAGTGTCGGACTTGGAGGAATGACAGGCAACATGCGAAGGATACCTCTAATGCTGAAATGACGGGTGCGAACCAATGTATTGTTGGTATGAGTGGATCAGACTCAAGTGACAAGTGTGTGAATTGAATGAGTGAAATGTCTGCCCTGACATAGGCTGACAGCGATAAACGACGTTTCAGACGATAAGTGACGAGTTGAACTGTAGAGCATGTAATGAAATGCGACCGAGCCAATTGGGAACAAAACAACTGGAGCACACCAGAACGAATCGGTGCATCTCGGATGCGACCGTTTCGAATCGGGGCACAGTATATGACGGTCAAATTTATGAAATATGTGTTATGACAGAGGCATAAGTTGGTCGTGCCGCGACTGCGACTGATGATGAACCGAACTCTGGAGCATGCACTGAAATGAGGCTAAAGCACTGGGGCACACCGTAACGAATCAGTGCATCACGTATGCAACTGGATTCGAAATGGAGCGCGGTACGTGGCGGTGAAATTATTTTGATTGCCATGACAGAGGCACGAATCGATAATGCTGCTGTTGCGACTGACCGTTAATTGTACATGCTCTGGAGCATGTACTGAAATGTGGATGAAATACCTGGGGCGCACCGAGACGAATTAGCGCATGATGCGACTGGATTCGTATCGGAGCGTGATACGTGACAGTGAAATGATTTCCCATGACAGAGACATGAATCAGAGAACCAAAACCTGCAACCGACAATGAATCCTGACTCTGGAGCATGTACTGAAATTAGGCCGTAAACAACTGGGGCACATCGGAACGAATCGGTGCATCACGGATGCGACTAGATTAGAAACAGAGCGCGGTGAGTGACAGTGAAATGAGTGACAAAGTTTGCCATGACAGAGGCCCGAATCGGTCATGCCGCGATTGCAACTGACCACGAACGGGACTCTGGAGCATGTACTGAAATGAGGCCGAAAAATACCTGGGGCAAGCCGGAACGAATTGGTGCATCGTAGATGCGACTGGATTCGTATCAGAACATGATACATGACAGTGAAATGATTTCCCATGACAGAGGCACGAATCGGTGACTCAACAAATGGGACTCTGGAGCATGTACTGAAATGAGGCCGAAAAAACAACTGGGGCACACCGGGACAAATCGGTGCATTGTGGATGCGACTGGATTTGAATCGGAGCGCGGTAGGTGAGAGTGAAATGATTTGAAATGATCTGACATGGTTCGAAATGGTTCGGCCTTGACATGGCCCTGACCAGTGCCCACCAAATCCAAGAGAAACATCGATTAGTCTGTGGAGGATAAAACAGTGAGACACGCCTAAACGAAGCTGTGTCTTTGCGTCGGTGTGAGGTACACAAAAAACAAAGAAATGTTTGGTATGATAACGTAACGAGTAGTAGACAGACGTTGCGGCTGTGTGTAGGGTTTTACGAAAGACTCGCAAGTTTGATATCGAGGTTTTAGTGACGAGACATTTACAATGTATGAAATTACAAGTCAACCAAAAAAACCCTACCTGCGACAGCCGAATTGACGCGTTAGTACGGAAATTGCGAATGGGAACGAGGACCTTGAACAACTATGAAGCGGTAACTCACGGACGCTAACGAGTTTCGAAGAGTCGCCCTAGTGACGTCGTGCCGCGCACAGGAAACCGACAAAGACCACAGGCAGGCGGGCTGGTTAAATACCCCCCGGGCTCCTCCCATAAATTCAGGCCACCATACTGGCCTTCCTATATATATATATATATATATATATATATATATATATATATATATATATATATATATATACTTATGGCAGTATTGAGGCTCCATGGCTGTCTCTCAATTTAGCATTAATGGAACAGCCATAAATTTTACTCCTGAAAGATAAAACTGGGACTATTAAGTAATAAACTCTCACCTAAATTACGTTATTCTTCTATTTCAGAACATCACATCACAAAAGGACCTTACATCAAAATCCCTAGGTGGTTTTTCATAATTTTTTTTGGGCCTTTTAGTCCTTAAGCTGATATTCACGGTGATATCTCACATTTGTGGCGCAATCACCATTTACATATACATGCAAGACCAACATGGGCATTTCCATTTGCATATCAGCACAAGGGAGAGAAGTCACTTTAGTTTTTTTTATTTGATTTGATTAATTATTTGATTATTTTTTACACTGTTCCTTTCTTAATTTATTTTTGTGATCAACTTTATTGCTATGACAAGGGAAGAACAAGGGCTAAAGAATTGGAAGATTGGAATACTTGTTTTTACTTCTATTCAGGGGTATCATTAGAAAGATTCCACCTCCCCTCCCCACTTATTGGTTTCAAAATCAGTGAGTAAGACTAAATCTCACCACACTTGTTACAATCTGATTGTAGAATCTCCATTAAATCTACCAACAAGTATGTAATGCAATGGCCTGCCTGATTGTATAAAGACTGATTGAATAGCTTAGATCTAAAATTGGTTGTATTGGGATTGTATGTGTTGTTCAACCTCAATATGGTATTTGTTATCCTCATATATGTTTATGTCCATAAATATTTCAAGAAATGTAACCAATAGGGCCTTTTGGCAGGAACCTCCCTGCCCAATCACTCCCCTGCAGACCTGGGGAAGTAATGCTTACTCAAATACATCAGCCCTGCCTTGCAGCGTCAGTGCATGGGGATCAGCACCATCTATAGCCCAGGGACATGCAATGAAGTCAGTGGCTGGTGAGGCACTGGCTAGTATTAGAGCCACACACAGGTTATATATGTCACAATCGTTAGAGCGAGGGCAATAATTCTATCACTAGACCCCTTCTGTAAGGCTACTTTCACACTGGGGTGTTACGGGCGCTAGCAGTAAAGCGGCGCTATATTTAGCGGCGCTTTACCATCATTTTTAACCCCCACTAGCTGCTGAAAAAGGGTTAAAACTGCCCACAAAGCACTGCTGCAGCAGCGCTTTGCAGGCTGGTTTTTACCGCTGCCCCATTATTTTCTATGGGAAGGGGCGCTTTAGGAGCGGTAAATACACCACTTCTACAGCACTCCAAAGATGCGGCTTGCAGGACTTTTTTGACCGTCCTGCAAGCGCACTGATCCAGTGTGAAAGCCAGAGGGCTTTCACACTGGAGAGACAGCAGCGGCTGTTTCAGAGCACTTTTCAGATGCTATTTTTAGCGCTGTAGCACCTGCAAAGCGCCCCAGTGTGAAACGGGCCTTACTCTAAACATGTAACATGTAAACAAATTGGTGTCGCCTATGGAGATTTTTAAGTACTGAAGTTTGGCGCCATTCCTCGAGTGTGTGCAATTTTAAAGCATGACATGTTAGGTATCTATTTACTTGGCATAACATCATCTTTCACATTATGGAGAAAAAATTGGCTAACTTTTTTGTTTTTTTATTTTATATATTTATATATCCAAAAAAATAAAGCATTTGAAAAAGTGCTGCGCATATGTAATATAAAAAGTTGCAACGACCACCATTTTATTCCCTAGGGTATCTGATCTATCTATCTATCTATCTATCTATCACACATATATATATATATATATATATATATATATATATATATATATATATATATATATATATATTGTGGCAGCACGCAGGTAAAATCACCTGGTTGTATTCAGGATGGGAAATATGTGTGTCCTAGATTCAGGCTTTATGCAGACTTTTACAATTAGAGGGGAAGAGTTAATGAGCCCAGCTGAAGTAAGTGGGCTCATTAAGACCTCTACAAAAAACCCCAGCATGCATAGGGAGATGCTCCATCCTGGAACCAGTTTTGTGTGTATAGACTGGGGAGTCTGAGATCTGTTCTGTGCGGTGAGTTAACGCCTGTGTGGCAAACCCCTACAATAGAGACAGGGACTGGGGCAGCACAAGGCTGCACCCAGTTGTTAGACAGGGAGTCTACGTGTGTAGTTAGAGGTCAAGCTGACCAGGATTTATTTTCTTGTTTTATTTTGTTTGGCTGTTATATGTATCACTGCATGTAGCCTAAATAAATCGGACCTTTTGTTTTTTGCACCTACACCGCTGTCTGCTGTGCCTGACTTTGTGTTGTGAACCCATCCAGGGGGTCACACACACCCGCTACCGAGCGAACCCCCTCACAGTTGGTGGAGAATTTTGGCAGTTTTTTTTTTTTTTTTTGTTAAGGCCAGCATGGAGGAGATACTGAGACAGCTGGCTCTAGCAAATGCAAACCAGCAGCAAGCAAATGCAAATCAGCAGCAAACAAATGCAGCTTTACAAAAGAGCCTTGCAGCTCAACAACAAGCCCAGCAGCAGGCAAATGCAAATCAGCAGCAGACAAATGCAACTTTGCAGCAGAGTTTGGAAGCTCAGCAACAAGCCCAGCAGCGATCTGAAGCCCGCTTCATAGACCTGTTGCAGAAGCAAGAGCAGAATTTTCAACAGCAAATAGAGACATTGATACAGCAACGTCCGCAGACCAATGAAGCAAGTGGGTACAATAATACCGCAACCTTTGGTGTGAGCCGTTTACTGACAAAAATGACTGGAGAGGATGATCCGGAGGTGTTTTTGACCACATTTGAAAGGACTGCTGAAAGGGAAAAGTGGCCTAAGGAGCAATGGGCTGGACTGGTGGCCCCTCTGTTAACTGGGGAATCGCAGAAAGCTTATTATGACCTAGAGCCTGACCAAGCAAAAGACTATGTGGTGCTAAAAGCAGAAATATTGGCACGGCTGGGTGTCACCCTGGCAGTCCGGGCTCAGCGTGTGCATAACTGGACTTTTCAGGTTGGAAAACCTCCCAGGTCTCAAATGTATGATCTCATTCACCTGAGCAGGAAGTGGCTGCAGCCAGAGATTTTGACCGCACCAAACATTGTGGAACGTGTGGTTATGGATCGTTTCCTGAGAGCTCTTCCTACTGCCATCCAAAAATGGGTAAGCCATGGAGACCCAGAAAATGCAGATAAACTTGTGGATCTGGTTGAGAGGTACTTGGCTACAGAGAACTTGACCACCTCTTCCAGGGACTCACGGACTTTCCCCCCTAAGACCAGATCATCCCCAGTGGCGGGTAAGATGACTCCAAGGGGTGAGGGTGGAGAGAGTGAGAGGGTGGGAGTTCTACCTAAGGTCTGGCGGGAGCAGCCCAGGAAGCCCATGCTGCAAGAGGCAGTGAAAAAAATTATTTGCTACCGCTGCCGGCAAGAGGGACATATTGCAGCCAATTGCCCAGTTGTGGATGAGCCTATGCAATGTGACTTTATAAGGGAGAGACGTCAGTCGCTGTTTGCTACAGTTGCATGCACTGCCATTCGGGGACCTGAGAAACATTTATGTAAAATGTGTATTAATGGTAGACATGTTGATGTGTTGCTAGATTCAGGTAGCCTGGTAACATTGATAAAAGCTGAATTAGTTACTACAGAGGTCTCTGGGAAGAACAGGGTGGCTGTTATTTGTGTGCATGGGGACACCCGAGAGTATCCTGTAACTTCAGTGTTTTTTGAGACCCCCAAAGGTAACCTCTCTCATCAGGTGGGGTTAGTGTCTCAGTTACCACATGATGCTATTGTGGGAAGGGATTTTCCAAAATTCTGGGAACTCTGGGATTGTCCTGAGGCCCCCATTGGTGCCCCTATAAACCAGGAAGATGACCAGAATTCCTCTGGGAGTGGTGAGGACTCTCCTGAATTTCCCTTGTCGGTATTGGCGGGGGAAACTCGAGAAACTGGGGAGGAGCCAACATCCTCAGATGAAAACATGCCGTCTGTGGAGTTTTCGGATCTTGAGGTTCACAAGGAAAATTTTGCCACAGAACAGTTAAAAGACCCCACCCTAATAAAGGCACGGGAAAATGTGGTGAAAATAGATGGCGAGTTAGTGAACCCAGATAAGACTTGCCCTTATCCTTACTTCACTATGGAAAGGGACCTGCTATATCGAGTGGCTCAAAGGGCAGAAGAAACCATTGAGCAACTTGTAGTGCCCAAACCTTACAGGAAGTTGGTGTTAGAATTGGCTCATGGACACATTCTGGGAGGTCATCTGGGGACAGAGAAAACCAGAGAGAGGGTATTGCAGAGATTCTATTGGCCTGGGGTCATGAAGGAAATAGAAAATTATTGTTCCTCCTGCCCTGTGTGTCAGAAGTCGGCACCTATGCCACATTTCCGTAACCCACTGGTACCTCTTCCTATTATTGAGGTCCCCTTTGAGAGGATCGCAATGGATTTGGTAGGTCCGATAATGAAGTCTGCTAGGGGGCATCAGTACATTTTGGTTATATTGGACTATGCCACCCGTTATCCGGAAGCTATTCCTCTCCGAAATACCTCGGCCAAAACCATAGCCAAAGAGCTATCCCTTGTTTTTAGCCGCGTGGGTATTTGTAAGGAACTGCTTACGGACCAAGGTACACCCTTTATGTCCCGGGTTATGAAAGAATTATGCAAGTTGTACAAAGTGAGGCAATTGCGTACATCTGTGTATCACCCCCAAACAGATGGGTTGGTTGAAAGATTCAACAAAACCCTAAAACAAATGTTAAAGAAGGTGGTGGATAGAGATGGAAAGAATTGGGATTGTCTAATACCCTATCTGATGTTTGCCATTAGGGAGGTACCCCAATCCTCTACGGGTTTCTCACCCTTCGAGTTGCTCTATGGGAGACACCCAAGAGGGCTGCTGGATATCGCCAAGGAAACTTGGGAAAATGAGAGTTCTCCTCACAGGAGTGTGATTGAGCATGTCGCCCTGATGCAAGATAGAATTGCACAGGAAATGCCAATTGTAAAGGAACATTTAACCCAAGCGCAGTTAGCACAGCAGAGAGTGTACAACCGTGGGGCCAAGACACGTACTTTTTCCCCGGGGGATAGGGTCTTGGTGCTAGTCCCTATGGTTGAAAGCAAATTTAAGGTCCATATGAAGTAATTGAAAAAATTAGTGAGGTGAACTACAGGGTTAGACAGCCAGGAAGGCGAAAGCCGGAGCAGATCTATCACGTCAATCTGCTGAAAGCCTTGAGGGATAGGGAATCCCTAGTCTCAGAGACTTTGTCACAAGTACAGCCTGATTGCTTAGTTCCTGAGGTTGGAATAGCAGACACCTTATCGAAACCCCAACAACAGGAGGTTAAAGAGTTTGTACTTCGTAACAAAGAGATTTTCTCTGAGCTTCCGGGACAAACATCTGGCGTAGAGCATGACATTATCACCCCGCCAGGAGAAAGGGTAAAACTAAAACCTTATAGAATACCAGAGGCCCGACGGGAGGCAATACGTGGGGAGGTTCAAAGGATGCTGGAATTGGGTGTGATAGAGGAGTCCCAGAGTGACTGGTCCAGTCCTATTGTACTAGTGCCCAAACCTGATGGGAGCTGGCGGTTTTGTAACGATTTTAGACAATTAAATAAAGTTACAAAATTTGACACCTACCCCATGCCACGTATAGATGAGTTGGTTGACCGGCTGGGAACAGCCCGATATATGACAACTCTTGATCTCACCAAAGGGTATTGGCAAATTCCCCTGGCCGAGTCGGTTTGTAACCCCAGATGGGGCATTCCAATATAAGAGAATGCCGTTTGGGTTACAGAATGCACCAGCAACATTCCAGCGGAAAATGGATAAGATTCTGAGGCCCCATCATAAATATGCTGCAGCTTACCTGGATGATGTGATTATCCATAGCACAGACTGGGTCTCACATTTGCCAAAAGTACAAGCAGTCCTAGACTCTATCCGGGAAGCTGGGTTTACGGACAATCCAAAGAAGTGTACCATTGGACAGGAGGAGGCCAAATATCTTGGGTACACTATTGGGAGGGGGGTGATAAAACCCCAAGTCAATAAAGTCGAGGCCATACAGAGTTGGCCACGTCCCAACAGCAAGAAACAGGTACGAGCCTTTCTGGGAATCGCTGGCTATTATCGACGATTCATTCCCCATTTTGCTTCTCAGGCTGTGCCCCTCACCAACCTGACAAAAGGGAAAGAGTCGGTTATGGTTAAATGGTCCCCAGAGGCTGAGGAAGCATTTCAGTCCTTAAAAACAGCCTTATGTAGCCAGCCAGTGTTGTACTCACCAGACTTCTCTAAGGACTTTGTTGTACAAACTGATGCATCAGACGTTGGGTTAGGAGCAGTGTTATCCCAGGTCTGGAACGGGGAAGAGCACCCAGTCATTTACCTCAGGAGGAAGTTGAAGTCCCATGAGGTAAATTACTCCACGATTGAGAAGGAATGTTTAGCAGTGAAGTGGGCTCTAGATTCCCTTCGGTACTATCTGCTAGGTAGGCACTTTGACCTGGTGACTGATCACGCTCCTTTAAAGTGGATGGCTCAAAACAAGGAGACCAATAGAAGGGTAAATAGGTGGTTCCTGGCCCTACAGGAATTTAACTTTACAGTTAAGCATCGCCCTGGTGTTAAAATGGGGAATGTGGATGCTTTGTCTCGGATACATGCGTGTCTGGCTGCTTGTGTTACAACCCCAAGGTTGAAACAAGAGGGGGGGGGGTATGTGGCAGCACGCAGGTAAAACACCTGGTTGTATTCAGGATGGGAAATATGTGTGTCCTAGATTCAGGCTTTATGCAGACTTTTACAATTAGAGGGGAAGAGTTAATGAGCCCAGCTGAAGTAAGTGGGCTCATTAAGACCTCTACAAAAAACCCCAGCATGCATAGGGAGATGCTCCATCCTGGAACCAGTTTTGTGTGTATAGACTGGGGAGTCTGAGATCTGTTCTGTGCGGTGAGTTAACGCCTGTGTGGCAAACCCCTACAATAGAGACAGGGACTGGGGCAGCACAAGGCTGCACCCAGTTGTTAGACAGGGAGTCTACGTGTGTAGTTAGAGGTCAAGCTGACCAGGATTTATTTTCTTGTTTTATTTTGTTTGGCTGTTATATGTATCACTGCATGTAGCCTAAATAAACCGGACCTTTTGTTTTTTGCACCTACACCGCTGTCTGCTGTGCCTGACTTTGTGTTGTGAACCCATCCAGGGGGTCACACACACCCGCTACCGAGCGAACCCCCTCACAATATATATATATATATATATATATAATTTTTTTTTGGGGGGGGGGGATTTTTGAGTCATTTTCTAGCAAAAAAATATAATTTTTACATGTAGGATAGAAGTGTCAGAATTGGCCTGGGGTGGCAAGGGGTTCATTACCATAAGTAAGTAATATTCAAATATTTATGATATATTGTTTTTAAGGTAATTAACTACTATATTTTCAAAAACTGTAAACTGTACTCAAGCAGGTGGTTTAATGGACAAAATAAGTTATAACTTCAAACCAGTAATTTCACAGTAAATAGATACACACACATATATATATATATATATATATATATATATATATATATATATATATATATATATATATAACATATAGCATAATATATGATTTAGCTTGATGAAAACAGTACCTTTTCAGCATGCAGCAGATTTTCCCTCTTTCCCTCTGTGTGAGAAAAACATGGGATTATGGGTAAATCTTATACCCATAAACCCATGTTTTTTCCTTCTAGTTAAGAGGGCTGGGCTGGAAGGGAGCATGTGTCTTTTAGACACTTGTCCCTTTCTATGACACTGCAGTGAGAGAACAGCCTTCACTGCAGCATTTTTATTGGACAGCTTGTTCCAATGGTGCTTTACCATTGGTCCAAGGCTCTGTCCATTAAGCTCAGTGCCTCTGACAATAAGTGAGAGGCACTGCAAGCTCATCCTCAGTGTGCTGCAAAGTGTGCCAGCTTGTATTTAAACTGGCAGCTCTGTATGTAGCTTCTAACTGGAGCCCCAAATGTTGACCAGTGGTGGGGTAGGACTTCAGCTACCTACTCCCCAAATTAGGGGTCTCTGTGATTCCAGGTCTCTGAGCTACGACCCTCAAAGTTCAATAATTTTTTTTGTTTTGTTTTTTGCTATTTTTATTTTTTTTGTTCATGGCTCTTCCTCCCCTGACTGCATGTCCCTGTTATAGCCTGACCCTCTACAGACACAATCATCTAAAAGCTGTTCACTGGTATCTCATCCTGCCCAGATATACACAGAGCTTTAATAATCAGAAACAGCAGTCTGATACAGAGGGGTTGGTTTAATAAAACTGGAGAGTGCAATATCTGGTACAGCACTGCAAAGAAGCCAATCAGCTTAAAGGTTTCTTGTCAAAACCTAATTGAACAAGATGAAGTTAAAAGCTATTGTTAGCATGCACAGCTGCACCAGATTTTTCACTCTCCAGTTTTAGTAAATCAACTCAAGCCTTCCATAAGTTTCCTAAAACAAAGATTTAATTATTTGTGTCTGTGTCTCTGTTGCAGACATTGCCTCACTTCCTGTCTGATAAGACCACTGCCACCAGAACAGTAAGTTAGGGGAAATCTCTAACTAAAGCTAATAATAATAATTATTATTATTAGTAGTAGTAGTAGCAGTAGTTTTAATATAAATAGTAGAAGTAATGTTTTGGATTGCACAGTGAGTAAAAAACAGAAACATATTTGGATCAACTGTGGACATCTGGGTTAGCTGTGGGTTTGGGGTTTTTTGACCAAGGATTTTGTTTATTTTTTGTCCATAAGTTAAACTATATGGACATGTGTCTTATTTCAACCTAACTATGAAACTATGTATATAGATCATGTTAGCAACATTAGACTTTGCATATAGAACTCTATTATATTCAGTTAATGATCTTAACATGAACAGTAATTCAATTCAATCATAGCATGGAAAAATTGTATTAACAATGGAATGGAAATGTAATGGAAAAATGGACAATAACATATTCATTAATTTTGTAAATTACACGTTTGGTAAAACACAATTATGTCACACAAAAAAATGTACTCATGACATTTGAAATTTAAATTTACTCTCATAATAATTGCAGTTGTTTTAAATCAGAACAGCACATAGCCATAAAGTTTAACAATACTTTTACTTTAAGGAATGTTATATATTTACAAAACCTTTGTGTTAAGGTTTTGTATTGAACATATACTGTATTATCCTAAGAATATATACATATTGTTGAAATTTTGACTGTAAATTAAAGTATGTGTTTGTATAATGAGAAAAATAATGTATTGAATAGCTGTTTCTAATTATTAACTGACAGTTCAGTTCAACATTCATGTAAGGATAACTGTCAATTAGAAAAACAATCACAGCATTTAATTGTGGAAGTGAACAGACTTTAAATAATATTCTATATTGACAAACCTTATTTATTACATTATTTTATACTTGTTTAGGTAACTGTTTTCCTCTTCAGCATTAATCAGACTATGTAAGTATGAATGATAAGTGTATTTACAAAAGAGTATACTGCTAATGTGACAACTTAATATAATGTGACGTGATAGCAAATTATTACTACTGCAAGCATCGACATACAGCATAAACTTAAATGTAATACATTGTTGTTAGATAAGTCTAATAATTCTATGTAAAGATGCACATGTTAGATTTGTAGTTCAGAGTGTTTGAAGAAATATAATAGTATTACATACTTACACATTTTTAGCCTGTAGATGTTTAATTAAAATCCACATCCTCCATGCTCCTTCCAGTAAAAAGCTCTAGTGTTCTGTTTAACAAAACTCCCAGTACTTTACTGCTTACTATTTTGGGTGTACTGGGTGGTAAACATGGAACACAAGGACTTTTGTGTTTAACATAATAAGCTTTTCTGATGTTCATTCAGCTCATTAGATTGAAATGCAGAAGGCTTCTACAAGCAAAGTTCAAGCTTAAAAAGAAGACTTTGCTTGTGTGTTATACATGTTTGCATGTTGTGAACTGAATGATACTGTCCTCTATTTGACTTTTGTCGCAAAACTACTTGTCTTGCTTTGTGGCATCTCAAAAGTGAACAAACCCAGCACTGACTGCTGTAATTAAGATGAGTACATTATATACAGTTACAGTATATTGTTGTAAGAAATATAAATAATCTACTGTAAATTTGATTAGAAAAGTACAGAGCTGAATTATCTGCATTATTATGTGCATTACCAAGTATAATTTATTTTCAAAGTATTTGTGAAGTGCCATGCACTTTCTCAGGACTGCTATGACACAAATTTACTGAAAGTCTAGCACTCATTACCACTGTCTAATTTTCTCACTTTAGAACTACTCCTCCAAAGCACAGTAGAACCTCGATTTTAACCCTTTCGTGACTAAGCCTATTTTTGGCATTTGGTGTTTACAAGTTAAAATCCATAATTTTGCTAGAAAATTACTTGGAACCCCCAAACATTATATATTGCATTATATATTGCAACAATCGCCGTTTTATTCTCTAGAGTCTCTGCTAAAAAAATATATAATTTTTTTAGCAGAGACTCTAGAGAATAAAACGGAGATTGTTGCAATATTTTATGTCACACTGTATTTGCGCAGTGGTGTTTTAAATGCAACTTTTTGGGAAAAGGGACACTTTCATGAATTTAAAAAAAACGAAACAGTAAAATTAGCCCAAGTTTTTTGCATAATGTAAAAGATAATGTTACACTGAGTAAATAGATACCAAGCATGTCACACTTTATAATTGCACGCACTCGTGGAATGATGACGGTACCTAAAAATCTCAATAGGCGACACTTTAATTATTTTTTTACGGTTACCAGGTTAGCGTTACAGAGGAGGTATAGTGCTAGAATCGTTGCTCTTGCTCTGACGATCGCGGCGATGCCTCACATGTGTGATTTGAACACCGTTTACATATGCGGGCGCGACTTCCGTATGCGTTTTCTTTGCTTTGCGAGCTTGCGGGGACGGCGGGCGCTTTAAAATGTATTTATTTATTTTAAAATGAATAAATAGTTTTTTTTTTTTAAAATAGAAATAAAATGTGATCACTTTTATTGCTGTCACAAGGAATGTAAACATCCCTTGTGACAGTAATAGGTGGTGACAGGTACTCTTTATGGAGTCTGAAAGACCCCCAATCCCTCCTTTTCTTTCTTTTTCAAATATTTTATTGAATATAATGCAATAAAAAGAGTCATACAATAGATTTATAGTTAAGTAGAATGTATAAAAGTGTGAAATGAGGCTTCTCAGTATATTAACAGGAGGTGAATACTATAATAACAGTCATGTAATTTGGGATATATTAGTTTAACACATTTTAGCTAAAGATAAACATGTATAAAGTTTAATAACTGGATTAGATACATAGTAAAAATTGTAGTTTCAAAGTTTAGGGTTGAAGGAGATTTGGTATAATATAGGGTAAAAGAAAGGTTGTTACCAGGAAGGTATAGAGAGGTAAGTAGATAATTCAGGGCCAAGATCCAACCATGTGGCTTGGTTATTCCCTGAATAAAAGATACTTAATTAAACCATCCCTAAAATCTCCTCTATAGTAATAACATTAGGAAATATATAACTCATTAATTTAGCTTGTACCTCTATATATAGTAAAAGGAGAGGGTGTGGGGAAAGCAAGGGTGGGGGGAGCATATATAAGGGTTGTGGAGGGAGGAGACCACTCCGAAAGAAAATGGTATGTTAATAAATTCTACATGTAACATAGGGCGTAAGATATATGTTTGATTAGTTGTTTCATGAGAATATAAGAGATTGGCCTAGTAGTGTTCAATCCAAGGAAGCCATAATGATTCGAACATG
Source organism: Lithobates pipiens (assembly GCF_037356315.1). Lineage (NCBI taxonomy): Eukaryota > Metazoa > Chordata > Amphibia > Anura > Ranidae > Lithobates > Lithobates pipiens. The sequence goes on along the minus strand of NW_027507764.1, from coordinate 396,196,389 downwards.
GGAACTTTATCTAGTACGGTTGCCTCTATTTTAGCATGAATCATGGCTTGCGTTACTCTATGTTTGAATGATACCATGCATAAAGTGGGTGTTTTCCAGGCTTTTGCAATATTTTGTTTGGCAGCCGTGGTTATCGATAATAGAAGTTTAAATTGGTGGTGAGTTAAAGTTTGAGGTTTATTATTCAGGAGTGCTACCGTAGGGTCTGGTTCTACTGTGGTTTTGAAAATGATAGAAAGAATTTTGATTATTTCTGACCAAAAAGCTCTGACTATGGGACAATCCCACCAAATGTGTAAGTGTGTGCCTAAGTCAGCACATCCTCGAAAGCAGTTATCTGGGTATTGCGGGAGGAATTTTGAAATCCTAGCAGGTACTAAGTACCATCTAGAAAGCACCTTATAGTTAGTTTCTGAAGCTACTATATTCGGGGAGGCCGATCTAGTAGCCTGCCATATGTAAGTCCAGCTTAGTTTGTCTGGTTGAAGATTTAAATCATTTTCCCATTTAGATGTATAGGTTAGAGGGGAAGAGGTTGTATGCGATAATAGTTGGTTGTACAGATTTGAAATGAGCCCTCGTTTGTGAGGATCAGATTTGCAAGCTTGTTCAAAGAAAGTGAAGCTTGGGGCAGATGGATTTGAAGGAGTGTTTTGGATTAGAAATTGTTTTATTTGTAAGTAACTAAATGTTTCTTTTTGAGGTATAGCATGTGTTTTTTGTAATGCAGCAAAAGGGGTAATAGAAGAGGATTCATAAAAGTGATGAGAACGGGTTAATTCTGCATTTGACCAAGTAAGGAAAGATGATGGAGAAGTCCAGGCAGGATAGAAAGATGGGTTATTAAGGAAGGAAAGAAGGGGGTTATGTTCGGATCGGAGACCAAAACGAGCTCTTAGTCTGTACCAAATTAAAAGGCTATGCATAGTAATAGGGTTAGTAATTGCTCGGCGTTGTGCTGGTGGGAGCCAAAGAAGGTTTGCAGTTGATAAAGGATCACATTCTACTGATTCAATTATAACCCAAAGGGGAATTTCTTTTGTAGTGTGGTATTTAGGTAACATGGCTAATTGGGCAGTATAATAATCCAATCCCTCCTTTACACTTCAAAGTATTCAGATCGCTGAACCGTGTTTACTATTAGGAGACTGGAACGAAGCCGATTACCGAAGCCGATGGGCTACCTATTGAAGACATGCACTCCCATTGCAGCCTACTGTTCACCATCTGATCTACATGGGTATAGCCCCCTCAGTTCCCGGGCGGGATATTCTTAGCCTACCCCTTGCTATTCACATCATATGTGTACAGTCTAAATCTATCAGTAAATCAATTTCTGAAGGTTATCATTATTTGCCTGTTTCTCCAAATATTATATACTTTTTATTGGCAGTTGGTGACCACTTAGCTATAATGTTGCTTATACATATGCCTTTCTTATGCCCTGTACACAAGGTTAGAAATTCCAATGGAAAAGGTCCGATTGGATTATATTGTCGGAAAATCCAATTGTGTGTCGGCTCTATCAGACTTTTTCTACCAGAAATTCCAACAGAAAAAATTTGAGAGAAGGATCTCAAATTTTCTGACAAAAAATGTTGTCCGATCGTTTGTAGAGAATTCCGATTGGACAAAGTGCCATGCATGCTCAGATCAAATTACGAGACCAAAGCTATTGGCTACTAGCCTCAACATAGCCCAGTTGTAACAAACGAACGTCATCACGTTCCGAACGATCGGATTTTCCGACAACTTTGTCCGACCGTGTGTATGCAATACCAGTTTAGGATAAAATCCGTCTGAAAAAATCAGATGGATTTTGTTGTCGGAATGTCTGACCATGTGTACAAGGCATTATAGATACACAGATTGCACCCGCTCCTGAGGAAGTTAATTCTTTCACGAAATGCGCAAAGCATTAGGATGCAATCTTGACTGTATCTATCATGAATTCAGTTAACTACCAATCACCATAGGTCATCAATTCAATAATGTTCAGTAGCTATCCCTATTTTGGCATTATTTTGTGTCTGTATAGTTTCTACTAGTACACAACTTATGAATGTTATGGTTTCAATGCTATGCTGCTGTGTGCAACTATCTGACCCATGCTTTTCATTTTGTATCATTTTTTGGCTGGAATGTACTCTAAATAAACGTTTGTTCTTATATTTTTTGTTATTTATGCTTATACAATAGATATACTGTATATGTACCTTTTCTACCAGTGGATATATGCCTAATATAAAGTCCCATGTTTGTTCCCCTCTTCATATGTATCGCATATAGGAATAGAGGTATGCTACCATATTGCCTCATATAAAGTCCCAAACCCTTCCTCCCATTGTTCATAACATGTTTATTATTAAAAAAATAAAAATAAAATAACAAATGTTACAATCACTTTAATTCTATATTTGCAGTGCAAAGTGTCAGAGGTCACACTGATACAAATCTACAGTATAAGGGCCTTTAGAAGGCATTATAAAATAGCCTCTGTTCATTATGCAATTCCATATACAGTATTTTACTGAGTTATATACACTTACTTGCTATCTTGAATCTAAATCATTATAATTCTATATATTCTAAAATATTTATCTCTCTCCATTCGCATCAGATGGGGATACTTTGCACTGCTACAGCTGTACCTTTCTCCATCTGAGCTCTGACGAAAAAAGAAAAAAAAATCCACTTCTTTTGCCTACTGCCTCATGTATCACATAAATGTGACTGTAATCATGTCTCAGAATAGATGCACGTTCTGTTCATAGATATGGAACAACTGTTCTTTCTTTGTTACCCAGCTAAAAGCAGGGAAAAAAAATAAATTCTAAAGCAATAAACACCATACACATTATATGTGGATGAATTATGATGATTAGTTCACTGTCTAGAGATGTGGCTCTGGTTGCACCTTCCCTGCTTATACACCAAAGGTCATGCACAGTCTACCTGTCTATCAACCTGATCAAACAAGATGCTTAGAGCAACATTATGATGGCCATAAGGGATTTTCAAGAGTCTCTTTCATTTTAATGACACTTCTATTATCATCTCATATAACTAATGCATCAGTTACATTTTTTTTCAATAAGCATTCTTGAAAACAAGCCCACATACTGTATATAACTGGTCATCAAAGCAGCAGTTCATTAACAAAATAATAATGTTGTATAGGGTGAATAAACTAAAATTGTATAAACATAAGTTTATATCCTTGTAAATGTTAAAGTAGAACTATTGCCAAAACTTTTTTTTTCATTTTGGATAGAGCAAGGAACGGTTATAACCCTTTTCAGATATTTTTTTCACCATCTGTGTCCCAATGCTGAGATTTCCTTTTCCTTCCTGTTTTATAGCCAAACAGGAAGTGAGAGGAAATCCTTGCAAAATGAAGGGGATCCGTTAGGGACCCCCAGGTCACCAGATCTAGTGTCCCAATTGGAAGATTTCCCCTCTATTACTTTTCTGGGGACAACCCAAAATGTGGGATTTTCTTTTACTTTTGCTTTTAATGATAATGGTAAATAGGACAAATAGAGAGGTTGAATATCCTTAATGGGGGCACAGACAACAATAAATATATTTTCTAATCCATCTCCACTCTATCCAAAACTAAATAAAAGTGTTGCCTTTAGTTATACTTTAAGTATATTATGAAAATCATTGTTTCTTAAAAAAAAATTTGGGACCGTTCCAAGGATAACTTAAAGTGATTGTACACTCTCGTTTTTTTTTTGTTAAAAATACCAGCCTGTATCCTCCTCTTCTTGGATCCCTCTTCAGTGCACCTGGTCCCTCCCTCTTGTTGAGTGCAACAACAGCAAGCAGTTTACAGCGGCCCAACACCCTCCCTCTTTCTCTTTTCATTGGCTGACTGACTGATTGACAGCACCAGGAGCCAATGGTGCTGTGCTGCTATCTCAGCCAATGAGAAGGGGAGTCCCGGCCAGCAGAGACACTCCTGCTATATTGCTGGATAGAGATTGGGCTCAGGTAAGTATTAGGGGGGCTGAGGGGGGCGGTTGCACACAGAAGTTTCTTTATCTTACTTAAGGATGAGCCGAACACCCCCCCTGTTCGGTTCGCACCAGAACCTGCGAACAGACCTAAACTTTGTGTGAACTTTAGAACCCTATTAAAGTCTATGGGATTCGAACATTCACAATCTAAAGTGCTAATTTTAAAGGCTAATATGCAAGTTACTCTCCTAAAAAGTGTTTGGGGACCTGGGTCCTGCCCCAGGGGACATGGATCAATGCAAAAAAGAGTTTTAAAAATGGCCGTTTTTTCGGGAGCAGTGATTTTAATAATGATTAAAGTGAAACAATAAAAGTGTAATATTCCTTTAAATTTCGTACCTGGGAGGTGTCTATAGTATGCCTGTGAAGGGGCGCATGTTTCCCGTGCTTAGAACTGTCCCTGCACAAAGTGTCATTTCGCAAGGAAAAAAAGTCTTTTAAAATCACTCCCGAAAAAACGTCAGTTTTTAAAACTTTTTTTTGCATTGATCCATGTCCCCGGGGCAGGACCCAGGTCCCCAAACACTTTTTAGGACAGTAACTTGCATATTAGCCTTTAAAATAAGCACTTTAGATTTCTCCCATAGACTTGTACAGGGTGTTCCGGCTTTTCGAATTTGCCGCAAACAGCCCAAATTGTTCACTGTTCGCTGAACAGGCAGACAGTTAATGTTCGAGTCGAACTTGAAGCTAATCCCTAATCTTAATGCATAGAATGCACTAAGATAAAAAAAAAACCTTCTAACTTTACAATCACTTTATTATTTAAAAGCTAAGTTAGTGTTTATTTTTCCCAGCACAGTTTTGCTTTCTATTAAAAATACTAGTGGGAGATTCTGCCTCCAGTAAGGCTTCTCCTCCTTTTCCTGTTCCACTCTCTACCATTTCCACTCTATTGGACAATTAGACTAACAAATAGTGATGGACGAACTTCCGACGGGACGTTTCGCGAACGCGAAATGCGAACGGACCCAAACGTTCGCGAAACCGACCGTTCGCCGCGGGCCCCATTGACTTCAATGGGAGGCGAACTTTGCAAACCTTCATGTCGAATTTGCGGCCACGTGGTAATTATTAGGGGGTAAAACGTAGTCCCACCATCTGGACAATGACATAATACATGTATGAGGTGAATTTGGGATCGATAACTACAAGCATTTTTATTTTATTTGGGAAATTGTTCTAACAATTCAGGACTATGGAGCTAATGAAGGCAATGGAGGAGAGGGAAGGTCAGGGACCAGGGTAGGCAAAGAAGAGGGTGCAGGAGATGATCACCAGCAGCGTGACATACCGGAATGACACATGCACCGTAATACAGAGCACTGACAGCAGCACCGTGACATACAGAGCGCTGACAGCAGCACCGTGACATACAGCGCTGACAGCAGCACCGTGACATACAGCGCTGACAGCAGCACCGTGACATACAGCGCTGACAGCAGCACCGTGACATACAGCGCTGACAGCAGCACCGTGACATACAGCGCTGACAGCAGCACCGTGACATACAGCGCTGACAGCAGCACCGTGACATACAGCGCTGACAGCAGCACCGTGACATACAGCGCTGACAGCAGCACCGTGACATACAGCGCTGACAGCAGCACCGTGACATACAGCGCTGACAGCAGCACCGTGACATACAGCGCTGACAGCAGCACCGTGACATACAGCACTGACAGCAGCACCGTAAGCAGCCCCAGGAGGAAGTCAGCACAGCACAGGGATGGTGTGATCCCCTCATAATAAGAACCCCCAGGAGGAAGTCAGCACAGCACAGGGATAGTGTGATCCCTTCATAATAAGAACCCCCAGGAGGAAGTCAGCACAGCACAGGGATATCATAAGCAGCCCCAGTAGAAATATGACACCGCTCAACCTCTTCAAAGAGGAGGGTAGGGGCATATAGTACGGTGTGCTTTTTTGGGTCAAGGAAGTGAGCCAAATGAATTAAGAAGGTCTGTGTGCTTGATTAAAAAAAATAGTTTATAGACATATACATGGTCTACTGGTCACATGTGTTGAATTCCTCCGAGATCCATGCCTCATTCATTTTTAGAAATGTGAGGTAGTTAACACTGTGGTGAGCTAGGCGAGTACGCTTATCGGTCACAATCCCCCCTGCTGCGCTGAACGTCCTTTCGGACAGGACACTGGATGAGGGGCAAGCCAACAGTTCGATTGCAAATTGGGCAAGCTCTGGCCAGAGGTCAAGCCTGCCCACCCAGTAGTCTAGGGGTTCATCACTCCTCAGAGCGTCCACATCGGCCGTTAACCCAATGTAGTCGGACACCTGACGGTCTAGGCGTTCCCTGATGCTGGATCCGGATGACACCTGTCGATGGGTCGGCTGAAAGAATGACCTCATATCCGAAGTCACCAACACATCTTCAAACCGGCCTCTTCTTGCAGGCGCTGTTGGATTGGTACCCGCAAATCCTTCTCTGGGAGTGGGAATTGCTCCTCTGCCAGCGCACGCAAAAGCAGAATGCAGCATTTCTCGAAGCAAGGCCTGGAAGTGCTGCATTCTGACAGCCCTCTGCGACGGCGGTAACATTTCCGCCATTTTGTGTTTGTACCGGGGGTCTAAGTACGTTGCCACCCAGTACTGGTCCTTGACCCTCATGCTTTTTATACGGGGGTCCCTATTAAAACACTGGAGCATGAAGGCCCCCATTTGCACTAAAGTGGAAGCGGTGTGGTGGCCTGGCTCCTGCTCATCATCCAGGATAATGTCGTCCTCTTCATTCTCCTCTCCCCATCCTCGCACAACAGGGATCCCAGAAAGGTTTAAAGCATGCTCTTCTTGCTCCTGCTCATCCGCCCCGGCACCATCCTCCTCTGACTCCTCATCAGACTCCTGTTGTTGACTTGTCTCAGATAGAGTAGCCCCCCCTGGGAATTCATCCAGCATTGCGACTTCCTCATCTTCCCGCTCCTGCTCCTCCACAGCCTGATCAATGACACGACGCAATGCACGCTCCAGAAAGAAGGCATAAGGTACCATGTCACTGATGGCGCCATGGCTGCGACTGACCAGTTTGGTGATCTCCTCAAATGGCCGCAGAAGTCTGCATGTGTCGCGCATGAGCAGCCACTGGCGCGGTGAAAAAAAACCCAGCTCCCCAGAACCGTTTCTTTCGCAGAGTTCATACAGGTAGACGTTAACTGCACGTTTCTGCTGGAGCAGCCTATCAAGCATATAGAAGGTTGAGTTCCATCGCGTCGGGCAATCGCAAATAAGACGTCTGACCGGCAGATGGTGTCGCCGCTGAATGTCAGCAAGGCGAGCCATGGCCGTGTAAGATCTTCTGAAATGGGCCGAGATTTTCCTTGCCTGCCGCAAGATGTCCTGGACCCCAGGGTATTTGACAAGGAATCGCTGCACGACCAAGTTTAAGACGTGTGCCATGCACGGCACGTGCGTGATTTTGCCCTGTTTCAATGCGCTAAGCAGATTGGCACCGTTGTCACACACCACTTTACCAACTGTCAAATTGAGCGGTGTTAGCCACTCATCTGCCTGTGAACGCAAAGCTGAAAGGAGTGCCGGGCCAGTGTGGCTCTTTGCTTCCAGGCACAACAGACGCAGCACGGCATGGCAACGTCTCACCTGGCATGTGGAATAGGTTCTGGGGAGCTTGGGCGGTGCAGTGGAAGAGACGCTAGCAGCGGAAAAGGAGGAGGCAGCTGAGGAGGAGAGGGAGGAGGATGGAGTAGGAGGAGGAGAAGAAGAGTCAGGCCTGCATGCAATCCGTGGCGGTAAAACCAAATCTACACGGGTGCCACGGGTTACATGCTTGACGGCCGTCAGAAGGTTCACCCAGTGGGCAGTAAAACTGATATACCTTCCCTGCCCGTGTTTGCTAGACCACGTGTCTGTGGTCAGATGTATCTTGGCACCGACACTGTGTGCCAGAGATACATTCACTTGCCGCTGAACATGGCCATATAGCTCTGGGATGCCCTTCTCTGAGAAATACTTCCTTCCTGGGACCTTCCATTGTGGTGTTCCAATGGCCACAAATTTGCGAAAGGCCTCCGAGTCCACCAGTTTATATGGCAGTAGTTGGCGGGCTATGAGTTCTGACAAGCCAGCCGCCAACCGTTGGGCAAGAGGGTTATCCGGCGTCATCATTTTTTTACGCTCAAACATTAGGCCCACGGAAGCCTGCCTTTTTGCAGAAAAATGTGAGCTTGGCGTGATGGAAGGTGGAGTGGAGGACAATTGTGAGGAGAGAGGAGAAGGAGAAGTAGAAGACGAGGCTGGACGGTGAGAGCCTGCAGTGTGGCTTTGTGTGTTCCGTTGCTCCCACTGGGCTCGGTGATGGCTGCTCATGTGCCTTCTTAAGGCGGTCGTCCCTAGGTGAGTATTGGGCTTACCGCGACTAACGCGTTGACTGCAAAGATTGCAGATGGCAACGCTATTGTCAGCAGCGGACACGTTAAAAAAAGCCCACACTGCGGAGCCATGTGCCGGTGTCCTGGGAGCGCCAGATGTGACCGTACATGGTCGATGACTCGCTCCTGATACATTTGCAGTCTGCTTTGTCCCTGCTGTGCAATGTAAGTCATTGCTGCTTCTCCTCCCTATCTGCTGGTCCATATCTCCCTCTGAACTCCCCTCCTCTTCCTCTCTTGTGGGCACCCACGTGACATCACTAGACACGTCATCATCAACGTCACCTTCCCCACCGCTATAAGTAGAGTAGGCAGCAACACCGGGGACCAACCTCCTCCTTGGGCTGATCTGGGTACTGGCGTCAGACTGCTGAGTAGCGCTTGTTGCTACCTCCTCTTCCTGATCCAATACCAAGAGTGGCTGCGCATCAGAAATGTCCTCTTGATATGGATCGGAAAATAATTCCAGTGACTCAAGCGGAAGGTATGTGGTGGTGGTGGTGGTGGTCGTGTTGTTGGTGGTAGTGTCTTTGGGGGTGCACATAGCAGAGAGTGAAGAAGAGGGTGCAGATCGAGAGGATGAGGAGGGTGCAGAAGAGTAAGGCTGAGCGAGCCACTCAACCAAGTCTGGTGCATCCTTTAAAGTAATTGAACGCACCTTCTGCAACTTCCCACTTTGGCTCAAGCCTGTTGCTCCTGCCCTACCCCTACCACCCCTGCGGAAGGGCCTGCCTCTTCCTCTGCATGTCATTTTTTAAATGACCCTGTGACAAAACTCTTAGTCCCTATACCGCTGAAGGACTGCTGCAGTATAGGTGAGCGGTCAGCAGTGGTGCACGTCAACCCTATCTATTGTGGACCTATAGCGGTCCTTACAGAACAGCAGACTGTACCGCACTCAAGCCTATGTACCGTAGCACCCTATACCAAGTTACCAGTCCTTATAAGAACTTTTGTGGACCAAGCAGGTTGTGTATTAGTGTTTAGCAGACTGTACGTCAGTCCCTATACCGCTGAAGGACTGCTGCAGTATAGGGCAGCGGTCAGCAGTGGTGCACGTCAACCCTATCTATTGTGGACCGATAGCGGTCCTTACAGAACAGCAGACTGTATCGCACTCAAGCCTATGTACCGTAGCACCCTATACCAAGTTACCAGTCCTTATAAGAACTTTTGTGGACCAAGCAGGTTGTGTATTAGTGTTTAGCAGACTGTACGTCAGTCCCTATACCGCTGAAGGACTGCTGCAGTATAGGGCAGCGGTCAGCAGTGGTGCACGTCAACCCTATCTATTGTGGACCGATAGCGGTCCTTACAGAACAGCAGACTGTACCGCACTCAAGCCTATGTACCGTAGCACCCTATACCAAGTTACCAGTCCTTATAAGAACTTTTGTGGAACAAGCAGGTTGTGTGTTAGTGATTAGCAGACTGTACGTCAGTCCCTATACCGCTGAAGGACTGCTGCAGTATAGGTGAGCGGTCAGCAGTGGTGCACGTCAACCCTATCTATTGTGGACCGATAGCGGTCCTTACAGAACAGCAGACTGTACCGCACTCAAGCCTATGTACCGTAGCACCCTATACCAAGTTACCAGTCCTTATAAGAACTTTTGTGGACCAAGCAGGTTGTGTATTAGTGTTTAGCAGACTGTACGTCAGTCCCTATACCGCTGAAGGACTGCTGCAGTATAGGGCAGCGGTCAGCAGTGGTGCACGTCAACCCTATCTATTGTGGACCGATAGCGGTCCTTACAGAACAGCAGACTGTACCGCACTCAAGCCTATGTACCGTAGCACCCTATACCAAGTTACCAGTCCTTATAAGAACTTTTGTGGACCAAGCAGGTTGTGTATTAGTGTTTAGCAGACTGTACGTCAGTCCCTATACCGCTGAAGGACTGCTGCAGTATAGGGCAGCGGTCAGCAGTGGTGCACGTCAACCCTATCTATTGTGGACCGATAGCGGTCCTTACAGAACAGCAGACTGTACCGCACTCAAGCCTATGTACCGTAGCACCCTATACCAAGTTACCAGTCCTTATAAGAACTTTTGTGGAACAAGCAGGTTGTGTGTTAGTGATTAGCAGACTGTACGTCAGTCCCTATACCGCTGAAGGACTGCTGCAGTATAGGGCAGCGGTCAGCAGTGGTGCACGTCAACCCTATCTATTGTGGACCGATAGCGGTCCTTACAGAACAGCAGACTGTACCGCACTCAAGCCTATGTACCGTAGCACCCTATACCAAGTTACCAGTCCTTATAAGAACTTTTGTGGAACAAGCAGGTTGTGTGTTAGTGATTAGCAGACTGTACGTCAGTCCCTATACCGCTGAAGGACTGCTGCAGTATAGGTGAGCGGTCAGCAGTGGTGCACGTCAACCCTATCTATTGTGGACCGATAGCGGTCCTTACAGAACAGCAGACTGTACCGCACTCAAGCCTATGTACCGTAGCACCCTATACCAAGTTACCAGTCCTTATAAGAACTTTTGTGGACCAAGCAGGTTGTGTATTCGTGTTTAGCAGACTGTACGTCAGTCCCTATACCGCTGAAGGACTGCTGCAGTATAGGGCAGCGGTCAGCAGTGGTGCACGTCAACCCTATCTATTGTGGACCGATAGCGGTCCTTACAGAACAGCAGACTGTACCGCACTCAAGCCTATGTACCGTAGCACCCTATACCAAGTTACCAGTCCTTATAAGAACTTTTGTGGACCAAGCAGGTTGTGTATTAGTGTTTAGCAGACTGTACGTCAGTCCCTATACCGCTGAAGGACTGCTGCAGTATAGGGCAGCGGTCAGCAGTGGTGCACGTCAACCCTATCTATTGTGGACCGATAGCGGTCCTTACAGAACAGCAGACTGTACCGCACTCAAGCCTATGTACCGTAGCACCCTATACCAAGTTACCAGTCCTTATAAGAACTTTTGTGGAACAAGCAGGTTGTGTGTTAGTGATTAGCAGACTGTACGTCAGTCCCTATACCGCTGAAGGACTGCTGCAGTATAGGTGAGCGGTCAGCAGTGGTGCACGTCAACCCTATCTATTGTGGACCGATAGCGGTCCTTACAGAACAGCAGACTGTACCGCACTCAAGCCTATGTACCGTAGCACCCTATACCAAGTTACCAGTCCTTATAAGAACTTTTGTGGACCAAGCAGGTTGTGTATTAGTGTTTAGCAGACTGTACGTCAGTCCCTATACCGCTGAAGGACTGCTGCAGTATAGGTGAGCGGTCAGCAGTGGTGCACGTCAACCCTATCTATTGTGGACCGATAGCGGTCCTTACAGAACAGCAGACTGTACCGCACTCAAGCCTATGTACCGTAGCACCCTATACCAAGTTACCAGTCCTTATAAGAACTTTTGTGGACCAAGCAGGTTGTGTATTAGTGTTTAGCAGACTGTACGTCAGTCCCTATACCGCTGAAGGACTGCTGCAGTATAGGGCAGCGGTCAGCAGTGGTGCACGTCAACCCTATCTATTGTGGACCGATAGCGGTCCTTACAGAACAGCAGACTGTACCGCACTCAAGCCTATGTACCGTAGCACCCTATACCAAGTTACCAGTCCTTATAAGAACTTTTGTGGAACAAGCAGGTTGTGTGTTAGTGATTAGCAGACTGTACGTCAGTCCCTATACCGCTGAAGGACTGCTGCAGTATAGGGCAGCGGTCAGCAGTGGTGCACGTCAACCCTATCTATTGTGGACCGATAGCGGTCCTTACAGAACAGCAGACTGTACCGCACTCAAGCCTATGTACCGTAGCACCCTATACCAAGTTACCAGTCCTTATAAGAACTTTTGTGGAACAAGTGAGTTGTGAATGTTTAGCAGACTGCAGCAGAAGGGCAGCAGTCAAGTATAATATCCTTTCTATATTTGGAAGAAAGAATATTATACATGTACAAGCCTATTACTGTACCACTGATACCAGTCCTGAAAAGAACCTTTGTGGAACTAATAATAACAGCAAGTCTTTAAAATTACCCTCACTGCCTGACAACACTGCTTCCTTCCTGTCCCTATACAAATTGGCAAAAAAAGAGAACGATTAGTGGTTACTGGAACAGCTCTTTTGTGGACCTTGATAGTAACAGCTAATGATGATGATGATGATGATGATGATGAAAGACTAATCTGGCTGTCCCTGTAGCATACACCGTCCTTTCCCTTTCTCTAAACTAACAAAAGACACTCAGGCTGCTGCAAGAATCAGCAGCACAGCAAACCTATCAACACCTAACACCTATACCAGTCCTGAAAAGAACTTTTGTGTACCAAATAGCTAGTGGTTTATCTCTCCCTACTCCACACAGGAACCTGTCCCTATCTTAACAGAAGAAAGAATGTAAAATGGCCACCGGATCGGGTGTATTTATAGGTTAGGGGGAATGTACAAGTGTCCATGTGCTGTCATGTCTCAATTGGCTGTCCTGTATCACATGATAAACGTGTCACCAAAGGTTAAAGTTCTTGTATACATTAAACACGTAAGTCCGCCGCGGCGAACGACGGAAAAAGGCGTTCGAACGTGCGGACCGCGAATGTCGGAAATTCGCCGCGAAACGACCGCCGGGCGAACCGTTCGGCCATCACTACTAACAAAGGTACTATGCAAACCCCCGATCAAGCCCATGATCCATTGAAATGCTTGATATACCTCTTCTGTCCCTGGCCATCACAACATATTAAAACTGACCACTCTTGCCTAACCTGCTCTGGTATTACCAAGCCACCCAGCTGGCCTAGATTTCAGTCATCTACTACTAAGTGGCCAAACCCGATTGGGTGCACATGAAAAAACAGGCAGTGCTGCACTTCACATTGGACTACCCAATGTGGTTTCACCCTAAATAAACTCCCATTGATTCTAGCTCCAACACTCTCACTCATTTGCCTTATGGGATGGTCTCAAGGGCAACAGTCTTGCGGGTGAATGCGCATGCGCAGACCTGATACCGGCCTACCTACAAGAATGGGCATAGGGCAGCGCTGTTTGATCTGCAGCTTTTGTCTGATCTGCAGCTTTCCCCCGTATCCTGTTTCCATGCCTGTCCTTGATCTCATTTTGAACCGGCTTCCTGACCATTCTGATTCCCTCCAATCCTGACCCTGGCTTGCCTTTTGACCTTGATTTACCTTCATCTACATGATTATCTGTTGCCAGACCTCTGAACCCTGACCATTCATTGCTTGCTGTCTCTGATGATTCTGATCTCCCATGTATGACCTGGCTTGTCTGACTCTGCACCGGTCTCCCCAGTTTCCAGCATCTTTAGCATACCCGCATCCACAACATGCCTGCACCCACAGCAGATCAGCACCCTCTACCACTTTTGCCACTGGCTTCTCTTATCTGACAACAAATGGGGAAGGTCGATGGCATACCTAACCATGCTCTTGCGGTCGCTGTTGCAACCTCAGTGGTCCTTGAATCGGGGCTGTATGAGAGGCCTTCTTCTGCTTGTCAGGCTCTACCAGAAGGTACGTGACAGCAACTCTGAGGTCGTCTCTCATATACATCCTCTTGCCCACCTCTTCCACAATCCCCAATTTTCCCCAGGCACGAATATCAAGGCTTTTCAATGGTGGCTGAACAAGGGGTTGTATAGGATTGATGACTTCTTCAAATCCACAGAACCCCACACCCTCAATCACTGTATCGGTAAACTGGAAATGCCAATGTCTGAAAATTTTAGATTTCTTCAAATCTCACAGTTCTTGCAATTCATGTAGTCAATTAAACCCTCACCACTCAGCATTACATCATATGAACAATGGTATAATCAGGCTATGGAGAAAAGAAGAGGGATTACGATGATTTAGGAGTCACTCTCCATAGTACACTCTCAACCTAGCTACATGATGGCCTGGAAGAAGGACATCTCACAAAAGTGGGATTTGGATACTTGGCATGGAGCTGTCGCATGTGCATATCAAGAAATACTAAATACCTCCCTGATTGAGGCAGGCCTGAAAGTCCTGACATGGCGGTATCTAGTCCATTTTAGTTTAGCAAACTTTTACCCTTCGACCTCCCCTATCTGTTTTAGAGGGTTTGCACACATGAGCTCAATGCTACACATATGGTGGGACTGCCTCAAAATGAGAGGGTTCTGGGACAGGATCTTCTCAATGATATGAAAAGTTTCAGGGCTCAGTCCCCTCACAGAGCATTATTGAACTTCAACCTCGGGAACCCCTAGATAAGAACGATGAGTTACAAGGCAGAGGAGGTAAACAGTAAGCCCAAGAAAACCAGCAGCTCCTTCGGGGGTCAGTGCTACATATATATTTTATACTCTGCATCCAGTAAGTGTAGCCTATATCTACATTCTACAGTGCATTCCGTGGGGTACTATTTCTAATCTACTTCACTATTTGATATATACAGTATCTCACAAAAGTGAGTACACTCCTCACATTTTTGTAAATATTTTATTATATCTTTTCATGTGACAACAATGAAGAAATTGCATTTTTTTTAACAATGTAAAGTAGTGAGTGTACAGCTTGTACAACAGTTCAAATTAGCTGTCCCCTCAAAATAACTCAACACACAGCCATTAATGTCTAAACCGCTAGAAAAAAAAAAGTGAGTACACCCCTAAGTGAAAATATCCAAATTGTGCCCAAAGTGTCAATATTTTGTGTGGCCACCATTATTTGCCATCACTGCATTAACCCTCTTGGGCATGGAGTTCACCAGAGCTTCACAGGTTGCAGCTAGAATCCTCTTCCACTACTCCATTACGACATCACGGAGCTGGTGGATGTTAGAGACCTGGCACTCCTCCACTTTCTATTTAAGGATGCCCCACAGATGCTCTATAGGTTTAGGTCTGAAGACATGCTTGGCCAGTCCATCACCTTTACCTCAGCTTCTTTAGCAAGGCAGTGGTCATCTTGGAGGTGTGTTTGAGGTCCTTATCATGTTGGAATATTTCCCTGTGGACCAGTTTCTGAAGGGAGGGGATCATGCTTTGCTTCAGTAAGTCACAGTACTTGTTGGCATTCATGGTTCCCTCAATGAACTGTAGCTCTCTAGTGCTGGCAGCACTCATGCAGCCCCCGACCATGCCACTCCCACCACCATGCTTGACTGTAGGCAAGATACACCTCTCTTTGTACTTCTCACCTGGTTGCCACCACACGCGCTTGACACCATCTCAACCAAATAAATGTATCTTGGTCTCATCAGACCACAGGACATGGTTCCAGTAATACATGTCCTTACATGTCCTTAGTCTGCTTGTCTTCAGCAAACTGTTTGCGGGCTTTCTTGTGCATCATTTTTAGAAGAGGCTTCCCTCTGGGATGACAGCCATGCAGACCAATTTGATGCAGTGTGTGGCGTATGGTCTGAGAATGGACAGGCTGACCCCACCCCTTCAACCTCTGCAGCAAAGTGTCATTTATTCAGTGTTGTCACATGAAAAGATCTAATAAAATATTTACAAAAATGTGAGGATTGTACTCACTTTTGTGAGATACTGTATATACAGTATATATACGCTGAAGCATCCAGTCAGTGCAGCCGCCTAGATCTGCATTCTACAGTGCATTCTGTGGTGTCAAGCAGGCTCTGTGTCTACAGTCAACAGTGCTGGTCATGGACATGGTGCATCCTCTGCAGGTGGCAGAGGGGTATGTATGTCCTTTTTTTCTGCTACTGGGGCAGGGGCAGAAAAATCAAGCCTTTGGTGGTGATGGTGCCACAATACTGTAACCCCTCACAGATACTTTTGTTTGTCAGAGGAACGGGCCCACCTTGGTGCAGAGGACTGAAAAATAGTTTAAAGTCATCGGCCAGACGGCCACCTTCTCCACCACTCTTCCTCTGACCAAATGAAGGCAGGATGTGTTTTGCAACCTTACCCTTGTAATGTGGATCAAGAAGGGTTGCCAGCCAGTAATGATCCCTCTCTTTGATACCACAAATCCAGAATGAGGGAGGCCATGCAGCGTAAGTTTGTAGAGGCATTATATTCTGAGTCCTTGGGGTCACTAAGGATCACATCATCCGTAACTACTGCCTCCCATCCAAGTACAACTACTTGGACTGAAAACCATCCCTTGAAGACTGCTGCTGAGTGTTATCTTCCACATCCATGATGACACAATCCTCCTCCTCCTCTTCTTCCTGTGTGTTTAGTGGGCCTGCAGGAATACTATCTGGATAAAGGGGGCCTTGAGAGGTAAGGAAGTCCTCTAATTCCTCCCACTGTTCTGCCTCAAGTGCCCTGTCCAATATTCCACAAAGTGTGTGGTCCAACAGGAAGACAAGAGGGACAGTATCACTGATGCATGCATTGCCGCTGCTCACCATTCTTGTGGCCTCCTCAAATGGTGACAGGACAGTGAATGCATCCTTGATCAATAGCCACTGGCATGGCAAAATGAAGCCAAGCTCCTCTGACCCTCTCCTGGTGCCATACTCACACAGGTACTCATTGATGGCTCTCTACTGCGTGTGCAGCCGCTGCAGAATTTCCAACATTGAGCTCCACCTGGTGGACATGTGGCAAATGAGACGGTTGGTGAGCAGGTTGCATTCCCTTTGAATGTCAGTCAGCCGAGCACTGGCATTGTATGGCCGACAGAAATAACCACAGACTTTTCTGGCCTGCCTCAGGAGATCTTGTAAGCCTGGGTACCTGCTCAAGAACCTCTGCACTACTAAATTTAGGACGTGTGCCAAACATGGAACATGGGTCAAGTGTCCCTGTCGGAGGGTAGAGAGAAGGCTTGTGCAATTGTCGCATACAACCATTCCTGACTGAAGCTGGCGTGGCATCAACCACCTCTGAGCCCACCCCTGCAGAGCTGACAGAATCTCTGCCCCAGTGTGGCTCCTGTCCCCTAAGCAGACCAACTCAAGCACCACATGGCATCTTTTTGCCTGAGTGCTTGCGTAGCCCCTTGAAAGCTTACAGAGCACTGCTGGTTCAAAGTACAAATCTGCAGAAGAGGCCATAGAGGAATAAGAGGAAAAGGGGGTGGAGGAGAGAGCTGTGGCAGAATCACCACTAGCATTTTAGAGGCATGGTGGTGGAACAAGATCCAACAATACTGAACCCTGTCCTGTATCCTTCCCAGCTGCCAGCAGAGTTACCCAGTGTGCCATGAAGGAAAGGTAACATCCCTGTTCATGCCTACTAGACCATGAGTCAGCGGTAATATGAACCTTACTGCTGACCGCTCTGTCCAACGAGGCCAAAACATTGCCTTCCATTTGCTGATGGAGAGCCATAATGGCTCTCCGTGAAAATAAATGGCACCTGCGGAGCTCTGTGGTGTGAGGCAGTAGGGTGGCTGCCCTTAAGCTGCCCCATAGAGGACATCCTGCCTCATTGGAGTTGTGCCTCCGCCTCCTTCTCCTCTATTCTATCAGGTGCCCAAGTAGAGTCAGTGACCTCATCATCCCCTCCCTCCTCATCACTGGAGCAAACTTGGCACTATGCAGCAGCTGGGGGAACATGACTGCCAGTTTCTTGTCCTTCTTGGGCACCCCCTTTTTCTAGGCTCACGTTACTCCCTTCCTCAACCTGGGAACCAACATCGGAGCCTTCAAATCGCTGCGCATCCTCCAGCAACATGCACTCGACACTGGGGTCGAATAGTTTGGGGGATTCCATACATGATGATGGGGCTATAGAAGGAGTGACTGTGAATAAGGAGCCGGTGGAATAGGCTGCTTTGGCAGCTGCATAGGAAGGCAAACTTCTCTGAGCCTAGGTGACAGAGGATAAGAAGGATGAGGACGGCTTTGTTATTCACCAACTCTTCTACATTTTCTGGCTCAATAATACGGCCAGCAGCAGAGAAATAGGACAAGCGTGCCCCACGGCCACCTGCAGAGGATGCACCATGTCCACGACCAGCACTGTTGACTGTAGACACAGAACGTGCTTTCCCTCTTTTAGTGGCCTGTGAGTGTCTGCCTCTCCTTGGTGGCCTTCCGGACATGATGTATATTTTGTTTTGCAACACTGCACGACATTGCATTGTGTACTGTGTACACCACCAGAAAAGTAGTAGCAACTGCACTGTGTATGCACTGTACTGTAATTACAATTTTGATCTAATATTTCACAGCGGGGCCCATTCCTGCTCACAAAAAGAGTATCTGTGAGGGGTTACAGTGTTATGGCACCACCACCACCACCACACAAGGCCCAATTTTTCTGCCCCTGTTTAATAGGGGCATGTAATTACAATATATAATATTTAACCGCAGGGCCCGTTTCTGCACCCAACATGAGTAACTGTGAGGGCTTACAGCATTGTGGCACTACCACCACTACCAAAGGCCCGATTTCTCTGCCCCTGTTTAACACGGACATGTAATTACAATTTTTTAAATATTATTTAACAGCAGGGCCTGTTCCTGCACCCAACAAGAGTAACTATGAGGGGTTACAGTGTTCTGGCACCACCAACACCTAAGGCCCAATTTTCTGTAGAGTATAATAGGGCAGGCCGTATAGTATAGTATATATACTTCTGTTCAGAGTATATAGTGCCTGGGGGCCCCCCATGCCATTTTTATTTAAAATTTGTGTGCAGGGTTCTCCTTAATATCCATACTAGACCCAAAGAGCCTGGTAATGGGCTGGGGGGAGCGACCCATGCCATTTTTCTTAATGATTTTCATCTATATTGCCGGGACCCGACAATACATTACAGCCGCAAGCAATGATAAATTACTTTTTTTCCTTTAGAAATGTAATTTTGCTGTGGTATGTAATGGTGAATGAAATTAATACAATTGATTATTGAATGTATTTTTTAAACATATTGTTATTCAAATAAAATGTATATATATATATATATATATATATATATTTTAAATATATTGTTTTTTTCAATTGGCACCTTAAAAGTCCCACTTCCCGTATCCTTGAAATTCTCCATTTGGTGCCTATTTTTTCGGTTTTTCTGTTTTTCACCTCTGTCATGCTCAGGTTCAGTTTTCTCGATTGTAGTTTACTCAGAGCTATTTGCTATTTCTGGGTACATGTCTATCTGGCTCAAACTCTTCATTGAGGAACCCTGGTTCTGCTGACCTGGCTTTCCATCCTAAAGTCATCCATAACAAGCCTAAAATTACCCACCAGACTGAAAAGCTGGGGGTCACGTGGATCTGGTGAGTGAGGACACATACGGGGGTGTTGTGCACCTGAAGTTTTTCAAGCATCTTTCTTTTGTTCACTTTGGATTGGAGCAACTTGAGTTACTTGTTTTGGACTTTGTGTTGGTTTATCATACATTTTTTCACTTTTATTCAGTATGTTTGTGAGCGCTGTATTTATATGTTTTATGGTTTCCAAGTGATTAGCACTTTGTGTATAGCAGCTGCAACTTTTTCACTTTACTGATTTAACCTTTATTGTCACACCATCAGCACAAGTTTGTATATTTAGTATATATTTTTTTCAAGAACTTTTTCCTTGTTCGGAGGATCTGCTGTGAACCGAACAGGGGGGTGTTTGACCCATCTATAGTCTTGTTGTCTAACGAAAATGTGATTTTCTTTAGACAACATATTGGAAAATTAATATTTGCTATACAATAACTCTTCTTGTATTTTAACATTGTTTAACATAATACCATGTAAAGCGGAGCTCCATCTGAAAAAAATAAAATAAAAGTCAGCAGCTACAAATATTGTAGATACTGACTTTTAAAATAAGGACACTTACCTGTCCAGGTATCCCGTGATGTTGGCACCTCAAGCCAATGCGCCAGCATTGCAAGTAAGAGAAAACTTCAGGCTTCACAGCCGATTTCCTACTGTGCATGTGGAAGGTGTGCTGCGCTTTCTGAATAGTCCCGTTGTCTTCTTTGACACACACAGGTCCCAGAAGGCAGCGGGGGAATGAGGAGGGGCTGGATATGTCAAAGATCGTCTTGTGACAATCTTACCCAGAGGTGGGAGTGAGTACCTGTCAAAACTAGGTACCCACTCCCCCCTCCCCAAAAAGTGTCAAATGTAGTAGTGGAGTGGGGGGAGGGTGCAAACAAGCAGAGCTTCCTCTTTTGGATGGAGCTCTGCTTTAATTAGGTTTTTGTTTGCATACAAAGCTAAGCTAACAGCAAAACTTTTTGAAAGCTTTTAGCTTGTACTAACAGAGTATCCATGTTTTCCTACTTTATGTCAGTTTTAACGACTTAAGACCCAGACCATTTGGCTAGCCAGAGACCAGAGCACTTTTTGTGATTTGGCATTACGTCGCTTTAACTGACAATTGCGCGGTCGTGCGACATGGCTCCCAAAAAAAAATATGTTCTTTTTTTTCCCCACAAATACAGATTTCTTTTGGTGGTATTTGATCACCTCTGGGGTTTTATTTTTTGCACTATAAACAAAAAAATAGCGACAATTTTGAAAAAAATGCATTATTTTTTACTTTTTGCTATAATAAATATCCCCCAAAAATATAAAAAAAAATGTTTTTTTCCTCAGTTTAGGCCAATATGTATTCTTCTACATATTTTGGGTAAAAAAAAATCGCAATAAGCGTTCATTGATTTTTTTGCGCAAAAGTTATAGCGTCTACAAAATAAGGGATAATTTTATGGCATTTTTATTATTCATTTTTTTTTACTAGTAATGGCGACACTGATCACTGTTCCCAATCACAGGGAGCTGTGATCAGTGTCATTAACCGCTTGAGATCCACGCTATAGCCGAATGACGGTTACAGCGCGGATCTGCTTTGCTGGGACGACGTCTATTGACGTCGTCCCGTGCACGAGCGGCCTGCGCGCCCTGTGATCAGCGAGTCTATGAGACTCGCCTGATCACAGATCGGAGCAAGGGGTCGATCCCGACCCCTTACCACGTGATCAGCTGTCAGCCAATGACAGCTGATCATGTGATCACAACAGAGCCGGTAATCGGCTATTTGGGAAAAAAAAGCCGGTCACCGGCGGCCATGAGAGGGACTTTAGTCATCAGTGCCCACCTGTCCCCTGCCAGTGCAAACTAATAAAAGTAAAAGTGCCACACATCAGTACCACCCCTTAGTGCCCATAGTGCCACCCATGAGTGCCCATAGTGCCACCCATCAGTGCCCATAGTTCCACCCATCAGCGCGCATAGTGCCACCCATTAGTGCCCACAATCTGCCTCAACAACAGTGCTGCACCTCATATGCCACATATCCGTGCCCATCAGTGTCATCTACCAGTGCCCATCAGTGCCCATCAGTGCCACCCATCAGTGCCCAGCAGTGCCACCTATCAGAGCCACCTATCAGTGCCACCTATCAGTGCCCATCAGTCCCATCTCTCAGTGGTACCTATCAGTGCCCATCCGTGCCACCCATCCGTGCCACCCATCCGTGCCATCTTATCTGTGCCCATCTTTGCCCATCAGTGCCACCTTATCTGTGCCCATCAGTGCTGCCTTATCTGTGCCTATCAGTACTGCCTTATCTGTGCCTATCGGTGCCACCTTAACTGTGCCTATCAGTGCCCACCAGTGCAGCCTATCAGTGCCCACCAGTGCAGCCTATCAGTGCCCACCAGTGCCGCCTCATCAGCACATTTCAATGAAGGAGAAAAATTATCTGTTTGCAAAATTTTATAACAGACTATGAAACATGATTTTTTATTTTTTTGCATCTTTTTTTCTTTGTTTAGCAAAAAATAAAACTCCCAGCTGTAATTAAATACCACCAAAAGAAAGCTCTATTTGTGGGAAAAAAATGATAAAAATTTCATTTAGGTACAGTGTTGTATGACCCCGCAATTGTCATTCAAAGTGCATCAGCGCTGAAAGCTGAAAATTGGTCTGGGCAGGAGGGGGGTTTAAGTGCCCAGTAAGCAAGTGGTTAAGCAGTTTGTTCACATTAGCATTTCCCCATTCTTCCCCTCCGTGAGATGATTGCAGGTATCCCCGCGGACCTCAAGTCTGCGGGACCCGCGATTGCACTCACGGAGCTCCCAGCGGTGGCACACGTGCACCCACAAGCCGCCTCTTAAAGGGGAACGCACAGGTACGTGCCCTTCTGCCATAGTATATCTGCATGAGGTGGTCGGGAAGCAGTTAATTGTTGTTTTTATCCTAAATCTTACAGCGTATATTTACTTCTCCAGTGTACAGTATATAGACATTTCTTTAGAAGTATTTTACAGAGAATACTGAACCATCAGTATAAAGAACTTACATTTAGATTTACATACACATTATACACACATACACACAGAGTAAGGAAAGTTTACATTCAAGTGATTCAAAATACTTATAAACTGAAAAAAGCAAAACAAACAACGGGAGATCATACAACCATATGCAGATAATGCCCTTGGTAGAAAATAAAAGTTGAAACCAGGAGCTAAAAGCTTTTTTGTTTTTGTTCTGCTTTGAAGAAAAGAAATAAAAGAAAATAGAGTGACCAATATAGAATCTGAGATGGGGGAAATTACATCTTCATTTAATGACATGGTGGATGTCCAAAGTGAAGAAGTGGAAGACACTGATTGAATGAAAGCAAAAATAGCAGATTTGGAAGACCGTTCCAGAAGAAATAATGTCAAAATCAGAGGAATTCCAGAATCCATACAACAATCGGATCTAAGAGCTTATGTCACGCAAATGTTAAGGTCCTTTAGCTCTGATACCACGGTGATAATAGAGTGCATTCACCACCTGCCGAAACTGTCACATTAACCAGATACTACACCATGGGACACTATAGCCTACATTCATTTCTTCCACGTAAAAGAAAAATTCATGAAAGCCACGAGAAATACTGCAAAATACCCTCAACAATATTCCAACTTCTCCTTCTTTGATGATCTCTCAAAATATACGACACAGCAACAACACAGAAACCTTGCGACTATCACCAAACCTCTTCGCAACCATCAGATCCTATAGAAATGGGGCTGATAGTCACGAAAGGCAACAGTTCCTTCACAATTTGTTCACCTTTGGCTCTTTATTTACACACCTGTTGATCACTTTACAGTTACAACTTTTCTTTCTATTTTCTTTAAGTTAAGTCGACACAAAGACATAATCCAGAGCTCCTGATCTCTGGCTAGTTTGTTGATCTTACAGACTACAATGACTGAAAAGTAAGTCAATCACACAAGCAAATGATATCTATATAATAACCAGGTCTCCTGATTGGATCCCTTGTCCAGTTAAAAAGAACTGTAAGCAAACCTTCAGAGACCCGAGTCCCCAATACAGAACACTTTACTGACAATTATGCCCTTTAAAATCTCATCACTCAATGTTAAGGGCCTGAATCACCCAGGGAAAAGATATTCACTATGGGAGCAGACTCGCATTCTCAAGTGCGGTGTCCTATGTCTCCAAGAGACACACTTCAGTCACACCCAAGTGCCTATAATGTCACACCCAAGTGCCTATAATGTCACACAAGAACTTTCCACACATATTCACAGCAAATGCTCCCACTAAATCCAAAGGAGTGCTGATAGCAATTAAAAACACAGTGGCCTTCAACTTTAACTATCAACACAGATGATCAGGGAAGGTATATAATACTGGTCTGTGAAATAAACAATACCATATATACCCTAATACATTTATGCACCCCTAACTCGGGCCAACTATCGTTCCTGAAGAAACTTTGGAAAAAAGTGTCTAAATTTAAACAAGGCCAGGTAAGTTCTCTGTGGGTCAAACTAAGCTCCCAGGCAAAACGCCAGAATTACTTGACACCATAAAATCCTTAACAAATCTAACCCAAATCCGACAACTAGCAACAAATTATTCCAAGTCAGAAGTGACCTCAGATCCCTCTTTACTGCCAAGCATGCCAAACTCCTTAAAAAAAGCAAGCCAACTTTTATGCCTATGGCAACAAAGCAAGCAATGATAAAAAATGAAGAACCAAACAAAAAATCCCATATATATTGCACCCCACCCAGGGAAACAAACTCTTTCACCCTAGGGACATCGGCAATGCATTCAAAGAGTATTATGAACCATTATACAATCTGAAAAATTACCCCTCGGGGAAACAGCCCACAGACACAATCATTAAACAATTCTTATATGACCTCCATTTACCTAAAATTTCTGATAGCCACCTTGCTGCTCTCAATACTCCACACACTACTGAAGAAATTTCCCAGGTAATTGCATTGCTTCCCAAAGGCAAAGTCCTAGGCCCAGATGGTTTCTCAGTCGAATACTACAAAACATTTTCCATAATACTAGCCCAGCACATGTGTCAAACATTCAACGCTGCTGTGTCCTCAAGCAAGTTCCCACCAGAAATGTTATCTGCAAACATTATTACTCTACCCAAACAGGGAAAGGAGCCAGTATCTCCACAATTTTTTTTTCCTATTTTATTATTAAATACTGACCTCAAAATATACATGAAAATCATAGCCCCAAAACTGCCCCCCATAATGCCACACATCATACACCCAGACCAAGTTGGCTTTACCCTGGTTAGACAAGCACCCAATGCCACATAAAAAATTATAAACCTCCTCCACCACGCAGAATCCAAAAATGCCCCAGCAATCTTTCACCGGGGAAAGTGTGGGCCTTCTTATCCTCTTTTTCGTTAAAACTAAAAGGTAACACATTAATCTATGCATACCTACAAGAAAAAGGCAAATTTTTTAAAGACTTAGCAACACTCAGATCGGAAAGAGACATGAAAGAATCCTTCTCTGAGACTCAATGGCAACAAACCATCCACCATAACCAAACAGCCTCCAAAAGCGTTAACTACTGGGAGTTATGTCAAAAACTCCACCTTACATGGTACTTAACCCCTGTCCAAATGCATAAATTTGTGAATCTAGATGACAATAAATGCTGGAGAGGCTGTTTACAAAAAGGTTAGTTAACACACATTTTATGGGAATGTCCACATATTTTCTCATTTTGGAAGAAAGTCTTTATATGCATATCTGAGATTGCCGGTATACTAACTAAACCATCTTTACCATTGGCTATCCTCAGCCTAGGCATCACCTCATTCCCATTCCATCTCAGGAGCATAGCTCTACATATTCTTTTCGCTGCCAGACTAATGATCATGCAAAAATTGTCTATTGTCTATTACAATGTATTGTCCCAAACGTAACTGATGTAAAAGCACATATCAACATGATTAAGGAATAAAAATAAATAAAAGATGAGAACAGTGTAAATACAAACTATGAAATAATTTTTGGAAGAACAATTTTTAAAAATTGGCTTTCAGTCCTGTAAATCAGTTTTTACCTTTTTCACTAAGGCTACTTTCACACTGGCGTTTTACAGGCGCTATAGCGCTAAAAATAGCGCCTGCAAAGCGTCTCTCCTGTCACTTCAGTGTGAAAGCCCAAGGGCTTTCACATTGGAGCACTGTACTTGTGAGACTTTAAAAAAAGTTCTGTAAGCAGCATCTTTGAGGCACTTTAGAAGCGGTGTATATACAATGAGTGGAGCCAGTGGATGACAGGTTTTTGTCCACTCTGCATATGCAAAGCGCACATGGACACAGCCCATGCTACTCTATGGGTCCTCCGATCAGCCCAGATGGAAGGGGACAGATCTCCTTCTGTTTTTTAGCTGATTGGGTTGGAGGCAGATGTAAATGGACACATACAGGCGGACACAATCAGAGAGATTATGTAAAAGGGACCATAGGCTGCTTTCACACTAATGCACTGCAGTTTACCCACAGCATCTGTGGCTTTCCTGCGGGGTAGCTGCACTTTGCCATAGACTTCTATTATATCCTGCAGGTGTGGTGCATTCAGGAGTTTTGGTGCGCTTTCAGAAAAGAAAGTGCACCAAACCCGAAGGTAATAACAGAAGCCTATGGCTCAATGCAGGTAACTAGGGTTGCACCGATATTGATATCGGGGCTGATACTAAGCATTTTTCTGAGTATCGGTACCTGCGAAAATGTTCCAATACCTGAGACCGATCCCAGAAGTGACGTCACCTTGGGGGTGGACAGTGGCATCGCTAGGTGGGGGCAGACTGCACCTAGGTGACACCCACCACTCGCATGTCCCAGGTAGCTGCAGTGGTTGGGCTGCTCCTCCCTGCGGCCAGCCAGCCACCCATTCAATTCACTGCATGGCCTTTGGGGCTGTGGGAAAGGACTAGGTCCTCTGACCATGAAGAAGAGGGGCCCAGGGATAGATGTCCTGGGGCATCTTTCATCTGACATTTGACAGCACCAGTAGCCCCCACGATCCAGCTCACCTGGCGTTCTGGACCTACACTACATGATGTGCCTGTTTTAACTGTTAAATTGTGAGTAGCCCTCTATTGGGGTAAAATGAAATGTTCTGCTGCACTTACAGGGTCTTCTCTCCTTTTGTTTTTGTCCTTCAAGAAGCTTTCCCTAGTGTTGGATCTGCTTATTATGGACTCACATTAGGTATAGTGACCAAATCATTGCGCCTATAGCTGATCTCCCTTTTTACTTGGCTGCATTGGAGACAAGAGGAGAAATTTGTGGTCTAATAGAACCCAGAATTCTCTATAAAGTGGACCTTTCACAGCCCATACTATTACACAGGATGTTGTTCATACCTTGCAATAGCAATAAAGTTGATAAAAAAAAGTTAAAGGTAAAGTGTTGAAAGAAAAAAATAATAATAACAAAATAAAGAAAAAAAATAGGTATCGGTAATTGGTATTGACGAGTACTTGAAGAAAAGTATTGGTCTTAAAAACTAGTATCTGTGCATCCCTACAGGTAACCTGCAGGTGCACTGTAGTTTGAAAGCAGTCCAGTAAGCACAATAGAAGAGATATGCCCATGTATACACTGTGATTTTATAATATAAACTGCCATTTAATAATAATCTTCCATTCAGGAATCTCCCTTGCTTTAGGTAATTTCGGCTGTTGCTGTAACAGGCAGCATGCAATTGGTATCACTCTGCCTGTGACAGGAGCGCTACACAGGAAGCATCGGCTTATGCTGCTCTGCTGCCTCTGCACACGTGCTTTCCCTAGTGCTATCTCCATTCAGAACACTGATGCTCTGGTATGGCAGGTTGGGAACCTTAGATGTAGGCTTGCCATCCCGCCATCCCAGATTAGAAGGTCACGGACCATATCAGAGGGCTCTGTGGGACACATGTGGCCCACGGGCTAGAGAGTGGGCATCCATGTTCTGTCTCCTGGTTTATTTTCAAAATAATGTTATATCTTAGGGTTCAGAACTCAGGAAATTGCTACATTAAAGAGAAATGTTTTTGGGATATAAAGCCTGGGAACTGGAAGCCACAAGTCTGAAAGATGAGATGAGTATGGTTTATTTTATTTTTTCTTTCTTTGATAATCAGTGTCTAGTAATTACATTTCTGTCTGCAATAAACTAGATCTATCTCTATATCTGGATGACAAGTGACTTCTGATGAAAAAAGGTTTATTGACATCCTGTCAATATCAGGGGTGTGGTATTGAAGAGAACTATAAGACATATAAATACAGCGCTCACAAACATACTAAATGGAAATAAAAAAATATATATGTGAAAAAAAGTTATATATAAGATTAACCGACACAAAGTCCAAAATAAATCACTGAAGGTGCTCCAATCCATCATTAAGGACCTCTGATGTCCTGTGGGAGGGCTAACCGTTGACGCTGTTTCCGGGAATACTGACGTCAGTTCCGGTAGTTTGGAACACACGTTTGGAACACATGCTAGTAACGATGATTTCATACGATCTGTTCCATGCTTAATGCTTGTTTAATCCCTTTGTTTTGTAAGTACCCATCTTTTTTTCAAATAAATACATTTTTTGATGGTACTTCACTATTAGTTCCCCCTTTTTTTACTTCTGGGTACGTATCTATTTGGTTCAAACTCTTCATTGAGGAACCCTGGATCTGCTGACCTGGCTTTCCACACACCATCTTAAAGACATCCATACCAAGCCTTCACTGACCCTCCAGACTGAAAAGCTGGGGATCATGCGGATCTGGTGAGTGGGGACTCTTAAGTGGGTGTTGTGTACCTGAAGTTTTTTTTTTTCAAATATAATTTTATGCAAACGCAAGAAAGGGTCATGCCATACCATAACATCGCAGACATGACTACATTGGAGGACGCAGCCTCCTCAACTGAGTTATATAAACATGACATTGGTAGCCTTGTAGATGGTAGTATATAAACGATACTGAAGCGTATAATTGTACATACAATGAAACTAAGATAGCCCACCACCATATAACCACTGACGGCTACCCTTTCTTCTTTTCTCTTTTTCTGTTAATAATTATTAAGAGTTAATAATTAGAAAGGCAGTGTAAAAGAACAGCCAAAAGAAATAGAAAAAGAAATCTAGCGGAGAAAGAAGGGGTTAAGGGGTAGGAAGAGGTAAGGGCGGCCATTGGCTTGGGGAGGAAAAAAAAAAAAGGGGGGGGGTCTCAGCTATGGGTCTGGTTCGCATCTCTGTGTTTGTACTCCTAATCCTCAGATATCCGGTACTCCTAGGAGGGCTTTCCCTTCCTCCGAGAAGATAAACATATTCCAGAGACTCCACGTGTTCCTGAACACCTCCTGCCGGTCCCGCGATGAAAGGACCAGATCCTCCATTTTCTTAATGTCTTCCACCTTCCGCAGCCAATGTGCTGTGGTTGGTGGGCGTTGTTGTTTCCACAATTGTGGGATACAGGATTTGGCTGCATTGAGCAGGTGTCGTAGAATCGACTTTTTATACGTCCTGACGGGGATGGAGGAAAGGTGAAGCAGGAAGAACGCCGGGTCGTCGGGAATCGCGTATTCTGTGAATTTTTGGGAAATGGTACGAACTGAGGTCCAAAATTCTGTCAGTTTAGGGCAGGCCCAAAAAATATGTAGGATTGTCCCTGTTTCTTCCTGACATCTCCAACATCTATCTGACGTGGCGGGAAAAATAGAGCTCAGACGGATAGGTGTCAAGTACCATCTGGTCAATATTTTAAAATTGGTTTCTTGGATTTTGGTACATATGGACGATTTAAGGGAATGTCCTATTATGTTTAGCATCTGTGAGGTCGTAAATCTCCTCCGATAGGGAGCTATAGCACCATAGCGCGCTCTCCAGGGGATGTCCGTTTGAGCACTCTCTATTTGAACCCATTTTTTCAATGCCAGGTGGCGTCCCCAGTCTACAATTCTACCTAGGTGAACCGCTCGATAGTATTTCCTGATGTCCGGCAGTGCCAGACCCCCATACCGCTTCGGAAGGGATAATTGGATATAAGGTATTCTAGGTTTCTTCTGTGCCCACACAAATCTGGTAAACAAGGCCTGTACCTGTGCAAAATAAGAGGGAGGTATCCTAACTGGCAGGGCCTGAAATAGGTATAGAAATTTCGGTAAAATGCTCATCTTTATCAAGTTGCACCTCCCGAACCAGGAGTGCAAACCTGTGTGCCATTTTTCCAGCAATTTCCTAGTTTCAGCTAACAGCTCAGGGAAGTTATGGTGGTATACCCGTGTGACATCTGCCGGAATGTGGGTGCCCAGATAAGTCAGGGTGGAAGATGTCCACCTAAAACTAAAGCTATTCTGCAACCCCAGAACACTACCCTGAGTCAGTCCGACGCCCATGGCCTCTGATTTGGTAAAATTAATTTTCAGATTGGAAAGGGCACCATAGGTCTCAAATTCCCTAAGGAGGTTGGGGATCAACACCGCCGGGTTTGTCAATGTGAACATCATGTCATCCACGTATGCGGAAATTTTATGCTGAGTATCTCCCATCTGTACGCCCCCAATATCCGGGTTTCTCCTAACAGTGGGTAGAAATGGTTCCAGAGCAAGGGCAAACAGGAGAGGAGACAGGGGGCACCCCTGTCTCGTCCCATTTTTTATACAAAAAGGTTCCGACAAGACCCCATTGACCTTCAATTGGGCGGAAGGGGTGGAGTATATCCCCGCTATCCGGTTGATCATAACTTCTCCAAGACCCACCTTCCTCAACACTGAGAACATATACGGCCAACTCACCTTATCAAATGCTTTTTCAGCATCAGCGTTTATAAAAACACTAGGGGTATTCTTGGATCCCACCATGTGTAGAAGATTCAATACTTTCGTTGTATTATCCCTTGCTTCTCTAGATGGTATAAAACCAACCTGATCAAGGTGAACCAGCTGTTGGAGGTGCAGTGCAAGCCTAGTCGCTATGATTTTAGTTAGTAGTTTGAGGTCCACATTTAAAAGAGATATCGGCCTGTAGCTGCCGCATGACGTGGGGTCTTTACCGGGTTTGTGTATTACCGAAATATGAGCTCGTAGCGTATCTCTGGGGATCGTCCCTCCTGTCCCAACCCTGTTATACATCCTGACTAGGTGGGTTCCTAGAAGCGGGAGGAGTGTCTTATAATATTGGATAGTGTACCCATCAGGGCTCAGCGCCCTTCCTGGTTTCATCACCCTAACTGCCTGCTGGAGCTCTGCCATGGTGATGGGGGAGTCCAATTCCTCCTGTAGTTCAGGAGAGATACCTGGCATCTGGGCTAGGTCAAGATACTCGTCAATCGCAGCTTGAGAGGGTGGGGTATGAGGCAGGTTATATAGGCGTGAGTAAAAATCTTTAAATTCCTGTGAAATCTGTTTGGGCAGTGTCATCTTTTGTCCCCTAGGGTTGACAATGTGGGGTACATACATTGATACTCTGTGGTCTCTCACCATCCTCGTATTTTACCGCATTTATCCCCCGACTCATAACCTGTCTTACGGCAAATCTGTAGGGCCGCTTTCGCCCTGTAGTGCAGCAAATCTGTGATTTGCATGCGGACAAGCCGCAGTTCGGACTTAGACGTGAGGGAGACATTGTGTTTATGTCGGGCTTCAGCCACGGACAGCTGCTGCAGCAACCGGCACAGCTGTTCATTGCATTCCCGTTTAATTCGAGAGCCATGTTTTATGAGGACCCCTCTAATCACGGCTTTGTGCGCTTCACACAATATGCCTGGGTCACAGTCTGGTGTATTATTTATGCTAAAGTATGCTTCTATCTCTCTCGTTACATCTGCCAGTACTTCTGAGTTATGTAGCAAGCTTTCGTGCACCTGAAGTTTTTATTCATTGACTTTTGATTGAAGCACCTTCAGTGATTTGTTTTGAACTTTGTGTCTGTTCATCTTATATATAACTTTTTTCACATATATATTTTTTTATTTCCATTTAGTATGTTTACGGGCGCTGTATTTATATGTCTTATGGTTTTCAAGTGATTAGCACTTTGTGTATAGCAGCTGCAATTGTTCTCACATTATTGATTTTACGTTTTCATATCATCAGTGCGAGTTTATATTTAGTTTATATACATTTTCCAATTGAAGAGAACTGTCACATTTTATTTCCAAATCTAAAGTTTACCATGAAAATAGCCAAGTGTATAGACTTCATTGCAAAACTAGGCAGGTGAGGAAATGCAATTATGTTTGTAAAAAAAAAACTTTTAAAGAATTTGCTAGTAATTTTCACAAAAACTCTCTCAAAAAAGTGGGGCTATTTTTTTTTTCTGTAGCAAGGGGCACAGACAAGACCCTAAATAACAGTAAAATTATATAAATCACCCTGACTTGATCTAAGGCAAACCCCTAGACTGTTTGTAAAAATTCAGACAATTCAGACAATAGTTTAGAAAATCTTAACATAATTTACGGCTATAATGAGCAAGAAAATATACTAGTTAAGCACTGACTTGTGTGACCGACTAACTCTTAGGCTGTAACCCTCAAGATTGCCTTGCTGGTGACAGCTGACAAGGTATACAGTGCATAGAGTAAACAGGAAGACAGGGAATACCAATGATGGAATAAAGGATTGATAAATGTAACAGGTGAGCACAAGAAGTGGAGGCAAGGATCCAGCATAAATGTTGACAAGTGATAACCAAAGGCAGACCTGAATGCATACAAGACAACACTGTCAGGATGCTAATGGAAGTGCATATACACCATTGTAGAGACAATGAATTTATGCCAGTAACTAGTGTGGAAACATCAATTGCATATGTATGGTCGCACAGTGCATGAATGTCTGCACGCACCGACACACACTCGTGCACGCAAATGCCCAATCTCAGTACCAAATGCCCTATTTAAAGGAAAGATTGGTGACTGACAGCCACTGGATGATCTTCAGGTACTTTGTGACCTGTGCTATAGTATTTCTGAATCCCTGTTGCCTGATTACCATTGCAGACCCCACTTTGACCACACTGATCTTAACCTTGGATTGCTGTTGACCACACTTCCACCTGCCCATTCATGTATGTCCTTTTGTTCCTGCTGATTACCTGTGTTTGATCCCTTCTCATCTCCTGAACACTTCTCTTTTCTTGGCTGCTGACCTGTGCATGACCCTGGCTTGTCTCTTGACCACAATTTCTGCACTTGCTCCTGGTTTGACTTCCATACTACTGCTAAGATTTTCTCTTTGAGATACAGTCTGTGTATTGCTGCATTCAAGATCTGCTTCATGCATTTTACTCTGCACCACTGCAGGCAGACTGCTGGCTACAGTCCTAACAGCACTTATACTGGTCAACTCCATGGGTAGCTTACCAGACACCTGCTCAATCAGCACCTGTGCTACGTTATGCCCTTGTTTCTAAATTCAGGGTGCTTGGACTAGAGCTGTAATGGAAGTTCTCTCATCACTTTGGCCTCTAACCAAAATACATGAGAAATACAGAGGTTATGGGTAGAATGCAAGAGGAGGAAATACAGGAAATGGCTAGAAACACTTAGATAAAGTTTGGAAACATTATGAAGAAAGGAAAGAAAACTATGAGATAAACATGGAGGAGGGGTAAAAGGCCATTGTCATCATCTATATCAGAAAAACAACACAAAGGTTCTAGAACCTTCCTACAGGAGGCAAAGAAAGCATATTGAAAGCAGTGACCCAGAGCATGTACAAAAAAAGCCAAGTGGTATAAGTACATTGGACAAGGTGGTTCCACAAGGGGTAACTTCCTAGGTTTGACGCCAGAGAGAACTTTGCAGTGATGATAAATAAGTTGATGATGCTGTTTATTTGTAATGTAAAGAAACTGTTCAGGCTTGTGGTATGTAATTTAATAAAAAGAGGCCGCTCCAATAATACTTGCTTGGGTGTTCACTGACATGATTCATTTGGAATACTCCCTGCTAATGCTGGCTTGCTTCTGCAACTTGTGAACATACGTGCAATTTTGAACTAAAGTGGAGAGTTAATAACCAGGAGTTGTGCTTTTGTGCTTTTGACTGCTTGTGCTTGTGCTTCCTTTATTTGATAAGTTTGCTATCAGTTTTTAAAATACTTTTTTCCCTCCTTTTTCTGACACTTTTTAAACAATTTAAAGGGAATGGTTAATTGCTTACAGGTGTATATAAGTGTCTATAAAAAACTCCCTTAGGGCCGGTTCACACTGGAACAACTTGCCAGGCGACTTAGCTGCCTGAAAAATTGTGTCCCATTCTGTACAATGGAACCATTCTAATCAGAGTGACTCAATTCGCTCCGACTTAGAAAAAAGGTTCCGTACGACTTTGGGGGGCGACTTGAGGCAACTTGCATTGATTTTTATAGAGGAGTCGTTTTGCAAGTTGTCTCTGCTGTCGTTTCCAGGTCACCTGAGGTAGTCGCGCTGCAAGTCACGCTGCCTCAGTGTGAACTGGCCCTTAGGAGCTTGCTTCCTTCTAGTGCTGGCTTGCTTCTGCAACTTGTGAACATAAGTGCAATTTTGAACTAAAGTGGAGAGTTAATAACCAGGAGTTGAAAACAGGAGATTATAATAGAAGTCTTCTAACCTGTAAACATCTTACATTTCCTATAAGTAATTATATTGTAACTAGGAAATGAGGGCTAGCAGGGTTGCTGGTTTTTCTCAGTGCACAGTGTGCCACATGTATGCAAAATTAGTGCAACAGCTCCAGCATGGATACCGCTGTGACAGATGTGAACGGGTTGCTCTTCTGGAAGCTTGCATTTGAGATCTGGAGGAGCAAGTTGCAACACTGGGCAGAAAGGACAACCTCGAAAGGGGTCCTCTGCACGCTGGTCAGGTGGTTAGTAGGGATGATGTGGAGGGTGGAGGGGCAAGTCGGGATTATCAGATAGGAAGATGAGATAATGTAGTCAGAGGGAGTGGAAGGGGCTCACAGAAAAGGAAGGCCAGTCCTGTATTTGTGCATCAAAACAAATTTGCCAAGTTGGGAGAAATTATGGAGGTGGTAAACACAGAGGTGGCAGCCCTAGATGTCGCTGCTACCCCTAACAGCTGGGAAAGCAGCCCATCTAGTAGAGGTGATGAGGGGAGTGCAGGTAGACCTAGACAGTTGATGGTGATAGGGAATTTTATAATCAGAAGGACTGATAGAATAATTTGTTGCCAGGATCACCTCAACCAAATGTTTTGCTGTCTCCTTGGTGCTAGGGTTCGGCATGTGGCGGTTGATAAATTACTGGGAGGGGCTGGGCATGACCCAACTATCTTGGTTCATGTTGGAATCAATGACAGAATACATTATGAATCAATTTAATGAACTAGGCTGCAAGATGAAGAGAAGGCCCTCCAAGGTGTTATTCTCTGAAATATTGCCTGTGCCATGCGCAATGCAGGAAAGGCAGGGGGAGATTAGAGAGCTGAATGCATGGCTAAAGACCTTGTGTAGGGGGAAGGGATTTGGGTTTCTAGAGCACTGGGCTGACTTTTCATTGAAGTGCAAACTATATGCTAAAGATGGTTTGCACCTGAATGGAAGTGGGCCTGCTGTGCTGGGGAGAAGTTTATGGGAAGG
Organism: Lithobates pipiens; assembly: GCF_037356315.1. Taxonomy (NCBI): domain Eukaryota; kingdom Metazoa; phylum Chordata; class Amphibia; order Anura; family Ranidae; genus Lithobates; species Lithobates pipiens. The sequence goes on along the minus strand of NW_027507764.1, from coordinate 396,161,199 downwards.
CTGGAGGAGTATTGAAGCTAGGATTAAGGTATGAGGATGAACTAGAATTCCATTGGGCAGACAGGTCAGTTAAGGGTCAGACATTAATGGAGGGTGGAATGGGATAGATGGGGGAGGGTTTTGGCAGATGACAAGAAAGTTCCCATGTTGCAAACAACCATTGGAAATTATAGTGCCATTTGTACTACTAAACATGATATGAAAAACACCTGAGCAAAATGTAATAATGCGTTAAAATGTTTGTTCACCAATGACAGAAGTCTGCCAAGCAAAAGAGGTGAGTTGGAAGCTCTGGTGCACAAGGAGAGCTTTGATGTAATTGGTATTGCTGAAACTTGGCTTAATTCCTCACATGACTGGGCTATTAATATTCCTGGACATGCACTCTTTCAGAGAGACAGGGTAAAAAGAAAAGGTAGTGGGGTCTCTCTCTAAGTGAGAAGTGATCTTGAAACGAGTGTGAAAGAGGACTTGGTTGATAGAGAGTGTAATGAGTCTGAAGCACTATGGGTGGAACTGCATATAGTTCAAAGTTATTCATTGGAGTTTGTTATAAACCACCCACTATTAATGAGGGGGCGGAGACCCAGCTCCTTCCGCAGATTGAAAGAGCTGCAAGGGCTGGGACGGTGATAATAATGGAGGATTTTAACTACCCAGAAATTGACTAATGGCACTACTGGGACAGTTAAAGGGCAAAAATATATAAACCTATTACAGGACAATTGTATGGTCCAGTTTATTGAGGCCCCAACTAGGAATGATGCTCTGTTGGATTTGGTATCTTAAACCATCCAGAGTTTATTACTAGTGTTCATATAAAGGAACATCTTGGTAACAGTGACCATAACATGATTTCATTTGATGTTAGCTGTAAGCAAAAAACACATACAGGAAAGATAAAAATACTTAAGTCCAAGAAAGCAGATTTTCCAAGGATGAGGGCTGCTCTCTAGGACTTGGACTGGGAGGGAATATTGGCACAGAACAGAAATGGGAATTCTTTAAAGTGACTGTTTGTGAACAGTGGCAATAAGTTTAAAAGGCTAAAAATAAAACCTATGTTGCTCACGGCCAAAGTTAAAAAAGCTATAAACAATAAGAAAAGAGATTTAAAAAAATATAAAAATTAAGGAACATTAGTGTAGTTTAAATCTTACAAAGAATATGACAGAATGTGTAAAAAATAAACCAAGGATGCAAATACTCGAGACGAACGACAGATTGCAAAAGAAAGCAGGACAAACCCCAAAAATGTCTTCAAATATATTAATAGTAAAAAGGTCAGGTTTGAGCATGTAGGCCCTTTACAAAATACTCTAAAGTGGGTGACTAGGGACAAAGAGAAGACGAATGTATTAAATACTTTCTTCAGCTCTGTGTATACAAAGGAGCATGGGGGAGCTCATGTACATAATGGGGGTGGGAGTGACACAGCCCCAAATGATCCAGACTGGCTCAAAAGGGATATGGTCAAGAAAAATTTAGACACAATAAAGGTAGATAAAGCACCTGGACCAGATGGCATCCACCTACGGATCCTAAAAGAATTGAGCTCTGTGATTTCAAAGCCATTGTATCTAATTTTTAGAGAATCATTAATGACGGGAATAGTACCACTGGATTTGTGTAGGGCCAATGTGGTGACTATATTTAAAAAGGGAACAAAGTCTTTACTAAGTAACTATAGATCTGTTAGTTTAACCACTTTCAGACCGGACCATTTTGCTGGTAAATGACCAGAGGTCTTTTTACAATTTGGCACTGCGCTGCTTTAACTGGTAATTGCGCGGTCATGCAATGTTGTACCCAAACAAAATTTGCGTCCTTTTCTTCCCACAAATAGAGCTTTCTTTTGATGGTATTTGATTGCCTCTGCGATTTTAATTTTTTGCGATATAAATGGAAAAAGACCGCAAATTTTGAAAAAAAATGATATTTTCTACTTTTTGTTATTAGAAAAATCCAATAAATTCAATTTTAGTCATACATTTAGGCCAAAATGTATTCAGCCACATGTCTTTGGTAAAAAAAAAGTCAATAACTGTATATTTATTGGTTTGCGCAAAAGTTGTCACATCTACAAACTAAGGTACGTTTTCTGGAATTTACGCAGCTTTTAGTTTACGACTGCCTATCTCAGTTCTTGAGGTGCTAAAATGGCAGGGCAGTACAAAACCCCCCCAAATGACCCCATTTTGGAAAGTAGACCCCCTAAGGAAATTGATAAGTGGCATGTTGAGCCCATCGAATATTTTATTTTTTTGCCTCAAGCGATTGAATAATGACAAAAAAATAATATTTTTTTTTTTTTTACACAAAGTTGTCACTAAATGATATATTGCTCACACATGCTATGGGCATATGTGAAATGACACCCCAAAATACATTCTGCTGCTTCTCCTGAGTACGGGGATACCACACGTGTGGGATTTTTTGGGAGCCTAGCCGCGTACGGGGCCCCGAAAGCCAAGAACCGCCTTCAGGTTTTCTAAGGGCGTAAATATTTGACTTCACTCCTCACTACCTATTACAGTTTTGAAGGCCATAAAATGCCAAGATGGCACAAAACCCCCACAAATGACCCCATTTTAGAAAGTAGACACCCCAAGCTATTTGCTGAGAGGCATGTTGAGTCCATGGAATATTTTATATTTTGCCACAAGTTGCAGGAAAATTACAAACTTTAATTTTTTTTTATTTTTTTTTCACAAAGTTGTCACTAAATGATATATTGCTCACACATGCCATGGGCATATGTGAAATGACACCCCAAAATAAATTCTGCTGCTTCTCCTGAGTATGGAGATACCACATGTGTGGGATTTTTTGGGAGCCTAGCCGCGTACGGGGCCCCGAAAGCCAAGAACCGCCTTCAGGTTTTCTAAGGGCGTAAATATTTGACTTCACTCCTCACTACCTATTACAGTTTTGAAAGCCATAAAATGCCAAGATGGCACAAAACCCCCACAAATGACCCCATTTTAGAAAGTAGACACCCCAAGCTATTTGCTGAGAGGCATGTTGAGTCCATGGAATATTTTATATTTTGCCACAAGTTGCGGGAAAATTACAAACTTTTTTTTTTATTTATTTTTTTCACAAAGTTGTCACTAAATGATATATTGCTCACGCATGCCATGGGCATATGTGAAATGACACCCCAAAATAAATTCTGCTGCTTCTCCTGAGTACGGGGATACCACATATGTGGGACTTTTTGGGAGCCTAGCCGCGTACGGGGCCCCGAAAACCAAGCACCGCCTTCAGGCTTTCTAAGGGCGTTACAGTTTTGAAGGCCATAAAATGCCAAGATGGCACAAACCCCCCCCAAATGACCCCATTTTGGAAAGTAGACACCCCTAAATTTAGGGGTACACTAGTGAGACTAGGTAATAAATGGCGGGTGCCCTGAAACTATAAAAAAATAACTAACCAACCAGCGTCACTTGTAACAGTTATATGGTGATCACTGGTGAAAGGGTTAACTAGGGGGCAATCAGGGGGCTTTATGCGGTAGTATATGGGGGTCCCTGGCGCTATAAAAAGTTGCGGCGAACCTAAATACCTACCTGCCTAACTAGCGTCACCTGTGACACTAATACAGCGATCAGAAAAATGATCGCTTATTAGGCTGGGTTCACACTGGAGCGATGCGGGAACGCCACGAATCCGCGGCGGGTTCCCGCATCGCATGCCTCCTGGTGGCAGTTCACACTGCCCTATGCGTACTGCTGGGAGTGTCAGTGAAATGTTAATGACACCCCCAGATCAGTTCGCATATCGCAGTGCGATCTGCAAACTCGGATCGCATGGTGTGAACACCCATGCGATCCGATTCTGCTGCGGACCAAAAAAAGGGTCCCGTGCGAGTGTGCGGCGGGTGCGACACGAATTCAGCCATACTATCTGTATGGCTGAACTCGAATCGCACAGAGATCGGATGTGATTTGCACTGCAGTGCGGTGCGAATCACATCCGTTCTCAAACCGCTGCAATGTGAACCCAGCCTTAGTGACACTGGCGACGGGGGGTGATCACGGGGTTAAACCGTTATTGGGGGGGTTAGGGGGGTACCTTAGAACTAAAGGGGGCTAACCCTAACTGCCCTAACAGTTATTACAGTCACAAATGACACCCGCCGGGTGATCAGGGGGTTAAACCTTTATTAGGTAATAAATGGCGGGTGCCCTGAAACTATAAAACAATAACTAACCAACCAGCGTCACCTGTAACAGTTATATGGTGATCACTGGTGAAAGGGTTAACTAGGGGGCAATCAGGGGGCTTTATGCGGTAGTATATGGGGGTCCCTGGCGCTATAAAAAGTTGCGGCGAACCTAAATACCTACCTGCCTAACTAGCGTCACCTGTGACACTAATACAGCGATCAGAAAAATGATCGCTTATTAGGCTGGGTTCACACTGGAGCGATGCGGGAATGCCATGAATCCGCGGCGGGTTCCCGCATCGCATGCCTCCCGGCGGCAGTTCACACTGCCCTATGCGAACTGCTGGGAGTGTCAGTGAAATGTTAATGACACCCCCAGATCAGTTTGCATATCGCAGTGCGATCTGCAAACTCGGATCGCATGGTGTGAACACCCATGCGATCCGATTCTGCTGCGGACCAAAAAAAGGGTCCCGTGCGAGTTTGCGGCGGGGGTGCGGCGGGTGCGACACGAATTCAGCCATACTATCTGTATGGCTGAACTCGAATCGCACAGAGATCGGATGTGATTTGCACTGCAGTGCGGTGCGAATCACATCCGTTCTCAAACCGCTGCAATGTGAACCCAGCCTTAGTGACACTGGCGACGGGGGGTGATCACGGGGTTAAACCTTTATTGGGGGGGTTAGGGGGGTACCTTAGAACTAAAGGGGGCTAACCCTAAATGCCCTAACAGTTATTACAGTCACAAATGACACCAATGCAAAAAAAAAAAAAGCAATTGGTGTCACTGTGACTGGGGGGGCAGGGGTAATTGGGGGGGTGATCGGGGGGTAAAGGGGGGGTGTGAGTGTGCCTGGCATGTTCTACTGTATGTGTGGTGTGTTGGTGCAACTCACCGAACCTCTCTCCTCGGTGCCGGAATGAAAAATACCGACACGGAGGAGAGAATACATCACTTCCTCTCCTGTGTTTACATTACAGGAGAGGAAGTGATGTCACGAAGGATTTCCATTCGTCGAGAGCGATCGCGAGGGGGTGGCCATGAATGAATGGCCGCCCCCTCATCCCGGATCGCTCTCGAAAGAATGCCGACCGCCGCAGGCACCGGGGGGGGCCCGATCGGGCCCCCCACCCGCGGGCAGGCAGGGACTTATATATACGCCCATATGCCTGCCCGTGCCATTCTGCCGACGTATATCGTCGTGCGGCGGTCGGCAAGTGGTTAACTTCTATAGTCAGGAAGATACTGGAGAGTTTAATAAAAGACCACATAATATTTCAAGCATGGATTTATGAAAGACAGAAGTTGTCAAACAACCCTGATTTATTTTTATGAGGAGGTAAGTAAAACCTTGGACAGAGGGGTGGCGGTGGATGTGGTGTACTTGGATTTTGCAAACGCTTTTGACACATTTTCCCACACACGGCTCATGTGTAAGGTAAAATCTACAGGCTTGGAAATATGTGTTTGTAAATGGGTAGAAAACTGTCTAAAAGACAGAATTCAGAGAGTAGTGGTTAATGATTCTTACTCGGAATGGTCTAAAGTTTCAGTGGTGTACCCCAAAGTTCAGTGCTGGGACCCTTACTTTTTAATATCTTTATAAATGATATTGGGTCTGGAATTAAAAGTAACATTTCTGTCTTTGCAGATGACACTAAGCTATGCAGTGAAATAATGTCCTTACAGGATGTCTCCACTTTACAAGCCAACCTCAATGCACTGCTTAATTGGGCAACTATGTGGCAGATGAGTTTTAATGTTGATAAATGTAAAGTTATGCACTTGGAGGCTAAGAATATGCATGCATCATACATACTAGAGGGAGTACACCTGAGTGAATCAATGGTGGAGAAGGATCTGGGGCTTTTGGTAGATCATAAGCTCAATAATAGCATGCAATGCCAGGCTGCGGTTTCCAAGCGAGCAAAGTCCTTTCTTGTATTAAGAGAGGTATGGACTCCAGAGATAGAGATATAATTTTGCCCCTGTACAAATCATTAGTAAGACCTCATCTGGAGTATGCAGTTCTGTTTTGGGCACCAGTTCTCAAAAAAAATATCAGGGAACTGGAGAAAGTGCAGAGAAGGGCAACCAAACTGTTAAGAGGCATGGAGGAACTCAGCTATGAGGAAAGATTAGGAGAACGGAAATTATTCACTCTTGAGAAGAGGAGATTAAGGGGTGTGAACTTAGTATTGAGTTATTCACTTTGCAGTCAAAACTGAGGACAAGGGGGCACTCTTTACGTCTAGAGGAAAAGAGATTTCATCTCCAAATACGGAATGGTTTCTACACAGTAATAGCTGTTAAAATGTAGAATAGAGTCCCTCCAGAAGTGGTTCTGGCCAGCTCAGTAGATTGCTTTAAGAAACGCCTGAATTCTTTCCTAAATGTACATAATATAACTGGGTACTAACATTTATAGGTAAAGTTGATCCAGGGAAAATCTGATTGCCTCTCTGGGATCAGGAAGGAATTGTTTCCCCTGCTGTAGCAAATTGGATCCTGCTTTTCTGGGGTTTTTTCACCTTCCTCTGGATCAACTGTGGGTATAGGATTGGGTATATGGGATTGTATGATATTTTGTATTTTATTTATTTATTTTTTCATGGTTGAAATAGATGGAGTTGTGTATTTTTTCAACCTGACTAACTATGTATACATGAATACCTGGCTGCACAAATCTCTCTGAAATCCCATAGCAGCAGCGCTGATAGCAACATCAATTGTTGTTCCACTGATGTCTGTGTAAACAAATTACATGATTTTTTTTTTTAAATAATAACTGCCAGTATCTGGCATCAAACTATTTATATTTATATTTAAAAGCAGTTGACGGGATTTGACAATTCGTGTTATTACATGGCATCAACTTGGGGCCTTTTTCTCTATAAATCCCCTTTAAAGTGGCATTGAACCCAAAACCAAAAATGTAATATATTGCAGCTTATTGGTCATTAGATGTAGTGGCTGCATTCCTTTCCTTTTTTTAGGCTTTTAGGCTCCTGCATTATACAGACACCACTCTGGATAAAGGAGCACAGGGGGCAGATTTGGACATCAGGATTGTCAGTCTGAGGGGAGAGGAGTGTTAGATGTACTAGCAGATTTAATTGCAGTGACAAATTGAAGTTGAACTCTAGCTAACACTTTATAATCAGTTACAGCAAACCATTTTTTTCCTTTGGGATAACGATTTTACATTAATGAATAAAAGCTGATAATTTCAAGTACCCCTGCCAGTGTTAAAGCAGTTGTAAACTGTTGGACGTTTTTTTTTTTGCATGCATCGTATGTACGCAAACACAGAGGTTTTTAACTTGGGGAAACTGTGGAGTGATAGCAACAATGTTGGTTAAGGTAGATGTATTTTTTATCTGAATCGGTCTATATTAACCGCTTGCTGACTGGCTCCTGTACTTATACATCGGCAGAATGGCATGGCTGGGCAAAGTAATGCACCCGTACGCTGTTTTGCCTAGTGATAGGACACTGATCGCCTGCTCCCTGTCATTGGGAGCAGTTTAACTTTACACTGCATCACTGTAAGAGAGGTAAGAATGTGGAATTATCTTCCACAAGCAGTGGTTTCAACTGGGAGCACAGATAAGTTAAAAAAATTTAGATAGGCACCTAAACGACCTTAACATACAGGTATAGACAATGTAATACAGACATAAAAGCACAAACACAGGATGTACCTGATGGACTTGTGTCTTTTTTCAACCTCACCAAGTATGTAACTATGTACTGTGACATACTGAAGCAGAGCAGGATCCCCTCCCTTTGGAGACTGGGACACAGGGCAGTATTCCAACATAATAACGACCCCAAACACACCTCCAAGATGACCACTGCCTTGCTAAAGAAGGTTAGGGTAAAGGTGATGGACTGGCCAAGCATGTCTCCAGACCTAAACCCTATTGAGCCTCTGTGGGGAATCCTCAAATGGAAGGTGGAGGAGTGCAAGGTCTCTAACATCCACCAGCTCCATGATGTTGTCATGGAGGAGTTCAAGAGGCAGCGTGAATGATGGTGTAGGAAACACTCCATACAATCTTGTGCCCTTCACCACAAATGAGCCTCTTGCCAGATGCTATGGATCTCCAGTAACAGAGATCAAGAAAACATGTACCATAACAGGTGTCTCTAGATACCCTGTGGTGGTTCTCACCCAACAATCAAGCTGAGCAGATCCAAGTTGACAGATCCAGGCAGGCCATTTGTATTGACCACATTGAAGGACAAAAACAGAGGCCGCATATAGTATAAAAATGCTAGGCTTATATATTCCTTAAAAAAACTTGATAGGTACTCACAGAATAGAAGTAAATTGTATGCACAGAAACACAGATGCCTCACCAGAAAGCCTCCTCGCTGGGCATATGACATCACGATTTCAGGCCCCTTTCAATGTGTTTCACGTCAAAGCTCATCACCAGGGGAATAGGAGCATGAACCTGGGACGCCATGTTCAAAATATGTAAATTAATTTATCAACACGACACGACAAATGCCATTCCAATAGGGTAAACAAATCATTAAAAAGATGGCATCGGCCACAGACCAGGCACAAGAGGTCAAACTAAGACAATTGACTTGACTTAACGCACAAACCAAAAGACACTCTATTGCCATCAAGGCAAACTCAAACATAGCTTCCAGGTGGAGACCAAGCAATAGAGGTCAAAGGAGTACAAGTTAGTCCAGTTATTTAGTCTAACTTGTCTTCCTTAGACCAACTTTTATATATAACTACTAAATATTTGCCCAACTGTTTTCACACTATAATGCTGTCTCTGTTTTCTTTCTCCAATGTGATTGATACAAACGGTCTGCATGGGTTTGTCAACTTGGAGCTACTCAGCTTGATTGTTGGATGAGGACCACCACAGGGTATCTAGAGGTGCTTGTTACTGGAATTCCATAGCATCCAGTAAGAGGCTCATTTGTGATGGAGGGTACGATATTATTTGGAGTGTTTCCTACACCATTATTCACACTGCTGAGGGGGAACCAAAGAATCTGCACATTTCATTAATATTTAGTGGATGGACTTTCATTTATTTTATTTTTTTATTATTATTTTTTGATTGCATTTGTAATTTATAGTGAACTTTTTACTATTGCCACATAAGAGAATGGATAATGGGAGTGTGCTTTTGAGCCTTTTCAACCACTTTAAGTATGGATCGTATTATTGTAACTTAAAATAATTATATTTATATATATTTATATTTGAAGATTTTATAATGTTTGTGTATGCTACTAAAGATATAGGAGTTGGTTTACTAAAGCTGGAGAGTGCAAATCTGATGCAGGCAGCTCTGCACATAAACCAATCAGGTTCATGTTGTTTTTATTTTTTTGTCAAAGCCTAATTAACCACTTCCCGACCGGCGCACGCCGATGTACGTCGGCAGAATGGCACAGGCAGGCATACTGGCGTACAGGTATGTTCAGTTTTAAATGCCGCCCTGCCATCGCGAGTGCGCCGCCGGTCAGGACCCCCGTGTGTCCGGTCGCGGATCCCGCGGACTCAATCGCCACGGGCATACCCGCGATCATCTCACGGGGCAGCTGAACGAGGAGATGCTGTTGTAAACAGCATCTCCCCGTTCTGCCTAGAAACAAGTGACACTGATCTCTGCTCCATGTGATTGGAGCAGAGATCAGTGTTCACTAAAACAAAGCCCAGCCGCCCACAGTTAGTAACACACCCCTAGGAACACTTAACCCCTACACTGCCACCCACTGGTTAACCCCTTCACTGCCAGTGTCATTTACACAGGAATCACTGCATTTGTATAGCAGTGATTGCTGTATAAATGACAATGGTCCCAAAAATGTGTCAAAAATGTCCGATGTGTCCGCCATAATGTCGCAGTCACAATAAAAATCGCTGACCACCGCCATTACTAGTAAAAAAAAAATGTTAATAAAAATGCCATAAAACTATCCCCTATTTTGTAAACGCTATAACTTTTGCGTAAACCAATCAATAATCGCTTATTGCGATTTTTTTTACCAAAAATATGTAGAAGAATACGTATCAGCCTAAACTGAGGGAAAAAATGTTTTTTTTTATATATTTTTGGGGGATATTTATTATAACAAAAAGTAAAAAAAATAATGTGTTTTTTTCAAAATTGTCCTCTATTTTTGTTTATAGCGCAAAAAATAAAAAACGCAGAGGTGATCAAATACCACCAAAAGAAAGCTCTATTTGTGGAAAAAAAAGGATGTCAATTTTGTTTGGGAGCCACATCGCATGACCGCGCAATTGTCAGTTAAAGCGACGCAGTGCCGAATCACAAAAAGTGGTCTGGTCTTAAGCCAGCAAAATGGTCCGGGCTTAAGTGGTTAAAAAAGCAGAAATTAGAAGCTGATTGGTTACCATGCATCACAGCTGCACCAAATTTTGCACTTTCCAGTTTTAGTAAATCATCCCCATAGGATTTTGAATAATTTTCTGAATTATTGTGGGACATATTGTATATAAAAAAACAAAGTATTTTATTTCTGCACATTCTGAATTGTTCAGTCTTTAGCATACATTTTGCTGGCTTTGAGGAAATAATAGTCAAATGTCTTAATCACCTGAAGTTTAATAAGTGAACTAGGTAATAACAGCATAAGGGTTAAATTAGATCTGTAATGTTTGTTTGATGGATTGGTGTTGTTATTTTTTATTTCAATTCTTGTATTATATACAACTCCTCAGGGAAGGAGAATATATGCACAGATGTGTTCATTAACCACAAGGTATTTACCATTGCAGGACATTGTTTTTGTAATGGATGACTGTATATTCCTGGCTACTGAGGGCCCTGGGAAATTCTACTTTAAACCTAGCTCCTCAAATAAGAAAAGGCGCTGAACCGCTGAAATTGTATAACAGCTGTTGGATACTGTAATGTTTTCCAAGCCCCTGGGAGAAACAGAAAATTTAATTTAACATTAAATGGTGCATAGAAAAAATAAGCAGGGAGCATGCTGACAGGTTTAGGGAATCACTGTTTGAAAGAAATAGAACAAATTTGCTTTTGGATCTGTCAGGTTGTTGCTTTTTTACCTCTTTATTATGCTATATTCATGTGTGTTTTTACTTCTGTAAAATGTTTGTGATGCTTAATGTGAAATATATTTGTTTCTGAGTATCATTGTGAATTTGTTTATAAAGAAATGTGAGATATAATTACCACCAATCAATAATATATATGCAGATATGACCATCGAGTGTTTAATTTTACAATCCATAATGCTGATTTGTACACTGGAATAAAAAAAAATATCTAAATATACATCCTTTATTAATAGCTTAAGGCCTCTTGCACATGATACTTCTGTTCTGTTTTTTTGTATGTATTTGTGTATATTTACGTGCATTTTGGCGTATATGCGTTTGTGCAATTTCGAGGGCATGCGCACCTTTTCGCGCAAATGCCTTGAAAACATATTCTCACGTTCTCATTCTGCACAATATGTAAGTGGGCATTTGTGCACATTTGTGCATATTTGCGGGCATTAAAGCAGATTTTTCTATTTTTTTTCAAATGCTGGTCACAAATGCAGTGCGTTTGCCTGCACTGGATCACATGGTATAGAAGTGCAAAGAGTTCCTAAAAGTAGTGCATGCACTATTTTTGGTGAAGTGCGATTTGAGCCCAATGAAAATGAATGGGCTCAAATCACACTGCTCTAAAGAGCATGTGAATAACACAGGAATGTACAGCATATTTCTGTGTGATTCCTAGTGTGAAACGGGCCTTAAAGAGGAAGTAAACCCTGATGGGTTTGCTTCCTCTTTGATTCCCTGCAAAAGTAAAGCATAATGGACTACTATGCATCACATAGTAGTCCATTATGTGTCACTTACCTGACACAGGAGCCAGCGAAGTCACCGCTGTCCCCTGTAGTTCCGAGCGTCCATCTTCTTGGTGGGTCTCCATGGGTCTCGCTGCTCCGGCGCTGTCATTCGCAGGAGCAGCGATGGCGTCACTCCCGCGCGTGCGCACGGGAGCCGACACTCGCGGCATATCGCCGCGATCTGCGGCTTACCCAGTGCGCTTGCACGCCGCTGTCTACGGCGCATGCGCCGTAGACAGTGGTGGCTGTCTTCAGGTAAATATCTCCTAAACCGTATAGGTTTAGGAGATATTTCTTGGACCTACAGGTAAGCCTTAATCTAGGCTTTCCTGTAGGTCAAAGTGGTTTGTAAGGGTTTAAAACCACTTTAAGTAAGGCGAAGAGTGAAGGAGGGTTGTTGTGTGTGTGTAAGTGTGTGCATGCTTGTGTGTGCAGGGCTTTGTTCACATGAGGTGCGCATAAGTGTACCTCTGCGGAGGGCCATGTTTATCCGCATGGGTATGCACAAGTGTTCTACGTATTCCTGCAAGGTAGTCCCATTGGAACACCTGTGCATTTGTGTGTGGGAAACACAGACCTTCCCGGGAGTATGCTTATGTACATCCTGTCTTAACAAGGCCTAAAAAAACAATTAGCATGCTCTATCATATGTTTATAAATAATGCTACTTTTTGCAAGTCTGACCTGCACATTGTGCCCTCCCTCAGAGGCCAATCCAACAACAGCTAGGAAGAGACATAACTACAGCTTGTCTCAGCTCTGGGAATTTTTCTGAGAAATGCAGACAGAGACAGGGGTGTCAGTCTCCTTTTTCTGTAGCTTGTCTCAGGAAAGTGTTCTGAGTAGAGAAAAGCTACCAGTATGGTGGTTCCATCTCCTTACTATCTGTTGTTGGATTTGCGGCAGCAAGGGAAGTGTAGGTCAGACCTCATAACTAGACTTAGGAAAAGCTACAAGGGATGAAGTACTATGTGTACATTGTCCCATGGGGGGGCAGAACAATTAATAGAAGCTGCTTTTGATGGTTTCATCCTTAATGTTTTTGTTTTTTGCCTGGTTTCAGTACTTTTTAAGTTTTAAAACTGAAACATTCCTGCTGTAAATAGGTGCCAATCAGTTTATCTCTAAGTATCAGCATGATGATGAACAAACTAACACCCTTGTGTTATCATTCATATATTTTTTTGAAGCTGGTTCATGTTTAGGAGGGTGTTTAATTAACCGTTTGCGACCGCCTCACACCGATATACATTGGCAGAAGGGCTCGTAAAGGCAAACTAATGTACCTGTACGTTGCCCTTTAAGAGGCAGCCTGCGGGCGCATGCGCGCTGGTGGAAAGCTTCATGAGTCAGGTTGTGGGGGTTCCCACAATCATCTCACAGAGAGGAAGAACGGGTAGATGCTAATGTAAACAAGCCTCTCCCCATTCTGCCTAGTGGCAGTGTCACTGATCTCTGCTCCCTGTGATTGGGAGCAGAGATCAGTGACATGTCACACATAGCCACACCCCCCACAGTTAGAATCACTCCCCAGGACATACTTAACCCCTACACTGCCCCCTAGTGATCAACCCCTTCACTGCCCCTTCACTGCCAGTGGGGATCGCTCCATCGATCCCCGCTGCGCAGGAAGATAACAGGTCCATCTCTGCTCACTGTACAGGGATGGACCTGTCAGAGCGGCGCTCTCTCCCATGGGGGATCGGATGAAGACGGAACACAGAGTCCATCGTCACCCAATCCGCAGACAGATGGAAAAGTAGGTTTTTCCTCCATCACACTTTTTCGGATCAGAGCGGGTCAAATGTCAGCGGACATGTCACCGCTGACATCCGACGCTCCATAGAGGTCTATGGAGCGTCCGTTCAGGTCCGCCTAAAAAACTGACAGGTGGACCTGAACAGACAGTCCATGTGGAAGAGGCCTTATAGATTAATTTGGGTTCTTTAGTAAGTTATAAAAACAAACAAAATGCTGCTCTTATGCTTGAGTTAACTCTGCTGAAAGAAGACGCTGTGATTAGGTAGATTGTTGCAAAACAGACTGTAATGCAATGGAGATTTTGGAAATGTTACTGTCATTAGATATAGCAGTGCCAATTTTTGATGTAAAAAAAGTACATTGTGGAAAGTCTTTGGAAAGGACTTTGAATAGGCACTTTGTCCATGACATAAACAGCATATATGTTATTAAGTCTCACTCCTATATTCATATTTATTGCTAAGTAAGCTAACGTTTTTACTGGCTAGGAATTCTTTGATGTACAGTAAAGCAAGTAAAGCTGAATATAGTTTATGATCAAATTCCCCTTTTATCTTTTAAGACAGCTGACTACAACTATGTATGGAGGTAGCAAAAAATAACCAAATTTGCTCCTATCTATTAGGTTAATGTGAAACATGTTTGCATTCAGAGTAATCATATTGCAGAAAATGTGGAATATGTGTATATATTTTTCATGTCAGCTTCCTTAATTGGGCTGACATCACATACAGTTATCCATTGCTTAAGTATACCTTCACAATTGCAAAAGACTGCAGCGGTAATTATGGTTCAAAATGTCCTAGGTTTAAAAACTTTGAATTAGCTGAGGTATATGATGTATCCTTCATACCTAGTACATTATTTATTGTTTTGATACAGTTTTGGATCAGTCACTAGAGGAGACGGGAAAGGGGGCCAGTTACCAGAGATGGTGAGCAAGTTCATTAGTAAATCACAAGACCAGGGCCACAGTGGTGTAGTGGTTAGCACTCTTGCCTAGCAATAAAAAGGGTTGTTGGTTTGAATGCCAACCACGACACTACCTGCCTGGAGTTTGCATGTTCTCCCTGTGCCTGCATGGGTTTAATCCAGGTACTCTAGTTTCCTCCCACACTCCAAAGACATGCTGGTAGGTAAATTGGCTCTAGTATATGTATGCGAGTTAGGGACCTTGAGGATAGGGACCATTGTGAATGTATATGTAAAGTGCTGCATAAATTGACTGCACTACATAATAACCTTTAATAATAAGATCATACATTTTGGCAGGGATTGTAAAGATTTTTTTTATGGTCCCATGATTTTGAAGCTGCATGATTTTAGCATGATACCTGCAAGCTCTTGGCTGAGTGCTACATGAGGTGATTATGCAGCAATGGTGGTCAATTGCTTGTAGGTGAGGTTAGGTGTTAAGGTTTCATGTTAGTGGATAGGTTAAGCTATGTCTGGGTTAAGTGTTTTTTTACTGTAACGGTTCATTTTCATGTTTGCGGACAGGCAAGATTACTACTTGTTTTCAGCAGAGGGTTCCTAGAACCACCAGCACTGATCTAGACTGGAACAAATATATTGTGAAAGTTCTGTTCACTTTTTTACAGATTTCCTCTGTTACAAGGTAGCTAGAGGTACTCATTTCTAAAATTTGGAGAGAGAAAAAATAGAAAATGCAGAGATACTAGACATGTGCATTCGTTTTCGTCTGAATGCATTTTCGTCCGAATTTCAGGGATTTTCGTGTGAGTTTTAAATGATAACAAACTAGCAGAATCCGAAATCCGAAAGATCCAAAATAAAAAATGCTTTATTTTCGTATCCATTATATTTTCGGATCGTTGTGCAACAGTTCGATATAGATAAATAGAAGATTCGACATGACGGTGACAATAGCAATCTGTGTCTATCGAACCTGTGGTTGAATGTGCCTAACCTAACTCTATTAGTCCAAGATTATTTGACATAGATAGAAAAGATTTGACAATATATACATGAAGATTTGATGAAGCAGCTAAAAACATACTGCTGTGAGAGGACAAATAGGCTATATAAGAATTTTACTGTTGTTTGACTAGTAATAATATTTAATAATTATAATTATTACTAGTCAAACAACATTAGAATCCTACTATAGCTTGTGGGCGGAGCATTCAACTGGAAATGTACGATCACAACGTCGTTCAGTTTATCTGCTTCTTCTAATCTTCTTAGAATATCAAACAGGCTTCAATTGACAGATTTGACCTTAATGAATTCGGATTTTTGGAAAAATGCATTTTTTAATGAAGCAAAATAAATAAAAACTAATTTCGTGAGTAACTAAATAAATATGTTTTTCGGACTAAACCGAAATTGCTAAGAGATACTTGATTTTTGCTTGCTGTTAAAATGTTTTATTTTGTTGTGTACACCCTACCATTATTAACCTCTTGCTGATCAGCCACTTTAATTAAACTGCGGCAGGTTGGCATGATCCCACAAACTGGCGCAGCTGTATGTTGGTCCCTTTAAGCGGGATAGCAGGCTCGCATACATCGCTGCACTGCGGGTGTGCTGATGCCCATGGTCGGTGGTCGCGATGACCACCGGCTGCGTTCAGTCATGAGAACGAGAGCCAGAACAGGGACATGTGTGTGTAAACACACAAATCCATGTTCTATGAGGAGAGGAGAAGCAGATTGTGAGTTCCTACTAGTTAGGAACAACGATCTGTCATTTCCTCCATTCACTCCCATCCCACTACAGTTAGAACACACACTAGGGAACACAGTTAACCCCTTGATCACCCCCTAGTGTTAACCTCTTCCCTGCCAGTGACATTTACACAGTAATCAGTGTATTTTTATAGCACTGATCACTGTATAATTGTCAATGGTCCCAAAAATGTGTCAAAAGTGTCTGCCATAATGTTACAGTTCTGATAAAAACCGATGATCACCATTACTAGTAAAAAAAATAATAATAATAATAACAAAAATGCCATAAATCTTTCCCCTATTTTTTAGATGCTATAAGATATATATTAGATGTTTTTGCGCAAACCAATCAATATACGCTTATTGCGATTTTTATTACCAAAAATATGTAGAAGAATACATATCGGCCTAAACTGAGGAAACAATTTAGCTTTTTTTAAAAAAATTGGGGATATTTATTATAGCAAAAAATAAAAAAATGTGTTTTTTTTTCAAAATTGTCGCTCTTTTTTTGTTTATAGCGCAAAAATAAAAACCACAGAGAAGATCAAATACCACCAAATTAAAGCTCTATTTGTAAGGAAAAAAGGACATCAATTTTGTTTGGGTACAGCATCACATGACCGCACAATTGTCAGTTAAATCGACACAGTGCCATATCACAAAACATGGCCTGGTCATTGAGCAGCCAAATCTTCCGGGGCTGAAGTGATTAAATGAAGGGGGTGAATAGTTAGTATGAGCATGATGTAGACAAGATACTGTTATTACAGATGTTACAGAAGATACTTTTTTTATTTTTTTTGCTCAGATCTCAGTTTCTATAAAACATATGATGTTGGCTTAAAATCATTACTATCTCAATTCAGTGATTTTAATTTCAGTCGTTTTTATTGGTTATGAAACTAAACAATTGACATGTAACATCATAATATAGCATTGATAGCGTAGGCTGTATGCCTCAAGCTTACATCAAACTACATTAATACAGCATTACAGATAGATAATACAGTTAGTTAACAGTTGGGTGCTACTGTGATATTTGAGACATGTACAGCTTTCTTGAGCTTAAGCTAAACTGAGAATAATGAAAGAGCATAACTTTGCTCTAAATAGTTTTAACTTGAAATAAAAAAGTGTAAAAGGTGAACAAAAGGAAAATAATGTTATTACACATAAATATAAAGGTAAGTAATTCCTGCGCTGTCAAGATGAAGGTGAAGATAGGGAGCTAAATACACTGCAGCAAGCACCTCATTAACTAAACCTAAGCAGAAAAAAAAATATATATAAATGTATACGTGATGGTGTTGCGCTGTGTGTGGTATACAAATATGTATCAACTCAATATACAAAATATATAAAATACCATGTGATGAAAAAAGAAAAAAATCAAGAACCAAATATATGAAATCTATATAACAAAATGTGACATTGAACGAATAAGTGAACAAATAAATAAACAGTGTAATAAAGTCCAAATGCACCACTGAGTGTGCAATAAAGCTGGATAAAACCAATATAGTCCGGTAGTGATCGAGAATTTTTCCAGCTTTTCCATACAACAGAACTAGATCAAACAATTGACTTCTGTCAAGCAGGGGCAGCTACAGACTGATCAAAATGTGTCTGTTCTGCACTGAACCAGCTGAATTTCATTCAGTGTAAGGTCAGCTGTAGTGGCTGTGTACTGAACATTGCTGTAGACAAAGAATACTGTAGGTAGAGATTAATGATGAGCTAGGGTTTCTGTGTGGTCATATTACGCCAATGATGTCACCAGCATCCCCATTCATTTATTATTCATGGCTGTGGAATGGAGATTTCCCAGACAATAGCTGATTGGGCAGGCAGCTTGCTATCATGTGACAGTTTCCCACTGATTTTGGCCAAACTGGTTCTGGCAGGAACCTTGGTTACCCACTAGTATAGGGTTAGTTTTTCAGTGGGTTGGACCTTGTTTTCACCTCAACCCCCCTCTCATTTTTGTTTTAATTATTTTTATTTGTATTTGAAGATAAACAATAAGCTTAAAATGAATATAACTGTTACATGGTATAACAATGAATAACAATGAATATACAGAAAGAGCAAGGTTAGGACAAAGATATTTTGTATATGAAAATTCGTAAGTTGGTAAGTATGCAACTAATTTAAACAACTTAAGTGGAGCAGAGAAATAAAAAGTTTGAGTTCTCTCCAGACACCCCAATGGGTACACACTGTGTCTAGGGGAACTCAGCCTCCCCATCATGATGGTCTGACCAGGTGATGGTGTGGATTTGAGAGGCGTGAATATTTTGCAGTAACCATTTGTCAGAAAGAAATAGGTCTATGCGAGAATATGTGTTGTGACGCAGGGACAGGTATGTGTAGTCCCTTTCATCCTAGTGGCAACACCTCCATACATCATATAATTCATTGAATGTGAGGAATTTGGTGAGGAAGCAAATCTCTTGGGTCCAGACGAGGTATTCAATTCATTGTCGGGCACTAAGTTGAAGTCCCCACAAATTAGTAGGTGTCCTTGTTGTGTTTTTTTAAAGGTGGATTTGAGAAATGGCATCTGGCGGTGATTAGGGGCATAAAAAGTTACTATGGTATATTGGGCATTTTCTATGATATAGTCTAGAATGATGTATATATATACACACAGGCTTGTATATATATATATATATATATATATATATATATATATATATATATATATATATATATATATATATATATATATATATATATATATATATATATAGTCTAGCCAAACGTATACCTGACTAGGCCATTGCCAGAGAGTGTGTTCAAAGACACTTTCAGCCAGGCAGATGACTCACTGAGCTGCAGTTGATAAAATATATATCCACTGCATTGTATTCCAGGCAAGCCTATACCTGACTGTAGGCCATTCTTTGAGTGCGTGTTCAAAGACACTTTCAGCCAGGCAGGTGACTCACTGAGCGGCAGTTCATAAAATATATATCCATTACATTGTAGTCCAGCCAAGACTATACCTTACTGTAGGCCATTTCTGGTGTACTGTTTTTAGTAAACTTCAGGCATTGTTTTGTTAATCTAATTGTACAGTATGTCTAAAAGGCCACCAATGAGAGGCAGACACTCACTCACAGGCCACTAAAAGAGGGCAAGCAAGCTCTGTGTCTACAGCAAACAGTGCTGGTCGTGGACACGGTGCATCCTCAGCACGTGGCCGTGGGGCACACTTGTCCTTTTTTTTTTTGGAAGCTGTCCGTGTTGAGCCACAACATGCCGAACAGTTGGTAGAGTGGATGACCAAGCCATCCTCCTCATCCTCTGTCACCCAGGCTCAGGGTACTTTGTCTGTCAATGCAGCTACCAAAGCGGACTCTTCCATTGGTTCAATGTCATCAGTCACTCCTTCCCTAGCCCCACCATCATACCCAGAGGATTCCCCCAAACTGTTTGACCACAGTGTAGGGTACATGTTGCAGGAGGATGTGCAGCATTTTGAAGGCTCTGATGATGGTACCCAGGTTGAGGAGGAAGGCAGTAACGTGAGCCCAGAGAGAAGAGGGGGTGTCCAAGAAGGACAAGAAACTGCCATCATGTTCCCCCAGCTGCAGCATACTGCCTGGTTTTCTCCAGTGGCGAGGAGGGAGGGGATGATGAGGTCACTGACTATACGTGGGTGCCTGATAGAAGAGAGGAGGGGGAGGAGGCACATCTCCAATGAGGCAGGATGCCCTCCAGGGGCCAGATTAAGGGCAGTCAACTGATTGCATCACACTGCAGAGCTCTGCATGAGCAAGGCGCTGCTGACTTCTTTGGTGTGGGCCTTTTTTGAGACGTGTTCAGCAGATCGCGCTGTTTGCAACATATGTCTGAAGCATATCAAGTGTGGCCAAAACAGCAGCCACTTGGGCACCACATGCTTGACCAGACATATATCGAGCTCAAAATGCAGTCCGTTGGCAACAGTACTTAAAAGACCCACACCAAAGAACAAGGCGGACCTCTCCTTGCTCCTCATGAGCTGGGATCTCCAACCCCACTATACCTTCAGTCCTCCTAGAAACCTGCACTTACTGGTTTGACAGGAATAAAGGTGTAGAATTAGGTGTGCCAAGTACTTGCGGAAATCTGCTATTGCTACACCAACGTCCGATTGTAGCAGGCAAATTCCCCTACCCCAGTTGCTAAACGGGTGAAAGAAATTCGGTCCCAGCCATCCACATGCTCAGCGGCTGAATGCTAGTTTGGCTAAATTGCTAGCACACCAACTGCTGCCTTTTCAGCTGGTAGACTCTGCCCCCTTTTGAAAATTTGTGGAATGTGTGGTACCTCAGTGGCAGGTTTTCAAACGGCAATTTTTTTCTCGTAAGGCAATTCCGGCTCTCTACCGACATTTGGAAGGCAATGTCTTGGCCTCGTTGGACAGGGCAGTAAGGTGCATATTACCGCTGACTCATGGTCCAGCAGGCATGGACAGGGACGTTACCTTTCTTAAATGGAGCACTGGGTAACCCTGCTGGCAGCTGGGAAGGATGAATGACAGGGTGCAGTATTGTTGGAGCTTGTTCCACCAACACGCCTCCAAAATGCTGGTAGTGGGGATTCTGCCACACCTCTCTCCTCCACCCCATCCTCTTCTTCTTCCTCAATGGCCTCTTCCTGTGTAGATTTGTCCTCAGAACCAGCAGTGCTCCGTAGGTGTTCTAGAGGCTATGCAAGCACTCAGGCAAAAGATCCCATGCAGTGCTTGAGTTGGTCTGCTCAAGGGACAGGAGCCATGCTGTGGCAAAGATTCTGTCAGCTCTGCAGAGGCAGACTCAGAGGTGGTTGACACCATGCCAGCTTCAGCCAGGGATGGTGGTTTGTGACAATGACAATGACCTCCTCTCTGCCCCCCGTCAAGGACACTTCACCCATGTGCCCTGTTTGGCTCATATCCTTAATTTGGTGGTGCAGCGGTTCTTGTGCAGGTACCCGGGCTTACAGGATATCCTGAGGCAGGCCAGGAAAGTCTATGGGCATTTCCGCTGGTCATATAATGCCAGTTCTTGGCTGGCTGACCTTCAAAAGGAATGCAACCTACCCAAGAACGGCCTCATCTGTGACATGCCCACCAGGTGGAACTCAACGTTGTCAATGCTGCAGTGGCTGCACATGCAGCAGAGGGCCATCAACGAGTACCTGTGCGAGTATGGCACCAGGACGGGGAGCTTGACTTTTTTTGCCACACCAGTGGCTCATGATCAAGAATGCCTGCACTGTCCTGTCACCATTTGAGGAGGTCACGAGGTTGGTGAGCAGTGATACTGTCCCTCTTGTCTACCTGTTGGAGCACACGCTGCATGGAATAATGGACAGGGCACTTGAGGCAGAACAGAGGGAGGAAGAGGAGGACTTCCTTACCTTTCAAGGCCCCCTTTATCCAGACAGTATTCCTGCGGGCCTGCCAATCTCACAAGAAGAGGAGGAGGATGAGGTTTGTGTCAGCATGGAGGTGGAGCCTAGTACTCAGCATCAGCAACAGTCTTCAAGGGATCGTTTACAGTCCCCAGAAACCTATGGACTTGTACGTGGCTGGGAGGAGGTGGCTGCGGATCAGGTTGTCCTTATTGACCCAGAGTACTCCGGATCGAATGCCTCAGCAAACCTACACTGCATGGCCTCCCTGAGCCTGCAAAGCCTGCGAAAGGACCCTCAAATTCATGTGATCAAGGAGAGGGATCACTACTCGCTGGCAACCCTTCTTGATCCACGTTACAAGGGAAAGGTTGCAGAACTTATCCAGCTGTTGCAGAGGGAGCAGAGGATAAAACATCTTTGGGAGGCCTTGCAGAAAGGTTTGTGCAATGCGTTTCCAGAGCATTGGAGGGTACAAATTCCTGGTCCTGGACAATGTGTTGCTGAGGTTTCGATCACTCTGAGAAGGTGGCTGTCTGACCAATGCCTGAATTGTCTGAAACCAATTCAGACAATTTTTTAGTCTGCAGCCCCAATGTATGATCGGTTCCAGCAACCATCGCCAACGCTGTTGTACATGGTGCAGGAATACCTAGGGGCAAGATCAGACTTGGAGACCTTTCCAACCGAAAATCCACAGGGTTACTGGGTCTTGAGGATGGATTACTGGTCAGAGCTTGCACAGTTTTTAATTGAGCTACTGGCCTGTCCTGCATCCAGCGTTCTTTCTGAACACACATTCAGTGCCACTGGAGGCTTTGTAACCGATCACACAGTGCGCCTGTCCACTGACTCAGTTGATCGGCTCACCTTCATAAAAATGAATCAGTCTTGGATCACCAGCTACCAAGCACATGATGCTGATGTAACCCAATAATTTTTTATGAATGTGAGATCCCTTGATCCCTTTCTCCTCAATGTTCATGTTGATAGTTTCTAAGAACATTCTTGGTTTTGGGCACCAGCACCAGTGCCTAAAGCCCATTTTTTTCTGCTACTGTTTAACAGGGGCGTGTAATTACAATTTTTTCTGTAATATTTTGCAGCAGGGCTCATTCCTGCATTCAACTAGAGTATCTGTGAGGGGTTTCAGTGTTGTGGCACCAACATCAGTGCCTAAAGCCTAATTTTTCTGCCCCTGTTTAACAGGGACCCGAAATTACAATTTTTAAATCTAATATTTCACAGCAGGGCTTGTGTCTCCCAGTCCCAACATCTGGATCAACCACATGGGATACTGCTTGCTCATCTGATGTACAATCGATGTATATTTCCCATGATTTCTCTGGAAAACTGAGGAGCCTAGAAGCAAAAAAGCCAAAAAGCTGAGGAGAGAGACCAGATTGGCCGGTTTGTCCGTCTAAGGCAGGGAGCTCAGGTGAGACACATCTCACACCACCATAACCATTGATTGACCACACCCACATCTACAATTTCAGCCCTGCCCCCATTTAAGTACTTTGTAATCTAGCCCATGCTCTATTTCCCTCTATCACACTATAATATGGTGACTGGTCAGAATCCTCTCTCCTCTCTCTTTCTCTCCCTTCTCCCTCTACCTTCCTTCCCTTCCCTCCTCCCCTGCCCTTCTCCAGCTCTTTATTTCCCTTCCTTCCTTTTGTTCGTTTAAAACTACTGAATACACCTCTTCATTGTACAACAAGTGCTTTACATGTTTATGTTCTTCTCCTATGTTTATATTAGCTAGATTTATTTGGGCCTACCCTGTTATGAGGTCATATGTATTAACAATGTATTCCTTACCAACTACTGTATGCTTTATGTTTGAAATACTTCATTCTGCTTCAATAAAGAAACATTGACAAAAATAAATAAACACTGTGAGACTACAGAACCTCTTCTCTCACACAAGACAAAAGTCTGTTTGATGTATGGAGAAGTATAATTGGCTCTGAGAAACATTTTACTTTCTTTTCTCCCACACTTTCATCATATTCCAGGATTGACATGTTTCTATTAGACAAAGCCACCCTTTTCCAATCTACTGAGGCACAGACTGGCACTATCCTTTGGTCCGATCATGCTCCAGTCTCCCTTTCCTTGACACTTTACCCATCATTCACAACCCACTGAACTATAAAGACTAAACGCTAGCCTCTGAAACAACCCTAACTGTGGGAAACATGTAAAATCTGAACTAATGGATTTTTTTTACACAGAATGTTTTTATGCGTCAAATCTTTTTATTGTTTTTAAACAGTAAAATAGTACAAATGATAATCAGAAATAAACAAAAGAAAATAAACAAAACAGAATACAGCTTGCTTGTGAGGAGACGATACAGAGAGGATGAGGAACACCATTGCTCGATTCAGCATACATAACAAGATATATATCATGAGTACAGAGTATAGTTACAAGACCTGAGTACATAGTAGTACAAATAATCAAATAAGTAATAGTAGCATTCGATCCCAGTGGAAATATTTAAATAAGTAATAGTAGCAGTCGACCCCAGTGGAAATATCGGAACGCCCCAGACACCCCTTAGCGGGAACTCACTGTGTCAGAGAGTCCGACACCACCACTCAGGTCGCAACGTAGTTATCCCTGAACACTGCCACTACTGAAGGGCGTAAACTTGGATCTATGAGTTATTATGATTGTCTTTTAAAGTTTTCGTACCATTTGACCCATGGTGCCCATAGCTTCTGTTCTTTGCAATATTGAGTACTTGAGTTCGTAGTTATAAGTTCATATGAGTAATGGGTCTGAGTCAAAAGTATAACATCGTTTAAGAAAGGAGGAATGTCTGCTTTCCATTTCCTAGTGAGCGATAGTCTAGCTGCCAAGAGTATGTGTGTTACTATTTTACGATGTATAAGGGGTATGGAATTAATGTCTAAATTGAGTAGAGCCAGTCCTGGGGTGGGTTGAAGAGGAGTGTCTATGACTTCGGATATCAACCCAAAAACTGTTTTGCAGTAGTCTATAATGGCATGACAGTTCCAAAAGGTATGGAATAATGTTCCCGGTAGGCCACATTTTCTCCAACAGGTAAGGGGGTTAGAGCTTCAAAATTTTGAAATAACTGACAGGGTTAAATATCTGTTGTGTTATTTTTTGCAATAATTCTATAAGTGTGGCACAAGCTGTTGATTTGTATATAGAGTAGAATGCAGTCTTCCATTGAGATACCGTAAACTGTCGGCCTAGATCTAATTCCCATTTGACAAGTGGTGGTGTTATTTTAAATATATTTTTTCATGTAATATATTATATATACTGGATATACCTTTCAAACTTAGGGTGGGGTTTGATAAATAAGTCCAAATTTTAACGGGAATCTTAGCCCGGAGCTGGGGATTAGCATTGAGGCAATGTGCTATTTGAAGGTATGTAAATTGGGCAGACATGCGAAGGTTGAAATCTGTTTGGATTTGACGATATGGTTTTAGAATCTCCTGATTGTATAGTGCATTAAATTTAGTATCGGGAGGTATGTTCCATGATTTAATATTAATATTAGGGATTAATGAGGTTAGGATTGTTAAATGCGGGTTCAGTTTAGTGGTTGGAGTATCGCTCCACTGGTAAGTGAGGATGCGGTGCCAACTCAAAATACTTGCCTTGATTGTGGGAGGAAGATGGGTTGGTATTGGTTCTTTTACTCGGCAGCTGAGCAGCCAATAATAAAGAGAGGATTGGGGAATCAGTGCTAGTTCTATTTCCCCCCACAAGGAGTTGTGGGGAGAGCAGAACCATTCTCTAAGCTGGCTAAGAATAGTAGCATCATAATAGTCGTTGAAGCCTGGGACTGCAGAGCCACCTATTGATTTGTGTTTAGTAAGAACTAGTCGTGAGACTCAGGGTTTCTTTTGATTCCATAAATAACGGTTTAGCAGGCCATGCAACGAGTTTAGGTAATTTCTAGGAATAAAGATAGGGAGGGTTCTAAATAGGTATAATAGTTTGGGTAATACCATCATCTTAAAAGCCGAAAGTCAGCCTATCCAGGAAAATTCTAATTTACTAAGGGATTGCAAATCTGATTCAAATTGTTGTTTAAAAGGGTAGAAATTAGTCGAGAATAGTTTATTAGTAGATTTAGTCAAAGTCACTCCCAAATATGGGATTCCGTCAGTCGTCCACGTGTATGGAAAGGCGGAGGAGAGGTCGAGTCTGGTTGCATCGTCTACTCCTAGATCTAGAATATGTGATTTGGTTTTGTTCACTTTATAATAGGATATAACTCCAAAATCTCTCAATATAGATTGTAGGCGCGGAAGGGACATTCTAGGATTGGAAATTATAAGGATAATATCGTCTGCGAATAGACTTATACGATGATCTATGGATCCTCTGGTAATACCTGTGGAGACAGGATCTGAGCGAATTTGTTCTGCTAAAGGTTTGATAATCAAGTCAAAGATCAAGGGGGAGAGGGGACACCCTTGCCTCGTGCCATTCGAGATCGTAAATGGGAGGGATAACATCTCGTTCACAAAGACCCGGGCTGAGGGCCGGCTATACAGGGCTAAAATTGCTCAAAGGATGGGACCAGTGAACCCAAATTTAATGAGCACTTGTTGAAGGTATCCCCAGCCTTCTCTGCATCCAAAGAAAGAAGCAGAGAAGGATTTCGAGAGCGGTCCACATGGTGGATAATATTGATCAGACGTCTAGTTGCATCAGAGGTTTGTCTACCCTTTATAAATCCTGTTTGATCCCTATGTATAAGTTGGGGCATATAAACGGTCATTCTAGTTGCTATCGTTTTTGCGTAGATCTTGAGGTCTGTGTTTAAAAGCGATATTGGCCTAAAGTTTTATGGGACATCAGGGGCCTTGCCTGGTTTTGGCAGTGTGACTACCAGGGCAGATAGCATTTCTTCTGGAAATGAGGAGGAGGAGGCAGCATCATTGTACAATTGACAAAGGTGAGGGGCTAAAGTATCTGTAAGTAGTTTGTAATATTCTGCAGTTAGGCCATCTGGGCCAGGAGATTTCCCATTAGGAAGAGATGAAATAGATGCGGCAATTTCCTGTACAGGGAATGGAGCGTTAAGGGCCTCTCGTTGTGTATCAGTAAGAGATGGAAGATGGATTGTATCTAGAAATTGCCGTATTAATTCAGGCGTGGGGTGGAGGTGGTTTAAGCCCTTTTCTAAATTTTATAGGGTACTATAGTAGCAGCTAAAGGCATCCGCTATAGATTGGGGATCCTGTAATTTGATATTAGAAATGGGGTGATGCAAGTATGGAATCCTAGATTTGGTGTGGCTGCCCTGGATAATTCTTGCTAAGGTCTTGCCAGCCTTATTGCTAGTGTGATAATATCTAGCTTTCAATTTATGAAACTGCTTTTCATAGATGTCTAATAGGGCCGCCCTAAGTTCTTGTCTTAAAATTAGAAGTTTTTGTTTTAATTGAGGTGTTTGGTTTGATTGGTTCAGGGTATCCAGCCGTATTATGTCACCCGTGAGAGAGTCAATGTGCTGCGTCCTCCTCCTTTTAACTTGTGCATTAAGTTGAATAAGAATCCCTCTACAAAACGCCTTATGCGCCCCCCAAAGGGTGGCTGAGCCTGACACTGATCCTGTGTTTAATGTGAAGAATTCATCAATATGTGAAGTTAGAGTTTTAGCAGTATCGGGCATTTTTAGAAGATGTGTATTTGCCCTCCATATCCTATGTTTAGGATATGGATTAGATATGTGTAGTGTAATACTAATAGGGGCATGGTCTGTCAAAGTTATGGGCGCAATGTCAGACTTCGCGACCCTTTGCAATAACCATTTATCAACAACAACATAATCAATATGACTATAAGTATTGTGAACTGTTGAATGAAAGGAATACTCTTGTTCCGTCGGGTGGTGGCATCTCCAGGTATCTTACAAGTCGTGGCTGTGTAGAAGAGGGCCCAAGATAGAATGACTTTCGATTTAGGGTTGGAGGAGTCCAGATCAGGATCATGAACTGTATTAAAGTCACCAGTAAGAATTAAGGAACCTTTTTGCCCCTTACGGATCCTCCTCAGTACGTTGTTCAAAAAAGATAGTTGTTTGCGGTTCGGGGTATAGATCGAAGCTAAAGTGATGGGAGTATTGTCAATCAGACAAGTGAAATTATGTACCTTCCATTAATGTCCGGAAAATACTCAATCAGCTGGAAGCTTACTGACCGGTGGATAGCTATGAGTACACCTTTGGTTTTTTGAGGTCCAGATGAACAGAATATAAGGGGAAAGTCTGGGTGAACGCATTTAGGTTCTTTACCACGTTGAAAGTGTGTTTCCTGCACACAAAGAATTTGACAGGCTTGAGATTTGGCAGTACGCCACAAAGAGCTTCGTTTGGCCGGGTGATTAAGCCCGTTAACATTTAAAGATAACAGTTTTGTACTCATAATGTAATAAGGGAGCTGCTACTTAGCTCTGTACTCACAAGTTCCAATAGACGGTATCAGAGAGATTGGTTGCTGGATAGTTGCAAAGGTGGTAGATGGTCGATGTGGTGGTGGTCCTCCATGCCACAAGTGGGATGTTGTGTTCCTCAGATCCTCTGAGCTTTAAAATTGCTGTACACGAACAGTAGCACAGAAAAAAAAAGAAAAAAGAACAAGTAATACGAACAAAATTGAAAAAATAACAAAAGGTGCAGCAGTAAGAAAAAGGGCACTGTGCTGCATGATATTGGGGGGGAAAGTTCAAGAACAAGCTAGTATGGATAACCATAGAAAAGGAATCGGGGAGTCTGGTAGTATGCTGCAGGTGAACTTGCACCTGGCTGTGGTTAAATTGGACCGAACTGGAGTCAGGGAGGCTTTTATTGCCATTGATGCACAAGTTTCTCTAGGTTTTTCTTTGCCCCTAAGGGGGGTGCAGGTTCTGGAATAACACCCCACTCATGCAACAATGCTAGGCCTTTTTCAAGAGTGGAGACCAGGTAAGAGGTGCCGTCTTTCTGAATGGAGATTTTAGAGGGCTGCTTCCACTTGTATTCTATTTTGTGGTTGCGGAGAGCTTTCGTTATGGTTGACAATTGCCGTCTCATGTCCAGTGTATGTTTGGACAGGTCTGCAAAACTTGAAGTGCAGTGTATGGTTGAGGTAGTTGCCCCATAGCCCTGACTTTATATAGAACTTGTTCTTTGGTATGGTAAAAGTGAACTCTCATAAGCACGGGGAACTTGCGGAGACAGGAATGAAGGTTTTGAGATACGATGAATCCGGTCAATAGTGAGCTCAATGGCCAGAGTATCTGGCAGTAGTGTTGAAATGAAATCAGTAGCATATTTTTTAAGCTCAGATGGTTGAACAGTCTCTGGGATGCCTCTGATTTTGAGGTTGTTTCTCCTTGAACGGTCTTCGAGGTCGGCCATTTTGGCATTAACCCATGCTTTGTCCTCTAAATTATCATCATGGGCGTCCACTAGCTCGTTCACTGTGGTCGTCATGGCTCCCATTGATTGCTCAATGTTACCGACTCTGTCTCCTAGAGATTGGAATTCTCTGGTGAATTCTTTAGAAAACTGTTTAGTCAAGGCACATAAGTCGTTGTGGAGGGAGTTATGGAGAGACAGCAGCATCTATTTTAGCTGTGTATCCAAAATGGGTTGATTAGCGGTCGGGAAGGTCGCAATAGGGGACATTCCGGCTTTGTCGGGGCCCAGGGGGTTCGTAGGTATCGGGCTTACCTCAGTGGCGGGGAGGTCTAATTTTTGACGTGACTTCGTCGGGCTGCAGCACGATGGACTCGGAGACTCTTCTTCCGAAGATAAGGTCTGGCTCCCCGCTCTGTCTATAGGTAGTGGCTTCCTTGTCATACTGCTTATGTTGCAGGAGTTTCCGCTGAACAGGTGGACTGATCAGCGTGGATTTGCAGTCCAGTGTCACTAGAGATTCCGCCGATGCTACAAAGCTCTCTTCCTATGCGTGCTGGCCACGCCCCCTTACACAGAATGTTAACTCAGTGACTTATACACATTCTCTATGGGTGGCAAGGCCTTCATGTGTGGAGTACAAATAGGACTCCCAGGAGAAGTGTAGGAGAGCACAAAAGATATCTGACCTCACCCAGACCATAACTGACCTTGAGACCCAAAATAAAAACAAACCCTCCCTTGATATAGAAAAACAAATCCAAGAGGCATGAAACAAGCTCTCCTAGTGCTTTGTGCCACAATATGATATACATCTCAAAAACTCAAAATGAACTTACGACTACTATGTAGCTAGTAACAAAATTGGCCCTCTACTGGCAAGGCAGATAAAACATAAAACAAATAAGACTAAACACTGTGTGACTAGTTTAGCCATGATCACAGTATCCCAAATGATTGCTGACTCACCATAACTTCCAAGTGACTCAAAAACAGGCATAGAGAATTTGGGGAAAAGGACACATAAGGAAGTCACAGAACAGTCATAGTGCAATAAAACTTCAGTATACTTTTGTAAAACTGCACTGATGCACTACATAAAACTGCAGTAAAACTGCACTTATGCACTTCAATATACTGCAGTAAAACTGCCCGACACACTGCATTGACACACTTCAATATACTGCAGTAAAACTGCATGGACGCACTACACTGACACTACAGTAGAGCTGAATGGATGCACTAAACTGACGCTTCACTATCACTATAATCAACTAGACTGACACTCTACACTCACAATAGAATCACAATAACCCACTATAATGAACTGTTATATCTATCTCCACTCCAACATCCCCCTGCAAATGGCTCCTCTGGAAAGGGAAATTTTATAGTGTGGGCTGGATCTATGAGCAATGAGCCATGATTGGGCTAAGTCATACCTTTCTCCAAACATGGCTCTGACAGTGCTCTGTGCCCTGTTTGGGCAAAGTCTTCATTGCTTCAGCCAAGCAGGGCTTAGAATGCATGGTGTGGCACGCAGTGCATTGTGGGACATTCAGTGGGCCGAACAAACAGTCGAATGCCCTGCCAATTCAGGTGTTTGCCGAATGGGGAAAAATGGACATTTGAAGGTTTCAGGAAGAAGGAGGTGCGGTGATATCAAATGAACCAAATATTTTATAGAGTCCCATACCATTAGAGTATAGACCAGGACAGGGTTTAGAGGTTTAGGGTATAGTTTGGACTGGAGCCAGGGTAAAGATGAGAGTAGGACCAGGCCTGTGTCCACTATATCAATACGGGTCCAAAGAGGTTCGGCCTACCCTGCAAAAAGTTGAGCAAAGGGGGGCTGTATGGACTGCTTTATATTAATAATTGATGTTCAGCACCCCTAGTCCTTCATAAGGCTTTGGGTTATGATGTAGGTGTCTGCTCATTCCAAGTTTAACCCGGCCCCATATAAACTTAAAGAGATGGCGCTGCAGGGAGCACAGAATATGCAGGGGGACCAAAACAGGCAGGAGTCTGAAAGGGTAAAGCATCTTTGGGACAAGGGTTATCTTTATCACGTGTATCTGCCCCAATCAGGAAATTTGTGTCTTATTCCACATCTCCAGTAGCCAAGTCAAATTTTTTACAAGAGGGGGATAGTTGGCCACATGCAAAGTCGAATATGTCAGGGTTAATGTTATTCCTGCATATGGGATGAAGGCAGAATATTGAAAGGAGAATTGGTCTTGCATCTTCTGAGGAGTAGCATTGGTGAGGGAGATGTTTAGTGTGCAGGATTCAGCAGGATTAACATGATAACCCAAGAGGGAGGCAAATGGTTCAACAGGGATAGTGAATTGGGAAGTGTAATACTATATGTTGAGAAGTAAAATACATCAAGGTTTCATCCGCAATCATTGCTAACTTGTGGTGCACACTGGCCAATTGGATGCCTCCGATGTCAGGGTTCGAACGAATGTGTGCAGCCAAAAGTTCCAGAGCAATTATAAAAAGAAGAGGGGATAGAGGGCACCCTTGGGGGGATGCTGTGAGCTATAGGGAAAAAAGAGGATTCAAGTTCCATATACTTCACAGTGGCTGAGGGGTTATTGTACAAGGCTGCAATCCATTTTAGAAAGGAGTCGCCCACACTGTAGGTCAAGGCCACCCTTAGGTAGGTCCAGGGTGAGGTGTTGAATGCCTTCCACTTGTCTAAAGAAAGCAACATTAGTTGGTGAGCCCTATAGTATGCAATGTGGGTGAGAAGAAGTGTTCAATGGGCGATATCAGCTGCTTGTCTGAGGGGCTCAGTCAATGTGATTCAGTCAAGTAGCAAGCATTTTGGGCAGAATATTTATAGCAACATTATGAAGAGAGATTGTCGGAAGTTAGCCCATGATTGGTTATCTTTGTCTGGCTTTGGGAGAATCACATTAGAGGCCTGTAGCATGGTCCTAGATATGTTTTCACCATTCTTGAGACTATTGAAAAGGGACCATTGTGTCCAACAGCTTTTTTTCAGAAAAGAAAACCTATCCAGGCCCAGATGTTTGTGTGGTTTCAGGTCCTTGATTATCTGCCATACCTCCCTTTTCATAATATCATCTCCTAAGGCACCCCGGTGGGCAGGCCTTGGAGATGGCAGGGCTGTTTTGTTGAGGAACGAGTTAAAATCAATGAAAGCTTTATCTTTTAGTGGGTGAATAGAGTTTCAATTGTATCTTTTCTATTATGGCACTACTTATTAGATGATACCTACAACATAACTTTTATTCTGACTATCTCATGATTTAAAATCACATATATTAAATGATTCTTTATATTCCACCTAAACATTACCCATTGGTTTATCATATACACTCCAAAGTGTTCTTATTTATTACCACAATTGTTTTGACATGAAGAAACATGTTGGTATTGGAGGGTCTAAAACAGAGCTTGGTAATGGTGTACCAGGTAAAGAGAATACATACAGGAAGGAAGAGATAAAGGAAGCAATAGACAGGTCACATACAGTGGGAGAATGGTGATGAAGGGGATAATGTGTAGATGTGCAGTATAAGAAAAGTGAAAGGTTAATATACAGGTTATATAGAGAGGCAAGTTGAAGGCTTCAAAATCTATTCTAATCTGCTTCTGCTGTTGTTATATCTGTTTTTCTCTAAAACAAATGAATGACTTATTAATTAATTGGTATCTTATTCCATACAAGGAAGGGGCAGGCTCTGATATGTAAATACTGCACTGTTTAAATCTGTGAACACTGTTTCTCTATTACCATTCATAGGGATTACAATGCAAAGAGCCACCCAGCTTTGACACTGTTGTCTGTGAAAATGGAACTGGGTAAATACCTTCCCACCACTTTGCCACTGGTAAAACATATGGCTGAAGGTAAGTGGTGAAAGAACACCAGTCAAAAATGGGCACATTTTATAATCTGAGTTTTCACTCTTAATAATATAACAGTTCAACCTTATTCCTTAGGGATAGCTGTGTATTTGTTATTTTATTATATTCTCTTCCTTTCAGAGTAGACCTCTCAGATCAGTGTTGGGCCATAATGTCCCTTCTGAGGCTATTTAATTTGCTGCCTCAGTACTGATAACAAATACTCACAACATTGAAAAGCAACAAAGGTGCAGTCAAGCTTTTGTACAAGAAAACGAAAGACTTTCTCTTTTGACAGCTTTACTCTACTTCAAGAGTCCAGAAAAAAAATGTCTGCTTTCAGCACTGAGCAAAAAGTCAGGAGACAAGCAGAGTCTTTGGAGGTTTTAAGCTGACAATTAGAGAAAAGTTCACGAGTAACGTGGCATATAGCTATATCTGGGAGCTAAGGCTGTGCTGTTATAATAATTTAAGGGCTGAGATTCAAATTCTAATTTTACCATTCCTCACTGGTTCACATTAAGCTTTGGTCACCTGGATTGACCTATTTTTGGACTTTACCTTTCCACCGACATTGGAGAATGAGATTATTATTTTTTAAATTCCTTTTCCACTGCTCTACCAATGGCAGATTGTCTACATTTAATGCTGATGTGAAAAAGGGGGCACATAAAGGGAATTTTATTAGTTTAAAATGTTATATCATTTGTAATTATATATTTTATTACTGTTTCTTGAACCAAAAAAAAATACATATTTTTTGTGTTAGATATTTAAAAATAGATGCAAGTCAATCTGGTTACATTACAATATCTATTTATATTTTAATTACATTATTAAAAAATACTTATGATAGAGAAAGACACATATGCCATTTGGAGAGATCATTTTGAGCCCTGACTTACAGATATGAACACTTTAGCCTGCAAAGAACCAGACGAGAAATATAATCAAGCTTTACAGCCAGGAGCAAGACAGCTGTCATAAAAGTCAAAATGGGACAGCACAAAGTCAGTTTGCCAGAAACAAGGTCAATTAGTTAGAAATCTGATAATCACCAGTCACACGGAGGGGCAACGGGTGCAGAAGATACTAGTTAACACCACTCAAAGTCAATCACTATTCTATGGAAACATCAAACTCAATACAGATCAAACATCCAAGGAGCCTGCAGCAAGACAGGAAAAGAGGACCAAAGTGAGCACGATTGTTAAGCATGCTTTATCCCCTGTGCCTGAGAGGCTGCAGTAAGTTAAATATAAAAGTTTATGTTGCATTTCGTAAAATTTTAAACTTAAGTATGATTTATACTTTGTCCTATAAAATATAAAAAAAGAAAAGCATATATTACACAGATGTATTTGCATTGCTGAATAAGAGATTTGCTCGTATGGTATTTCTTACCAACATAAGATCAGAGAATTGCAGCCCCCCCTACCCCACCCAATGAGAATTCTCCTGCATGCCAATGTACATATACATAGTTGAATGTAATTAAAAAGTAACCAGGGGGCTATTTTAGTAGGCCAGTAGCACCATAGAAACACTGTAGATTTTTTTTAATATGTAGAGATAAGTAATGTAAAGCAATCATAAACGTTACGTCAATGTATTTGTTAATTCATAATTTAAAATGATTTAAAAAGCTACAGTCGTATTAAAAGAAAACTTAATGAAAAACTTCAAAAAGCATTATTTTTATTTAAACTTAAACTGACCATACATGGTTCAATTTTTTTTTTTTTAGCCTGCAGGTTGAATGAAAAAAAACAAAAAAACTTAGTAACTGCAGTCTGCTCACATAATTTGGAATAAAAATATCTTTGCCATTCTGAAGCTTTCCTCCAGCCACTTTGCATATTATTTTATATTTACTGTGATTCTGTACTTGCTAAATATGCTGCAGAAATCCCCCTCCACTGAGTCTGGTTGCAGCCATTTTAACTATGAACAGCTAAAGCTGCTGCCTGTTCACTTCCTGGATTTACACAGAGGCACATTTCCAGCTCTGCAGCTCTCATTGACCCTTTTATGACTCTTCCCCCTTCCTTCCCGGAAAACTCTCACGAGAGTGAGAGAGAGAGAGAGAGATGTGCATGATGTCATAAGCCTAGGCTGTTTACCAGACGAGAACAGGAAGTGAGCTGTATAAGGTATTTACTGGCAGAAAAAAAATGTTTTACTATCCAAAGTTAAAACAACAAGGGTAGAAGATTTAATATAGATGGAAATTTGAAAAAAATGACTGAAGTTTATTTAAACCAATTCCCCACCCATAGATTCAAGGTGGTCCTTCCTTCTGCTCTATTGTATTCTGACAGCAAATCGACTCTCCCACTGTGAGAATATACAGATCAGTACTGCAGCCTATTGCCTACAGTGCTAATTGAGCAGCTTCCTGCCCGACTTATTGTAAAATGACAGACAGCCGGGAACACTGCTGTCCTGGGTAAAAGTCATATGACATCTTCCAAGTGTGTGCCTCGTGCACACCCTAGGATGTGAGCAGTGGTGTGATCTGTCACCCGCTGTGTCCACGAGACACAGCAATAGACTAATCATTGTACTGGGCTGGCCCCGGTACCATGTGATCATCAATAGTACACAATTTCATTCATAGCCATTCATTGTGCACTATAGTGGTCTCTGTGATTGGTCACAGCGATCACATTGTATAGGGACCAATCACAGCAGACCTGTACCATGTGACAGCTGTGGCCAGTCACAGCTATCACAATAGCATACAATGCCATATGAATGGATGCCATTCACAAAAATGATTGCTTTTAACAGTGATCAGATCATCACTGTAATAAATCAATCATAGTATTAAAAAAAAAAAAACCTGATCACCTCTCCAGAGCAGGACAGTGTTACTATGGTGACACATTACTGCCCTGCTCACGGTATCTAAAGAAAAAAAAATAGTAAAAAAAATAAATAATAAAAATGTATTTATTTATTCATATTTTACATACTGTCACCAGTCGGTGTTCCTAAGCACTGCCCCACCAGTCATATGATGTTGTTGCACTGCTCTGATGCCAGCATGTAAAAAAAAAAAATATCTTGTGAAAAAAATGTATTTCTTCATTTTCCAAAAAATTGTGACAAAAAATAACAACTTAAAAAAGCTCACCATGCCTCTTGCTAAATATCTGGGACTGTCTACTTTCCAAAAGGGGGTCATGTGGGGGGTATTTGCACTATTCTGGCATTTTAGCGAATGAGATAAAATGTAAATAAATATATAAATCTATATATACCATAGATTGTATAATAAATAATATGTACTGATTTAGGTTATTTATACAAAAGAAATATAACAAAACATATTTTGGCCTAATGGATGAAGGAAGATTATTTATCTACAACATTTTATAACAGAAACAAAGAAAAATTGGTTTTGTTTTTTCAATTTTTTTAATTATTGTTTTGTTTATATAGCATAAAAAAAAAAAAAAAAAAAGTGGTGAATTGTATTAGTATACAGGATTTATATAGTGCCAACAGTTTAAGCAGTGCTTTAAATAAATACTGTCAAATAAAAAAAAAAAGCATCATCTGTCCCACAAAAAATGATAAAAATGCTGGGTACAGTGATGCATGACTGATTAATTAACATTCAAAGTGTGACAGCTGAAAATTGACCTTGGTGGGAAGGAGAGAAAGCATCCAGTATTCAGGTGAATAAAGGGGAAAGTAGTTCTTTACCAGAGATGAAGTTTGGGTTTCTGCTACTCTTGGAAGTCATTGAGGTGGCTGTTCCACACATCCTGAAAGATACCACCCTCTGCCCAGATACCTTCCTTGTGTATTCTTGGCTCTGCTGCCCCTTCTATGGGCACAGGAATGGAGGTTGTCAGAAGGGAGAGCAGAGGGAGATGATCAAACATCCATTTGCTGACTGTCCATTCAGTATACAAATAAGAAAGCAATGTGCTAACCAGGGAAGCAGCTTATCAGGAATCCATTAGGGGTCTAATAGATGCATGATATATCTCTGCCATGTCTGTTATGCTATTACATATGGGGCTTGTCAGCCCTCTGCGTGATAACAATAATGTTAAGCAAAAACAGTTTACAAAACTTAAAGTGGATGAAAACTCTCACATATACCCAGTGAAGTGAACAGCCTCAGATGATACACCGAGATAAAACAAATCTCCCTACATACGTTTTACATGTATATCTGCTGTCTTTAGCGTTATATATTCTTTAAAAAGTGCACATTGTTTTAGAGATTTTCTCTTCCTGTTCAGCACTGGAAGTGAATACAGAAAGGAGGTTTATGGAAGAGACTTTTGGAACGGCACCACTATCACAAAAATACAAATATAATTTTATTAAATACAAACTTAAGACACTAATAAAATACATGCAACAGTAAATGCAAAATTTGCACAAGATGATGGGACTTTCTTCATACAAGAAAATTCTCTAGATGCCCAAAAAATTATGGGTATCCCTACGCTTTTGAATCAATAGTCTTCACCTGGGAGTTCTCAAGAACAACAGATTGAACAACTGTCTAAAAGTATAAACAGGGATAAGTGTCATAAACACATACAAATGTACATAAAAACACGTATAAAGGAAAATGTATCAAGTAAGGCAAATTTTTGGTTTTCACAGGAAGTGAAGTCTGGGCATGCAGCGAAGACAACTGATTGGAGGAAAGGCACACACCCCCACTCCACATAGGCAAAGACTCTCAGAGCTGTTCTGTGAATTGTTTAGCTCTTTGCTATTCTAATTATAGCAACCTCCCTGACAACAAAATTTAGCCTGGTTTTATCTCAGTTGACGGAAAACTTTTCATAAGTTATCATGCTGATAACAGAAGAACGGAACAGGAAAAAGCCATGGGACTTAGTGCTTTGAAGAGAGATAAGAAAACACTGCAGATATATGTACCCAGCTCAAATTTCATGAATTAGGTTTACATCCACTTTAAGTAAATATATTTTTTTTTTCAATTTAGTTTTTATTAGAAAATTTTTTCACATACATAGAAAAAAAAAAATACAGTTATGGACATTTCGTATATGATAGGAATTACAACCGTGCTATACCATACACAGATTACAGATCTTATACTGTATAAAGAACAGGAAGTGCAATAATGTAATCTTCCAACATAAAACTAGTCAGCCTGTTCTTAAAAAAAAAAAAAAAGCAGATTGCAACTTATAGGTAACTAGGCCCTTTCAGAGTAAGCATATTGTGAGTAGTTCGAAAATGAAAAAGGGGGCGAGTAGAAGTAGGTAGAATCCAGAACTGTGGAGAAGAAAAAGCCAAAGAAGAACAAAAGAATCAGGCAGAAGAGAAAAAAAAAGAGAGAGACTGTAAACTAAGATAGGCAGAGAGTAGCTTTGGGGAAAGGGATAGATAAGGGGAGAGGAAAAGAGAAGGGACAGAGTGGGGATAGGAGGGATTGGGATTGAGATGGGCCCAATGTTTCTAACAGGTTATGAGTGTGGAACCTGATTAATGGTATTTGATTTTCCATGCTTTCCAGGCATCTATGCGGTTTATACTTTTACTTAACCTAGAGAGTAGTAACGTTTCATATATACAATTAGTTTTCACAATAGTAATGACTTCTGAAAGGCAAGGAACAACATCCGTTTTCCATTTTCGAGTTATAAGTGATCTGGAGGCTAGTAGAATATGTGTCACCATTGTTCTATACTGGGGGGGATATTTCTCAATGCCCAAATTCAATAAGGCTAAACCAGGATCGGAGGGGGAGATAATCCCTGTGAGGGAGGATAACAGTCTAAATACACTGTGCCAAAAGCTAGTCAAGTGCCTACATGACCAAAGAATATGCTTGAGTGAACCCACCTCTCCACAACCCCTCCAGCACAGATTAGATATCCCTTCGGAGAATTTAGACAACCTATATGGGGTAAGGTACCAGCGCAATGCTATTTTTTGGTGTAATTCCCAGTGGTTAACACAGCGGGATGCCTTGTAGATTGAATTGATGGCTTGATGCCACTGTGTCAGTGAGTATACCTTTCCCAGGTCTCCCTCCCATTTTAAATATGGGGAGGATTTGATAAATACATTCTTGTGCTGGAGGATGCCATAGAATAACGAAATCCCTTTTACTAGTGTAAGTTTGTTTGAATAAAACTTCCAGACATCTGCATGTATGGAAATTCGGGCTGTGGGCACGGAACAAAGAAAGTGTGAGATCTGACCATATCTATATAGTTCACCCCTCTCTAGGCCATATTCATCTTGTAGCGCAATGAAGTCTTTGATTAGACCATCACAGAACAGGTCGGAGAGAAATTTGATACCTTTGAGTTTCCAAGTGTGAGTAGTAAGACCAGGGATAGCTCTTCTAAGTAAGTCAATCTCTATGGGGACCTCCAATGTTCCCCCCTCCGCCGGCTCGACCCGCCCGAGGTCTCTCCATGCCCATAGGGAGGCCTGGATCGTCAGTGGTAGTTGTCTCAGATTAAAGGGCCTCAGCCTGTCAAGCCAGAGCAAAGAGGGGAGGTCTCCTGTCGGGGACATAAACTGCTCAATATCCCTCCAAGGGATAGACGCTGTTTTGTGGAACCAAGTGGCTAGTTGGGTGAGCAGAGCCGCCTTAAAATAGTCCTGGAGCTCCACATAACCCATGCCTCCCACCTTTCTATGTTTTATTAGTAAGCCTTTAGCGCACCTAGGTTTCTTCTGCTGCCAGATATACCCATTGAGAAGGGAGTTAAGTAATCTAAGGTACATGGGTTTGATAGGTACTGGTAAGGTGCGAAATACATATAGGATCTGTGGGAGCAGTAACATTTTGAAGGAGGCTAGGCGTCCTGACCATGTTAGTTCCGTTTTAGAAATGCGTCTGGTCTCAGAAGTTAGTTTTTGAAGTAGTAATGAATAGTTGGCCTCAGCTAATCTGTTAGGGTCTGCCGTAATCTGCAGGCCTAGATATGTTATGCTGTCTTTCTTCCAGGAATACCGAAAAGATTTTTGTAGTTTAAGCATAGTTTGTGATGGGATGTCAAGGGGAAGGATAAGGGACTTAGAGTCATTGACTTTATAGTAAGAGATAGTACTAAATTGGTCCAGAATGTTCTGAGTGTGCGTTAAGGAAAGCATTGGGGATGTAAGGAAGAGGATTATATCGTCCGCGAATAGGTTTATTTTGTGTGTCTTCCCTTTAAAGGCAAAACCATGGATGTCCGGATGGGCTCTAATTTTTTCCGCCAGGGGTTCTATCAACAAGTTGAAGATGGAGGGGGACAGTGGGCACCCCTGTCGGGTACCATTCGTTATAGTAAAAGGTTGGGATAGGATGCTAGAGGTGTAGACCCTTGCAGAGGGAGTAGAGTAGAGAGCTAAAATTGCGGACAGAATGGGGCCCTGAAATCCAAATTTACTCAAAGCAGACTTCATGTATCCCCAATGTATCCTGTCGAACGCCTTCTCCGCATCCAAAGAAAGGAGCAGAGAAGGCGTCCGACAGGCCCTTGCGTGGCAGACAACATTGATCACCCGCCTAGTTGCATCAGAAGCCTGCCTTCCAATCGTAAACCCCGCTT
Source organism: Lithobates pipiens (assembly GCF_037356315.1). NCBI lineage: Eukaryota > Metazoa > Chordata > Amphibia > Anura > Ranidae > Lithobates > Lithobates pipiens. The sequence goes on along the minus strand of NW_027507764.1, from coordinate 396,120,461 downwards.
GATCGGGATCCACAAGAGTAGGCAAAATACGCAATAGTCTATGAGCCAAGATTTTAGCATAAATTTTCACATCTGTATTGAGAAGCGAAATTGGGCGGAAATTGGCTGGGGTATCTGGGGACTTTCCTGGTTTAGGGATGGTGACAACATAGGCACCTAACATTTCTGAGGGGAAAGAAGAGGAGGTAACCGCTTGCGAATAAATTTCTTGTAACGTTGGGGTTAGAAGTTCGCCAAATTTGGAATAATATTCGCCCGGAAGACCATCGGGACCAGGAGATTTGCCCGATGGCAGTGTTCTAATGATTTTTTGTATCTCCGCCTGGGAGATAGGGACGTTTAGGGTGGAAAGTTGTTCCTCCGAGAGCTTGGGTAGTGAGACACTATCAAGGAAGGTCTGAATGTCAGCTTCTGTTGGTTGTGGGGTATTGGAGTCCGTCCTGATATTATACAATGAGGAATAATACCTAGCAAAGGAATCAGCTATGTCTTTAGGATTGTATATTTTGCTGCTATCGGAAGAGTTAATTAAATAAGGAATAGTAGTTCTAGTTCTCTGTTCTCTTAAGCGTTGGGCTAAAAGTTTACCTGCTCTATTACCCGCCGCGTAGTGATTTAATCTAAGGTAGTGGACATATTTGTTGTGGTCTTCTAGGAGCAACAGTCTGAGTTCAGATCTAAGAGCGTCTAGCCTATGGGCTGTCTTGAGACAAGGGGTTATCTTATTTTGACTGTCTAATGAGTCAATATCAGTTAGAATTCGATCGAGCCTAAGAGACCTCTGTTTTTTTAAATCTGGCGCTAGCCTGTAGTAAGATGCCTCTTATGAAGGCCTTATGAGCACACCAAAGAGTCATTGGGTCGTTAACAGAACCAGTGTTAGTTACAAAAAATTCTTTGAGACTCTTATGAACTTCTACCATTTGTTCATGTGAACCAAATATACCAGGACTCGCCCTCCAGACCCCAGACACAGTATGAGCGTTCCCCTCCGCCACCACTACTGATATGGGTGCATGATCAGACCAAGATATACTGTGTATGGCGGAGGAGGACACCGCTTGTAGCAGAAATCTATCTACCAAAATCATGTCAATTCTTGAATACATGTTGTGTCTGGAGGAGTGAAAAGAATAATCCCTCTCAGTAGAGTGTTGACATCTCCAGACGTCATACAACCCCTCCTCCTGCAGTAAGTGCCGCAGGGAGGGAAGAGGTCGACGAGATCTGGAGGTCGTGTCCATTCGGAAGTCCACAGTCATGTTATAATCTCCACACATCACCAGAGCTCCCTGTCGCACTTCTCTGACTTTGGTCAGTAGTCTTTTGAGAAATCTAAGTTGGTGAGAATTGGGAGCATAGAGGTTCACAATAGTGTAAATCTTATTATTAAGAGAACCTATTAAAATTATATATCTGCCCTCAGGATCAGCTATAGTGAGGATATGTGAAAAAGCAATCGAGTCTCTGATAGCTATCACCACACCTTTACGTTTTTGTGAGGCAGACGCAGTAAACAGATGTGGGAAATGCTTGTTGCGAAAAGGTGGTGGGTTACTAGCTAAAAAGTGCGATTCTTGTAGACAAAGTACATCTGCCCTCAACTTCTGTGCTTCTTTCCAAACAGATGCTCTTTTGACCGGGTGATTTAACCCGTGCACATTAAGCGAAACTATCTTAACCATCGAGAGTAGGAGTGTATGATGAGTATGTTAGTCCTCATACCTTTCTTGATTGTAGAGACATGCAAAAAACATGTTGACGTCCTGGGCACTCTGACACCACATCTCCGGCTGACACATTTAGGATATCGCAAGGTCCATCTCATGGGAAAGAGGGGAGGGATCCAGGGGTGAAAAGAATCATAGAAGAAAAAGGAAAAAAAAGCAACATAAATAACGAAAAAGTCAGAAATCCAGAGTGTAGGCTTAAGCCACGAAAGTAAAAAAAACGATTCAACAGGGAATCTGTAGGCAGTGATCCTGCCCATCATATAACTTGGGGGAAACAACAACGTTCATAGAGGTCCGCAGGTACCGAGAGCAACATCATGAAAAAGAAGTAATATTCAGACAGAAAGAAGCAAGGTCCGAGTGCTTCAATTGTTACGATTGAGATTTTTCTTCCTGCGTGACACCACCTGCCAGTTGTCTGGCGATGAGATTTTTGATAGAGAGGCCTGAGCAGGGTCAGCTTGTACTGGGAGAATGTTCCATTGTTTGAGTAGCTCCAGACCATCCTCTAGGTTGTTAATCACCTTTGTATGACCTTCTCTGGAGATAGTAAGCTTACAAGGAAATCCCCATCTGTAAATAATGGCATGGTTGCGAAGTGCTTTGGTTATGGGAAGCAGAGCTTTCCTCCTCTGCATGGTGTGCTGCGACAAGTCTGCGAAGACTTGGAGGTTGGCGTATTGTTCCGGGGGTTGTTTATTGGTGCGGAAGGCAAAAGTGAATTTCTCCTTGACCTGGAAAAAATGGACCCGCAGTAGAACGTCTCTCGGAATATTGTCCGGGAGGTGCGATGGCTTCGGAAGGCGATGAATTCTGTCAATTGCCAGGTCTGACGCAGGCAGGTCCGGCAGGAAGGCCCCTATCAGTTCCTGAGCGTATTGGAGTAATTGAGCCGGTAATACCAGTTCTGGGACCCCCCTCAGCTTAATATTGTTGCGTCGGGACCTATCCTCTAAATCCGCGACTTTAGCCTTTAGCCACGCCACCTCCTCCGTCTGATCGTTCTGGGCATCTACTACTGCATTAATAGTAGAGGCAAATTCGCCCATTTTGTTTTCGACATGGTCGATCCGTGCGTCCACAGCATTAAGGTCAGATTTGAACCCCCGCATACAGTCCATTATGTCAGCGTGCAGGGTGCTCCGCAGGGAGACCAGCATGTCCTTTAAGGTAGTGTCGGACACCGGTTGGTTCGACGTAGGGAACGAATCTATAGTGTCCGAGATTTCCCTGGTGTCGTCTAATCGTTCCCCCTCTCCACTAACCTGTATTGCAGCAAGCTCCTCCACCAGCCGCGGCTTGGACTTCGCTGGACTGAGGGAGAGCGGGGTGGACATACCCGGGGATCCACGAGGTGAGCGGTGGTCCGGGGAAGGGGCCTCTGAGCCGGAGCTACTGGCGGCCGAAGGCGAGGCGGCGTCGGCGCCATCTTGGAGTAGGCCTCGAGGAGTCCGCGGGAAGAATTGCGGTAGTTTCTGCAGTTGCGGTAAGTTTTTGCGCTTGCGGGTCATCTCTGCTGTGTGCGGAGGTGATACAGCTTCGGTGGATGACAGTATCAGGTCGAGGAAGCACTTCGGGTTGCTATTTTAGCTTTCGGTGTTGCGGAGCTACCGTCTCATGCGTCCATTCAGAAGCGCGGTAGCCACGCCCCCAGCAGTAAATATAATTTTTAAAAAAAGCCCCTCGTCCCCACATATATGCTCATACATACCTAAACATGTTCACGGTGAACCTGTGTGTAAAAAAGATGATTGAGATATGCATATTAGAAATTGTTGTGAATGCCAGAGCAATAACTCTAGAGCCATCATTCATTCTAATTTGGTGACCTGCAAATGCATTAAAAGGGCCGCCTAGAGACAATTTTGGGTGCCAATATTTGTTGCCATTTTATGAGTACTTTACATTTTAATGCATTTCATATTTATTATATTTTTACAAAAAAAAATCAGGTAATGTTTGTGTGCACTAAAATTATTTTTTGTATATTTTTTGAGGAAAATATGGGTTTGACAAACAGTTTTGAAAATATTGCGTAACGTGAATTGTTATCATCATTTATTCCTTCAGGCTCTCTGCTTTCAGAAAATGTATAATTTATTGGAGATTTAACCACTTAAGGATCGGAAGATTTTCCCCCTTAATGACCAGGCCATTTTTTGCGATATGGCATTGCGACCCTTTAACTGACAATTGCGCAGTCGTGCAACATTGTACCCAAACATATTTCCTACAAATAGAGCTATCTTTTGGTGGCATTGGATCATCTCTGTGGTTTTTATTTTTTATGCTATGAACAAAAAAAGAGCGTACATTTTGAAAAAAAATACATATTTTTACTTTTTGCTATAACAAATATCCCCCCAAAATATATAAATAAACAAATTTCTTCCTTAGTTTATGTCAATATACATTCTTCTACATATTTTTGGTAAGTTTGATTAGTTTGATTAGTTTGCACAAAAGTTATAGCGTCTACAAAATAGGGAATATATTTATGGTATTTTTATTGTTATTATTTTTTTTACTAGTAATGGCGGTGATCTGCGGTTTTTAGCGGGACTGTGACATTTCAGCGGACAGATCGGACACCTAACTGTCACTTTTTTGGGAACCATTGACATTAATACAGTAATCAGTGCTAAAAGTATGCACTGTTAATGTACCAATGACACTGGTGGGGAAGTGGCAATCAAGGGGTTAAATATGTTCCCTGCAGGTGTGTTCTAACTGTATGGAGGATGGGCTGCCTTGGGAAACACACAGATCTGTCTTCTTGCATAGCAGAAATACAAGATCTGTAGTTACAATGACAGATCTCTGTTCTGTCACTGCGGGGAATGATTGCGGGTGACTGGTGGATATCGAGTCTGCCCCACACACCGATTGGCTCCCCCACTGGCCAGTACGTGCACGAGCATGCCTCCAACAGCGAGCGCATAACCACAAATGACTGTTCCCGAGCCGACGCACAATGAGTGCGATTCACGGGAACAATCCTACCTGCCGCAGTACAATGACGGCGACTGGTTGGTAGGTAGTTAACTGATCTTCAGACCTAAAATGTACATTTACATTTTTTTTTTTAAAGCAGCTCCAGCTGTTGAAGGATTCCAAACCTAATTATTAGAAACCTAAATAGCCTTGAAGCAGCCCATATATACAGTATCCCACAGAAGGAGTTTTAAATCTTTAAAGTGTTTGTTACCCCAGTATTTCATATTCCTGATATGTGCCTGCTGTATAACCATTTACTTGTATGAAAAAGTTACCTGTTCTCTTTGTATTGCTTCTTTTGTGTGGAACCCCTGGTGTTCCTGCCAGTCCCTTTTTTTCATATTAGAAACTGACCACACTAAGCAGGAGAGCATAACTTGGTCAGTTCTCTAGTGATTAGACTTGTCCTGCATTTCCTAACATGGCCCCTCGGCATAGCCTGTCACTGGGAAGATTAGTGTGCTGTTGCTTCTCCTCCCCCCAGCTCTTATGCAGATGAGAACAGAGGGAATGGGATAATTTATAAAACAGGGCAACAAAAAGGTATTTATAATGTTTTTTGATATCTATACACAAATGTTTTGCCTTTTATTTCAGTTTTAAACTGAATGGGTTGTTTACAATCACTTTAAGGGCTTATTCACACCAGCAGTTGCATTGTGGAGTACACAATCGAGTACACAGTGCTGGTGCGCTGATTACAGTGCTTTACAGTTTTTACCTTTTTTCACAAAATGATAATCAGTGTATGCTTATTCACTGCAGTACATTGAAATGCAATATACTGAGCCGTGACACTCTGCTGTGAGAAAAAGTAATGCATGTCCTACTTTTTTTCCAGTGCACACCAACACATAGCACATTACACATTTTGCTTTGCCAATATAGCGGGACTGCATTCGGCAAGGCTGCCCAATGCTACTCAACACTCCGCCTTTCAAGAAGCCCATAAAAGTTCATCACAGCCAGTATACAAATTTGAAAAAAAGATAATGCTATGGTCATAAAGTATAAGCACTTTCACACTGATAGTGTTGGGGAGTCGGTGGTAAAGTGCCGCTAGTTTTAGCGGCGCTTTACCGACATTTTAGGGGTGCTTTTTGGCTTCTAGCGGGGCACTATTAACCCCCCTCTAGTGGTAGAATAAAGGATTAAAAGTGCCTCTGCCGGGCCGCTTTGCAGGCGCTTCAGCGGCACTGCCCATTGATTTCAATGGGTAGGGGCGCTTTAGGAACAGTATATACACCGCTCCTAAAACACCCCAAAGAAGCTGCTTGTAGGACTTATTTTAACGTCCTGCCAGCGCATTGCCTTGGTTTGAAAGCACTCACTATTTTTAGTACTAAAGCATCTGAAAAACATCTCTAGTGTGAAAGGGGTCTTAATGCATTTTCCATACATTTCTACTTGTCCCAGTATTCCCTGTAAAATGGAACATTTATGGAAGATAAGCCTTATGCCCAGCAGCATAGCCTGGCCATACAATGGCATCCATGTTTTGTTGTAAACAAGCTGTTCATCATTATAACCTCATTATAATCTCCCAAGAGAACATTTTCTAGAGCACAGCAGGAAATACACAGAGCCAGAAGGCTACAGAAGCAGGTCTTTTTATCAATATAGATAATCCTTTTCACATCTTTAAGAGACTGTTGGTATAAAGCTGGTACACATAGATCAAAATTTGACCAGTTCATCAGGAGCCAGCCAGATTTCAAACTGTGTGTATCCCTATCTGATCAACAGAAGCCTGGTATTAGAACAGCTTCTATCAGATGGGCCTGCTGGAAAATCAGCATTTAATTAGTTGCTGCGGTGATCAGTGCATTTTAAAGGGGAGGGGGGGGGGGGGTGTCACGCTATCAGAATACAACAGTGCAGGGAGGAGATCCCTGCAACCACTTGTGTGGATGCAGAAGTCCATGAGTTTTTTTTTTGTTTAGCACGATGGTTTAATAAAAAAACAATTTAACAAAAAAAAACTATCGCAAATGCAATTGTGTGCAACCTCATCCCTTTAAACCCAAACACACATGAATTACACAGGTTATGAGGCAAATTTAATGCATTTAAGGCATTAAAAGAGTTTAATTACCACCTTGATCAACCACAGAACCTGTGTAATTAATATGTGTTCCTTTTTAAAGGGATGAGGTGGCAAACCTACTTCCAACCATAGTGTCAAATTTTGATAAATCAGTATTCTGCCTGTGAATGAATATTATAGCTCTAGAATAGGGATGAGCCGAACACCCCCGGTTCGCACCAGAACCTGCGAACGGACTGAAAATTTGCACGGACTTTAGAACCCCATTAACCACTTAAGGATCGCCTCACGCCGATATACGTTGGCAGAATGGCACAGTTGGGCACAATTACTGGTACGTGATTCTTTAAGTGCCCAGCCATGGGGACCCGATCGCCACTGGTGTCCCGCGATCGAGTCACAGAGCTGAAGAACGAGGAGAGGTCTGTGTAAACAAACCTCTCCCTGTGCTTCCCTGTGTGGCTGTCACCGATCATCTCTTTCCTTTTATAGGGAAGGACGATCAGTGACATCACATGCCATGCCAGGCCACACCCCCTACAATAAAAAAAACACATAACGTCATACATAACACTACACTGCCCCCTAGTGGTTAACTCCTTCAGTGCCAGTGTCATTTACACAGGAATCAATGTATTTAAATAGCATTGATTGCTGTATAAATGACAATGGTCCCAAAAATGTGTCAAAAATGTCCGATGTGTGCGCTATAATGTCACAGTCACAATAAAAATCGCTGATCGCCGCCATTACTAGTAAAAAAAAATATTAACGAAAATGCTATAAAACTATCCCCTATTTTGTAAATGATATAACTTTTGCGCAAACCAATTAATAATCCCTAATTGCGATTTTTTTTTTTAACAAAAATATGTAGAAAAATACGTATTGGCCTAAACTGAGGAAAAAAATGTTTTTTTTATATATTTTTTATTTTATTTATTATAGCAAAAAGTTAAAAATATTGCATTTTTTTCAAAATTGTCATTCTATTTTTGCTTATAGCGCAAAAAATAAAAACAGCAGAGGTGATCAAATACCACCAAAAGGAAGCTCTATTTGTGGGAAAAAAAGGACGCCAATTTTGTTTGGGAGCCATGTTGCATAACCGTGCAATTGTCAGTTAAATTGACGCAGTGCCAAATCGCAAAAAGGGGCCTGGTCTGGGGCTTAAGTGGTTAAAGTCTATGGGACTCGAACGTTCAAAATCAAAATTGCTAAATTTACTTTCAATAAATTTTTATTGAGAGTTTAGAGAGATACATATAGGAGTATAAACAGTGCTCAATTGTACAAAACACAATATAGAGTACAGTTTTGACAGAAAATAAACCCTGAGACTTAATGACTCAGTATTGCTAAACTCAGATTGCTAACTGGTGTAGACCAGATAACCCTTATGCGAAATATCCTAAACAATGCAGAACCTTATTAGCAATAAACCTCTTGGTCCCGTAAATCAAACATATGAACTTGAGGGTCGAGCCTCCTGGGCCCAGGGAACTAGCTGTGCCGAACACCCGAAGACCCTACCCGTCACAAGATCGTACAACTGTTATGAAAACATCATCTGGACTAAGTAACATAAAACGAATGTCTCAGAACGAAGTATCATTAAATACCTTGGAAGATAAAATAACCGAAATGATCGATCAGAATAAGACATTGAACAATCTGCTAACAGAATTGAGGCCTGAGGTTTATAATCTTATAGAGGGCATAGACCTCATGTTGTACCTACATTAAGCCTGAGAAGAAGCCCTAAATAAGAAGGAAGATATACATAGAGAGTAGAAGAAAGAAGGGAAAGAAAAGAGAAAAGGAAAAGGAAAGAGACGCGAAATGAAGTAGCTCCTGACGAAGTGGGTCCCTCTCACCAGGCCTCAACACGAAATCCCTGGTGAATGTAGACACTTAGAGGTGTATCTGATCCAAGGATCCCATATCGCTGTATGCTTTTCTACCTTATCTAGGAAGATGCTTACTGTTTTTTCCTGAACCATGATCCAAGTCATTTTTCTTTTAACCAATCTCAAGGAAACAGTGGGTTGTTTCCAGACCCCGGCAATGGTAAGTTTAGTTTCGACAAGAATGAATCTAATGAGTTGTTGAGTTAATTTTGGGACGCCCAGTAAGGGGAAATTTAGTAAAGCTGTTTGAGGCATTTTGTGGATGGGCAAGGTTGTGATCTTCTGTATCATTTGGAACACCTTATTCCATAGATTTCAGATTTTTGGGCAATCCCACCAAATATGTAATATAGACCCAATATGACCACAATTACGGAAACAAAGGGGAGAGGCATTCGGGTAGATTTTAGCCAGTCTGAGAGGAACCATGTACCATCTTTACGACCCTTGCCTGTGTCTGGTATTGGACATCTTCTCTCCCATATTCAGGTGTCTTAAATCAGACCCTATGATGACCAATAGAGAAATGCATGCCTTCTTACTCTCCCTATAAATTTAAATCAGTCTATGGGGTGGCGCAGACCAGGGCAAGGCGCAGACATCGTGGCTCTTTCCTGAGTGGCTCTGTCACGAGTGATGCGCAGTTTCAGCAACGCAGTTTAACGAAAGCAGGATAACTAAAGCTGGATGTAGATACAACAAGAACTCTGCTCCACTCTGCAAGACGACAAGCAAACCAGCAGTTCTCATTTATTCTGTATCAAGTCAGATTCCCACTCTATCTAGTACGATGCTCCTCATTCTCTTCCTTCTCACATCAGTGTCTTCTATCCTCAAATTCTCCTTACTCTATCCCTCCCCTCTACCCTGCAGCATGCACATATCACCCTCACTCCTACCCTCTCCCTACTACTGCACCCATCATCTTCTGCATTTGCTGCATCCATATGCTGGCATAAACTCCAAGGCCACTAGACACATGCGCTCATGCTCATCTCACTCCCATCTTGCGTTCCTCACCCTCCTCCTTCTCCTAGTCTCAGGTGACATTTCTCCTAATCCTGGGCCGCCACTCTCAAACTGCAAGCCACATCTTCAATACCCCTCCCCCTCTGGCAACCACCACAATCCACTTAATTTATTTTCTATCCCCCTGCTTCCTCAAAGCAGCCCTCCTATCTCATGCGCCCTTTGGAATGCCCGCTCCATCTGTAACAAACTAACATCTGTACATGACCTCTTCGTCTCTCATGGCTTTAACATACTCGCCATAACTGAAACCTGGCTTCAAAATTTGGACTCAGCTTCTCCTGCTGCCCTCTCCCATGGTGGTCTCCATTAGACTCACTCCCCCAGACCCAATGGACAGAAAGGAGGTGGAGTTGGATTCCTTCTATCCCCACAATACACCTTCCAAGTCCTTCCCATCCCTCCCTCTCTTTCCCTCTCTTCTTTCGAGATGCATTCTCTGAGGATTGCAGCAATTTATCGGCCTCCTGGACCGGTGTCGCGCTTTCTTGATGACTTTGCTGCCTGGCTACCATACTTTCTCTCCTCTGAAATATCCACCATCATTCTTGGTGACTTCAACATTCCTGTCAACGTTAACAACCCAACTACAGCTAAACTTCTTGACTTAACCTCATCTTTTGACCTAACCCAATGGACACATACTTCCACTCACTCTAATGGTAATACCCTTGACCTTGTATTCTCCCATCTCTGCAACCCTGGCAACCTCACAAACACCCCCTTTCCTCTCTCTGATCACAACCTCATTAGTTTCACTGTATCTTTGTCTCCAACCACCCATCCTTCCAAGCAGCAAACTATCACTTATAGAAACCTTCGCCACCTTAAGCCTTCTCTTCTCTATTCTGCTACTGACCACCTATATGATATAATCTCTCCCCTGTCCTGTCCTGACCTTGCCATCTCTGTCTACAACAGTTCACTCTCTTCATCACTAGATGCACTTGCTCCTCTAACCACACGCAGAATCAGGCCCCGACCATTACAACCCTGGTAAACTGACAACACTAGAAATCTCAAGAGACGTTGCCGTGCTCTTGAACGGCTGTGGCATAAAACCAAATGCCTCCAAGACTTCACCATATATAAATCTGCCCTTCTAAAATACAATTCCTGCCTCCATGCTGCCAAACAAGCCTACTTTGTATCTCTTATTAATACTTTGTCATCCAATCCCCGTCGGCTCTTCTCAACTTTTAACTCTCTGCTTCGTCCTGCACCCCCTTTACCCACCAACGCACTCACTGCCCAAGAGATTGCCAATCACTTCAAAGACAAGATTGATGCAATTCGCGAGGACACCTCCGCTGTGCGTACATCTTCCCCACCCAACATACCTGGCCTAATAGCACATTCAACACTCTCCTCTTTTGAATTGGCTACTACTGAAGAGGTTGCAAAACTTTTCTCAGATGCTCACCTAACCAATTGTCCCTTGGACCCTGTTCCCTCACAACTATTAAGGTCACCCTCTAATTCTATCCTATGCTCCCTCACTCACATCTTCAATCTCCCCCTCTCAAGTGGCACCTTCCCCTCCCCTCTAAAACATGCACAGATCACCCCCATACTTAAAAAACCCTCACTGGACCCCACCAACCTGAACAACTTAAGACCTAGCTCATTGCTCCCATTCACCTCTAAACTTCTAGAACGCTTAGTCTACAACCACCTTAGCTCCTACCTCAGTGAAAATAACCTTCTTGACCCATTCCAGTCTGGCTTTCGCTCTCAGCACTCCACGGAAACTGCCTTACTAAAACTCACTAACGATCTACTAACTGCTAAAACCAACAGCCAGTACTCCATACTCCTACTACTTGACCTCTCTGCTGCCTTTGATACTGTTGACCACCCGCTCCTCCTCAATAAACTACATTCCCTTGGCCTCCGAGATTCTGCGCTTTCCTGGTTCTCTGCCTATCTATCACAGCGCTCCTTCAGTGTCACCTACAACTCTGTATCCTCCTCTCCATTGCCTCTTTCTGTGGGGGTCCCCCAAGGCTCTGTTCTTGGACCCCTTCTCTTCTCTATTTATACCTCCTCCCTTGGTCACTTGATAACCGCCCATGGCTTCCAATACCACTTATACGCCGATGACACCCAAATCTATCTGTCTACTCCTCACCTCACTCCTTCAGTCTCTTAGCATTACTAACCTGCTAACTGACATATCAGCATGAATGTCACACCATTTCCTTAAACTAAACCTCTCTAAAACTGAGCTATTAATAATCCCCCCTGCACATGCCCCCCTCCATGACTTTTCCATCAAAATCAACAATGCAACCATCAGGCCCTCCCCTCACACCAGGGTACTAGGTGTAACCCTAGACTCTGACTTGTCATTTCAGCCCCAAGTCCAATCATTGTCAAAAGTTTGTAGACTTCACCTCCGTAACATCTCTAAAATTTGCCCCTTTTTAACAAATGAAACTACCAAGCTCCTTATTCACTCCCTTGTTATCTCTCGCCTTGACTATTGCAACTCCCTTCTCATTGGCCTGCCTCTCCATAGGCTATCTCATCTTCAGTCTATCATGAATGCTGCTGCCAGACTTATCCACCTTACCAACTGCTCAGTGTCTGCCAACCCTCTCCTCCAATCCCTACATTGGCTCCCAATCACCCAGCGAATTAAATTCAAAATACTAACCACCACATACAAAGCCATTCACAACTCCACCCCGAGCTACATCACCAATCTTGCCTCCAAATATCACCCAAACCGTCCCCTCAGTTCTTCTCAAGACCTCCTACTCTCAAGCTCTCTCGTCTCCTCCTCCCACACTCGTCTCTAGGATTTCTCCAGAGCCTCTCCAATCCTCTGGAACTCGCTACCTCCACCGGTCTGGCTATCCCCTACTCTTGCTACATTCAGGCGATCCCTGAAAACTCATCTATTCAGGGAAGCCTATCACGTCTCAAACTAATCTCCTACCACTTCCATCAACTCATTCCCGACAGTTATAACCTTCTGTACCACCTGCCCCACCCTTTTAGATTGTAAGCTCTTCTGAGCAGGGCCCTCTTAATCCTCTTGTATTTAATTGTATTGTAACTGTATTGTCCCCCTTTTATATTGTAAAGCGCTGCGTAAATTGCTGGTGCTATATAAATCCTGAATAATAATAATAATGAATAATAATAATCTCATAAGAATCTTTAAGTTAGCTTCAATGAGAGTTGCATTCAGAAAGCCCTTGAAGGCCGTAAGAGACGCCTTATGCCAATCCCCTAAGGAACATTGTTGTTGTAGATCTGTTTCCCATTCTCGCATTAAAAAGTGTTTTAGAATCTGCTTGGGTAAGAGCACGATAGATCACGGATATCCCTCCCCTCTGCTCTATGGCTTGACCACATCAAAGTTCATATTCAGTGATAGAAAGAGGGGAGCCAGCTGAGAAACCCAAGGACTTTAGAAAATGGGAAATTTGGTGGAATCTGAATTTTTCGGTTTCAGGCATGTGAAGCTTTTTGATATAGTGACCCATAGAAAAAGGACCTGAGGGGGAAATAAAGTGGCCAATCCTATATAACCCTTTATCCAGCCACCAACGGAAGGCCATAATGTCCTGTCATGGAGGGAAGAGGGGATTCCTGAATATGTGGGAAAGGGGTTTCCAGTGGGAGGTTAGAAACCGATTCGTTTTCAAAGAGTCCCAAAGGGCGATGGAGTGGGAGAGAGTAGGCGCCATAATGGCCGGTCTGGACCTAGGTGCGCTCCATAAAAGGTAATCCAGGGTATGGCTGGAAACCGCCTGTCTCTCCATCTGAACCCAGTCCGGCTGGGAAATTTTAAGGTAAATAGTGGAAAGTTGGGAGAGTTGCGCTGCCTGGTAATACCAAAGGATGTTTGGGACCCCCAGACCCCCTTGATTTTTGTTGCAGAATAGAGTTTCTTTAGAAATTCTATGACCCTTAGTTCCCCAAATAAATTTCATGATTCTGGACTGAAAGCTACGAATATGGTCCCTAGGGACAGGGATGGGCAAAGACCAAAAGAGATACAAAATACGTGGGAGAAGCATCATTTTAACCGAATTTACCCTGCCTAGCCAGGATAATTTAAGGGTATCCCAGAAGGCCAGGTCTTCCTCAAGCTTACAGAATGTCGAGGGGAAGTTAGCTGTGTATAATTTGTCAATGGAAGCCATCAGGTGTATCCCCAAGTAAGGAAGAACCGAATCCGACCAATCAAATCGAAAGCTATGTTTAAGTTGTGAAACAAGTATAGATGGAAGATTAACGTTAAGCACTAAGGACTTGGCATAATTGATCCTTAGCCCAGAAATTTTGCCAAAATCATCGAGCAGTTTGCATATTACTGGGAGCGAGGTGGTTGGAGAGGAAATAAAAAGCAGTACATAGTTAGCAAATATGGAATGTATTTGGAATGTAGTGAATTGATATTTGTTTTTACCACTGCTGTTAACTTGGCCACTATGCTGGGTAACGCACATTCACTGTTGTTCCCAATTGGTTACTCAGCATTATGTAATTAATAAATTAACGTTTTTTACATTTCCGTGTGAACATTGCCTACTCTCTCCCACCTTATTTTAAAGTCCCAGGGCGATGGAGGTGGTGGAGTGGTCATTATGGTCCTTATTTTCCTTTTTTCTATAGTCAGCAAATAGGGCACACTTGTGTATTTTCGATCCACATCTTATACCCTTAATGTCAGGGTTTGCTCTAATTGTTATAGCAAGTGTTTCAATGACCATGGCGAAAATCAACGGGGGTAAGGGGCACCCCTGCCTTGTGCCCCTGAGGATCGGAAAGGGGTTCGAATAATATCCCTGCATCTTTATTTTTGCCTCTGGAGTCGAGTAAAGTGCGTGAATAATGTTCATGAAGGACTGTCCGAATCCCCATTTTTCCAGTGTGGGGAACAGGAAAGACTAGGATACAGAATCGAACGCCTTCATGAGATCTAGTGAGAGGAGGCACCCCCTGTTGGGGAGGACCACCGTCCCACCTGGACTTCAAAAGAGAAACTATGTCTACGGCCCTCCTTATTTGATCCGGGCCTTGTCTCCCCTGGATAAAGCCTAGCTGGTCAGCATGAACATATAGGCTAATGAAGTTAGATAGTCGATTAGCCAAGAGTTTAGTCAAGATTTTAAGGTCATTATTGATCAAAGATATGGGTCTATAGTTAGACACACAGCTGGGGTCCTTCCCAGATTTAGGAATTACGGTTACGAAAGCTGAATTCAAGGCTTTATCCAGGGGAGAGCCAGATCTAAGGTGGTTAAAGAAGCGTGCTAGATATGGAGCTAGAGTCTGAGAGAAGTGTTTGTAGTAAGGAACCGAGAATCCGTCGGGCCCCGGTGCCGAATTCGACTTGAGATTCTTAATGACCCCTTCTACTTCCGCTGCGGAAATCAGAGCTTCCAATTCCTCCCTATGATGGTCTTTCAGTGTGGGGATTTGAGTTGACTTTAAGAAGGAGTGGGTAGCATCGGGGGTGAGCTACTTTCTTTATTGCCATAAAGGGAAAGATAAAATTCGTGAAATGCAGCCAAGATTTTTTGGGGATTCTGAGAGAGGGAACCGTCCTTCATTTTGATTTTGGGAAGCGAAAACAGTCTGGTTTTAGGGGTAAGTCGTATATAGTGAAACAATTGTCTGGCAACCTTAAGGCTCTGCCTAGTCGGACGAACCCTGTTCCTTCCTGGGGGACGTGATTTGTCAATACCAGAGTCAAAAGCTAAGTTAGAGTCCCCGCCGTAGATGACTATTCCTTTCGTAAGTGGAGATAAGGTATTGAGCATGGATTGGAAAAATTGAGCTTGCCCTTTGTTTGGAGCATAGTAAGAAATAAGAGAGTAAATTTGTTCATCTATAATAATTTTAATGAGAATAAATCTACCCCCTGGGTCTCTAAATTCGGAAACCAATGAGAATTGAACCCTACCCGAGAAGAAAAGACCTACCCCCTTGGTTTTGTTGTCAGAGTTAGCTAAGAAAAAATTGGGGAATTTGTCATGAATGAAAGAGGGCTGATAAGATTTCGGGAAATGTGTTTCTTGAAGGAATAGGATATCAATTTTTTGGGCGTGATAATGCTGGAAAATCTTTTTCTGTTTAATTGGGGAATTAAGACCTTGCACATTGTGGGAGGCTAGGCACATAATTGGTTTGTGGTGGAGTGGGTTAGCCATGGAGCAGAGAGGAACAGAAGGCAGGGATACCCTGAGGACCTACCTTCGCGCTAGTTACCAGCTGCAGACTTCGAAACACCAGAAAGGACTTCCAAGCTTCACTATGGGCATCATAGGTGAGAGAGACCACTTCATGAGCTGTAAATAGCAGAGACAAGAGGGAGAAGAAGAAAATGAAACAGAAAGAAGAGAAAGACATAAAAGGAGAACGTTCCCAGGGTGGGGGAGAAGATCGAATCCCCCCACCAAAGGAGACCAACATTAATATCCTCACAAAGAAGGAGCCGTCCAGACTAGATGAGACAGGCCCCCAGGGGACTATCTCACCCAGAGAGGAAAGAGTGCACATGAGGCTCGTCCCAACTAGGGATGGCCGAACGGTTCGCCCGGCGGTCGCTTCGCGGCGAATTTCGGCTGTACGCCGTCCGCCCGATCGGGGGACTATTGCCGCCGTTCGTCCAGCGGACTTCCGTGTTTACTGTGTAAAAGAACTTTGAGCTATGATGACACATCCATCATGGGGTACAGGACAGCCAATTGAGACATTACAGCACATGGACACTTGGATATTCCCCCTAACTTATAAATAGACCCGATCCGGCAGCCATTTTACATTCTTTCTTCTGTCACTATAGGGAGAGGTTGCTGTGTGGAGCAGGGAGAGACTTCAGTGACCCAAATCGCTATCTATTAGGTCCACAAAAGTTATTTTAAGGACTTGTATCATGGTATAGGTGTTAGGTGTAGTTCAGGATATAGGTTTGAGGCACTGCTATTCAAGTCATTGTTGCAGCAGCCTGAGTGTCTTTTGTCAGTGTAGAGAAAGGGACAGGACGTTGTGTGCTGCAGGGACAGTCAGTTTAATCATTAGCTGTTACTATTAGGTCCACAAAAGTGCTATTCAAGTTATTGTTCCAGCAGCCTCTGTTTTGTCAGTTTAAATAGGGACAGGCAGGAAGCTGTGTGTGAGGCAGTGAGGGACAGTCAGTTTAATCAGTTGCTGTTACTATTAGGTCCACAAAGGTTCTTTTCAGGACTGGTATGGTAATAGGCTTGTGCACGTATAATATTCTTTCTTCCAAATATAGAAAGAATATTATACTTGACTGCTGCCCTTCTGCTGCAGTAGTCCTTTATGAGTATAGGGA
This sequence comes from Lithobates pipiens, assembly GCF_037356315.1. NCBI lineage: Eukaryota > Metazoa > Chordata > Amphibia > Anura > Ranidae > Lithobates > Lithobates pipiens. Next base: position 396,103,424 of record NW_027507764.1, on the reverse strand, counting down.
CTGAGGTAGAGTCTGCTAATCATTCACAACCTACTTGTTCCACAAAGGTCCTTATAAGGACTGGTAAGGTCTAGGGTGCTACAGTACATAGGGTTGAGTGAGGTACAGTCTGCTATTCCTTAAGGACTGGTATAGGTCCACACTACATAGGGTTGAGGTGCACTACTGCTGAGTCGGACTGCTGCCCTATACTGCAGCAGTCCTTTATCAGTATAGGGACTGAGGTAGAGTCTGCTAATCATTCACAACCTACTTGTTCCACAAAGGTCCTTATAAGGACTGGTAAGGTCTAGGGTGCTACAGTACATAGGGTTGAGTGAGGTACAGTCTGCTAATCCTTAAGGACTGATATAGGTCTTAGTCCGGCGGTGTTCAGCCGCTAAGTGAGCGGAAAGGCTGGGAAGATGCGGAGTCCTGTGTTCAGGCGTCCATCACAGGGCGCCGCGCATGCACACTTCAAATTACTAATTTTAAAGGCTAATGCAAATTATTGTCCTAAAAAGGATTTGAGGACCAAAAAGCAAAAAAAAAAGATTTTTTTTAAAACTGAAGTTTTTTCAGGAGCACTGATTTTAATGACGCTTAAAGTGAAAAAAATTGAAATATTCCTTTAAATATCATGCCTGGGGGGTGTCTATAGTATGCCTGTGAAGTGGCACATGTTTCCCGTTTTTAGAACAGTCCCTGCACAAAATGACATTTCTAACAGAAAAAAAGTAATTTGCTTGCAGTTTTAATGTAATGTCTGGTTCCGGCAATATGGATGAAAATCATTGACAAAAATGGCATGGGTAGCCCCCCTGCCCATTACCAGCCCCTTTGGGTCTTGTACGGATATTAAGGGGAACTCCTACCCAGATTAACCACTTTCAGACCGGACCAATTTGCTGGTCAAAGACCAGACCACTTTTTGCGATTCGGCACTGCGTCGCTTTAACTGACAATTGCGCGGTCGTGCGACGTGGCTCCCAAACAAAATTAATGTCCTTTTTTTCCCACAAATAGAGCTTTCTTTTGGTGGTATTTGATCACCCCTGCGGTTTTTATTTTTTGCGCTATAAACAAAAATAGAGCGATAATTTTGAAAAAAACGCATTATTTTTTACTTTTTGTAATAATAAATATCCCCCAAAAATATATAAAAAAACATTTTTTTCCCTCAGTTTAGGCCGATACGTATTCTTCTACATATTTTTGGTAAAAAAAATCGCAATAAGCGATTATTGATTGGTTTGCGCAAAAGTTATAGCGTTTACAAAATAGGGATAGTTTTATAGCATTTTTATTAATAATTTTTTATTATTTTTTTTTTACTAGTAATGGCGGCGATCTGCGATTTTTATTGTGACTGCGACATTGTGGGGGACCCATCGGACATTTTTGACACATTTTTGGGACCATTGTCATTTATACAGTAATCACTGCTATATAAATGCAGTGATTCCTGTGTAAATGACACTGGCAGTGAAAGGGTTAACCAGTGGGTGGCAGTGTAGGGGTTAAGTGTTCCTAGGGGTGTGTTACTAACTGTGGGGGGGTTGGGCTTTCATTTAGTGTACACTGATCTCTGCTCCAATCACATGGAGCAGAGATCAGCGTCACTAGTTGCTAGGCAGAATGGAAAAATGTTGTTTATACAGCATTTCCTCCATTCGGCCGCTCCGTGAGATGATCGCGGGGATGCCCGCGGCGATCGAGTCCGCGGGTCCCGCGACCGGACTTACGGGGGTCCCGACCAGCGCGGGAGCGCGCCGCCGGCGGCGCGCTCCCGATGGCACGGCGGCAACGAATATTGGACGTACATGTACGCCAATATGCCTGCCCGTGCCATTCTGTCGACGTACATCGCCGTGCGCTGGTCGGGAAGTGGTTAAAAAAAGGAAAGGCTTGGAGCCCCCAGGCCCTATATACTCAGAACAGCAGTATAGAGGCAGTGCAAACAAGACAGGGACTGTGTAGGTTTCTGTTTGTAATTTTGAACTGGTACATTTTTAAAGTGTAGCTCCAGTCAAAAAATCAATTTTTAAGCTTTTTGGAAAACATAGGGAAGTGTTATCACCCCTGTAAAAAAATAAAAATTCCGTCTGTGCACCTCTTCAGAAGATTTCACCCCACTTTCTGTCCCAATGACCAATATTTTTTGAAAATTTGGTGTTTTTAGTAAAACAAGGATTGGGATAAAGCATCAGTGGAGAGGAGACACAGGAGACACAGGAGAGAATTTCCCTTCCTAGGGGTAGATTTTATCTCACTTCCTGTTGTCTCCTGCCGTTTGCAAGTAGGAGATGTTTGTAAGTTGGATGTTTGAAAGTAGGGGCCTGCCCTATATGCTCTGCAGAAATTTGGGCCTAAGGTGTTGCCACAATTAAACACTGTAAGCACTTAAAGTGACTCTTGGTGGGTGCCGGAGAGCCCTGCTGTGAACTATTATATCAAGAAATGTAATAACATGCCATTGTTGAACAGTGGTAGAAAAATTGGGCCTTTGGTGGTGATGGTGGTGCTGGTGCTACAACACTGTAAGTCCTCACAGTTACTCTCGGTGGGCGGTGGAACGGGCCCTGCTATGAAATATTATAGCAAGAATTGTAATTACCTGCACCTGTTAAACAGCGGTGCGCGCTGTTGTGTGCGCTTCGGGTGACGCTGGTGTGTGTACTGGCACTCGGGGCGCGCGCGCCCGTGCGCGGCGCTTGGCGCCAATCGGCCTATTTAGGTCTGCTGCTTAGTCCACTCAGGTGCTGCCTGATCAACAGCTTCCCGGTTCCTGTTCCGTTGCCTGTATCCTGCATCTCTGCTTCCTGATCTCCTGACGACTCGGCTTTCTCTGGACACCCCTGACCTCTGCCTTTACTGACCTCGGCCTGTTCTGACCTCGCTCCTGCCTACTCCTTCTGTACCTCTGCTGCCCGCCTGTTGCTGAACCCTGCCTGTACCCGGACCTGCCTGCTCAGTTCCTGCTCTGCACCCAGTTTTGCCTGTGTCCTGCCTATACCAGCTGCTTAAAGTTCCCTGCGGGTCCCTGCTCCTGGATCCACACCACAGGCTCTCTTACCACTCCGCACTCTCAGCCACCTGTCTACTCTATCAGGGGTTGTAAGTCGGACACGTACGGGAGACCACCCTCTGCCCAAGCGGACTCACCGGTCTGGTAAGTGCTAGTCTGACAGGCACTGGTGCCACAACACTACAACACCTCACAGAAACTCTAGTTGGAGAGCAGGAATGAGCCCTGCTGTAAAGACGAAATGCAGACAAAACGCGCCGGGGGGACTCTACTGCCGCCATTTTTTATGTACAAGCGCTAAATCAACTACTTAAATGTAAGTTTGATATTTGTTTTTATAAATTGAGTTGTTTCATGGAATTACGCTATATGGCCCCATCTTTTAATCCTGTATGTTCATCTCTGGGAGATTGGCCTGTTCTATGATCGGAGGATACTGGTTCTGTGTGTATTTATGTCCTGGAAGAGATCTTCACTATTGAGTTCCAAGTTCCAGTGCTAGTTGGTTTGATTGATCTACAGTCGCCTCAGACTAAAGCGTGATTGACCCTTGGAATATATGTTCTTTTGGGTCAGATATATTCGGTAAGCCTACATCCGTTCAAAGTGGTGGTACTGGCACAAGGGTGTTTGCACATCTCAACCCTGAGGATTGGAGGGCATATCTACCTTTTTTATTGCCCCGAGGGGGACTTTGGTCGCTCTTTTAGGAAAGGACTTTATTGAATTCAACGAGTGACACTTATTTTCCTTTTTTTTCTTTTTCATACACATGTTCACATTGAAGTTGTTCAACTAACATTTGTGTTATTTGTTAATAATTATGATAATTTATGTCACTTAAATTATATATGACACATAAGTGAAAGACAGATTTGGTCACGGATTTGTGCACATATGTTTTTGTAAATCTTAACGCGACACTTTTCTACTATATTTGTTATCCAAACTAAAATATCTATTTTTAGTGTGTTAGCTGTTTTTTTTTTTTAGATAACGCAGTGTTTTTTGTCATTTGAAATTTCTCATCAGCTTCAGGTGCTTGGTAGCTGGGGGTGATCCAAGACTGATTTATCTTTATGAAGGTCAGTCAATCAACCGAGTCGGTGGACAGGCGCACCCTGTGATCGGTTACAAAGCCTCCAGCAGCACTGAATGTGCGTTCTGAAAGAACGTTGGATGCAGGATAGTCCAGTAGCTCAATTGCATACTGTGCAAGCTCTGACCAGTGATCCATCCTCAAGATCCAGTAATCCAGAGGATTTTCAGTGGCAAAGGTGTCCAAGTCTGATCTTGCCTCTAGGTATTCCTGCACCATGTAAATCAGACACTGGCGATGGTTGCTGGAACTGATCATACCTTGGGGCTGCGGACTAAAAAATTGTTTGAACGCATCGGTCAGACGGCCACCTTTTCCATCACTCCTGTGACTGACCGAAACCTCAGCAACACATTGTCCAGGCCCAGGAAATTGTAACCTCCCAGTCTCTGGGAATGCGTTGCACAGACCTTTCTGCAAGGCCTCCCAAAGATGTCTCATCCTCATCCCAGCCACGTACAAGTCCACAGGTTTCTTGGGACTGTAAATCATCCCTAAAAGACTGCTGCTGATGCTGAGTGCCAGGCTCCACCTCCATGCTGACACAATCCTCCTCCTTCTTGTCCTCTTCCTGTGCGATCAGCGGGCCAGCAAGAACACAATCTGGATAAAGAGGGCCTTGAGAGGCAAGGAAGTCCTCCTCTTCCTGCCTCTGTTCTGTCTCAAGTGCCCTGTCCATTATTCCATGCAGCGTGTGCTCCAACAGGTGGACAAGAGGTACAGTATCACTTATGCATGCACTGTCACTGCTCGCCATTCTCGTGGCCTCCTCAAATGGTGACAGGACAGTGCATGCATCCCTGTCCTGGTGGGCATGTCACAGATTAGGCGGTTCTTGGGCAGATTCAATTCCTTTTGAAACTCAGCCACCCGAGACTGGCATCATATGACTGGTGGAAATGCACACAGATTTTCCTGGCCTGCCTCAGGACATCCTGTAAGCCCAGGTACCTGCCCAAGAACCGCTGCACCACCAAGTTAACGATGTGAGCCACACAGGGCACATTGGTCAGTTGTCCCTGTCGGAGGGTGGAGAGGAGGTCGGTGCCATTGTAGCAAACCACCATTCCTGGCTTAAGCTGGCGTGGCATCAACCACCTCTCAGCCTGCCCCTGCAGAGCTGACAGAATATCTGCCCCAGGGTGGCTCCTGTCCCCCAAGCACACCAGAGCAAGCACGGCATGGCATATTTTTGCCTGCGTATTGCGTAGCCCCTTGAATGCCTACGGATCACTGCTGGTTCCGAGGACAAAGCACAGGAAGAGGCCATGGAGGAAGAAGAAGAGGAGGGGGTGAAGGAGAGAGGTGTGTCACAACCAGTAGTACAATTTTGGAGGCATTGTGGTGGAACAACCTCCAATACTACTGCAATTTGACCTGCATTCTTCCCAGCTGCCAGCAGAGTCACCCAATGTGCCTTGAAAGATAGGTAACATCCCTGTCAATGCCTGTTTGACCATGAGTCAGTGGTAATATGCACCTTACCACTGATCGCCCTGTCCAGGGAGGCATGGACATTGTCTTCCACATGCTGGTAGAGAGCCGGAATCATCTTCCGTGAGAAAAAGTGACGTACTCCAATGGGCTGGTGATAGGTACTCGGGTACTTCGATGGACTGTGACAGGTATTCGGGTACTCATATGAACTGTGACAGGTACTCGGGTACTCAGATGAACTAAGACAAGTACTCAGATGGACTGTGACAGGTACTCGGGTACTCGGGTACTCAGTTGGGCTATACCTGGTACTCAGGTACTCAGATGAACTGTGACAGGTACTCAGGTATTCGGGTATTCGGGTATGGGCTGTGACGGGTACTCGGGGGCTCGGATTGGCTGGGACAGGTACTCAGGTATTTGGGTACTCAGATGGGCTGTGACAGGTACTCGGGGGCTCAGATTAGCTGGAACAGGTACTCAGATGGACTGTGACAGGTACTCGGGTACTCGGGTACTCAGTTGGGCTTGGACAGGTACTCTGGTACTCAGATGAACTGTGACAGGTACTCAGGTATTCGGGTACTCAGATGGGCTGTGACAGGTACTCGGGGGCTCGGATTGGCTGGGACAGGTACTCAGGTATTTGGGTACTCAGATGGGCTGTGACAGGTACTCGGGGGCTCGGATTGGCTGGGACAGGTAGTCAGATGGACTGTGACAGGTACTCAGGTACTCAGATGGATTGTGACAGGTACTCAGGTATTTGGGTACACAGATGGGTTGTGACAGGTACTCGGGGGCTCGGATTGGCTAGGACAGGTACTCAGATGGACTGTGACAGGTACTCAGGTACTCAGATGGATTGTGACAGGTACTCAGATATTTGGGTACTCAGATGGGCTGTGACAGGTACTCAGGGGGCTCGGATGGGCTGGGACAGGTACTCAGGTACTTGGGTACTTAGATGGTCTGTGACAGGTACTCGGGTACTCAGATGGACTGTGACAGGACTCAGGTACTTGAGTACTCAGATGGGCTGTGACAGATACTCGGGTACTCAGATGGACTGTGACAGGTACTCTGGTACTCAGATGGGCTGTGACAAGTACTCGGATACCCTAGTACCCTAGGGGCATGCAGGGCACCTTGAATGTACACAGTACATGTAACTGGCTGTGATTGGACATGGCTGGTCACATGTATCTGGGGTGGATCGGGAATACCAATCACACGGATCAGGGATAGGCTGTTTCCGAGGGACACACCTGCAGGCCACCGGGGGCCAGAGGATGAGGAGGGCTTGGTCATCCACTCTACCAAGTCTTCAGCATGTTGCGGCTCAACACATCCAGCTGCCGAAAATAGGGACAAGCGTGTCCCATGGCCACGTGCTGATGAGGATGCACCTCATCCACAACTAGCACTGTTGCCTTTAGACACAGAGCCTGCTTGCCCTCTTTTATTGGCTTGTGACTGTCTGCCCCTCCTTGTTGGCCTTCCAAACATACTAATGGCCTGCAGGGAGATGAGAACACCATCAATTGGGGTAGCTTTAGGTGCACACTGAGCAGATGATACAGTACACCGACTGTAATTACTGCAGATGCCTGCCTGTGGTATAGGATCTGAAGAACACCAGCAATTGGGGTAGCTTTAGGTGCACACTGTGCAGATGACATAATACAGCACTGTAATTACTGGAGCTGCCTGCTATAGGATCAGCAAAACACCACTAATTGGGGTAGATTCAGGTGCACACTGTGCAGATGACACAATACACCAACTGTAATTACTGGAGCTGTCTGCGGTATAAGATCAGTAGAACACCAGCAATTGGGGTAGCAATTGCAGATGACACAATACACCAACTGTAATTACTTGAGCTGCCTGTGGTATAAGATCAGCACAACACCAGCAATTAGGGCAGCTTTAGGTGCACACTGTGCAGATGACACAATACACCAACTTTAATTACTGGGGCTGCCCGTGGTATAGGATCAGCAGAACACCAGCAATTGGGGTAGATTTAGGTGCACACTGTGCAGATGACACAATACACAAACTGTAGTTACTGGAGCTGCCTGCGGTATAGAATCAGCGGAACACCAGCAATTGGGGTCTCTTTAGGTGCACACTGTGCAGATGACACAATACACCGATTGTAATTACTAGAGCTGCCTGCGGTATTGGATCAGCAGAACACTAGCAATTGGGGTCGCTTTAGGTGCACATTGTGCAGATGACACAATACACCAACTGTAATTACTGGAGCTGCCTGCGGTATAGGATCAGCAGAACACCAGCAATTGGGGTAGCTTTAAGTGCACACTGTGCAGATGACACAATACACCGACTGTAATTACTAGAGCTGCCTGTGGTATAGGATCAGCAGAACACCAGCAATTGGGGTAGCTTTAGGTGCACATTGTACAGATGACACAATACACCTACTGTAATTACTGGAGCTGCCTGCGGTATAGGATCAGCAGAACACCAGAAATTGGGGTAGCTTTAGGTGCACATTGTACAGATGACACAATACACCTACTGTAATTACTGGAGCTGCCTGCGGTATAGGATCAGCAGAACACCAGCAATTGTGGTAGCTTTAGATGCACACTGTGCAGATGACACAATACACCCAATGTAATTACTGGAGCTGCCTGTGGTATAGCATCAACAGAACACCAGTAATTGGGGTAGCTTTAGGTGCATACTGTGCAGATGACACAATACACCAACTGTAATTACTGTAGCTTTCTGCGGTATAGGATCAGCAGAACACCAGCAATTGGGGTGGCTTTAGGTGCACACTGTACAGATGACTCAGTACACTGACTATAATTACTGGAGCTGCCTTATATTGTGTGGGGCATTTACTAAGCCCCCTGAGCCCTAATTGGTCACAAGCATCCTGCCTGTGGCCAATTATGTCTCTCTTCTCTGATGGCGCTGTGATTGGCCAAGCATGCGGGTCATAGCCAAAAAAAAAAGCCAATCACCGACTCATCTTAAAGGGACATCAGTCCCGAAACGGAAGAGGCAATTATGCCTCATTTATGCCATATGAAAGTGCCCACAAGTGCCACTTACCAATGCCCACAAGTACCACCTATCAATGCCACCTAGAAGTGCTGCCTATCAGTGTAACAGATCAGTGCCCATTGCCGCCACTCATCAGTGCCCATCACTGCCACCTATCAGTGCCCATCAGTGCGGCCTCGTCAGTGTACATCAATGACGGACAAAAATTACTCGCTTTAAAATTTTATAACAAAATACATTTTTTTTTTAATTCAAATTTTTTACATTTGTTTAACAAAAAATAAAAATCGCACAGGTGATCAAATACCACCAAAAGAAAGCTCTATTTGGGGGGGAAAAAATATAAAAATGTAATTTGGGTTCAGTGTTGTATAACTGTGCAATTGTCATTCAAAATGCATCAGCCCTGAAAGCTGAAAATTGGTCTGGATAGAAGGGGGCTTTAAGTGCCCAGTAAGCAAGTGGTTAAGGCTACAAATTAAGAGTAATGATCAGTTTTATAAGGTTTTATAACTCAGATCAGCATACTATCAAGAAAATAATTGTTTGCGTAAAGATGGATGCAAACACAAGGCTAGGCCATACTGCCTGAAGTATTTCCATGGGTGCATGGAATATTACAAATATGTAACGTTAGATGAGCAGGTATACTTCAAACAGTAAAAAAATAAAATAAATCTTTGCTGATATGCCTATGTCTATACCTCCCAACTGAGGATGCGGTACACCTATTAGCAAAAGTATGTAGGCATAGGGCATACCCCCTGTCAAGCCCACTTAAAGGAGAATTGTGCAAAAAATGAATGGTTAAACTCAGTAGTTTTTTATCACTACTATTCCTTTATATTGTCTTTTGCAATTTACAGATGCAGCAATTTAGAATTTTGATGAAAGGTTTGGGATTGGATTGGATATGATTTTGTTCCCTCCAGCTCCTCAGGCTGAATAAAAGGTTTAGAGACAGAAATTTGTGAATGTAGGAGGCAAAATTATTTATGGCATAAGACACTGGAAATAATGCCACATATCCGTTACCTTGCTATAACTGTGTTTTAATAGGTTTAGAGGCATAAAGGGTTACATACATTGTTTTGGAAGGTATTAATGAGTGGTATGTGATATGTTAATCAGTTTCTTTGCATAAAGTATCTAAATTAAAGATAACTGTTTCACTGTATATATATATATATATATATATATATATATATCTCAATACATATATCTGCCACTAATCCTCATATGAACCAAATTTCGTGTGTGCAAAACAACCTATAAAAGTTCAAATGCTTTCAAGTACAAAATTGTTTGATGTGCCAAATATTCCACTTGTGCAACCGTGTCCTTATCCTCTTCGTGCCACACCACACCAGTAAGCAATGGCCCCTTACCTTGCGGTAAAGAGGTAACCGCATATAAGTATACTGGCTATTCCCCTTCTTTTTGTTCTCCTTGTCCTTGGTAATGAATAAATCTGGACCCTCAGGGTGGGCTATATCCTGTCTTTGTTTCTAAGCAGCAGGAGGAACAGCTCAAAGGAAGGAGGAGTGCCACATGGTGTAGTATGTTTTAGATCCATAAATGTGTTTATTAGTAAAAAAGGTACTCACATAAAAACAAACCAGCAGTGCTTATCTCCAATGAGCGCCAAGCTCGTATTGCCTGTATAAGTTTAGATTGCCTATCCCATCCTTGGTGTCAGAAGTGGGAAGGGATGGGATAGGCATTCTAAACTGATACAGGCAATACGAGATTTATTTATGGTTTATTTGCATAAGATAAATTGCATATTACTGTTTTTTAGTAGATCTATCCCCTCTAAGCAGAGCAACACCATTCTCTGCTTTAGTATACACCTATATATTACTTTATCTACCAGACCAAGATGGCTGGGCTCTGAAGGGCATTGCTGTTAGTGCCAGTTCACACTACAGTGACTTGGGATCCAACTTGTCAGACCTCAAGTCGCCCCAAGTCCCTGGACGTAAGAAATTCCATTCTAGTTAATATGAGCCATCTTAATGTACACTACTGAAGTCTCTCCGACTTCAGAAAAGGTTCCTGTACTACTTCAAGGTGACTTCTAGGTGACTTGTACTCAAAGATTTCAATGGAAGTTGCCTCCAGGTTGGATCCTCATCTATAGTGAAGCGACTTTAAAGGAAAAAGAAAATAAATTACTCAGGTACTCCCCACTACACAGGCAGCACCCTCCCTACCACAGAGGACTTCCTGTATGCCGCTGTCTCTGTATGTTGTGGCCGACCTGTATACTTGTGACCGACCTGTATGCACAATATCTACCAGACCCCACAGGGAAGTCATGCTCAGAGAACCCATTGATAATGAGTCTTTCATTAGGCTTGCGGGGCAGCGCACATGCCTTTATAACAAAACTTATCAGTATTATAAGGATCAATTGAAGAGGGACAATGCCTGGCTGGAGATCTGTTGTCAAAGTATTGACAATTGGGACATTTTGTCGGTAAAAGAACCTAGTGACAAATGTAAGTTAAACCTTTATTTTATTTATGTCTGTTTGTTATCCAGGTGTTTTGCAAATAAACATCCTATGAGGCATTGTAAAACTCTGATAATCACAGACCTGATTAGGCATGATGGGACTTGTAGTTCCTGAACAACCGGAGGGCCACAGTATGGAGAACCCTGGTGCAGACTATCACTGATGTCTAGTCCTATTGCAGAATAGGAATCATGTCAGATTTATGTTGTTGAATAACTTACCTTTGTTAATATATGTAGATAATGAATGATCAATATCACTACAGCCAAAAAAATTATTGGTTTATTATCACATTTTATTTAAAAGATACCAAAAAATAGTATTCAAAACATTAACGACAGTATAGCATAGCATTAAAAACTTAGAAACGTAATACCTGTACAGGCTTTAGACAACTTAACAGAAAAAGCAACAGCAGCAAAATATATATTTAAAGAAGTTAGCAATGCAGTTAGGAAAGGGCGTCCAACTGCCATTCTATTCCACCAGCCGGGGAAAGGAAGTATGAAGCAAATTGCTCATGAAAAGTGGCACCATTGCAGGACCCCCCAGTAGCACTAAGGTGTGCACTTTCCATGTCATGCATAAGGGAATCCTCAAAACAGTACCCATCACGTAGCCGGGCATAATTTTGGAGCACACATGCTGCTTTGACAGCAGTAATTGCATTTTCAATGTTTAACACAATAGGCGTGTGTAACAAACACCATTTATTGGCAAGAATTCCAAAACTGCACTCAACCACCCTTCCTGCCCTTGTGAGACAATAGTTAAAGACTTTCTTAGGGGTACTCAGATTCCTGTCCTGTTCCCCCAACGCAAAAGCCTCATCTGTGATGACCTCATAGGGTAGAGGGGGTTCAGTTGTGCCAGGAAGTGGACAGTTCTCAGGAATATCTAGCCGGTTATTTTGTAGCCTTTCACCAAATGAGGAATTTGAAAATATATGTGAATCACAGCTACTTCCGTAGGATCCTATATCTATATAGGTGAAGTAATAGTTTGCATCGGCCACAGCAAGCAGTAGAAAGGAGAAATATTTTTTTAATTGAAGAACATACTTCTGCTACCAACAGGCTTGTACGTGATTGCCATCTATAGCACCAATGCAATTGGGGAAATTGCACCGCCTTCAAAACAGTCTTGCAATATCCCGCCAATTCTCTTGTGTAGGCCTCTTCATAACTATGGTGTTAAGCACAAACCATAAGATTTGGCAGGTTTCTTGGATGATGTAGGTGATTGTTGACCTGCTCACCATAAATTCATAATGTAGCCTAACTAGGGAATGACCGGTTGCCAGGTACCTGAAAGGCAAAATACATAATTGATTATGTTTCTATTTATGTTTTGCAGTGGCTATTTTACAAAATCGATGCAAGGGCTTTTGAGACCTCAGAAAAATCACAGAGGCCAGGTGTGGATCGAGAACAAAAAGTGTGGTACCCTACATCCACAATGATGAAGTTTCTGAGACCTTTCATGGATCTGAGAGAGTGAGATAACATCTTTCATATTTGTAAAGTGCTACTATATAGTTATATAAAGAAGAGTGTGCCTTAACAGTATTATATGTTTAATGCAGAGCACAATCCAGTTGGGAAGTGTGAGAAGAAGGACAGGAGGCATCTCAGGAACCTAGCTCTCAAGGGTCGCAGGAGCATTCTTTGGTGGAAGAATCTCAGGTACAACAAGAGAGCAACCACTCAGAACCTTCAGCGTACATGCAGGAGCCAACGAAGCCAGCGCACAAGCAGACCACCACAAGGCAGGCATGGTCAGAACATCGACTGGTTAGCGGACCTCGTTGAATGCCTGAACAAAAAATCGGATGATTATGGATCCGGTATAGTGGTTGCAGGCATCTCAAAAAAAATTCCCCAAGAGTGGAATAATAATGTGAAGAAGGCTGTTATGGACCTCCTTGATGCTAGTCGGCATGATGAGCCAGCAATTGCCTCCTCACCTATCTTTGGAGCACCACCACCATCCGGTCCCTACTATTCCTACCCAAACCCTCCACCACCCAGAACCCACCCCTACTATCCCCCTCTCTTCCGTCCATACTCCGATGAGTATGGCAATGTGATGAATCCTGCTCATCCACCGATCCCATATCCGTCACCATCCCCAATTCCCTCCACTATCGGCGCACCAGGTAACAAACGATTCTTTCATGAATCAACCAATTTTCCATCAACACCATCCCAAATGCCTTCCACCAGCGCTGCAACCTCCCGTTCAGAATATCAACTAATTTACGAACAATTGTATATTTACAAATAAAAAAATATATATTTTCTTTGTATTTTTCTAAAGATACTATAATATTAACATTTTGATGTTTTTCCAAATTTATTGGAATTGGATCTATTCCAATAATTTATTTATTGATTTATTGGATTTATTGTGTGCTAAATTGTTCAATATATGTTCTACCGTATGTTTTTTTTTTTTTTTGGAAGAATGCTACTTACCTAGGTGGATGCAGCTTTGCAACGATGCTGCATCTGTCCACTGCCACTTCTTCAACAAACAACACCTGTGTTCTCTCCCCTCCCCAAGTAGAGAGCTGCTGAATTTCAGTCAGCAGGTCTCCCGCTCTGCTCCTTCATGCTCATCGGAGCACTGAGCTGTGGAGGGGCGGGGAGTAGCTTGCTGAGAGGCTGAGACTGATACCCTGCCTTAACTGATCTTGGTGACGTCAGCGCAGGGTGGACTTCTGAACACTCTCCACTGAAATGGGGTCTCAGGAGTGCAAAAGAATTGCACTCCTGTGACCACTTGGAGAAGCCCAAATTAGCTCAGGCTGGACTTCTACTTTAATGTTGAAAATATGCTACTGTTGTGGCTACTGTTGTTCATCTAAATATATATAGTTTACCTTAGTGTAATAATCAGTCTTTCAGTAGGTGAGATACTCCTCCTACATGATGTGTTCTGTCTGTCCAGATTGATGGAAACCAGACCAAGCAATTCATTAAACCTGTTAATAAAAAATTATTAAAGAAGGTAATTTACTAAATTGAAAATAAGAAATATCCTTTTAGACACCCAGAAAATTTCTCTTGGTGGAGCTCTAACTCTTTGATCACATTGGCTGACCTTCAGATTAGTAATTCTTTCACTACATTTGACCTCCTCCACACACAAAAACAAAACCCACTTAGAGAACATTACCAATACTTGGAAATTAGACATTTTTTCAGTTCCCACTTTGCCCTTTTACCACCCCCCCCCCCCCCCTACCCCATTTGAACAGATCTGCTGTGACTCCCCCAGAGGAAAAGGCCTTATCACTATCCTTTATAAATCGGTTCTATCTGCGAAGTTCCCAGGGGAACCATCATATAAAAGTAAGTGGGAATCTGACTGTAACTAACAGCTTGACCTGGAGGACTGGGGCACAGTGCTGGATAACTTGTGCAAAGCCTCAAAATCTTTAGCTGTCAGAGAAACAGCCTATAAAGTATTGGCTAGATGGTATTACACCCCAGCCAGACTTCATTCTATCTTACCGGGGACTTCCGGATTATGTTTTAGGGGTTGTCCCCTCCCTGGTACCTTTAGGCACATATTCTGGGACTGTGAGCAGCTCTCTCAGGTTTGGAGGGAAGTGATGGCCATAGCGTCAGCAATATCAGGTACACCTATACAGCTCACAATCTCTATGTGCCTACTTGGAGCATCAATTCCGAGTGTCTTCCATAACAAGGAATGTCTCATCCACGCTATCTGCTTAGCTACTTTATGAGCCATTGCTCTGCACTGGAAATCCCCTACAGTTCCCCTATCTTCTATTCTTAACAGGATAGATTCAATTATGCTAATGGAAGGATTTTATATACACAAGGGGATAAAATGCACCTGTTCAAACATAGATGGAATGCCTGGAAGGCTCATAGGAATATTTTGATTGCTTTAAACACCAATATGGCTGGCCAGACCTCATAGGATTATAACACTCAGGTATACCCTCCCCTATATTTAGTAGGATACGCAATGTCAGATATTAATGGTCTGTATTTGTTCTGTTTTTTCTTTGCTGATTTCTTGTATGCTTAAAAAAAATTTTTTTTGTTTTCTCCTTTTTGTTATTATCTTAACTTTTATAAATGTACCTATCACATTTATTATACAATGAATACTGTCAAGTAAATGTAATATTTAATTTGTCTCAATTAAAAACATTTGTAATAAAAAAAAGAAAATAAGAAATAGTCAATGGTAGCTACACGCACACATTAACCCTTCCGAGCCTACCATATGCAAATATGCGGCCTCTGATTAAAGGGGTTGCACTGGGGTGATGCATGCAAGTCCACCCATCACCCCAGTACCATTGTTTTGAGTGGATGGTCGGTATTATTTGGATAACAACCAATACAGCTAAATAGCAATGATCGCCATTTTATTCTCCAGGGTCAATGCTAAAAAAATATATATCTAAGGTTTGGGGCTCATAAAGACTTTATCTAGCAAAAAATACAGAGTAAAAAAAACAAATATATTAATGAAAAGGCTAGTTGTGCATATCTACATATAGCATATGTACTTACCTTGCGATAGACATCTGGGTATAGTTGAAAAACTTGTCCTCATAAGCATATAAATTCTCATACATGGCCCAGAACTGGCCTCTGTTATCTCTATTAGCAATGATTGGATATATCCAATAGCGAAGTCTTCTTCTCATACTCATACTCATCTTCCACATTCTCTCATCCACTTCCTCTTCCATCAATACTGCCACACCAGTATTTCATTTAGTATTTCATTTTCTACAACGCTATGCTGTTAGCTGCTAGCTGTATCTGACTGATAACTACATGGGGACATACTAGTTTAATTTCCAAACAAGGAGAAACGCATACCAAGTTTGGTGGATAGGCTAATAATTTCATATTGAAATTCGATTGCAGTCTATTTGGATATATTTGCTCATGTCTTTTGGTTAATCAGTTAATACACTGCTCAAAAAAATGAAAGGAACACTTTTTAATCAGAGTTCAGCTGTTTTGGTGTTAACTAAATCAACAACAGGTGCACTAGATGGGAAACAATGAGACGACTTCCAAAACAGGGTTTTATAGGTTGGAGCCACTGACTTTTTTTTCCCCCTACTTATCTTATCTGACAGTTTTTTACTAGTTTTACATTTGGCTAGGGTCAGTGTCAACACTGGTAGCATGAGGTGCTCAGTGGCGGCTGGTGCTCAATTTTTTTTGGGGGGGGGGCACAAACAGAGCCCCAACCAACGACACACAAACCCCCCCCCCCGTTCACTTGCCCTTGATAGGCCCTACAGACAGATCGATAGGCAGGCAGATATGATGGATGGACGGACAGACAGACAGACAGACACTTGGTGAAGGGGAGGATACTGCATTGGATGGCTGTAGCTGGGACCCCTCTAATACACATAAATGCTCCTGCAGATTTCTGGGTGAATGGAGACAGAAGATGCAGAGTACCCCCTCCCTCACAGCATGAGATTACTACAGAGTACAAGGTATGTGAAGGAAAGAGTGACACTAAAGGAGCAGGGCACTCCCTCCACAATCCGATCACAAATTACAGCATAAGAATACAAGGTATGTGGAGGAAAGACACTGCAGAGCAGAGTGTCAGATCACATTACCTTGTTCTTGCTTGTTCATGGATCCATCCGACTTCCCACTGGCATAGAAAGTGAAAGTAACACGGCAGTGCTAATGGTCAGCTAGGCAGAGAGACAGAAGGCTGACCCAATGACAGTGGAGAGGCGCTTAGCTTTGCGCCACAAAGCAGCACAAAACCCTGCAAATGAAGCGTCTCGCCTGCAATCACGGGATTGCATTGGCCCCTATGGACGGGCCACCACTGGAGGCGCTACCTGGACCCTATAGAGGTTGCACAGGCAGTCCAATTCCTCCAGGATGCCATTGTCAGAAGGTTTGCTGTGTCTCTCAGCACAGTCTCAAGAGCATGAAGAAGATTTCAGGAGACAGGCAGTTACTCTAGGAGAGCTGGGCAGGGCCGTAGAAGGTCCTAAACCCATCAGCAGGACTGGTATCTGCTCATTTGTGCAAGGAGAAACTGGATGAGCACTGCCAGAGCCCTACAAAATGACCTCCAGTTGGTCACTGGTGTGAATGTCTCTGACCAATCAGAAACAGACATTATAAGGGTGGCCTGAGGGCCTGACATCCTCTAGTGTGCGCTCTGCTCACTGCCTGGCACCATGGAGCTCGATTGCCATTGAACACCAGAATTGTAAGGTCTGCTACTGGCGCCCTGTGCTTTTCACAGATAAGAGCAGGTTCACCCTGAACACATGTGACAGACGTGAAAGTGTCTAGAGAAGCCATGGAGAAGGTTATGCTGCCTGTAACATTGTTCAGTATGACCGATTTGGTGGTGGGTCAGTGATGGTCTGGGGAGGCATATTCATGCAAAGCAGCACAGACTTCTACAGGCTAGGCAATGGCACCCTGACTGACATTAGGTATTGCTATGAAATCCTTGGACCCATTGTCAGACCCTACGCTGGTGCAGTGGGTCCTGGGTTCCTCCTGGTACACGACAATGCCTGGCCTCATGTGGCAAGAGTATGCAACCAGTTCCTGGAAGAAGGAATTGATACCATTGAATGGCCCCCAAGCTCACCTCACCTAAATCCAATAGAACACCTCTGGGACATTATGTTTCGGTCCATCCAACACCACCAGGTTGCACCTCAGACTGTTCAGGATCTCAGTGATGCTCTGGTCCACCTGGGATCTGGGAAGAAATACCCCAGGACACCATCCATCATCTCATTAACCACTTCAATACCGGGCCATTGTCAAATGATGTCCACAGATGGGATCTCCCATCCTGGGTGGACGTCATATGACATCCTCGGTATTTCGCAGCTCCTGCGGGCCCGCAGATGTGATTGGCATCCTCGATCCACCCCCGATACACGTGACCGGCCGTGTCCAATCACAGCCGGTCACATGTACTGTGTACAGTCACAGCGCTCGTGCACGCCCCTAGGGCACATGCAGAGCGGCGATCAGGGATGAAACTTGTCACCCTGACACAGCCCAACCTTGATCGCAGTATAGAGCCAATGAAATTGGCTCTTTACCATGTGACCGGCTGTGTCCAGTCACCGCCAGTCACAGAATGTAAACAAACCGCGGTAACGAGATGTTACCGGGTTCTCCTCCTCACACACCGATGGTGCGCTAGAAGGAGATTGCGGTAACATCTCGTTACCGCTTACAGTGTACAAACCAAACACACTGATTACCCCCCCTAATAAAGAGGACCTGTCACCAGCCATCAAAGTACCGGTCACCAGCCATCAAAGTACCTGTCATCATCCATCAAAGTACCTGTCATCACCCGTCCCAGCCCATCTGAGTATCCGAGTACCTGTCCCAGCCCATCTGAGTGCCAGAGTACCTGTCCCAGCCCATCTGAGTACCCGAATACCTGTCCCAGCCCATCTAACTACCCAAGTACCTGTCCCAGCCCATCTGAGTACCCGAGTACCTCAGTACCTGTCACAGCCCATCTGAGTATCTGAGTACCTGTCACAGTCCATCTGAGTACCTGTCCCAGCCCATCTGAGTACCCGAGTATCTGTCACAGTCCATCTGAGTACCCGAGTTCCTGAGTACCTGTCACAGCCCAACTGAGTACCCGAGTACCTGTCACAGCCCATCTGAGTACCGGAGTACCTGTCACAGTCCATCTGAGTACCTGAGTACCTCAGTACCTGTCTCAGCCCATTTGAGTACCCGAGTACCTGTCACAGTCCATCTGAGTACCTCAGTACCTGTCACAGCCCATCTGAGCACCCAAGTACCCATCACAGTCCATCTGAGTACTTGTCCCAGCCCATCTGAGTACCCGAATACCTGTTCCAGCCCATCTGAATACCCGAGTACCTGTCCCAGCCCATCTGAGCCCCCCAGCACCTGTCACAGTCCATCTGAGTACCCGAGTACCTGTCACAGTCCATCTGAGTACTCAAGTACCTGAGTACCTGACACAGCCCATCTGAGTACCTGAGTACCTGTCACAATTCATCTGAGTACCTGTCACAGTCCATCTGAGTACCCGAGTACCTCGCATAGTTCATCTGAGTATCCGAGTACCTGTCCAAGCCCAACTGAGTACCCAAGTACCTGAATACCTGTCACAGTCTATCTGAGTACCTGTCACAGTTCATCTGAGTACCTGAGTACCTGTCACAGTTCATCTGAGTACCCGAATACCTGTCACAGTCCATCTGATTACCCGAGTACCTGTCACCAGCCCATCGGAGTACTCGAGTACCTGTCACCAGCCCATCAGAGTAACCAAGTACCTGTCTCCAGCCCATCAGAGTACCCGAGTACCTATTTGCAGCTCATGCCTCATAGAATACACTTTGGGGTATTTTCTTTCCAAAATGGGGTAATTTTGGGGGTAATTCCATTGTCCGGGTGCTCCAGGACCTTCAAAAGTGTGATAGGTAGGAATGAAAG
Organism: Lithobates pipiens; assembly: GCF_037356315.1. Classification (NCBI taxonomy): domain Eukaryota; kingdom Metazoa; phylum Chordata; class Amphibia; order Anura; family Ranidae; genus Lithobates; species Lithobates pipiens. The sequence continues at coordinate 396,083,808 of NW_027507764.1, read as the reverse complement.
GTACTACTTCAATGTTGGGCCTCTGTATATGGCCAGGCTGTGTAAAAGTCTCACACATGTGGTATCATCGCCATACTCAGGAGGAGTAGCGGAATGTGTTTTGGGGTGTATTTTTTGCTGTAAACATGCTTTGAGTTAGAAGTATCTTGTTTTTTTATATATATATATATTTTGTGGGTAATTCCATTGTCCTGGTGCTCCAGGGCCTTCACAAATGTAATAGGTCATTAGGAAATTAGAGGTGTCATTTATGCTCCTAGAACCCCTGAAGGTGCTCCCTATATGTTGGACCTCTCTGTGTGGCCAGGCTGTGTAAAAGTCCCACACATGTGGTATTGCCAGACTCAGGAAGAGTTGCAGAATGTATTTTGGGGTGTAATTAGAAGTATGCATATGCTGTGTGTGAGAAATAACTTGTTATTATGACAATTTTGTAAAGAACAAAAAAAACAAAAAATTCTTCTTTTTCCCAAGAATGGTGGGAAAAAATTGCAACTTCAAAAAACTCACCATGCCTCTTACTAAATACTTTGGACTGTCTAAATTTCAAAAAGGGGTCATTTGAGAGGTACTTTCCTGACATTTTAGAGCCTCAAGAAATGAGATAGGCTGTCAGTGCATCAGGTGTGATCAGATGTGATCAATTTTCAATGATTTGCACCATAGCTTGTAGACTCTATAATTTTCAAAGAGACTAAATAATATCCACTAATTTGGATTATTTTTACCAAAGAGATGTAGCAGTATAAATTTTGGCCCAAATTTATGGACAAAAATGAATTATTTGCAAAATGTTATCATAGAAACTAAAAAAAAGGTTTTTTTTTCAAAATTTTCGCTCTTTTTTTCACTTATGTCACAAAAAAAACCCATTGGTGACTAAATACCACCAAAAGAAACCTCTATTTGCATGAAAAAAATTATAAAAATGTTGTTTGGGTACAGTGTTGCATGACTGAGTAATTGGCATTCAAAGTGTGAGAGTACTGAAAGCTAAAAATTGGTCTGGGAAGGAAGGGTGTATAAATGCCCTGTATTGAAGTGGTTAAGAGCATGCCCTGACAATGTCAGGCATGCATACAAGTATGTTTGAGGCCATGCAAACGACTGAGTACCATTTTGAGGTGCTATAATTAAATTTCAGGAAAATGGACTAGCCTGCTGCATAATTTTTTTTCACTTTGACTTTTGGGGTGTCTTTGAATTTATCCTTCTGTAGGTTGATAATTTTAATTTCCATCAAACGGTGTGGCATCCTTTCATTCCTAACACATTACCCAATCCATATCAGTATAGGTATCCAGTATAATATTTTTCACCATTGAGATCTTATGTGTTCTCAAAGTGTTCCTTTAATTTTTTTTGAGCAGTGTATTATGGTCAGTAGGTGCTTTTGTCACTACTGTAAACTTTGTGCTTCATAAATGCTGCAAGCAATCACCAAACACAATCACCGAATCTTGTTTGTGTTGTAAAGGTCTCACATGACACAGGAATATAGAGGATGTAGCATAATCGGGAGTCATGCCCTAGAACAGTGATGATGAACCTTGGCACTCCAGGTGTTTTGGAACTACATTTCCCATGATGCTCACGCTGCAGTGTTGTTGAACATCATGGGTAATGTAGTTTCAAAACATCTGGAGTGCCAAGGTTCACCAACCCTGCCCTAGAACATTCAATGAAGGGGGCTAGTTCCCATAAATAGTCATTCTATAACTGTTTTCTGTATTTCTGTAGTCAATGTGAACTAAATGGAAAGTAGCATGAGAAGTGAAAGTAGGCCTTTTTGTGATTTTTTACAGGAAACATGTCACTTACCCATCAATATGCAAGAAAAAAACCAACACTGAAATGGGGTCATGTTTTATGGTGATTAATGCCATGGAAACATATTTTCTAAGAGTAGGCAGCTCTATTTTTAATTATTATAGAAAGGTTCAACTAGATATTTGAGAAATATTCATGCAATTTAGAAAATCCATTTAATTATGAATTTGTTTCTATGGAATATCGCACATCCCATATTACCAATGCACAGTTTGCTCTCTTATTTAATAGGACCCTTTGTTCAGAATACAAGAGAAGCATAAACACAGTGAAGTAGAGAAATGTAAATGTAAAATACATTACTGTCTACCAAAGTACTGATTTGTTTAATTTATATATTTTTTTTTTCCAATTTATATTACAGTGTAACAAAAACAAAAAATAAAAACAGTTTATGTCAGATCTCCAGTTCAGCTCATTTAAAACTTCACAGTGCAATTACCTCCTTACAGAAAAGTAATTTCACATACATTTAAAACATCAAAAGCTGAAACATTTCTTTTAATAAAACTCATTTTTTCTAAAGAGAGCCTATAAATGACAAAAATACTAATAATGTGTTGTACACCTGATATTAAAGGTCTGCCCATTTCCAAGACACTATTCTGGTGTCAGGCTGCCTGAGTTCAATAACCATGTTCTACACTTTGCTGTGATGATAAATGATCTGAACACTCACTATGCATAGATGATTTATGTTGATGATATAGCTCTGTACAACATTCATTAAACATAATAGGAAACAACTTTAAAACATGTTAAACTAGCTCTGCAATCTGTCAAAATGCAATGAAAAATCACCTTACCAAATTAATAAATAGGGAACATGGAATTCTGATAGGGAAACTTACTGCATTTAAATTTATATTGTTGTAATGTTTTATCTTATGTCTGCACTTCTGCATCTGTGTTCTTATTTTCATTATAACGTTTTTATTATTAATGATAATTGATGTAAAAGATCAGTGCATAAAAAAACTACATTTTGGTTTTAGGTGTAGTGGACTTAGACATATGCTGGATTCTTTGTGATGGAAACTCTGCCAACAAGTACTCCCCTTTAATGAGAGGTGAAGAGATGATCCACAGAAAGGTATGCAATAATTGAGAGGTTTATTCAAGTAAATGTAAAAATTCTGTTGGTAACAGATACACCTTAACAGGCTTTTCACCTAACAATGCTTAATCATACAACTAAAAAGCAGGGATTTTGTAAAGGCTGAAGGTTTTTTATTTTTATTTTTATTTTTTTTTAACATTCAACGTTTATTGAAAGAGAAAAGAAAAGGTGCACAATAGTTATGTCACAGGTATAACTGCATAACTTTTTAGTACAGCTCATCATACAATTGTATTAACCTGGAAACATTATTAGATAAATCTCAATTGTTGTGGGTGTCAAAAAAGGCCAGGTCGCTCTCAACCACCTAGAACCGGTCATATCCCAAGTAAAAGTACTTACGTTTAGCCTCTGTCTTTAACTAAACAATACAAAACACATTGTTGACCTTATTCTATCTTGTTTTCTGTGTAGTAGTAGTCATCTGTTATCTAAATTATAATATTATAATAGTATATAATATGTCAGATATGGTCCTGGAAGATCATGCCTTTGTTCTTATATTATGAGGCATGTAATGCCATAGCATCCTCAATTTCCTGGGGATATTAAAGAAAAAAAACAGGGTTGCCAAGTTTGTGAAATCTTTCTACACTATCTGTGTCCTACACTAAGGTATCTTCCATGTCACAAATGTCTTTGATCGTATTTAACCAGTCTGGGATGGATGGAACCAAGGGGGAGTTCCAGTGTAGAGCGATTAATGATTTGGCTGCATTTAAAAGATTAGTTAAAGAGTGTTTATATATTTTAAGCAAAAAGTTTATCACGTGTAATAAGCAGCAGGCTGCGTTTAAGTTTAGTTTAGTCTCTGTTATCCTTTTCTGTGCTTATGGAACACTTATGTGCTGAGATGCAAGCATACCTCCATTATTTATCTGCTATTTCCATCTGCAATTCTTCTGACCACTTCCTCCTGTGTTCATCCATCCCAATGGCCCTAAAAATGCTGTAGCCATGAATAAGCGATTGAGGTGGCCTTGATAATTTGGGTTCTACCATGGCACACCAATTCCAGGTCTGTCTGGGGTCTATGAAATTCCTGTGAGCTTCCATTCTTACCTAAATAGCTTTGTAGTTGAAGGTAGGACCAGTGTCGTGTATGTGGGAGGTTGTTCTCTGTCTTGAATGTGGTCCACTCTTAAATATTGCCCCAGTGAAACAGTCACCCACCAGCAGTGGGGTATTCTGTTGTGCTGGTTGATATACTGTGTTCTGGAGACCAGGGATAAAGTCTGGGTTGTCTTTCAGTGGTGTCAGTGGGCCAAAAGATGCAGTGATAGTCAAACGTTTGGCAATGGAGTGAAGAATCTCAAGTGTGTTGCCTGTAAGCGGGTGCCCGCATAAACTAAGGGGACATCTGGCTCATGGGATCCAAGGAGAGTATTTCAGCAGTATATAAGGGCTTACCTTGGTTGGAGTCCATAGTGGAGTCCATAGTCCATGTATTGTCAAAGCTTAATTGAACAAGCTGAAGTTAGAAGCTGATTGGTCACTATGCACAGCTGCACCAGATTCTATGTGCACCCATTTTAGCAAATCTACCCCGGGTGTCTGCAGGCTGTGTGTCTGCTGCAATGTGATGTGAGGGGAAGAAGCAAGAGAGGACGGAGAGCTGTGGAATATCCAGAATCAAAGAGTTAATCCAACATTGTGGTAATGGTCATACCATACCGTCCAGGGATACCGGAGAGTTTTAATGCGATGATGGTTGTGTTTCCCTCTAGAGAGGACAATCTCATATGTATAGTGAGTTTGGACTACCATGATAATTTCGTCCAGTGAAGGGGCTGCAGTTGTCTTCCATTTCCTTGCTATCAAGAGTTTTGTGGCTAAGAGAATGTGTGTGGTGATTAAACGTAGGTCTTGTGGAATATCGTTGATGGTGATATTGAGGATTGCCAGATGAGGAGTAAGTGGAATGTATAGGTGCAGAACTTCATGTAGTAGTTTTTCTACTTTGGACCAGATTTGTTTTATATGCGGGCATGACCAGAAAATATGTAGGAGTGTCCCAGGCATGTTACATTCTCTCCAGCAGGTATGCGTTGCTTGTTTGTTAAATTTGGCCATTCTATAGGGTGTCAAGTACCACCTCATTATAAGTTTTTGGGTGAGCTCCCAAAGTGCTGAGCAAGCAGTGTATGTGTAAGTGGACTTAATTGCTTGTTGCCAATGACAATCTGAGAATTGTGTTTCAAGATCGGTCTACCAGTCTGTAATAGGTTTGGACTTGTAAAACGTGTGTTTTCCCTGTAAGGTGGAGTATACTATTGAGATCCCTTTAGAGTTATGGTCGTTGAGGAAGAGGAACTTCCAAATGTTTAGTGGTAAAGAACTTTCGAAAGATGGGTGAGCAGCGAGGCAATGTCTTATCCTGTAGTACGTAAGATAGTCCGTCATATGAGTGGCCGACTGTTGTTGCGTGAGTGTATGCGAATTGGATTTAATTAGGGAGCGAAGTTCCGACGTGTAAGTTGCCAGGGCAGATATCCAAGCAGGAATGTGAAGGTCGGGAGTAAGTAGTTGTAGTGTCTCAAGGGGATGGGGATGGGTCGTAGGGGAAGATTCGTCCAGTTAGTGTAGTGTAGTGTTCTCCAAGTTTTGACAGTGGCTTGTATGGTAGGTGAGTACAGGGATAATCATGGAGACTTAGTGGAGGTGCTAAACAACCAGGTGGATAGGTTAGCTCCAGGTGTCATTGTGTTCTCTATATCTCCCCACAGGGTATTGGTGTGTGCGTTGAACCATTCTTTCGTCTGGGATATGATGGTAGCAATATAGTAATCCTTAACATCTATGTGTCCCATACCACCTACCAATCTGTGTTTAATGAGCTTTGTATGATTGCATCGTGGTTTCTTGCCCTGCCAGAGGAAGTGTGTTAATGCAGATTGTAGTGAATTAAGATAAGCAAGCGGTACGGGTATAGGCAGTGTACGAAATACATATAGCAGTTTAGGTAATGCCATCATCTTGAAGGCAGCTAGACGACCTGCCCAAGAAAATTCATGTTTCGATATCTTTTCCATGTCTTGGAGTAGTGTTTGTTTGATGTCAGCATAGTTACGGGAGAAGAATAACTTTGTGAATCTAGTAATATGTATACCCAGATATGGTAAACCAGTGTCAGCCCAAGAGTAAGGGAACAAGTTTCTAAGGAGGTTGCCAGTGGTCGCATCCAAACCCATGTCTAAAATAAGGGATTTGTGTTCATTTACTTTATAATAGGATACAGCACTGAACCGTTTCAATAATGATTGTACCGAAGCCAGGGAAGGAAGGGGATCCGCGATCATCAATATGACGTCATCAGCAAATAAATTAATTTTGTGTTCTGTCTGGCCAATGGTGAATCCTTTTATGTTGCAATGCGATCTAATGTGTTCGGCCAAGGGTTCCATTATTAAGTTAAAAACTAGTGGAGATAGGGGGCACCCTTGGCGTGTGCCATTAGTGATCTGGAAGGGTCTAGATAACATTTCAGAGGTATATACTTGGGCAGATGGTGACGAGTATAGAGCCAAAATTGCGGAGAGTATCGTATCCTGGAATCCAAACTTAAGTAGGGTTGCTTTCATATATTCCCAATGTACTCTATCGAACGCCTTCTCTGCATCTAAAGATAGAAGCAGAGAAGGCGTTCTAGTAAGTTCAGCATGGTGTACCACATTAATTATTCTACGGGTAGCATCAAAGGCTTGTCTCCCCTTGGTAAATCCGGATTGGTCTCTATGTATTAAATGGGGCATTAAGTCTATCAGTCTGTTAGCTATAAGTTTGGCGTAGATCTTGGTGTCTATATTTAGAAGAGAGATTGGCCTAAAATTTTGTGGATGTGATGGGTCCTTCCCCGGCTTCGGCAGTGTAATAATTAGAGCAGACAACATTTCTGGAGGTAGAGAGGAGGAGGAGGCAGCGTTGTTGCATACTCTGGAAAAGTATGGGCTGAGGAGCGAGCTAAATTTTTTATAATATTCACCGGTGAGACCATCTGGACCCGGAGATTTGTTGGATGGCAGGGCAGAAATGGTGTTAATAATTTCCTGTGGCATGAATGGTGCATTCAGTGACTGAAGTTTATCACTTGAGAGTCGTGGAAGTTTTATTTCTTGGAGAAAGGAATCTATGGCCTGAGGAGAGGGTTGTATGGTATTGGGGTCTGATTTTAAATTGTAGAGGGATTCGTAGTAGTGGCTGAATGTGTCTGCTATAGCAGAAGAATCTATCACTTTTTTGTTCATGGTGGGGTGAAATATAAAAGGAATTTTAGTCTTGGAGTAGTGGCCTTTAATTCTGGTAGCCATGGCTCGACCAGCTTTGTTACTAGTGGAATAATGTACAGCTCTAAATTATGTATGTGCTTTTTGGTAAGAATCAAGTAGGTGGGCTTGTAATTCTTGCCTAAGGTGATCTAATTTAAGTTTAGTGGAGGGGTTAGGGTTGGATTGATTTTGGCTTTCCAGGGTTTTGATGTCTGAAGTAAGTGTGTCTAGGAGCTGTGATCTCCTCCTCCTCTCTTTAGCTCCCAACTGTATAAATACTCCTCTTATGAACGCTTTATGAGCGTTCCATAGTGTGAACCTATCATTAACAGACTCTTCATTGAGGGAGAAGTACTCCTCCAGTGCTTGCTTGAGGTGTTCAGAATATTGCGGGGAGTTAAGAAGTGAGGCATTAGCTCTCCAGATCCGGGTTTTGGATGTGGTCGGAGTGTCCTCTACAGTTATCATAATCGGTGCATGGTCGGACCATGTAATGGTAGAAATCTCTGAAGCAGATATACGGGGTAAAGTCCATTTGTCTACCAAGAAGTAATCAATACGTGTGTAAGAATTATGGCGTGGGGAGAAGTATGAATAGTCTCTTTCTGTAGAGTGGTGACATCTCCAAACGTCATAGAGATCATTATTCCTTATGAAGGGTCCCATTTGGGAGGCAGGTCTAGTAGTGTGAGAGGAGGTATCGATGGTGATGTCCGGGACTATGTTGAAGTCTCCACATATTATGAGTTGGCCATGTTTAAATTTGTTTATCTTCTTCAGAAGCTTGGAGAGGAAGTTAATTTGCTTTTTGTTGGGTGCATATAGGGCCAGAATAGTATATCTGATGTTATTTAAAGAGCAATCTAGAGCAAGGTATCTTCCATTGGGATCTACTAGGCTATCGTGTAGCGAAAAGGAGAGGGTATTTTTTATTGCTATTAAAACTCAGTTTCTTTTTTCAGGCCCCGAGGCTCGAAAAATATTGGGGAAGTGTCTATTGGTACATGAGGGTTCTGCTGTGATTTTAAAGTGCGTCTCCTGAACGCAAAGGACATTACAGTGAGAAGACAGTGCAGTTTTCCACAGAGACGACCTCTTGGCTGGGTGATTAAGACCCTTGACATTGAGAGACAAAAATTTAGGCATTCTGTGCAAAGGTGAATGAGGGTCATGGGAGGGGTAGTAGTACTCACAGTTGACGGCTTGTCAGATGTTGTCGGTGTAGAAGTTGCGGAGACGATGGATCCACTGGTCGGTTGATGGAGCAGGTGCGGAAGTCAGTAAAGGTCTGAGGGCTGTGCTCTCCAAGGAAAGGATGGCTGGGGGAAATAAACGGACAGTCAATATACACAAGCTGAAACAACAGTAAAAAGGAGATAAAAAACAATGGAAGGGGGTAAGATGATGAGAAGAAGAAAGGTAGAGCTTGGTAGTAAGGTGGTAGAACTACCTAGCAATCTGTGGGGGTAGTGTTCGTGAACAATATGCAATGAGCAGGCACTGGAACGGAGGTTGAAGTGGATTACTAAACAGTGATACCACTAATCTCATGCTCAGTAGCTGGAGTGGACCCTAGGGTCAGAAGAGCCATGGAGTTGGTGTTTAGAATGCAGCTGCTGGGTCGGCAATACGGGTTCAGGAACAATGCCCCATTCACGGAGAAGCTGTATACCTTCTTCAACTGTATGGATGCTGTATTTCTTTCCATTTTTGTTGATCAGAAGCTTGGTGGGGTAACCCCATTGACATGGAATCTTGTGATTATTTAGTGGCTTAGTAATGGTGTGTAGTTGGCGCCTTTGCTGGCGTGTGTACTGGGATATATCCGCATAGAATTACAGTTTTTGGTATGGTGGAGGAAGATGTTCCATTCTTCTGGTTTTGGCTAGAAGCATATCTTTGGTGTGGAAGAAATGTATTCTCATGAGGGTATCTCGTGGAACTTCCACAGATAAGTGAGGTGGTTTCGGAAGTCGGTGAATACGATCGATGATTGTTTCAACTGGGGGCAGATCAGGCAGGATTGTGGAAATCATCTTTCTAGCATAAGATTGTAAATCTGAGGGCAAGATTGTTTCGGGTATTCCCCTGATTTTTACATTATTGCGCTTCGAGCGGTCTTCAAGGTCCCATTGTTGTTCTTCTCTGGTGTGGTCATGAGCATCAACTAAATCATTAACTGTGACAGCCATTGTGCCCATCTGCTGTTCGAGAACATTTACTTTGCTACTCATGTTAACCATTTCAGACTTGAACGCTGTGAATAGCGAGGCAATGTCAGAGTGTAGGGAGCTGTGTAGTGAGATCAGCATGTCTTTTAACATGGTGTCTATCACAGGCTGATTTGTAGTGGGGAAGGCCACAATAGGGGAGGATGCTGGTGTCTGTGTGAGGAGACTGTCCAGTGTAGGCCTTACCTCCAGGGCTGGAATAGTAGCATCTAGCCTCATTCGTGACTTAGCCGGGCTGTTGGATGCTGACTGGGGTCCCTGTGAAGCTGCGGAGTTCACATCTTCTTCCTGTGTCTGTGTATTCAAGGTGTCTGCGTCAGGCAGATCAGTATAGGCCCGTTCGCTTTGCTGTGAGGTATAGCGGGCGCCATTTTGAGAGCTGCCGGAGGAAAAAGAAGTCCGTCAATTTTTTTGGGTGCTGGTACTCCTTTTGTTTCCGCGTTGTTCCGTTCTGATTCCCGAACGTGTGGGGGTCCGGTTGGTTCATTTTTTAGCGGTCGGATCAGCGGTATACGGCTATTTTCACTCGTTCAGTGCAGGAGCTGAGGAGTCAGGCTTCCATTCAGCTTGGCAGTTGGCCACGCCCCCTGCTGTTCTGTTTTTGATCCCCATAACCAGGGAGCTCAGGGACATATGGATATCAGGAGCTGAAGGTCCCTGGTCTTCATGCTGAATCATGTATTATGCTGTTTGCCTCAGGCCCCAGAAGATGGACATAGAACCTACCCTGAGCTCACTACCTGTTGCCCACTCTGTTTCCTGTTTTTTGTTTACCATTTTCATTTTACATTTTGCTCTGGGTTTAATTGCTGGCCCTCACAGCTTGTCTTCTTACGGGACGGTAGACTGTGTCAGCCTCAGGTAGGGCCTTTTAGCAATTTAATGGATTGATGACTTGTCTGCCCAGGCTCATAACACCCTACAAGGTCAGGTGTATTTCAGTTAAGAACTATAGTTAATGCCCTTAAGGCTGTGTGTGCAACAGTTAGGATGTTACTTTAGGTTTAACTATTTGGAATAATCCTAGCAAACATCGGAGGTGAATAGTCACCAAGTCGTTCATCGCCTCCCTCTTACCCCACAGAGTGATCCTGTGCCCCCTGGTTACAGATACAGGGTACACTACCTTAATAAGTAACTTCTACAGGGGTGGTTTTTATTGCCCCAGTAGAGGGACTTCTATAGCACTCCTTCTTCCTTCTATCTTCTTTACTTTCTGTCTTTTTCTTTATCTATCTACCTCACAGCATACCAAAGATCGTACTGTTAACATTACTTTTACTTTTGGTGCAGATACCAAAACACATTTTAAAACACATCACATACCAAAACTTACAAATTCCTATTCTACAAAGGCCTACCATGCTACTACCAATGATTCCAGGTCCAAAGGGGTCACAATACTGGTGAGCAAAGAGGCACCCTTCGAATTAACAGAACAACTAATTGACCTAGGGGGCATATTCATATTCCTGAAAGGGACATATGGGGGCCCGCCTGTGACATTGGTGAATGTGTACTTTTACCAACAAGACCCACGTGACATTCTGCCAACAAATGATATGGAATTTGCAGGTCTTTACATTGGGATGCCTGATCATGGGAGGTGACTTTAATGTTCTACTAAATCCACTGACCGACACCTCCAATGCAAATACCTATATAACGTATACTTAAAAAAATGAAATCCCTATTACAGACCCTACAGCTGATAGGGCCGGGATTTTACATACTTCTCTACCCCACATTCCAGATATGTGCGTCTAGATTATCTGCTTATCTCACAAAGAGTCCTCCCAACAGTAAAAGAGGCACATATAGGTATTCAGTCGGTTTCAGATCACTCTCCCATCTTATTAACACTGGACTCCCCCACATAGGCAATTGACACGGAGTCTTAACGCTTCATTGGTGACTGACTCTTCATTGGGACTGACTATACATACACCTACCCTGGAACATGTGGAACCCATGGAGATCAGGGCTATCCGGTCCAAGTTGTCTAAAGGTGAAAGAGCAAAGGACAGGCTCTGGTCTTTGTTTCTATTGTGGAGAAAGAGGGCAATTTATCTCTCTCTGCCCAATGCACCCACCTCAGCCAAAGGATCTTCAATTAGGTACTATTAGTATTCATCCTACTACCCCTGCTTATCAGCCTTTAAATTGTCAAGGTTGCTGTAAGACCTGTCCACGTTCAATGACACAAGTGGGTACCCACACTCTACAGTGGTTAACGATACTGGTGTACCCCACGTATCCATAACCAAAATCCCTGAGAAGCTCTTACCATCTGGTCTAGAGGCAGCTATGCAACCTTCTGACAACAAACCAGTTCCTGCAGTCACCCCAAGCTCCACAGTGGTAAGTGCAGAAACATCATCCTGTCCTGCCAAGGAAGTTTTACCACCTGACTCTATGGACTATGGAGTTTTATCAGCTGGTGACCCAATCCAGTTAGTGCCCTCAATTCGTTAATGGCTACCCCCAGAAAAGAAAAGGAACTCCCAGAGCAGAATTGGGATGATAACAAGACTTTGTAGGGCAAATTTACTTTTATTCTATAAAAGCAAAAAATACATAATTCAAGAGTTGATATTAATATCACGCACATCTCGCACAAGATATAGCATCTGAAGTCACAGGTTTGATCATTAAACCTTACCAAATTTCTGTGTACATTTAATTTTGATGTAAAATCTATTATGGATTAAATTACACTACTTGGATTGGATCATCAGTGGATGAAACTCCTGTGGAGGCAGAAAAGTTGCCTTTACATGCATTTATTGACCTCTTGTGGTTATTGAGGTCAAATAATATGATGACTGCATTGTGATTCTTTGTGAAGGTCTCACTTTCCATTCTATAAGGTAGAGTTTGTAACAAGATTTAGCACAGCACAGCTGACATTAACATTCATTTAGAAGACCCAGGCACACTTTTATAGGAATCTTTGGGCCTGCTGTCTTTTGGGACTGTGCATTTTGGTTTCTCATCACTATGCAAATCTCTGCTGCAACTTTGTTAATTAAATAAATTACCATTTTCACTATCTGAAATTGAACATCATAGTAGTGCATAGGTAATTGCCCTTTTTTACTTTGGAAATACCTGACAGTAGAGACATTCTTAGAGTATATCTTAGTTGTACTTTTATTTTGTACACACATTACATAGATATGAATTATGAAATTAGGTATTCAAGTAGAATCTGATCAACATATCTGCTGTATATACATTGCTGTCGCCATTCCTCTGGAAACATAACTTTACTTTTAAAGAGAATAATATACAGTTTATGAAAAAAAAAAATCATTATTTGAAGTGATCCTTACTACATCAGGGCCCATACATTTCTTTTGTCTCAGTTCTTAGATTCATTTTAGGATTTGTTTATTATATCATTTCAACCCATAGCGATAAAATTAAAAGATCTAAATGGTGGTCACTTGTGCTTGATGCTGAAATCTTAAGAATGGAAAAAGACATTCAATTGTAAAAAGTAAAAAGTGATCATACTAAAGCCTTATACACATGATCGTATTTTCTAACGGGAAATGTGTGATGACAGGCTGTTGGCAGAAAATCTGACCATGTGTATGCTCCATCGGACAATTGTTGTTGGATTTTCCATGGGCAAATGTTGAATAGCAAGTTTTAAAATTTTCCGTGGACAAATGTCTGTTGTCGGATTTTCCGAGCGTGTGTATATATGTCTGTTGGACAAAAGTCCAAAGTACAAACATGCATGCTTGGAAGCAAGGACAGGCCAGATGCGGTCGGTATTGTAAACTAGCATTCGTAATGGAGAATTAACACTTGTGACATGGCAAATTATTCTCTTCTTCTTTAATGGTTTAAGAATGAAGCTGCTTTGCTGGTGATACTGTTATTGCAAACAAATTTTCAAAGGCTTTTTTTTTTTCTAGTGATATCAAGAATAATATTATGCTTTTTATTTATTTATTTTTATTTGGGCAAGTTACCACAACACCATTATCCCGTAGTTTTTAAGATCAAAGATACAACGGTTGGTGCCCCTTGTTAATTTTACATGGTATTTTTTATAAAGTAACTGCCTATTCTCAAACTGTCATTTGAAGTAAAACAAACAAACAACAAGCCAAGTATTATTCTACGCATTTGTTTTATTGTGCATTAAAAAAAGAAAACAAATAAAATTATACATGCTATCTGCCAATAGAACTTAACCAAAAAGTGCATGCTATGCATCCAAAAATATATAAAATATATATATATATATATATATATATATATATATATATATATATATATATATATATATATATATATATATATATAATGTCAAAGCAATAATAATAAATAACATGTTATCTCCTCTGATTCCACAATATGTCTGGTTGACAAACGGCCATTCAGAAACAAACTGAAAAGCATAAAATGAAATGCGCAAACTGAAAAGCGCTAAATGAAAAGCATGAAAAGAAAAGCACGAATTGACACTCACCAAACTTCTACTAACACAAAATTATCAGAAGGAGCCCAAAGGGTGGCGCCAAAGAGCTGAAAGACCATGTAGTACGTCACTACATTCATTATTGTTGGCCAACAATTGTGTGCCGTGTGTGTATGCAAGACAAGTTTGGGCCAACGCCCTTTGGACAAAATTCCATGATTTTGTTGGCCAACAATCCGATGGTGTCTACGAGGCTTTACAGTCAGAAAAGCTGTATTGCATTGAGATTCACTTTTCTGAACCTTTTTTCCATATTAACAAGGTGATCAATTGCATATCACATTGAAATGCCACATTTTACCAGAATAGCTTGTGAACCCATGGGTACCTTTAATAGAAAAAAATAGAGAACCTCCTTCAGCCTAAAGTGGAAAAATTGAAATAGCTGCAACTAGGGGTTGATGAAATCTTTGCAAGCCCCCATAGTAAATTCATGCTTAGGGCACTCACTAGATATAAGTAATGTATACTGTTAGCTTAGGTTCATACAGACTGTGGGAATGAAATTGTGCAAGTTCAGTTGAACTTGCACAATTTCATTCCCGCATGTCAATCCCGATTTCAGAGACATCTGTGTGGGTTTCTGCACAGAGGTCAAAAGAACTTGCACTCCGAAATTACCAAAAGTAGTACAGAAACTACTTTTGGGAATTGGTGTGGTGCTACAAATGTGGCATCGCACTGATTCGGACGCTGCCATTGTCAGCAATTGTCAAATATTATGCCAAATCGCATCAATGTGAACCAGGACCAGAACCAGGTTGAGTTACAATGGCAAATAGACTGTGCACTTTGTCAATGTAGTTGCACTTATTTTCTCCAGAGCTTAGAGAATGTGGTGAAGCTCTGCTCATTCCCATCATCCAATCATGTGCACGCAAAAACGCAGTTTTTATTTTATTTTATTTTTCCTTGCACCTGATTGAGTATTCTTTACAAAGTGAAACTTTAACACATTCACTAAACTCTCAGAAAATGTGTGCAACTGCACTTGAAAAGTGCACAGTCTAGTTGTCTTTAGTACATCAACCTATATGATATCCTTAGTTCCCTGGAAAAAAAACATTCTGGTAATTTTTCAGAAGCAAACTATTCAACAGTTTTTCCCTGAAAAACCTTTTAAGCAGTAAACAAGAACAACTCATGATGTAAATATATGTATGTTTTAAATATCTTCTAATAAATCTTTTTTTATTATATGTTCTACAAATACTTTTTGCTTCCACGTTAACGTGCTTTAAAACTAGAATGGCTAATATGAAAAGTAAATGCATTTGTCAAAAGAAAATGCATTTATTTAAACATAATTTAATCCTCTTCAACGAAAGATTAAATAGTGCAGTAACTCTTGTACTTTATATCAACAAAAATTACTATCATAGTTATTTCAAAGCATTTGTGTGTCACTAATGATTACTTTTTATGTCAAGCTTTAAGATATATTGCTTCTCTGCAACATATTTTCATTAAGCTCTAATATTGATATTTTATTGAGTAAGTCATTTTAGTCCCTGTTTTGATCTGACATTGATTTCCTTGGTTTATTATTTAAGTTCTGCTGTATTTAAAATTATTTCAAGTTTACTTTAATTTCCTAATAGCAGCCTTTTATTAGTGCAACAGAATAAGGGACAATTTCATTGGGGAAATTCTAGTATTAAGTTGTGCAAATAAAATGTTAAAATTAGAAGGTATTTCATAGATAGATTGGCAGATAGATGGAATGGTGGATACATAATTTTGTAACAATCTACTGCTTGAGATATATGATTAACTTTTTATCCAGAGTGGCTATTTAATTCATGTTCATTACAAATGCTTTCAAAATTGAGAACAGTACAGAATACTTCTTAGGGGATTACAGTTTCCATCAAATATGTTTTAGTTCATTGTTCGCTACACTATAATAATCCTTGTATCTTTATTTTTTTTTATTTCCCTAGAAAAAAATGTTCTTCAAAATATATCAGAACTATATAAATAAGCAACAGTAAGAATGGTAGATAAGTTACAGTAGAAGAGAACACCTTGGTGTTGTGTAACGCCCTATGCAGCAAAGTAGGAATAGAAGTAGCAGAGTCACACCAATTGTAACTTTATTAATTTCTGCATTGCTGGGGGTTAACAGTCCTACCCGAATAACTACAAACTTGTCAAATCACAATACTGAAATTTAGAGATGACAGGGCCTCCATTTATCACTGAGACCTGGTATAATGCATTGAACTTGTAAAAAGAAAGGATTTCTGGCGCCATATGCGAAGGGGCTTGGAATGACAGCTTCGGGAAGACTACCATACAAAAATGGCCCTGTACAACCTGTGTTCGCCACTGCTGCTCCTCTTCAGAGATCACCGGGCATGGATTGATTCCTTCTGCAGGTCCTGAAGCCACAGAGACAGGTACATGACTGGACCCTCCCCTGAGAGCTACATGTAAGGTTAATATGGCAGCTGCAATACAGCCACCCAGCATGCCAGATCACATGTGACACAGACTACTCACAGGAAGTTTCACGCAGATGGAGAGCCTTCCAGCCGATCTGTCAAGCTCACTGCCAAAAAGGGGGGTGAAATTCACTTTAGCCTACCCAGCCAATCTTCGCTTCACAGACCCCTCAGGAGACCCAAAAATGTTCACTCACCCAGATGAAGCTTCACATTATCTGCAAACCTACCTTCATATCCCCATAGATACTTTAAATGCTGCAGTTCCTCCTCGTGCAAAAAACCCTAGAGACCAATGCAGCCCAATTAAGGTCCCTTTCAAGAGAATCCGATGCTTCCACTCTTCAGGTCATAACAAACTACACTGACTTTAACGCAGTGCTCCAGCAAATCTGCTACCCCAGTTCCAAGAGAGTTCTCCACCATGTCCTGTTCTCCCCCAGTTAATTCATAGCATCTGCTGCCATAGCAGACTGTTAACTTTTGATGATTTCTCACTTTAGGTACTATCCACGAATACCGCTCAACCTTACCGTGGGGAAGACACCTGGCACCACAAGGGAGCACTCTGGGTATCCACCATCTCATTCCCCTGGGGACATCCCTGAAGAAAAGGATGGAGGAAATGAAACACGTGGAAAAAAAGTGAAGTCCAGACTCCCCTGGGTGTGTACCTTTTGTTATTCCCTATAGACCCCTGTTGGGTCATTCTCTCTCCTAACCCCTCTCGTTCAAGAAGCAAGCACCCATCACTATATTATGCATCCACAGGTGATCCTGATCACTGAACTGTGTACCACCCCACATTTATCTTTTAAAGTCTCTCTGCACACTAGATAAACCCCCCAAACGCATTTCATCAAAGTGGAATGACAAGGGTTTATGCTCCCCTCAGAAATGTATGCCAGTCCTTTGCCACCTGAAATATATAAAAGCTGACATTGCAATACTCCACGAGATACAATTGACCACAGCAGATTTCTCTCACATGTGTAAGCTTTGGGTGGGACAGGTATTTGGGTCTCCAGCTATCAAAGGGAAAGCAGGAGTCCTTCTCCTCCTCCATAAGCAAACCCCCTGCGAGATACCTTACAAACAGACAGAGAGGGTTGAATACTCATAGCTAAACTTAAGACTTATATGGAAGAATGGGCAATATCTAACATGATACTAATGCCCCCTCTAAAACCTTCTTCCAGGACCATACGTCCCTCCTGGCCCCTTATATACATCAACCCCTCTTGGTGGGCGGGGATTTTAACCAAGCTCTAAACTCCCAAGAAGATTAATCAAATCACCTTTCCCCTCAGATCCGATTACCTCAAACTCTCTTCTATCACGCTTCACAGAAGGCCTTAATTGAATTGACTTATGGAGACTAACTGACCCATATGGAAGAGAACTTACCTCCCCCCCCGCCCCACACAACACTCTGTTCCGAATCGATTAAAACCTTTGCCAACTCCACACTTCTATATTATGTTGCAAACCGCCATATTCATGAAATAGCCATCTCTGACCATGTCCCAATAATATTCAGCGGTATATATCAACACAGGAGATTGTCTGAACTGATTCCATCTGATACATTGTATCACATTCATGGGCATGAACTTTGTTTTTGTATATATAGTCACACAGATACCAATTCATTTTTGAAAGATGTATTGGACATTATTTTCACAAGAACCTTCATACCACTGCTATGTATATAGGAATAGCACACCATTTATTTTTTCTTATCTTACAAGTATACTATGATAGGTATGTATGTTGGTTCTGAACATTTATCGCATTCAGCTTGCCCTGACCAATATTGTTTGACTTATCCCCCCCCCAATCCCCCTCTCACCACCCCCACCCTTTTGCCTCTACTCAACATTCCTTCATTAATTTATGATCTGTATACAACATTCAAATTATTTTCTATGTTTGCATTGGTTATTGTACTGATTTCCCTCATATTTGTATTAAAAAAAACACCAATAAATTTCCCTTAAAAAAAAAGGAGAGAGGAGCACCTCAATACAGTGCTTGCATTATATCACCAAAATGATTCACATTCCAATTATTTCTTGGTGACCTTTAGTGGGCTTTATCATATTACTATGAATGTCCTACCTTTTCCTTGTGCTTGTGTTCTCTTTTTTTATACCTGGCCTAATGGGATTTTGCCCAAAAATTCTCAACCTCCACAAAAAAATTTGAAAAACAGCCTTCCAACTGACTTAAATAATTTCATATGGACCAACTCCCACCTAGATTTTCTAAAAAAGTGTTATATTCCTCTACCATCAGTGGAGGCTTGAGTGCCCTAAACCTATGGCATTATTATTTAGTCTCCAGGTTCACACAATTGGCAAAATGGCATATACACAACTCCAAAGTGCCATGTATAAAATTTGAATCAGATTCAACTTCTTCCTACACCTTCCTTCCAGGCCTACTGTGGTTTAGGGGAGTTTAGGGGAGTCTCACTCTCCAATTTACATCATTTAACCACTTGCTTACTGGGCACTTAAACCCCCCTCAGTCCCAGACCAATTTTCAGCTTTCAGCGCTGATGCACTTTGAATGACAATTGCGCGGGCATACAACACTGTACCCAAATGAAATTTTTATCATTTTTTTCCCACAAATAGAGCTTTCTTTTGGTGGTATTTAGTTACAGCTCGGAGTTTTATTTTTTGCTAAACAAACAAAAAAAGATGCAAAAAAAAAAAAAATCATGTTTTAATAGTTTGTTATAAAATTTTGCAAACGGGTCATTTTTCTCCTTCATTGAAGTGTGCTGATTAGGCGGCACTGATAGGCTGCATTGGTGGGCACTGATGGGCTGCATTGGTGGGCACTGATAGGCTGCACTGGTGGGCACTGATAGGCATAGTTAAGGCGGCACCGATGGGCACAGATAAGGCGGCACTGATGGGCAAAGATGGGCACAGATAAGATGGCACGGATGGGTGGCACGGATGGGTGGCACGGATGGGCACTGATAGGTACCACTGATAGATGGGACTGATGAGCACTGATAGGTGGCACTGATAGGTGGCTCTGATAGGTGGCACTGCTGGGCACTGATGGGCGGCACTGCTGGGCACTGATGGGCGGCACTGGGGTGCAGCACCTTTGAGGCAGATTGTGGGCACTGTGGGTGGCACTGTGGGTGGCACTGCTGGGTGGCACTGTGGGTGGCACTGTGGGCACTGCTGGGTGGCACTGTGGGCACTGCTGGGTGGCACTATGGGCACTGCTGGGTGGCACTGATGGGGGCACTTTTTATTAGGGTGGCACTGCAGGGGGCAGGTGGGCACTGGCAGGGGGCAGGTGGGCGCTTGCATTGCTGGCCGTGATCGGGACTGATGTCCCGATCACGGCCGCCGGTGATCGGCTTTTTTTTTTCTCCTCGCGCTGTCAGCGCGAGGAGGAATACTAGCCGATTACCGGCTCCGTTATGTCACCTGTTCAGCTGTCTCTGGCTGACAGCTGATCACGTGATAAGGGGTCGGGATCGACCCCTTGCACGGATCGGTGATCAGGCGAGTCTCATGGACTCGCCGATCACAAAGCGCGCCGCGCGCGCCCCTCAGGGCGCGCGCAGGCCGCTCGTACACGGGACGACGTCAATAGACATAGTCCCGGAAAAGGAGATCCGCGCTGTAGCCCTCAATTGACTATAGCGCGGATCTCAAGTGGTTAAATTCATTGGTAGCTCAATCACTCCATCTATGGAAAAGTTATAACACTCAATTTTCCTTATTTACCCAGGCCCTACCTCAAACAGCCTATCTAGGATAGCCAGCCTTCCCTCCAGGCTTCACTAACCTCTCAGATTACAATTAGTAGATAATCTTGGATGTTCTGTTTTTTTTCACAAACTGGTTGAGAACCCAGTGTGTATCCCCTTCCAACCCCTCCAATCTACATACCTTGGGACAAACAAAGAAATATTTCACTACTTACAGATCAAACTCTTTTATACATCGAATTTCTTTTGAAATGAGCAGACTTTCATAGACACGGAGTAAAGCCCCCTTTAAATTCCCCTTTAAATCCATACCAGGTGACAGGGCTTGCGAGGTGTCAATCTTGCCGATGGAGGTGGCAACATTAACTTCCTTCGATAGTTCTGTCTACCTGGAGCCACGTTAAAAATTAACTGACTTTACTTCGTGTGTGGGCAAGTCCGCTCATTTCAAAAGTCCAGGGGACCTCCGCTGCAAAGTCCGGTGGGTTGTCAATAAAATCTATGGGAAATGTTATCATACTATTGGAGCCCCTTTTGTTTACATACCACGACACGGAGGTTCCCAGATGGGACCCCTGGAGCATTTTGGAGGAGGTTTTATCATCCATCCAGCCCCAAGAGAGGCCCCATTGGAGAGAGACCCCCAGAGACAGGTAGGGGCACAAGGATCCTCTACAAGAGCTATCTACACTTAATGCTGTTGCCTTACAGCTGTAAGGTGAGAGGCTTGTGAGCACTGAGGTGTCATAATTACTATAAGAAGAGACACCAAGCACTTTTATTCACTGTTTGGAATAAGGAAGATATACAGCACCTAGGTTTAGTTGCACATTTGGTTATAGTATTGTTAGCACTGGGATTTGTTTCACCATATATTATCACTGGCACTTTATGTGGAAAACTGACTTTTTTGAAACAACCTATGTGTATTTGTTTACATTGTTTTTTATGAATATTTATGTGCACCATATGTTCATTGTTGTTGTAATAAACCTCATCTTTATTTATAACTTTTTTGTTTACTATATTCACATCTTTAACACTTGACAGTGCAACAACATAACTTTTACTTACCGTATTTATCGGTGTATAACACGCACCTGTGTATAACACGCACCCCAAGTTTAGGAGGGAATTTAAAAGAAAAAAACTTTTAGGAGGGAAGTTTAAAAAAAACTTACATTTAAATGCCCATCAATGCAGCCTTGTCCGTGTCATTTGCAGCTTTCCATTTAGCCTTGTCAGTCATTTGCAGCCTTGCATTTAGCTTTGTCAGTCATTTGCAGCCTTGCATTTAGCCTTGTCAGTGTCATTTGCAGCCTTGCATTTAGCCTTGTCAGTGTCATTTGCAGCAATCCATTTAGCCTTGTCAGTCATTTGCAGCCTTGTCTGTGCGTTTGCCATTTAAAAATGGCACGGCCGAGATACAGAGCGGTTGTCCTGTGTATCTCGGCGGCGCTCGGTAGTTCTCTGCCTTTCTCGGCAGCTTTAGGGTATTTTTGTTTTTTTTTTTTTTTTTTTTTTTTTTTTTTTTTTTTTTTTTTTAGGTTTCAAAAATTTTATTGAACCAAAAACTGCAGGTACAGCACAGATAACATAAAAAAAATCAAGGTAAATAATGCCATATCAAAGCCAATACACTTAACATGACAAAAGGGTAATGTTACACAACAAATTATGAAGAGAGAAGCGAGAAACGAGAGGCAGAGAGGTGACAGGCGCAAGACCATGATACCTTAGCAAAGAAGGAATAACTGGCGGGGAGAGACTGCTTTAGGGTATTTTTGGGCACACTTGGACGTTCTCAGCTATTTTTGGCCACACTTGACGGCTTTAGGCTTTCCAAAAGCCGCCAAGAACGGCTGAGTGTGGCCAAAAATAGCCAAGAACGGCCGAAGATAGCCGAGAATGGCTGAGTGTGGCTGAAAATACCCAGAAGCCGCAGAGAACGGCAAAAAGGCTTACAAACAGCGGGGGATCGGCATATAGCACGCACCCCCGATTACCCCCTGATTTTATGGGGGAAAAAAGTGCGTGTTATACGCTGATAAATACGGTAATTCCTTTTGAGCCACGGATTTGCTTATTGGTGTTTGCGACAGTTATAGTAATTATTATATTTAAAGTGACAACACGGGAGTATCACTTTTTTCATATACTTAGCTGCCGCCTATATTTTTACCAAAAACTGATGGACTGAACTATTACTATCCTTTCTATTTATTATGGGACTGTAATTATCTTGCTCATTTAGCAATTGACGTTGTGCCAGGAAAAGTTTCTATTTTTTCTTATCCAAGATGAAGGTCTGTTTTAGATGGGAAACACTCAAACCAAAAAAAAATCAATATACTGTATGTGCTGGATTTCACTTTTCTGGAATTGTTTAGTATGAAAAATAACACATCTTATGAAAAAAACTAGAACTGTACCCTGAAATCCCAGACTGGCCCCAGTGATTCTGTCTTTATAGAAGTAATTATTAATTATCTGTCATTATAGCCGTGAGTGATTTTAAATGACTTTTTTTCCTGCAGAAATGACACTTTGGCAGGGACAGTTCTAAGCACGGGAAACATGCACCCCTTCACAGGCATACTAAACACACCCTCCAGGTACAAAATTTAAAGGAATATTACACTTTTATTGTTTCACTTTAAGCATTATTAAAATCACTGCTCCCGTAAAAACGTCAGTTTTTAAAACTTTTTTTTGCATTGATACATATCCCCTGGGGCAGGACCCAGGTCCCCAAACCCTTTTTATGACAATAACTTGCATATTAGCCTTTACAATTAGCACTTTTGATTTTGAACGTTCGAGTCCTATAGACTTTAATAGGGTTCTAAAGTTCACACGAAGTTTAGGTCTGTTCGCAGGTTCTTGTGCAAATGGAACCGGGGGGTGTTTGGCTCATCCTTAGTGATCACCAGGTGAGCCCCTACTATGTCCAAGGTTCAGAAACTATTTATTGAACCATGGAGGCAACCAAAATCTGACCAAACACTGGCTGCTTGTGAAGACAGAAATAACAAATGTCTATGACAATCATTGTTGGACCCAGTGGCAGAGATAGCTGGGTCGTAAACGTTGCATTTGTAACCTGGCCTTTGCGTTCCGCTACTTGGGGGCCCCAACATGGCAGGAAGGAGGCCCACTTCAGAACGTGTGAAAGAGTCCTGCTGCAAGACCATAATAAAGGGCTCCACAACTGGAGTAAAGGGCCAGTTTGATGGGCCCCAGGCTCAGTGGTATTGGCCCAGGGGCAAGCCTTTTTAATCCCCAGAACCAGAAGAAAGGGCCTTTGGACTGATGGAAAAGGCACAGGGACCGATGGAAAAGGCCACAGGACCAGTGGGAAAGGGGAGAACTTCATAGTTTTTGCACCAGGGTCCTAAAGGCTCTAGTTATGCCTCTGAGTGGATACAAATATGCTTGGGACAAACATAAATCTATATTAAGACAAAAAAAAATATACAGAACATTCTTACAAAACAGACACCAATACAACTGACTTTCACTCCACATTCTGATTTTTTTACATTAGCTAATAGTTCTCCTTTAAAATCAAATTACTTTTTCTGATCCTTACATAGATTCAACTGTATGGGAAAGTTTAATCTCCCCTAGATAGCAGCAAAAAGAATTCAAACTAATGAGACTGTACTATGCATGGAGAAGCACACACAATTATGTTACATGTCAAGCAACAATCAAACCAAGGCAATCATACATCAACGGTTATACATTAACATACTTTTATGTACCACTGTGTATACCTATTTTGATTAAATTCACCCTAAACTTCTCATTCTAGTGACAAAATTCTCTTAGTACTAATGATAAGCGCAAGACCCCTTATTTAAAACACTTCTATAGTGAAACAGGTCTTGTGGAGAAAAATATATATTTTTATCTCATCAGTGGATATGAATAGATAAACAAGAAGTGCCAGAAAGGCCTACCAATCTAGTGTTGTGTAATTATAATTACTATAAATCTAAGTGGCACGCACCCATACTTTTTTCAGGATTGCCTGTGTGTATATTTAAGTAGGAAATTATAGGTAGCCATTTTAATGTGTGCTTTACATTTATGTTTTCCTTTCATTTCTCGATTTGCATGACAGCATTGAGAATCTCAGAAAGAACACACTGGGATGATTTCTCTCATCGCTTGTCAAACTAAACACACTCAGTGGAAGATACAATTTATCATACTGACACTTTCTGCGGAGTGTATGTTATAAAGCTACTACTGAACTTGCAAATTTAAAATGAATACTAGCATAATGCAAGGCATGAATATTCTGTAACTCTTAATAACCAATCTGCAATAACCTTTATTCATTCTGGTGCTATTTAGATTAATGAAAGAAAATGTTTTACCAGTTTTACTGAAAAAAGCACAGTTTTTTGGGGGCTAGGACATGTTATCTTGTGGCAGTCTGAAGACAAATAAAATGTCTCTCTCGTCTAGTCTTCTGAAAAAGATTAAAAAACAATATAAATCAAATGAAAAGTCTAAACTAAACTAAAATTCACTTGCATTTAGACCTCAGAGTAAGCAGTCTTCCTATAATTTAGAAAATGTGTGTATTTTAAATAAATGCAAAAATTCAATAAAATGTACCACAACATAACAGTGAAATGGAGTTAAACATGCTTAAAAACATATGCAGTATGTATAGCCATTAAATATTTCAAAATAATAAAATAAATGTCCATCCTGGCCTGTTTTAGTCTGCAACCCTTTCGTACTCATACTGTTTATGTATTAAATACCCAAAAGGTTTCATCAAAGTGTCTTATTGAATTGCTTATGAAAGCCAGAAAATTACTGGCTAATATCAGTAAGGGTGGTCACATACGATCTAGAGCTTAAAAAAAGATGGCAAGACACCTTCCAATGCTAACTATAATTACCACCTAATTGGGACCTGTACCTAGGTAATAATGTAAGGGTGCTGTTTTCAATATGTCTGATCTGACAAAATCTCGTTATGACATGATGAATTTTGTTATTGAGGTCCTAAATTGCCCCCATTTTTCCCCTCACCCTTCCTTTTTCACAGCATTATATACATCACCCAGCAATCTAGCTTTGTTCTGTAGGAATCCCCTGCTCTGATACTGCACATTTGATCCTGAGATGTTATCTTGTTCTCTGTCATCATCAGTGGGTCGGCTTTCTCTTCTGGGTTCTTTTAGAAGGCTGCAAGGACCAGGAAAGGGACAGTCAGGCTCTAGATGATGTTCCTTGCTGCATGTGCCTGACACATAACGTGAATCCCCAGTTGGCCTATAAAAGCTGCTTGACTGTTCAAACAAATTCCTGGTTTATCTCTCAGCTCTCCTGTGATCTTATTCCTGTTTCCTGCTTAACGATTACCTGTTGTGACCCGGATTGCCTTGACCTACTCTGAATCTCCCCTAGACCTGACCTCTGGCTTTCTTAATGGACTCTGCTTACCGCTCGTGTTTGCCCCTCAGCCTGTACCTGGATTTGCCTTCAGTCTCCCATGCCTTGGCCCTCAGCCTGTGACCCAGATTGTCTGCTGTCTCCAGTCCCTTGACCTTCTGCCTGTTTCCGGATTGTCTGCTGTCTTCCGTGTTTGACCGTCGGCCTGCTCTCTGATCCCCTCTAACTCTGTATCTTGGCTCCCAGCCTGTCCTGGATGCTGTTTTCCTGCCTACGCGCTGGGTTAAACACCTGCCAGCCCTTGCACAGCTATCTAGTTCCTCTCTGACCTTCACGCAAGATCTGCCCGTCCTGTTGGTAGCTTGTGCCTCTTTATGCGATTCACCCTCTGTACCATTTCCAGGGGGTGGAGTGTGCTTAGTCGCAAGAGTGAACCACTCTCTGCATCTTAGCCTTGGTGAGTACCCTTTTCTGACAGTGCCTTAGAGTACCTCAGGCCTTCTGGGGTGTGTGATATGTGTATTCTTGAAGTTGAGAAATGCACTGCACCAAAAATCCCATTTAACCACCTCAATACAGTACACTTACACCCCCTTCCTGACCAGACCAATTTTTCAGCTTTCAGCGCTCTCACAGTTTGAATGACAATTACTCAGTCATGCAACACTGTACCCATATGAAACCTGTGTCTTTTTTTCCACACAAATAGAGCTTTCTTTTAGTGGTATTTAATCACTAGTGGGTTTTTTATTTTTTGTGCTATAAATTAAAAAAAATGTAAATTTTGTGAAAAAAATTCCATTTTATTTGTTTCTGTCATAAAATGTTGCTAATTAGTAATTTTTTTTTCATAAATTTTGCCCAAAATTAATAATGCTACATATCTTTGGTAAAAATAACCAAAATTAGTGTAGATTATTTGATCTTTATGAAAGTTATAGAGTCTACAAACTATGGTGCCAATCACTGAAAATTGATCACATCTGATCAGGCCTTCAGTACATCAGGTGTATCTCATTTCTTGAGACACTAACAAGTCAGGAAAATATAAATACCCCCCAAATTACCCCTTTTTAGAAAGTAGACATTCCAAGGTATTAAGTAAGTAGCATGGTGAGTTTTTTAAGTTGTCATTTTTTCCCACAATTCTTTGCAAAATTAAGATTTTTTTTATTTTTTTATACAAAATTGTCATATTATCAGATTATTTCTCACACACAGCATATGCGTACAACAAATTACACCCCAAAATAATTCTGCTACTCTTCCCGAGTATGGCGATACCACATGTGTGAGACTTTTACACAGCCTGGCCACATACAGAGCACCAACATTGGCGTGGCACTTTCAGGCGTTCTACTAGCAAAAATTACACATCTCATTTCACAACCACCTATTACATTTTTAAAGGCCCTGGAGTACCAGGACAATGGAATTGCCCACAAAATGACCCAATTAATGGAATTGCCCACAAAATTACCCAATTTTGGAAAAACAAACACCCCAATGTATAATCTATGAGGCATAATGAGTCTTTTGAATGGTTAATTTTTTTCCAGAAGT
The DNA here is from genome assembly GCF_037356315.1 of Lithobates pipiens. Lineage (NCBI taxonomy): Eukaryota > Metazoa > Chordata > Amphibia > Anura > Ranidae > Lithobates > Lithobates pipiens. Next base: position 396,056,685 of record NW_027507764.1, on the reverse strand, counting down.
TTTTGGAAAATGTAGAAAAAAATGAAAACGCATTTTTTTACACAAAGTTGTCAATTTATAAGATATTTCTAACACATAGCATGTATATAGCAAAAATTACACCCCAAAATACATTCTGCTACTCCTCCTGAGTATGGCGCTACCACATGTGTGAGACTTTTACACAGCCTAGCCACATTCAGAGGCCCATAATTGAAGTAGTACCTTCAGGCGTTCTAGGAGCATAAATGACACATCTCATTTCATTCCTACCTATCACACTTTTGAAGGTCCAGGAGCACCAGGACACCCATTTTGGAAAGCAAACACCCCAACGTGTATTCTATGAGGCATGGGCTGTAAATAGGTACTTGGGTACTCTGATGGGCTGCAGATAGGTACTCGGGTACTCTGATGGGCTGGTGACAGGTACTTGAGTACTCTGATGGCCTGGTGACAGGTACTCGGGTACTCTGATGGCCTGGCTCGGGTACTCGGGCACTCTGATGGCCTGGTGACAGGTGCTCGGGTACTCTGATGGCCTGGTGACTGGTATTCGGGTACTCTGAAGGATGGTGATAGGTACTCAGGTACTCATATGGACTGTGACAGGTATTCAGGTACTCAGATGAACTCTGACAGGTACTCAGGTACTCATATGGATTGTGACAGATACTCAGGTACTCAGATGGACTGACAGGTACTCAGGTACTTAGATGAACTGTGACAGGTATTCAGGTACTCATATGGACTTTGACAGGTACTCATATGAACTGTGACAGGTACTCGGGTACTCAGATGGACTGGGACAGGTACTTGGGTACTCAGATGGACTGGGCAGGTACTTGGGTACTCAGATGAACTGTGACAGGTACTCGGGTACTCTGATGGGCTGTGACAGGTACTCTGGTACTCTGATGGACTGTGACAGGTACTCGGGTACTCTGATGAGCTGTGACAGGTACTTGGGTACTCTGATGGGCTATAACAGGTACTTGGGTACTCTGATGGGCTGTGACAGGTACTCGGGTACTCTGATGGGCTGTGACAGGTACTCGAGTACTCGAATGGACTGTGACAGGTACTCTGATGGACTGTGAGTGATAGGTACTATGATGGGTGGTGACAGGTCCTCTTTATTGGAGGGGGCAATCAGTGTGATTGGTGTGTACACTGTAAGCGGTAGCGAGATGTTACCGCAATCTCCTCCTCACACACGATCGGTGTGTGAGGAGGAGAACTCGGTAACATCTCGTTACCGCGGTTTGTTTACTTGAGTACTCTGATGGCCTGGTGACAGGTACTCGGGTACTCTGATGGCCTGGCGATGGGTACTCGGGCACTCTGATGGCCTGGTGACAGGTTCTCTGATGGCCTGGTGACTGGTATTCGGGTACTCTGAAGGGCGGTGATAGGTGCTCATATGGACTGTGACAGGTATTCGGGTACTCAGATGAACTCTGACAGGTACTCAGGTACTCATATGGATTGTGTCAGGTACCCAGGTACTCAGATGGACTGACAGGTACTCAGGTACTTAGATGAACTGTGACAGGTATTCAGGTACTCATATGGACTTTGACAGGTACTCATATGAACTGTGACAGGTACTCGGGTACTCAGATGGACTGGGACAGGTACTCGGGTACTCTTATGGGCTGTGACAGGTACTCTGATGGGCTGTGACAGGTACTCGGGTACTCTGATGGGCTGTGACAGGTACTCGAGTACTTGAATGGACTGTGACAGGTACTCTGATGGACTGTGAGTGACAGGTACTATGAAGGGTGGTGACAGGTCCTCTTTATTGGGGGGGCAATCAGTGTGATTGGTGTGTACACTGTAAGCGGTAGCGAGATGTTACCACAATCTCCTCCTCACACACGATTGGTGTGTGAGGAGGAGAACCCGGTAACATCTCGTTACCGTGGTTTGTTTACATTTAATGATCGGCTGTGAAATGATCACAGCCAATCACGTGGGTAAATAGCCGGCCAATGGCTGTTTACCAGCGTCGGTGACAAGCAGTGTTCCCGGGAACATGCCGTGCACAGTGGGGATGTAACCATCTGTGATCGGCCATGATCATGTGGTAAACAGCCATACCCAATGGCTGTTCACCCCCCTCGGTGGTGAGCGGTGTCTCCGTGACACACCGCCACCGAAGGAACAGGGATGCGCATGCACGATCATGCACATTCCCTGTTTAAATGGGAGTCATATGACGGCCTCCCCCCACAAGAGCCATGCCACCTAGCCGTCATTTGACAGCCAGCGGTCAGCAAGCAGTTAAAATCACATCAAGCGCCACTCTAAAAAAATTCTGAAGCTTTTTTGAAGCGATTGCTGTGTGTAGGGCAGCCCATTAAGGCCCTTAATGAGCTGCCCTATGTGTGATGAGAAAAAATGTTCTAAAACGCCTCCCCCTCGCTAAAAAAAAACGCATGTGGGAATGCGAGTTATGCAGAGATGTGAACAGGGTTTGACAGCTGAGTGCTTCTGTTCATTCCCTCCTATGTACTTGTATAAAGATGGCCATACGGTAAGCAATTTGATTGTATATTGTGTATTTAAAGAGTGATCACTGATTGATTGCAGCTGGGAATGGGTGGATATGTAGGAGGGTTAATGATGCAGGGTGTGTGCTAATGAGGTCAGTTGGTTAATTCCTCTAGTCTGACCAGGAAGTGAGGCAAAACTAATGGATATGTTTGGAAACATGGATGAGGACAAGTGAAGCAAGTGTCTGTAGATTTAATGGAAAGCATTAATGCTGAATTGGTACAAAGAGGAACTGGAATTTAGAAAAAAAAAAGAAGGTTAAAAGAGGTGAACTTATCCTTTACAGCTATATCATTCTACCTCTTTGAAAGTCCTTTGTTCCCTGAATGTGTTCTTTGTATCTATATTTTTGCGACAAAGTGCATAGTAACATCAATCAGTCCAGTATATTGGAATATAATGAATAATATAAAAATATATATTTTTTTTTTACTGTGCATACAGGAAAATAAAGTATACTCTGACTCTTTATGCTTCATATAACTTTTTAGTTTTTTTTATGTATTTTTTCAGCTCAGAACCACAAGATCCCTGTAAACATCCACGGACACGTCATACATTCCTCATGCCCTGTAAATGCCACTGACCTTTCCCCTGACTTAGTTTACTACCACAGATTTCTGGGAAATGGCCATAAGTCTCCATTCTTGTTGTAGCAACATAGACTCTAGCAGGGGCATTCCTAGGGACTTAAGAAACTAGGGGCACCACTGGGCACACAGATTAAAATGTTGAGGGGCATTAAAGCGTTTCTCCACCCTAAAGTGGAAGTTCCGCTCATCTGATACCTCCCCCCCTCCGGTGCCACAATCGGCACCTTTCGGGGGGGGGGGTGCAGTTACCTGAATAATCCAGTTATCTGCACCCACTTCTGGGACAGACCCCCGCAGACCGCAGCAGATACCCCACTCCCCGTTGTGTTCTGGGAAACACACAGTTCCCAGGACACAGCGGGGACCAGCAGGGATGCGCAGCGTGACTCGCGCATGCGCAGTAGGGAACCGGGCAGTGAAGCCGCAACACTTCACTTCCCAACTACCTGACAGAGGATGGCGGCGGGGGCAGCAGAGAGACATTGCTGCACCCTGGGACAGGTAAGTGTGATTTTATTAAAAGTCAGCAGCTGCAATATTTGTAGCTGCTGGCTTTTAATATTTTTTTAAAGGTGCAGAACCGCTTTAATGTATTGGGGTTGATTTACTAAAGGCAAGTCCACTGTGCACAACAAGTGGAAGTGCAGTCAATGTAGATCCGAGGGGGACATGCAAGGAAATAAAAAAATTGAGTATTTGCTTTTACGTGATTGGGTGATAGAAATTAGCAGAACATCCCCTCATTTCAGATCTTCCCCTCAGATCTACAGCGATTGCACTTCCAAATGCACTTGTAGTGCACAGTGGATTTACATTTAGTAAATTGTCTTTCATTGATGAATTGGTCTAAAACAAAATAATTATTAAATGTATTGAAAAGTAGTTAAATTATACAACGTTTCAAAACTTCATCATGCATGCAATGTATTATCTCCATTTATCAAAAGAGACACCAGGCAATGAGCAAAAGACATGGAGCACATGTCCTGGATTCCAGGTTCTCGCAATTCCCCTTGTATATAGTATTATCACTCACCCTGTCCTCGACTCAACAATGTAGTGCTCCTGGAAATATTATTCCTTCACATACCCGACTCAGCAATTAGGCTAGGTTCACACTGAAGCGATGCGGGAACGCCGCGAATCTGCGGCGGGTTCCCGCATCGCATGCCTCCCGCCGGCAGTTCACACTGCCCTATACGGACTGCTGGGAGTGTCAGTGAAACCTTAATGACACCCCCAGATCAGTTTGCATATCGCAGTGCGATCTGCAAACTCGGACAGGAGTCGGATCGCATGGTGTGAACACCCATGCGATCCGATTCTGCTGCGGACCAAAAAAAGGGTCCTGTGCGAGTTTGGAGCGGGTGCGATGCGAATTCAGCCATACTATCTATCTGTATGGCTGAACTCGCATCGCACAGAGATCGGATGTAATTTGCACTGCAGTGCGGTGCGAATCAGCCTCCTAGTGTGAACCCAGCCTTATACTGCAAATCTCACTGTCCCCTCTTCTCTAGTTCTTTTGTAGGGTGTCTTTGAAAATAACATTTTATATAATTCTATAATTTACCATTGCAATGACTTTGAAAATATTATACCCCCATCCTAACAATATCAGAAATTACACATCAATATAATCACTTACACACTTCCAATTCCCACTGAAGAGAAGCATCTGCCAGTTGGAGAAAGGCAGGGGCTTATTTTAATTATGTGTACAGCTAGCGTCCTCTTTTTGACCTGAAAATATAAGTATAAAGTTGACAAAATGAATAATAGGAAAAAGTATAAACAAACTAGCATTTTGAACAGTGAGATCAATGAGGATATAAAAGAAGACAAGACAGAAAAGCAGAAAATCACAGAAACTGACAGTTAGATTTACAAAAGTGTGAAGTGAGATAAGGAGCACTGAGGTGAGACTGGGTTCATTTAAATATCCAGTCATAGGCAGGCAAAGATGCATTTCCATTTAACATGCTTGAAGGTGTACAAAGTATTGAGAGATGTATCATTTTCACCATTTTATTGTGTCTACAAACATTAAAACACTATGGTACATTTCATTAAAACTACCAAACCTCCATACACTCTATATGAAACCAGGTACCTATTATTCAAACCATAACTTTACACAGGGTAAATATTCATATATGAGTGGTCTCCTGTACCTAATAGGACCCTCAAACCATGAACATGATATCAAGTACTCATTGTTGAAACCATAACTCCACACAGGGCAATATAAATATCCATATAGGAGCAGACTCCTCTCCCTAAAGAGACCTTCAAATCATAAACATGATACTAGATGTGCATCGCTTAAACCATATTTCCGCACATGCTATGTTAATATATATATATATATATATATATATATATATATATATATATATATATATACAAATTGTAGCGAGTTAGCCTGGCGAGGGTTAATAAAAGAGGGCAAGCACCTCCCTTTCAGGCCTACTTATGAGGCAGCTGGTCAGAGAGGCTGTTTAGCCATCAGAGCTTGAAGCTGAAAGGACGCCTGTTGCCCCTGACTCGAACCTGCTGTGTAAGCCTGCCTGAACTGGGACTTAAAATTTATGGGTCACCAACATTCTCCCTCAGTACTGCATCTCCATCTTCCACCTGACACTCTTCCCAGCATGACCCATGTCTATTTAAATGCTCACTTAGTCCCCTGCCAGGCCCAACTCCTGAGGATTGGCTAGGGTCCCCTTAATATGCAGAACAGCCCCTGCTAAGCAACACCTACTAGTTCCAGGATGTTCTCCTACTTTCCAGAGCCCAAAGTAGGGGGCTGTCTGTATGAGTCATGCAGGCCTAAGCTCTAATAAAACTGATCCAATTACATACTCACTGGCTAAGCACGAGTCAGAATATAGTTTGCCTACTCTCACTCTAGTAGCCCACACTAGAGGGTGATACATATACAGTACTGTGTGTATGTGTGTATGGGTGTGTATATATATATGTAAGAAGGCCAGTATGGTGGCCTGAATTTATGGGAGGAGCCCGGGGGGTATTTAACCAGCCCGTTCGCCTGTGGTGGTTGTCGGTTTCCGGTGCGCAATACCACGTCACTAGGCCGACAGCTCGTGTTGATCACCATTTGATTACCATTCAGACAAACGTCTCCCTTCTTGGAAGTCTCGTAGTTTTCGTGTTCCGTCCGGTTTTGTACAAATCTCGCCGGCTCGACTGCCGCAGGTAGGGGTCTCGATTGACCTTCATTTCTATTCATTTCTATTTTATTTGAGTGTCGTAAACCCTAAAAAATGTCACATCGTTCGGGATGATACCGGGTTGTTATCACTCATGTCGCACTTGCCCGCACACGCCCTTCATTTCACGGGCGTCGTTCGGTAGGTTGTCTGTGATACCTTGTTAGCTACCGGTTGCATAATCTTGTTCATCGTGTTCCGCAGTCATATCGTTGCCAGTCGTATCTTGCGGCACAACGACCCATGCCTCTGCCACAAACTGGCTCACGTAGGCCATTTCTTCATTTCACCTGTCACTTACTACGCTCCGATTCGAATCCAGTTGCATCACCTAAATGCGCCGATTCGTCCCGGGGTGCCCCTAGGTATTCGGCCTCATTTCGGTACATGCTCCAGAGTCCGCTCGTTCCAACCGTCCGGGTCTCTGTCATGGGTTCATTTCACGTCACCTACTACGTTCGAATCGATACCAGTCGTTTGACAAAAAAAAAAAAAACGCACAGGTTCGATTAAACGTGTCCCAAATAGCTTGGCCTCATTTCGGTACATGCTCCAGAGCCCGTGCGTTACCATTTCAACCCGGGCCCTGTCATGGGATTCATTTCACGTCACCACTACGTTCGAATCAATACCAGTCGTTTAAAAAAAAAAAAAAAAAAAAAAAACGCACAGGTTTGGTCGACGTGTCCCAGTTGTCGTTGGCCTCATTTCAGTACATGCGCTAGAGCCCGTTCGTTGACGGTTGCGAGTCGCGTCCTCTCCGAGTCGCAGCTCTACCATGGGAAAACATTTCATCCTCATCTAGTTCGCCCGGGTCGAATCCGGTCGCATTTCGTTTGCATCGATTCGCCCGGACGGTCCCACATTTTGTAGCTTTTTCGGCCTCATTTCAGTGCATGCTCCAGAAATCCGGGTTGGTTCCAGCCTCAGTTTGGGGCCGGCCATCCCAGGCCTCTGTCATGACAGTAGTCCTTCATTCATTTCACTGTCACATTCCGCGCTCCGGTTCGAATCCAGTCGCACGATCGGATGCACCGATTCGTTCCGGTTCGCCCCCAGGTTGTTGCCCTCATTTCAGTACGTGCTCCAGAGTCCGTTCTGCTGTCAGTTGTACTAACGACACGACCAGTTTGTGCCTCTGTCACGGCAAATCGTGCTTCATTTCATGGTCACTTATAGCGCTCCGATCCGAATCCAGTAGCATCTATGATGCATCGATACGGTTCGGCGCGCCCCAGAGGAAACAGCCACATTTCATTTATTTTTTCCACAGGTTGTCTGGCGCTGGGCCAAAAAAAAAAAAAAAAAAAAAACGGAAATCTCAAAAGGATAACAGAAACAATGAGGGAATAACGGCGTGATGGTTTAGGAATCATGGCGCAGAAATATCTACTCACCGGTGCACTTCAGTTGTGTTAGCCAACTACTTACGTCACATGCCAGTTTTCCTTGTTAGGCTCCTTCAAACAAATGTCATCTGTTGTTTCTCTCTCCAGGTCAGTCAAAGCTTAGTAGGTCCACCCTGCACCAGCTTGGACGTCGTCTCCCAGGTAAAAAAAAGAAAAAAAAAAAAAAAAAAAAAAGAAGGGCTAGGAGTGGAAAAGGCGACAGCGAGACGGACCGGTACACATATGTATGTAGGCGAAGGAACGTCAGTATATATGTGTATTCGCGTTCGCTTCCGCCTTAGTACCCAAGCAACAGGTGGGCTCACTTGGAAAATAGAGAAACAGTCTTGACTTTGTCATCCTCTATAGGTTCCGGTCGTCCATCTATCTTCCCCAAAAGAGATAGGACATCACTCCCGGGGCTCGATCCATCAGGAACCATGTCCCAGACCAGCAGTGAAGACCTTACTGCCCCCCTGTCACCTCGCCCGCCTTCAGTGGGCGACAGCATTCAGTCTTTCAGGGGCTGGACTATCCCTAGGCTGTCAGCGGAGCTCAGACGCAGGGGCATTCCCTTCCCAGCCACAGCTAGGAAGGCAGAGCTGTTTAGGCTCCTCTCTGCCCCCCCAGCTACCGCCGGGCCTAGTACCCCGCCTCAGGCTACGCTGCAGTCCATCTCTTCGGCCATAGGTCAACTGCATACCATGGTGTCGTCTCTGTCCAGCTCGGTCACGGATGTTCAAACCAGAGTGACCCTCTTAGAAACACCTCCAGCTACAGCCACCACTGTTCCGAATGCAGTCCCGTCTCCTCTACCAACAGGTACCGAAGGCACATGTCCCGTGGTCTGTCCAGCACATCTTGTGCCGGCCAGCATTAGGAAGGACATCTTGGACGGCAAGGATGTTAACCTTGCCTCCTTGCTCATTTCGGTGCATGACCTGGCAGAGAACAAGGCTTACACCTGGGGGGATGTATCCGTAGTTCTCAAAGCTAAGGACCCCAGGCTAAACCGGAAGCTATCCATCCCCGAGTTTACCCTAGCCTTCGGCATGCTCAGAGATGTCGTTTGCTCAGCCTCTCCTGCCAGGAGGGTTGAACTAGATTTGTATCTCCACACGGTGGTGGACCTGGGGTACAAATATGGTGGCTTTGCATTCTACGACTACCATCGTTCCTTCTCAGCGAAAGCAGCCGCCAAACTGGCACAGTTCCAGTCTCTCACAGACTGGAGCCTGATGGACACGGAACTATTCTGCCGGCATTTTGCCGGCCTTCGTTCACCCCTGTGTGCCGTCTGCCAGTCCTCCACCCATACCGCTCCCTGGTGTGCCAACATACCGGCTACTCGCCCGGTAGAATTCCCCTCCACCTCTGCCGCAGCCCCAGGCCCATCAGGCTCGGCACCAAAAAACCAGGTGGACAAGTTTGGACGCACGGTCCAAACCATTGGGGGTGCGGCCATCTGCAATAACTTCAACTACGGTTCTTGTAATTACAGCCAGTGCCGTCTACTGCATATCTGCGTTATATGCCACAGGGCGCACCCCAGGAATTTGTGCGAGGTCAAAGCGCACAAAGGTTCATGACTGAGCCGTATAGACATACTTTGCCTGGGCTTCTACCTCAACACGCACCCCACTCCTTCACTAACCACCTTCCTCATAGGCGGCTTCACCGCAGGTTTTCACACCGGCCTCATCTCCCTACCTCACCAAACCCACGAGTGCAGAAACCTCCGCTCAGCAGCCTCTGACGAACAGGCCATCGACCTACTGCTGCAGAACGAGGTGGATCGAGGCTTCGTTATAGGCCCCTTCACTCAGCCCCCCTTCAATATGTGGAGAGTTAGCCCTATTGGGCTTGTCAAGGGCAAGTTTTCCAATAAAAGTCGTTTAGTGTATGACCTGTCTGCGCCTCATTCTTCTCACATCCCTAGCTTAAACTCATTGATCCCTTCTGAAGAATTCTCCTTAAAATATTCCTCAGTGGACATGGCAATCCAGGCCATCCTTAAAGTAGGCACAGGCGCATGGCTGGCGAAAGCGGACATATCCGACGCCTTTAAACTGTTACCTATCCACCCGTCCCTCTGGTGCTGGCACGGGATTAAGTGGAAGGATCAATACTACTTCGCCACGAAGTTGACGTTCGGCTCCAAAAGCAGCCCGTGGCTGTTCGACATATTTGCCCAATCTCTCGAGTGGATTCTCTTACACAAGGTCGGCTGTCAGCAAGTTATCCACTACTTAGATGATTTTTTGTTGATAGAACGGCCAGGCGCACCTCCCAGAGATCTCGACAAGTTAAGGACCGTTTTCGGGAACCTCAATGTTCCCATCGCTGAACATAAGGTGGACGGACCCGCACATTCAATCACCTTCCTTGGTGTTATTTTAGACGCCGGCTCCATGAAAGCCAGCCTGCCCCTTGACAAACTAACCCGCATCAGGGCGGCACTTCACAAGTTCACTCGGACCAGGGGATGTACTAGGAGACAGCTGCAGTCACTGTTGGGCATGCTCAATTATGCCATGCGCATTATCCCACAAGGCCGTTCCTTTATCTCACGACTGTTGGTCTACCTGTCTCAGGCTCAAGACCCGGATCATATCCTTTGCCTAGACACCGCAGCCTTAGCAGACCTGGCAATGTGGGACGAGTTCCTGTCCAACTGGAATGGCATCTCCCTTTTCATCCCGTGCATTTCACCTCTCTCACCACAGGTAGTCACAGACGCCGCGGCCTCTACAGGGTTTGCAGCAATTTTTGGCCACCATTAGTTCGCCGGACCCTGGCCTTCTCAGATACTTAGCATCCCGGGCTTTAGTCAATCCTCTTCACTCTTCGAGCTCTACCCCATGGTTGCAGCCGCCCAGCTCTGGGGCCCTACCTGGTCCAGACAAACGGTAGGCTTCACCACCGACAATCAGGCCACAGCCGAAATTGTCAATAAAGGCAGGTCTAAATCCCCCTCCGTGATGTCCTTCCTACGCAGGCTGGTGCAGCTGTCACTACAGCACCAATTTAACGTCATCTGTATGTTTATCCCAGGGAAATATAACCGGGCAGCTGACGCCCTGTCCCGCTTTAATTTCCGGTCCTTCTTTCTACAGGTTCCCAGTGCAGATGCCGCATCAGCGCCTATCCCGCATTGGTCGCAGTTGACCCTGGACTAGAGCCGCATTTACTAGGAGCCACGCAGCTCATCAACCGTTCGTTATCGGACAATACTCTCAAAGCCTACCAGGTAGCCTGGAGAACCTTCAACGCATTTCTGGTCACCTCCTCAGTAGGCACCCCCACAGATACTAGACACATTCTAGCCTTCATCTCGTACTGCCACAACCAACTGGCCTTGTCTTTTAACACCATTCGCTTATACTTAGCTGGTGTTCAGCACTTCCTTTCAATCCAGGATCCTACCAAACCCTCTGTTTTCTCGTCCCACGCTGTCCGAGCCATATTACGCGGCATCCAAAAGCAACAGCTGCCAGTAAAAGTCAAGCGGCTCCCCATCACCAGTGCCATCTTCAGGGACATGTCCACCATACTCAACAGCTACCCCTTTGGTGTTCTCCCCAGTCTGGTCATACAGGCAGCCATTTACCTAGCCTTCTATGGCTTCCTTCGGCCCGGTGAGTTCACTCACAACAGCCTACACGGCCCAGTCCTCCGCAGACGTCATCTGCTCCGTCACCAGGACCATTTCATCCTCCACCTCCCGGTAACCAAGACCCAGCAGACAGGCACCGGCGTAGACATCCACCTCTACAAAACCAACAATGCCTGGTGCCCGGTCACGATGCTTACACAGTTTCTCGCTCGGCTGCCCGAGCTCCCGGACTCTAGCCCACTTTTGCCCTTCCCGGTGAAACCACTAACTAACCAACAATTTATTAAGCATATCAGGATTCTCCTCCGCAACCTGCTCCTCAATCCTAGTGAGTATTCCGGCCACTCCTTCCGCATTGGAGCAGCTTCATCCGCATCCCGGCATGGGGTCCCGGACCACGTCATCAAAAGGTTGGGCAGGTGGAAGTCGGCCTGCTTCACTCGGTACATCCCTAACCCACAGGTGGAGATGTCTCGAGCATTCACTCAACTGGCTCAATAAAAATTAACCAGGAAACAATAAAACTCTCTTATCCCTACCTGACTGTTTTGCCCCCTTATTTTGGTATACCGTCCATTAGACCAGGGCACACTTTCAGGTCCATTTCATAGAAGGTGTCTCATGATAAGCTTGTTTTGTTCAGATACGTATCGGCCATAGGGCTCCAGCCATAAGTAAGAAGGCCAGTATGGTGGCCTGAATTTATGGGAGGAGCCCGGGGGGTATTTAACCAGCCCGTTCGCCTGTGGTGGTTGTCGGTTTCCGGTGCGCAATACCCTCCCTCCCATCCCCTTTTTAGGGCATTTATCAAAAAACATTTCTCTTCAATCATATTCATTCTAATTACTGGGTATGCCCCCTTATTTTGGTATACCGTCCATTAGACCAGGGCACACTTTCAGGTCCATTTCATAGAAGGTGTCTCATGATAAGCTTGTTTTGTTCAGATACGTATCGGCCATAGGGCTCCAGCCATAAATATATATATATATATATATATATACACACACACACATATATATATATATATATATATATATATATATATATATATATATATATATATATATATATATATATACAGGGCCGCTGATAAGCCAGTACAATTGGCCCTGTTGTACCGGGCCCAGCCAGCAGGGGGGGCCCGGGCAATCTGAGCAGAGAATGATAGAAAAAAATATATATATATTTCTCCAGCCAGCACGAGATGAGTCTGACCACCGGAGAGGTGAGGAGCGGCAGGCGCCACTCAGGCTGGAGAGGAGGAGGAGAACACTTTCCAGACAGTGAGTAAACTCAAGGCAGGGGTTGACTTCAGTTTAACAGCACCGACGGCAGGTAGCCTGCATGTGTGACTTGCTCACATTCCACTCACATCTCTGCTCATGTCCCTTGTGTCAGTGAGGAGAACAGCACCATGGAAGCCTCTCCTACACTGCTATCTACAGATTTTTGCCTCCCAGCAGGATGTCAAACCAATTGGTCTGCTGCTCTGTCATTCAGAGCTGCACCGCCTCCTCCTGACCTCCAGTCTGTGCAGGAAATACAATGTGCAGCCTGGAGATTTAAATGTCTGCTGAAGCAAGAGTGGTAAGAGCCAGTGGCCTCACTCAGGGCCGCTGATAGAAATCATTGGGCCCCCTACAGCCCACCTGACGGGGCCCCCTTTAGCCCCACCCCTGGTCCCTCCTTCAGCCCCACCCCTGGTCCTGCCCCTGGTCCCTCCTTCAGCCCCAGCCCTGGCTGCTTCCCAGTGAGTTAGGACACACAGGGGTCTCAATATAAGGAGTTAAATCTCCCCCATCCACATGACATGACAGGGGGTCGCCCATTATGAGCACACTGTTCGCAGGACACACAGGGGGCCCCCCATTATATGAAGTACAGTACACCTCTTCATACATGTTCTATCACTGTACACCTATTCACACATGTGCTGTCACTGTACACCTCTGCACACATGTTCTATCACTGTACACCTATTCACACATGTGCTGTCACTGTACACCTCTGCACACATGTTCTATCACTGTACACCTATTCACACATGTAAAAAACAAATGTATGAAAGTGGTGTTGCGCTCCTTAATTAAATATAACAATAAATATGTGAAGTACACAATGTACAAAAAATTTTTTAAAAGTGAATATTCCTACAAACTATAAACACATGATTTAACATCCAAAAGGTGCATTAAATAAAGTGCATTCAAGTGCTCGGGTAGATATATAATATATCCAAAGTGCACAGATTGTAGTGATAGCAGGATCTGCAGCGTGATTAAAAAACACTCGATAATCTAATATCCAAAAGGTGCAACAAGGAAAAAAATATATATATATAACAATAAAATTATAAGAAAATTAAATAAATTATATAAAGTGCATTCCACAGTCCGTATTGAATCATGCACTGAAAAGAGTCCACTCTGTGTGCAAATATCTGCTAATCCCGTGAGTGAATCGTTATTCCATAGGTGATAGCGTGCAAGGTGTCCACACACTGGAAGCAATGGCTACCTTACCTTACTGCTGTAAGGGAACAGCATATATCCTTTTGAGCAGGTGGTAGATGTAAACAACAATGGGTGCCCCCCTCTCTAGGTCCTCAGTCACAGGTAGCATATACATCCATAGGAGAAGAGAAAATGCCAATAGTGAAGTATGTAATGCAATCCGAACTTTATTTTTTAAAAGGACACAGTCCAGGGTACTCACATTTTAGCATAAACCATAAATGCAAAAAAACTTTACACGAAGCGACAGCATCAAACGAACGAGCAGGTAGTGTGTACTACGAACGTCACTTCCGGTATCCTCCTAGTCCAATCCTAGAGACCTAGAGAGGGGGGCACCCATTGTTGTTTACATCTACCACCTGCTCAAAAGGATATATGCTGTTCCCTTACAGCAGTAAGGTAAGGTAGCCATTGCTACCAGTGTGTGGACACCTTGCACGCTATCACCTATGGAATAACGATTCACTCACGGGATTAGCAGATATTTGCACACAGAGTGGACTCTTTTCAGTGCATGATTCAATACGGACTGTGGAATATACTTTATATAATATATTTAATTTTTTTATAATTTTATTGTTATATATATTTTTCTCATTCACGGGATTAGCAGATATTTGCACACAGAGTGGATTATTCTTTTTCAGTGCATGATTCAATACGGACTGTGGAATGCACTTTATATAATTTATTTAATTTTCTTATAATTTTATTGTTATATATATATATTTTTTTCCTTGTTGCACCTTTTGGATATTAGATTATCGAGTGTTTTTTAATCACGCTGCAGATCCTGCTATCACTGCAATCTGTGCACTTTGGATATATTATATATCTACCCGAGCACTTGAATGCACTTTATTTAATGCACCTTTTGGATGTTAAATCATGTGTTTATAGTTTGTAGGAATATTCACTTTTAAAAAATTTTTTGTACATTGTGTACTTCACATATTTATTGTTATATTTAATTAAGGAGCGCAACACCACTTTCATACATTTGTTTTTTACTCACTCAGGGGAGGGTTTGAACCCCTGCCGGTGCTTTGCTGCAACCATAATCCTTTTTGTTTGTGTACTTCCCTTTTTCTATAATAACTGTGGCGCGAGGGTAATCTTTCTTTACATACTATTCACACATGTGCTGTCACTGTACACCTCTGCACACATGTTCTATCACTGTACACCTCTTCATACATGTTCTATCACTGTATACCTTATCATACATGTTCTATCACTGTACACCTCTGCACACATCTTCTGTCACTGTACACCTCTTCACATATGTTCTATCACTGTACACCTCTTCACATATGTTCTATCACTGTACACCTCTTCATACATGTTCTATCACTGTACACCTCTTCACACATGTTCTATCAATGTACACCTCTTCACACATGTTCTATCACTGTACACCTCTTCACACATGTTCTATCAATGTACACCTCTTCACACATGTTCTATCACTGTACACCTCTTCACACATGTTCTATCATTGTACACCTCTGCACACATGTTCTGTCACTGTACACATGTTCCATTGCTTTCCCCTCATGTACATATGTGTCATCGCTACACATGTGTTCCCTCAGTGCACCCCTCTGCCCACATGTTCCATCACAGTACACCATTGATGGTAAACAGGGTTGAATGATAGAACATGTGTGAAGAGGTGTACAGTGATAGAACATGTGTGAAGAGGTGTACAGTGATAGAACATGTGTGAAGAGGTGTACAGTGACAGAACATGTGTGAAGAGGTGTACAGTGACAGAACATGTGTGAAGAGGTGTACAGTGACAGAACATGTGTGCAGAGGTGTACAATGATAGAACATGTGTGAAGAGGTGTACAGTGATAGAACATGTGTGAAGAGGTGTACAGTGATAGAACATGTGTGAAGAGGTGTACAGTGATAGAACATGTGTGAAGAGGTGTACAGTGATAGAACATGTGTGAAGAGGTGTACAGTGATAGAACATGTGTGAAGAGGTGTACAATGATAGAACATGTGTGAAGAGGTGTACAGTGATAGAACATGTGTGAAGAGGTGTACAGTGATAGAACATGTATGATAAGGTATACAGTGATAGAACATGTATGAAGAGGTGTACAGTGATAGAACATGTATGAAGAGGTGTACAGTGATAGAACATATGTGAAGAGGTGTACAGTGACAGAAGATGTGTGCAGAGGTCTACAGTGATAGAACATGTATGATAAGGTATACAGTGATAGAACATGTGTGAAGAGGTGTACAGTGACAGAACATGTGTGAAGAGGTGTACAGTGACAGAACATGTGTGAAGAGGTGTACAGTGATAGAACATGTGTGAAGAGGTGTACAGTGATAGAACATGTGTGAAGAGGTGTACAGTGATAGAACATGTGTGAAGAGGTGTACAGTGATAGAACATGTGTGAAGAGGTGTACAATGATAGAACATGTGTGAAGAGGTGTACAGTGATAGAACATGTATGATAAGGTATACCGTGATAGAACATGTATGAAGAGGTGTACAGTGATAGAACATGTATGAAGAGGTGTACAGTGATAGAACATATGTGAAGAGGTGTACAGTGATAGAACATATGTGAAGAGGTGTACAGTGACAGAAGATGTGTGCAGAGGTGTACAGTGATAGAACATGTATGATAAGGTATACAGTGATAGAACATGTATGAAGAGGTGTACAGTGATAGAACATGTGTGCAGAGGTGTACAGTGACAGCACATGTGTGAATAGTATGTAAAGAAAGATTACCCTCGCGCCACAGTTATTATAGAAAAAGGGAAGTACACAAACAAAAAGGATTATGGTTGCAGCAAAGCACCGACAGGGGTTCAAACCCTCCCCTGAGTGAGTAAAAAACAAATGTATGAAAGTGGTGTTGCGCTCCTTAATTAAATATAACAATAAATATGTGAAGTACACAATGTACAAAAAATTTTTTAAAAGTGAATATTCCTACAAACTATAAACACATGATTTAACATCCAAAAGGTGCATTAAATAAAGTGCATTCAAGTGCTCGGGTAGATATATAATATATCCAAAGTGCACAGATTGCAGTGATAGCAGGATCTGCAGCGTGATTAAAAAACACTCGATAATCTAATATCCAAAAGGTGCAACAAGGAAAAAAATATATATATATAACAATAAAATTATAAGAAAATTAAATAAATTATATAAAGTGCATTCCACAGTCCGTATTGAATCATGCACTGAAAAAGAATAATCCACTCTGTGTGCAAATATCTGCTAATCCCGTGAATGAGAAAAATATATATAACAATAAAATTATAAAAAAATTAAATATATTATATAAAGTATATTCCACAGTCCGTATTGAATCATGCACTGAAAAGAGTCCACTCTGTGTGCAAATATCTGCTAATCCCGTGAGTGACTCTTTATTCCATAGGTGATAGCGTGCAAGGTGTCCACACACTGGTAGCAATGGCTACCTTACCTTACTGCTGTAAGGGAACAGCATATATCCTTTTGAGCAGGTGGTAGATGTAAACAACAATGGGTGCCCCCCTCTCTAGGTCTCTAGGATTGGACTAGGAGGATACCGGAAGTGACGTTCGTAGTACACACTACCTGCTCGTTCGTTTGATGCTGTCGCTTCGTGTAAAGTTTTTTTGCATTTATGGTTTATGCTAAAATGTGAGTACCCTGGACTGTGTCCTTTTAAAAAATAAAGTTCGGATTGCATTACATACTTCACTATTGGCATTTTCTCTTCTCCTATGGATGTATATGCTACCTGTGACTGAGGACCTAGAGAGGGGGGCACCCATTGTTGTTTACATCTACCACCTGCTCAAAAGGATATATGCTGTTCCCTTACAGCAGTAAGGTAAGGTAGCCATTGCTTCCAGTGTGTGGACACCTTGCACGCTATCACCTATGGAATAACGATTCACTCACGGGATTAGCAGATATTTGCACACAGAGTGGACTCTTTTCAGTGCATGATTCAATACGGACTGTGGAATGCACTTTATATAATTTATTTAATTTTCTTATAATTTTATTGTTATATATATATATTTTTTTCCTTGTTGCACCTTTTGGATATTAGATTATCGAGTGTTTTTTAATCACGCTGCAGATCCTGCTATCACTACAATCTGTGCACTTTGGATATATTATATATCTACCCGAGCACTTGAATGCACTTTATTTAATGCACCTTTTGGATGTTAAATCATGTGTTTATAGTTTGTAGGAATATTCACTTTTAAAATTTTTTTTGTACATTGTGTACTTCACATATTTATTGTTATATTTAATTAAGGAGCGCAACACCACTTTCATACATTTGTTTTTTACATGTGTGAATAGGTGTACAGTGATAGAACATGTGTGCAGAGGTGTACAGTGACAGCACATGTGTGAATAGGTGTACAGTGATAGAACATGTGTGCAGAGGTGTACAGTGACAGCACATGTGTGAATAGGTGTACAGTGATAGAACATGTATGAAGAGGTGTACTGTACTTCATATAATGGGGGGCCCCCTGTGTGTCCTGCGAACAGTGTGCTCATAATGGGCGACCCCCTGTCATGTCATGTGGATGGGGGAGATTTAACTCCTTATATTGAGACCCCTGTGTGTCCTAACTCACTGGGAAGCAGCCAGGGCTGGGGCTGAAGGAGGGACCAGGGGCAGGACCAGGGGTGGGGCTGAAGGAGGGACCAGGGGTGGGGCTAAAGGGGGCCCCGTCAGGTGGGCTGTAGGGGGCCCAATGATTTCTATCAGCGGCCCTGTATATATATATATATATATATATATATATATATATATATATATATATATATATATATATATATATCACATTTTTGTAAATATCTTTTACATGTGACAACACTGAAGAAATGACACTTTGCTACAATGTAAATTAGTGAGTGTACAGCTTTTATAACAGTGTAAATTTGCTGTCCCCTCAAAATAACTTAACACACAGCCATTAATATCTAAACTGTTGGCAATAAAAGTGAGTACACCTCTAAGTGAAAATGTCCAAATTGGGCCCAAAGTGTCACAATGTTGTGTAGCCACTATTTATTTTTCAGCACTACCTTAACCCTCTTGGGCATGGAGTTCACCGGAGCTTCACAGGTCTGGAGACATGCTTGGCCAGTCCATCACCTTTACCCTCAGCTTCTTTAGCAAGGCAGTGGCCATCCTGGAGGTGTGATTGGGGTCATTATCATGTTGGAATACTTCCCTGTGGCCCAGTCCCCAAAGGGAGGGAATCATGCTCTGATTCAGTATGTCACAGTACATGTTGGAATTCATGGTTCCCTCAATGAACTATAGCTCCCCAGTGCCAGCAGCACTCATGCAGCTCCGGACCATGACACTCCCACTATCATGCTTGACTGTAGGCAAGACACACTTGTCTTTGTACTCCTCACCTGGTTGCCGCCACACATGCTTGACACCATCTGAACCAAATACGTTTATCTTTGTCTCATCAGACCACAGTATATGGTTCCAGTAATCCATGTCCTTAGTCTGCTTGTCTTCAGCAAACTGTTTGTGGGCTTTCTTGTGCATCAACTTTAGAAAAGGCTTTCTTCTGGGACAACAGCCATGCAGGCCAATTTATGCAGTGTGCGGGATATGGTCTGAGCACTGACAGGCTGACCCCCCACCCTTAAACCCCTGTGACAATGCTGGCAGGACTCATATAGGTCTATTTCCCAAAGACAACCTCTGGATATGATGCTGAGTACATGCACTCAACTTCTTTGATCGACCATGGCGAGGTCTGTTCTGAGTGGAACCTGTCCTGTTAAACCACTGTATAATCTTGGTCACTGTGCTACCGCTCAATTTCAGGGTCTTGGCAATATTCTTATAGCCTAGGCCAGTGATGGCGAACCTTGGCACACCAGATGTTTTGGAACTACATTTCCCACGATGCTCAACTGCACTGCAGAGTGCATGAGCATCGTGGGAAATGTAGTTCCAAAACATCTGGGGTGCCAAGGTTTGCCATCACTGGCCTAGGCCATCTTTCTGTAGAGCAACAATTCTTTTTTTTCAGATCTCAGCAAGTTCTTTGCCATGAGGTGCCATGTTGAACTTCCAGTGAGCACTATGAGAGCGAGTGGGAACATCAAATTTAACACACCTGCTCCCCATTCACACCTGGGACCTTGTAACACTAACGAGTCACATGACGCAGCGGAGGGAAAATGGCAGATTGGGTCCAATTTGGACATTTTCACTTAGGGGTGTACTCATTTTTGTTGCCAGCGGTTTAGACATTAAACACACTATGTGAGTTATTTTGAGGGGACAACAAATTTACACTGTTATAAAACCTGTACACTTACTTTGTAGCAAAGTGTAATTTCTTCAGTGTTATCCCATGAATAGATATAATAAAATATTTTTAAAAATGTGAGATACTTTCACCACAAAGACTCCAGTTCAACCTGTTGTGTGTGAGAGTGTGCTTGTGCTTATGTCAATAGTACATTGTATATTCCCCTAAGTTGTGATCGTTAAGGTGCCTATCTAATAGTTTTTTTAAACTATTGACACTCTCTGCTGATACCACTGTTTGTGGAAGAGAATTCCACATCCTTACCGTTTTGACAGTAAAGAACCCCCTACGCAGTTTAAGGTTAAACCGCTTCTCTTTCAGTGAATGGCCATGTGTCTTTTTAAATTCCCTTTCACTGAAAAGTTTTTTCCCTATGCTAAGGTCACCAGCAGGGATGAGTCTGACGTTTGAATTGAACGTAAGTTCGCCTCAAACATTGGGTGTTCACTGAACAGCGAATATTATGGGGTGTTCGTGGGAAATTTGAGTGCCGTGGAACACCCCATAATGCACTGCGAGATATAATATATATATATATATATATACACAGTTGTGCTCATAAGTTTACATACCCTGACAGAATTTATCCCTTTCCTGTTTTATTCAACTACCTTTTCCCGCAGATCCTTTGACAATTGTTTTGCTTTCCCCATGACTCAGAATCCAGAAAAAGTCAGTGCAGCACTGAATGAAAGATGCAAGGGTCTGTCAGGAGTCTAGAAACTCATTGACCTTTTATACACACACACTAATTACAAAATCAGATCACAGGTGAGGATTGTTACCTTTAATATACATTCAAACCCCTTTGTGTCAACTTGTGTGAATGTTACCAGGCCAAAATCACCAGGGTATGTAAACTTTGATCAGGATCATTTGGGTAGTTTCTGTTGTCATGATTTAAAGAGTAAACACCATTGATGGATAACAAATAGCTTCAGCCAGATGAAAGGGTGCCCCACACTCCTGAACTGTAACAGGCCGCATGCCTTTGCCTGGTGGTTGTGGGGGTCTGCGGGCAGGGGGCTTATCGGAATCTGGAAGCACCCTTTAGGAAGGGGGGCCCCAGATCCCAGCCCCCCTATGTGAATGGGTAGGGGTACACAAAAGTGTCAAAAAAGTAAAAACGACAGCAGACAGTTCTTGACAACTCCTTTATTAAAAAAAAAAAAGTGTCCCGCAATGTACATCCATTTTCAATCATGGTGCTGATGGTCCTAAGAAAAAAAAAAAAAGAAAAATTTTGCCTCCATGGGAGGCGTCCCACCGACTGTAGCCTTTTCATGGCGACAGCTGTTATGTAGCCAAGGCCACCTGGTGATATAACAGTGTGACCCCGCACCTTCTGACATCATTTGACGTCAGCGGGGATGGGGTCAATCGTTTACTTCACCGGGTGGCCCCACCCTTAGCTATTTAACAGCTGTCACCATAAAAGGCTGCAGTAGGCGGGACGCCTCCCATGGAGGCAGAGTTTTTTTTCTTTTTTCCCCGGAACCGTCTGGGCCATGATTGAAGATGGATGGACATCTTTGAACACTTTTATTTTTTAATGAAGGAATTGTCAAAAGCTGTCTGTCATTTTTATTTTTTTGTCGCTTTTTTGGTGAATGGGTTCGGGTACAGTGTACCCCATACCAATTCACATGGGGGCGGGATCTGGGGGACCCCTTGTTAAAGGGGGCTTCCAGATTTTGAAAAGCCCCCCACCAGCAGACCCCCACAACCAGCGGGCAAGGGTTGTGGGGATGAGGTCCTTGTCCCCATCAACTCCTGGTACGGTTCAGGAGGTGGGACCCTGGCTCTGTCATTACCCCCTTTTCCTGTGGCCTGCCAGGTATCACACTCGGATAAGTATATGGATTTTGTAGAGGACCTCCATGCCATTTAAAAAAAAAATGTTCCCCTTAATATCCATATCAGACTCGAAGTGGATTGGAAATTTGACCCAAATGTACAAATTTGGAGATTTGAACCAGATGACCTCACCATTGAGCCTGACCCCCCCACTGGATCAAACATAGTTCCATGAATTGTAAGATCTGGCTGTTTTAATTTAATTTTGCACTCATGTTAAGTTTTCGAGCCTCATCAACAGCAACGTCAGGAGTAAATTAAGAGAGGTATATACAAGTACACTGCTCTCTCAGCTGTTGCTACTCACTCTGGTCTCACAGAATGTCTGAAATAGTTAATCAATAAATTGTTTTGCTTTGGGAGGGTCTACTGATGTTATCTTAAATAAACGCTCTTAAAACGCTAAACACAGCATGCAAACACAGCTAAACAGGCGTTTCTAAATGCCGGTTTAAAGCTGTCAAAAAAAACGCTCAGCAGAGGTTGCCTGAGTGTACCGTGTACAGTAGGCCTTAGCAGAAAATGTGTGCACACAAAGGATTTGATTTTAGGATGATCTTTTGAGGCTGCCATCATATTCAATACAAAAGAAGGCCAAAGATGATCTAGTCATGCCTGATCTTCTAAGGAGTTGAGAATCTTCACTGAAACAAATCATGAATATTCCCTTCATTTATCCAGTCATGTAAAAAATTCTTATCCAGTCATGTGCTGATTGGAAAACTGAAGAGAATATTCACTCAATTTTTAAGTGTGAAGATTTTCATCTACTTTAGTGAATCAGCCTTATAATTTCAGCAACCTCAGAGTGGGAATAAAGTCATGCAGTAGTTCAGGAAGAAAACATGTCTATATAAAGTAACTTTTTCAGTTTTGTATTTATGAGCAACATAGTGTTTAACCTGGTGTTTTTTTGTTTTTTTTCTTATATTGTATGTGCCAGTTCTGACTTAACCTTAGAAAGGTACATGTTTTACAATATTTTCAACAGAGTACATGATGTGTAGTAACTAACAATATATACAAAATGTCAAAAGGCTGTCAACAGCCCTACTTTTGTTAATGATGGTGATGATAGAAACTGCAATAAAAAATTTAAATTCTCCTCTTTACATTTTTGTAGAGCTAATTTAGAAAAGTTCACATTACAAATGTTAGGAAAGACTGCTTTTTGTATAAAAAAAAAAAAAAAAGAGGATGCATTGTTCCTTGGAGTCCTGACCTTTCATTTAATGTACCCAACAACTGTGGAAGTGTTACCTGAATGGCTTGAACTTAAACAATGACAAATATTTTCATAATGTTATCTTCTAGCATTTTTTAGAAAATAAGGTGTGAAATATTTTTGAAATGTTACTGATTAACACTTGTCATGGCGACGCCAAAATATTATATCATTAGAACAGTTACATTCAGATACCTGCTAGATTGAAATGGAATTCTTTTTATGATGTCTGCCTCAACCTAGATTTCTCAAATTCCTTGATGCAGTTATCAACAAATTTATGATAGTTCATTAAAAACACTGTTATACTAAACTAAGCAATCCCACCACCATGATCACACAATCCAGTAGACATTGGGCTTGATTTACTGGTAGCCAATCAGTGTCTATCTTCAGCTTGTTCAATTAAGCTTTAACAAAAAAACAATACATGAAAGCAGGTTTTTATGCATAGCTGCACCGGCTTTTGCACTCTTCAGTTTTAGTAAATCAACCCCATTGCCTTCTAGAAATGTATTAACTACTTCCCACCAAGCCACTGCACATAAATGGCCAGGTGGGGGCCTCCTCTTTCTGAGTGGACTTTCCTGAACGTCCCTCAGAAAGAGCAGGATCTCGTGCCCGCACAGCCGCATGATCCCGATGCGCTCATGTCACCCAGACACGGCGCATCTTGGATCGGCAGGAGGTCTCTGTGATTGGCCCACCTGATCACATGATGGTTGTGTCCAATCACAACCATCATGTGATGTAAATAAAGAGCTGGTTGCTAGGCGATCGGCTCTCCTTCTCCTCACACAGAGCTTGTCAGTGAGGAGAAGGAGAGTGGATCTCTGCAGCCAGCCGGTGATCAGTGAGTATGAGCTGTTTTTTACAGCTTTTTACACACTGATACCAGGCTAGTGACCTCAATACAGTAAAAAAAAAAACGTCCTGCATATATCCCAGTAAAGTCATCTATTACAGAGATCATCTGCACACATCTGTATATATATTCTACTTTATTTTAAAAGATAATAAATACAATACAATTAAATTTAGTCATAAATTTAGGCCAACATTTAATCTGCTACATGCATTTGGTAAAAAAAAAATCCTGATAAGTGTATAATAATTGGTTTCTGTGATCACAGACAGATGTGCACAGATGATCACTGGGATAGATAATTGTTTTTCTTTTGCTTATATCGCAAAAAAATATAAATAAATACCACCAAAATAAAGCTCTATTTGTGTGAACAAAGTGATAAAAATTTAATTTGGGTACAGTGTAGCTTGACCGCGTGATTCTCATTCAGAGAGCAAGAGAGCTGAAAACTGAAAATTGGCCTGGGAAGGAAGTGGGTGAAAGTGTCCAGTATTGAGGTGGTTAAAGACTCTGGGAAGTGTAAAAATACTCCCTTGCAGTAGGGTCGTGTCTGCACTGCAAGTGTTAATTGCTTATTTTAGGGGAGCGTAAAAGCACTTTAACTTACTTGATTCTCCATCCCCCGACAAATGACACTCCCCCATGTTATGGTGGTGATCTCTGCATCATCATGTCAGGGCTGTGGACCCTTTAATGGTCTTGATGTTAGGGCCTTAGATCACTAGAGCATGGTGGAGAAAATATGCATGGGGGAGTGGACAACAGAGGAAAGTAGTTTTCTTTTTATGATTTCTACACCTAAACAAGCAATTAGCTGTTTGCAGTGTGAGCATAGTCCCACTAAAAGGGATCATTGGCTTTAGGCTGGGTTCATACTGCCACACGGAGCGGCTCACAGCAGGGATCCGGTGTGTCCTTTTTCTCCATTTCAGGTCCGATTTAAGTCCAAATTTTTAGCTGAATTCAGACCTGAAATTGACCAGAAGATCCTGTGCAATTCACACTGGAGATGTGTGAACCGGCTCCATAGCCTCACATGCAATTGACCTATAGTTAATTTGAAATTATCTGGTTTGGGAATCATGGGGACTACCACTTGTAGCATTTCTTTTGGGAGATCATTTGTAGATAATCCTTCATTGTAAATTGAGATGATGGGGGGTTAAAACTGAGGAAAAAATATAGTAGTATTCATTTGGATAACCATCTATCCCAGGTACCTTGTGTTCTGGTAGGGACTGTATAACTTTCAATATTTTAGTGGTCATCAAGAGAGTGGATAGCCATTGTACCTGGGCTTCACTGAGGCTGGAAAGTAGATTTTTGAGAAATTATTGTATTTGGTCAGTAGTAGGCTGTGGTGTAATATTATCTGGATGTAAGTTATAGAGTGATGCATAGTAATTTCTAAAGATTTCTGCTATATGAGTTGGATCATAGACCTTTGTGTTATCATGAGGGTTTTGGAGGAATGGAATTTTAGTTGCAAGTTGTTTGCACTTAATACGCCTAGCAAGATAGACCCCAGCCACATTACCTAAAGCATATGAGTTGAAATTAAATAGAGTAATCTGACGTTCATGCTTGTACAGTAAGAGGGTGCTTAATTCACAACAAAGTTTGGAAAAAATGGCAGAAGTAGATGCAGACAGTTTCCATTTGTTAGTTTCCTCATGTTCACAAATAGCTTTAGTGAGTTTGTAAATTTTTTGTATTTTTTTTTTTTTTTTAGCTTGATGGGATAATTGTATCAATATACCCCTTAGTAATGCCTTATGGACAGTCCATAGGGTAAAGGGTGAACATTAGGCATGCTGTTTACAGTAACATATTCATGGATGGATACCCTTATGGAAAGTCCATAGGGTAAAGGGTGAACATTAGGCATGCTGTTTACAGTAAAATATTCATGAATGGATACCCTTATGGACAGTCCATAGGGTAAAGAGTGAACATTAGGCATGCTGTTTACAGTAAAATATTAATGTATGGCATCAGAAATGGAGGATTGGTATTTAGAGTCCAATCAAAAGAGGTTATTCATCCTCCATAATGAGAGAGAAGTCGAAAATGTTGACTCTTTAATTTGTCAGGGTGATAGGGGTGTGATTTGACCGGGTAATGGTTTGAATGCATGAGGAGGTAACAAACGGAAGAGACCATCTACCTGTGAGAAACGATGAGAGGTAGAGAAATAGGAATAGTGTCTCTCACTTCCATGGTGAACTCTTCAGATGGATCATTGATCCATTAATGGGATTAAAATCTCCATCAATTAACATTTATGCAGCAGTCGATTCATTTAAAAACAAGTTTCCAAAATCTTTTAGACATTTGGTGCATAAATATTTACCCTGGTGTACAGGATGCCGTCAAATTCACAGATCAAAATAATAAATCTTCCCTTGTCATCAATGATTTAAGATGGACAGATAGAATCCTTGATGGCAATCAAAACTCCTGCTTTCTTCTTATCTGCATTGGCCACGAAAAAGTGGGAACTGCTTGAGGGAGAGAGCAGGATGTTTCTGTTTCAGGAAGTGAGTTTCTTGAAGAAAAATATTCCTGTGTAGGGATTGTATTTCTTTTTGCACTGCCATCAGTTTGCGGGGACTGCTGAGTCCTTTGACATTAAATGAGATTATTTTTGGAGACATAAGGAGTTGAATAAAGGTTGAATAAATCAAAAAGCTCAGTTCTACTGTCACAGTTTTGCAAAAGATTTGCAGAAGAAAAGGTCAAGCAACAAGACGAACCATTCGAAGTACAATTGTGTTTTTTTTGTTTTGTTTTTTAATGCAATTACTTATCTTAAAGTAATTGTAAATGCTTGTATGTTTTGTTAAAAAAATTTAATTGCACAAAGTTGCCTCAAAATTCCTCTTCTTGGGTCCCTCCTACTCCTGGCTCCTCCTCTCTTTTCGCGTGCCCCCATAGAAAGCTGCTTTCTATGGGGGCACTTGTGCAGGCTTGCTTCCAAGCCTTGCTGTCTGTGTCTATATATACAGACAGTGGGACTCAGCCCCACTTTCCCGATCCCTTTACACTAACTTTAATTAACAGCAGCAGAAGCCATCTGTTTTAACCTGGTGATATGGCCAGTAACACTCCACTTGTATTACAGTGCCCTCCTATGGGCGAATGAGCACAGGGGGCACCTATGTATAGCAGCATGTGTCAGTCTAGGGGGAGGATAGTGCTAAATGCACTACTATATTTAAATAAACTAACAAGTCAAACTCCAGCTAATACTTTAGAAACAGTTACACAAACAGTTTCTTGCCTTTTGGGATAAAGTGTTTACATAAACAAAAGCGGATCATTATAAGCACCCCAGCCACAGTTAATTGGTTTGTTCCATCCCTGTATCTGATACATTCTGTTGGAGAGCCTGTTCTTTTGAAGAGCAACTTACTGACTGGATTACCAAATGAAAACAGAAGAAAGAAAGCCTGAAAAACAAAAAGAAATGCTGCCATCACATGTAAGAAATTGTACGCTGAACTATAATAGATGTTTGCTTTTGGGTTTATCACCACTTTAACTCTAACAGAGCCATACTGTAGCTGCCCCCAGATCCACCACCCCCCCCCCCATGTGAATGAGTATGAGGTACTCATTCACCCCAAAAAAAGTCGAAGTCAATAATAACAGTTTTCGACAATTTTCTTAAATGCCTAACCAAATAAAAAATGCTGCCCGCCAAACACGACTGTATTCGTCCAGGGATACAGCCAAATTACATAAACATAGGAGCAGGGTTACACAGTGATGTAACCGGGTGACCCCCGCCACATGTATTCCTCTCAGTGGTTGAGTGCCGGGAACCGGCAATGTATTACAGCCGCAAGCAAGTTTAAATGCCATTTTGTTGCTTTAGAAATGTAATTTTTGCTGTGGCACTGTTCTACACGTTGCACAGATGTGTCACTTTAGAGTCAGATTAAGGGAAACCTCCAGACATGACATTTAAAGGAATATTTCATTTTTATTGTTTCACTTTAAGCATTATTAACCACTTGCTGACCAGCCGCCACTATACGGCAGCAGGTTGGCTCATTCCTGCAAATCGCCATACTGGTACATTGGCTTCTTTAAGAGCCATAGGCTCGGCGGGGAACTTGATGTGATGTCCGCTGGCCACCCCCGGGCAATCACGAGCATGAGAGCCAGAACGATGATCTGTACATGTAAACACACAAATCCCCATTCTGACAGGGGAAGAGAAAAAGATCAGCTGTTCCTAGTAATTAGAAACAGCAATCTGTCTCTGCCTCCAGTCAGTCCCATCCCCTCACAGTTAGAAACACATATGAGGGAGCACAACCCCTTGGTCGCCCCCTAGTGTTAACCCCTTCTTTGCCAGTGACATTTACACAGTATTCAGTGCATTTTTATAGCTCGGATCGCTGTATAAGTTTTAATGGTCCCAGAAAAGGGTCAAAAGTGTTTGATCTGTCTGCAATGTTGCAGCCCCAGTAAAAATCACAGATTGCCACCATTACGAGTAAAAAGAAATAATAATAATAATAAAAATTTCATAAATCTATTCACTATTTTGTAGACGGTATAACTTTTGCGAAAACCAATCTATGCTTTTTACATTTTATTTTTTTTTGGATATTTATTGTAGCAAAAAGTAAAAAATATTGTTTTATTTTCAAAAAAATCTTTTTTTGTATGTGTTTTTGTTTTAGACTCTAATTTCACCATGCAGCGTCTTAGCCTTATTTTGAAACAAAAAGGAAAAATGAAGAGAAAATCTCCCCATGTTGCTTTTCAAGTCCTGTGATGGTCCCTAAGTTACACCTAGTCACCGATTAGTGAATGGCATGCTATGGTTTAATACATATGTAGTGAGCTGCAGAGAAATGTAGCAGCATAATCTGCTAGTGACAGGTCTGTGGGGGAACTAAATTATAGTTATGTGGTCTTCTAAAAAAAAACAGGGCCACTGTTGCAATAGTCAGGCGACAAAAAATACAATAAAGGCAATACCTGGGCAACTAATAGTCAATCATTACAACATGTGGGCATCAAACAGGCAATCATGGAAATACACAGGCAGTAAATGGGCATCAGTTTCAATACAACCAAGTCAACAAACAGATGATTACACATTGGGAAACAAATAGGCAATTGTAATATATGGACAACTAATGGGCAGTCGTGACAATACATAGGCAAAAAATGCCATCATGTCATTACAAACCGCAATCATGACAATACAGACAACCTCTCATGTCACAACAGGCATCCTCTCTAACTGACCCCCTTAACTGTTGGGGAATAAAAAGGTGAAGGAAGCTTTACCTAATTCTAAATCTCCAGACTCCGATGGGCTAACGGGAGAATATTAGAATTGATTGTACACAAATGGGGAGCCAGAATGTGGTATAATCTACAATAACATTGCCTCCTCTTCATCTTTTCCTACTGAAATGCTTAGCATGATTGTGGTTACTCTACCAAAGCCAGGGAAAGAACCAACAATTCCTCAAAACTTTTGCCCGATATCGCTACTCAATATTGATCAAACAATTTATGCAAACTTATTGCCAACAGACTAGTTGACCGACCTTGATACACAAAGATCAATTGGGCTTCACTAAAGGATGTCAAACCTTGGACACTACTAGATGGTTGATCAATATCATTCATTATGCATAAACGACAAGAATGCCTTCTCTGCTCCTATCTCTGGACACAGAGAAGGCGTTACATATAATTAATTGGAAGTTACTCTCTCTGGTCCTAAATAGATTTAGATTTCAAGGGCAAATTATCAAGGCCACAATGGCTTTATATACTACCCCAACTGCATGAGTGCATACATCAGATATATTGTGGACCCCTTTCCAAATTTCTAATGGCATGAGACAGAGCTGCCCTCTTTTCCCTTTATTCTTTAACTTGCTGATGGAGCCACTAGCAGAACATATTAGGGCTAATGGAAACATTTCTGGAGTTACTATTGCATCCCAAGAGCACAAAACCAGCTTATTTGTTGACGACATGATACTCATGATCACTGACCCTACATCTTGCCTGGCTAAGGTACAAAAGATCCTAACCTCATTCGGCAAAGTTTCATATTATAAAGTCAATGAAATGAAATCCTTCATCCTAGATTGGATTGATGCTACAGCTAGGAAAATCCTAGTTTCCATACACTTGGGCCAAAAGGGGCATATCCTACCTTGGCATGCAACTAACAAAATCAATTAGAACCCTTTTCAAACATATCTGCCTACCCTTCCATACTAAATTACAATACGATTTCAGCCACTTAGCAAAAAACTATTTTTTTTTGGACAGGTAGGCTAGCAGAATTTAAAAGGATGCAGCTTCCTAAACTCTTATTCCTTTTCAGAACGCTATTTATTTAGATTCCAACTAATTATTTAAAATCCTTACAATCTATACTATCCAAATTTATATGGCAAAAAAATCTCATTGTGTTCTTACAAAATTAATTATAATTCGGTCAGTAGGGGGTACTGGATATGTAGACTTTTACCACTATTACATAGTTTTGTAGCTGCTGACTTTTAATAAGGACACTTACCTGTCAAGGGAGCCCCCAATGTGGGCCCCCCTGACATTAACCAAAATGATTAACCACAATTTTTTGAAAAGGGTGAGTTAAATTTCACTTGCCAGACCTGTTAAATCTAGAAATCACATAAATAGAAGCTGTCTAACAAAGTGAAGCATGCTAACAGATCACAAAGAGCCACACATGCCACAACCTAAAAAAAATCAAGAACAAATTAGAAACAAACATGTATCGGTCTAGGAAGGGGTCCAAAGCCATTTCTAATGCCGCGTACACACGACCGGACTTTTGGACAGCAAAGGTCCGACGGAACGAGTCCATCTGACAATTTGATCATGTGTGGGCTCCATCGGACCTTTGCTTGCCAAAAAATCCGGCGAACTTTAGAAATAGAACATGTTTGGGGGCGTGGCGACCGAGCTCCATGCAGGACGTGTAGCGTGAGAGCTCCGCTCGTCTGCCGGAGAAATCTGCCGACATCCGACTCCACTGGCACCGTACGCAATCCCCACTGACACTGCCAAGTAGCCCTGGCACAGGGCCATCCAGCGGTGATGGGTAAAAGACGCAAGATGGTTATACAGCCGCAAAAACTGGATGCTTACTTCGCCTCAGGCCGTGCGGGCCTCACCAAAATGGCGACGGCTCCCGTGCGCATCCGACGAACGAGGCCTCTAACCAGCGCAATCCGGATCACCGAATCTCCTCAGATCCGGCCTGTCTGAACAGTGGATCCTCCTCGGGCACTCAATCCCCTTCCACGCGCAGCCCAGCGAAAGCCAGACAACGGAGGTCCTCCCTGGATAGGCCGCTAAGCCAGCCTGAGGCTCCAATGGAGGTGAGCAGGCCGCAACCTCACACAGCAATACCAGGAACTCAGGTGAGGGACCCAATTGCTGACTTTCCTACTACTGATGCCCCGATTTCAGAATCCACTCTAAAGGACATGCTACTATCTCTCAGGGCATCCCTCCAAGCTGACTTAGTGACAGAAATCGCTGACTGTCGAAAATCCATACAGGCCTTGGGTAACAGGGTGGACAGAGTAGAACAGCAGCTGGGCACATATGCCTCATCATACAACGTCATGGTAGAGGCACACGAGGCTCGGGGAGATGACATTAAATGGCTGAAAGACAAACTCGCAGACCTCGAGGACCGATCCAGGAGAAACAATATTAAACTGAGAGGTATTCCTGAATCCGTCCCCGCCACTCAACTACTGCAATTTGCCCAAGCCATGTTCTCTACGTTGGTTCCGGAATTCACAGCCCAAGACCTAATAGTGGACAGAATACACAGGCTTCCTAAGCCTTCGTTTCTCCCTGTCGAAACACCAAGAGATGTCCTTTTGAGAGTTCATTTCTACCACGTAAAAGAAAGACTGTTGATTGCTTCCCGTAACTTGGACACGTTACCCCCTCAATATGCTGATGTGCGGTTGTTACCAGACCTATCTAGGCACTCACTACAAAGACGCAGAAATCTTGCGACCATTACCAAGGCCCTACGTAATCATGCCATTCCACACAAATGTAAATACCCTGCGACTCTAGCTATCACCCACAATGGGGTTGTGGTCATGATTTCGACCCTGGAAGAGGGCATCGAGACTTTGAGGAAATGGAACATCTTGCCAGACTCCTCTTCATCTCGCTCCCCTCCAAGTAACCCGCAACACATTCCTGATGAATGGCAAGTGGTCACTCGCAAGCGATCTCCTAGAAATCCCAACGGTGGAGTCTCCAGACCTAACGAAAACCAATCCAAAAGTTTTTCTCCGGGGACTGGAGCTGTCTCTCAAGTGCTCCTCGGCCCTCCCTAGTGCATAGTAGCAGTTATGTCTGCACACGGATCGTTTATGGATCCTTTTCTTAAACATACCATTTTGACTGTTTTCTTTTTTTTTCTTGGTATTATCTTGTTTTTCCTGTATAGTTACTTCCTCGTTTTACTATCTACTCTCGATATATACAGTGAGTCTGGAAAATTGAAGCTGAATCTCGCCGATGGAATAAGGCCCAATATCCCGCCTTCACAGTACAGTGGCGACCCGATCCATACGCTTATGGCAATAGTGAGTACCTGTACCACACACCCAGATACTCTTCATTTGAACTATGTTACTTAACTGTCTGTCTATTAATGTCAAGGGATTAAATCATCCCGCTAAAAGATTTTCTCTATGGGCGGAGGCTAAAAAACAAAAAGCAGATATTCTCTGCGTTCAAGAGACTCATTTTCAAAAAGACAAGGTACCCTACTGCTCTCACAAAAATTTCCCTCATATTTTTCTGGCGTGCACTCCTGATCGTAAAGCAGGCGGAGTACTTATGGCGATTAGTAATTCTGTTTCTTTTCAACTCCGGAAAACCCTCCTGGACGAAAGAGGTAGATACATAATTGTGAATGGTGACATTAACTCCAAACCATACACGCTGATTACGTTGTATTCTCCTAACTATCACCAACTTCGCTTCTTTAAAATGGTACTCAAAAAAGCAGCCTCTATGCTATACGGCAATCTTCTCATTTGTGGTGACTTTAATTCTGTACCAGACCCAATTATGAACACAACCGCCAAGAGATCTAGAGGTACACCATCCCTACAACCTCTTCTGCAAACTGAAGGACTGTTCGATGAGTGGGGGTGTTACCACGCCAACGAGAGGGACTATACTTTCTTTTCGCATAGGCATTGCTCTTACTCACGAATAGATCTATTTCTGATGGACAAATGGTTATTGCAATGAATAGCAGAAACTAAAATATATGACATTACTTGGTCTGATCATGCGGCAATCTCTATTGCCATTTCGGAGGGGTCTGTCTCCTCCTCACCTCCCATTTGGCGCTGTAATGCACGCTTGCTGCAGGAACCTGACACCAATGACATTATAACCCAGCACATTAGGAACTTCTTTATAGATAACCAACACTCAGTTTCTGACCCTTACACCCTTTGGAACTCACACAAAGCATATATTAGAGGGGTCCTTATCCAACTAGGAGCCCAGCAAAAGAAAAAGCGCACACAAACCTTAAACAATCTGCTAACAGAGATTCACGATCTGGAAAAACTAAATAAACAAACCCCAACACACGTTCTGACCAACAGACTTAACCACCTTAGAGAAACCCTACGAGAACATCTCTCACAGCAATATGATAGACACCTGCGACGATTGCGTCTCAATCACTATTCCAATGCAAACAGGGCAGGCAAATATTTAGCTAACAGGCTTAAAGCCGCACGTATAAAAACCAAAATTCAGTTTCTATATAAGTCTGCAACGCAGCAGAAACTGTTCAATCCTCTAGACATGGCAAACCAATTTGCTGACTATTATAGCTCTTTATATAATCTCAAAGAGGACCCTGTTACACCTCAACCATCCATGAAAAAAATTCAATCCTTTCTCCAACATTTAAAGCTTCCATTTCCCTTTCTAGTCAACAATTAGAAGACCTCAACACGGAAATTTCAGTCACAGAAATTGAACAAACTATAGCTAGCCTTCCCAACGGTAAATCCCCAGGTCCAGACGGTTTTTCAAATGAATATCTCAAATTATTCCAGTCTATCCTTACCCCACATTTACAACAGATGTTTCACAAAGCAGCTGTCACCGCACCATTCCCGCAAGAGATGTTGAGGGCCCACATTGTCACACTCCCCAAACCAGGGAAAGATCCCACAACTCCTGCATATTTTAGGCCAATCTCATTGCTAAATTCTGATATAAAGGTGTATGCCAAATTACTGGCTAGAAGGTTGACTAATATCATACCCACACTAATTCAACGCGACCAGATGGGATTCGTGAGAGGGAGACAGACCTCTGATGCTACAAGGAGAATTATAAATGTAGTACATTCTGCCAGCCTGGCCAGAACGCCTTCTCTGCTGTTATCAATTGAGGCAGAGAAGGCGTTCGACAGGGTGCATTGGGAGTACATGAAATCGGTATTGTTGAAGTTTGGTTTCTCAGGCCACATCTTTTCTGCCATATTAGCACTCTACTCATGTCCCTCTGCTCAGGTGCAATCAGCAGGTTTTTTATCTAAAACCTTTAGTATAACAAATGGCACCAGGCAGGGGTGTCCATTGTCACCCACCATATTTAACCTTATGATAGAACCATTGGCTGAAACTATACGCTCGCACCCCCTTATTACTGGTTTCCAATTTGGTACTAGTAGGCACTCCATAAATCTCTTCGCAGATGATGTGATTTTACTTTTGACCAACCCACTGCAATCTTTACCTCAAGCACATCAGGTCCTTACGGAATTTGGAGAGGCTTCTTACTATAAAGTCAACTTTAATAAATCCTTGATCTTGGATCTGGGGGTACCCTCCAAGATCAAGACCCAGTTACAATCGCTGCTGCCTTATTCCTGGAGCGATAAGGGTATAGAATATCTAGGCATTACGCTAACCAGTACTATAGCCAACTTAGTTAAGACCAACATGTCTCGCCTAATCCCAAAACTTGAAAAGCAATTAAAAGAGCTCTCCCAGAAGGAAATCTCTTGGATGGGGAGAATCACAGCATACAAAATGCTAATCTTGCCACAAATTCTTTATTTATTCCGCTCCCTCCCGATCCATATCCCCGCATCTTTCCTTACACAGTTATCCAACATGTGTTGGAAATTTATATGGAAAGGACAAAGAGCCAGGTGTTCACGTAATAACCTAGTAGCGCATAAAAAAGTAGGAGGAGCGGGTCTGGTAGACCTGCATGATTACTTAACGGCAGTTAGACTAGACTCTCTCAAACATTGGATAGGCTCTCTGGAACCCCCAATATGGGTAGATATAGAAGAAGCGTTATCGCCTACTGCTGACCTGAAATTAATGCTGTTGAGCGACAGATGGTCATCATGGAATTTGGCTCACCTATCCTCACCTATGCAGGCCTCTATGTTGGCGTGGAGAGCTTTCTTTAATCTAAAACATGGAGAGACTCATAAAATACCTTACCAGATCCCTGTGACTATACTTGAATTGAAAATACCTCTGTTATCAGTTAAATCTCTCATGAGATACAGTATAAAGTCCCTATCTGATGTTTATATTGGAAACAAACTCAGAAACGTAGATCAATTATCTACACACTATAATCTACCGCATACAGAATTGTTCACCTGCTTACGCATTATTAGCTTCCTTAAAACACTTCCCTACCCAGAAATTTATGTCCCAAGATTACTATGGCGCTTTTACTCCAGTCAGGATGAACGCTCTAAGGATATTTCATTCTGTTATACCCAGCTACAAGACAAACTTATTTTCAAACGGACAAAAGCTATGACTAGCTGGGAGGGGGACTTGCAGGTTGTCTTCTCTGATATTCAGTGGAGGACGGCCTTCAAGTCCATCCACTCATCAACACACTGCATTAAACACTGGGAGATGACTTTAAAAATTGTGAATAGGTGGCAATATACTCCCTTTAGACTGTCTAAATTCTTCTTAGGAGCGTCTTCACAATGTTGGAGAAATTGCGGAGGAGTAGGTAATTTGTTACACATGTTTTGGAATTGTCCTAACGTTAGAAGTCTCTGGAACCAGGTATTCAAACTAATTTCCTCTCTCACAGAGAATTGCTGTACCTCATCACCACAGCTGGCGTTGTTACACATTGGCATAGAAGACTTCCCTAACAAATATAGACAAATGGTTAGCCACATTTTATTGGAAACCAGAACCTTAATATTACGCCATTGGAAATCTGATACAGTGATAAACCTCTCTGATGTGACTAGGATGGTGCATAGAAACTACACATTTGAGCGTCTCATTGCGCTCAATGCTATGCAGGGCCAAAAATTTGATAAACAATGGGATAATTGGGTTAGATATTATTCTCACTGATATCGACATTTGATGATATTTTAGGTTACTCACACCTATTCTTTGTAAACAATAACTCACCTCTGACCTTATTTCACGCTTCTATATTGTGTATATCGAATACCAGATGAGTAGATTCTTTATTTTCTGTTTTATTAATTTTAAATTTTTGTTTCATGATATTTCGTTTTGTTCATTATCACTCTACTTGTACTCTTAATGCTGAGTATATTTTGAACTTTGTTAACTGAAAAACTCCTTTTCAATAAAAAATATTGAACCAAAAAAGAAATAGAACATGTTTTACATTTTTCCACTGGAACTCCTCCGGACCGAGAAATCTGTTTGTGTGTATGCTAGTCTGACGGACAAAAACCGACCCTAGGGCAGCTATTGGCTACTGGCTATGAACTTCCTTATTCTAGTCTAGTCATACGTCATCACGTTCGAATCCGTCGGACTTTGGTGTGATTGTGTGTGGCCAAGTCCATTCATTAGGAAAGTCCGTCGGAACTCCATCGATAGTCCGTCGGAAAGACCGGCGGACCTAGTCCCTTTAAAAGGCCGGTCGTGTGTACGCGGCATAAGGCTTTTGAAACCCAGCATACTACAGGGAGAGCCATTATTCACAAATGGAGATAACTTGGAACATTGATGAACCTTCCCAGGAGTGGCCGGCTTTCAAACATTACTCTAAGAGCATAACGACTCATCCAGGAGGTCATAAAAGAACAAAGAACAACATCTAAAGAACTGCAGGACTTAGGCTCGGTTCACACAGGACGTGGCACGACTTGCAGCGCCGCGACCTCAGCGGCGACTTGCAAAACGACTTCTCTATAGAAGTCAATGCAAGTCGCCCGAAGTCGCCGCAAAAGTAGTACAGGAACCTTTTTTCTAAGTCGGAGCGACTCGAGTCGCTCCTATTAGAACGGTTCCGTAGTACAGAACGGGGGCGACTTGTCAGGCGGCGAAGTCGCCTGGACAAGTCGCCCCTGTGTGAACCGAGCCTCACTTGCCTCAGGTAAGATCAGTGTTCACAATTTAACAATAAGAAAGAGACTGGGCAAAAAATGGCATCCATGGGAGAGGTCCAAGGTCAAAGCCACTGCTGGCCAAAAAACAAAGGCTCATCTCACATTTATCAAAAAACATCTTGGTTATTCCCAAGATTTTTAGGCAAATATTCTATGTACTGATGAGTTAAAAAATGAACTTTTTAGAAGATGTGTGCTCCAAAATATTTTTTTATTACATATGGCATAAAATGAATACAGCGTTTCATAGCAAGAACATCATGCCAAAAGTCAGACATGGTGGTGGTAGTGTGATGGTCTGGGGCTGCTTTGCAGCATCAGGACCTGGACGACTTGCCATAATTGATGGAACCATGAATTCTGAGGGCTACCAGGGAATCCTAAAGGAGAATGTCCGGCCATCAGTTTGTGACCTCAAGCTCAAGTGCACTTGGGTTGTGTTCCGGATCATTGTCCTGCTGCATAACAGCAAGTCAACCTCTAAATGGTTCAAACAAAGCAAACTGTAGGTTTTGGAGTGTCCTAGTCAAAGCCCGAACTTAAATCCAATTGAGATGCTGTATCATGGCCTTACACAGGTTGTTCATGCTGGAAAACCCTCCAATGTGGCTGAATTAAAACAATTCTGCAAAGAGTGATCCAAAATTATTAGGTTTAGGGGGCATTTACTTTTTCACATAAAGCCAGGCAGGTTTGAACAACATTTTTGCCTTAATAAATAAAACCATCATTTAAAAACGTAATTTTGTATTTACATGGGTTATCTTTGTGTAATAATATTTGTTTGCTGATCTGAGTCATTTAAGTGTGACAAATATGTAAAAAAAATTTAATCAGAAAGGGGGCACATTTTCACTGCATTGTACATAGGATACATATAGGCATAGTGCAAAACTCACAGTAATCCATGTTTACATATATTTAGTAATGGAGGTAGCCTGTACATGTAATCTACACTTAGGTGGTTGTTGGTTCTTTCTCTTTGGAAGTGTAAGCTAGGTCTAATCACCGATCCCACATCATCTGGTATTTAGCCTGGCACTTTATATGTATATAAATGACCTTTTTATAAGGCAAGGAATGATTGAAAGCCACTATCCATCCAGGCTTGTCCAACTGTAGGTGCAAAAGCCTGATGTCACATCCTAGCTATCAACAATTTGGCCATAAAAAGTGTTTCCTGTAGGGAAACTTGTCAATTACTGTCCTGATCAGGGAGTAAACCCAGTAAGCACTGTTTAGGGCATAGGGTTAATGGGGAATCCATATGGTCATGTATGAACTGAACCACCTGTGACCTGTAGCCTTGGATGATATGGCTTGACCATAATAGGTAATAGAAGCAGCTGCTAGATTGTTCTCATCTAGGCCAGAAGGAATCATGGTGCTGTTTACTGTATATCTGGATAGGCAGATGGGGGTTATATAGGTTCTGTGCAGTGTATATATAGCTGGATGAGTCTATCAGATAGCTTTGGGGAAACCAGCTTACAGGATGCCAAGACATTATCCCACTCATCCTCCAGCTCACCCACATCTGCCACCCAGTGAGTTTTCAACTGGAAAGCAAAGTTATTTGCCGCTAGTTGGAGACGGCTGCTATGGAAGATGGATTTAAATTTTTTAGAATCCATGCCATTAAAGATATCTCATGGCTATAGGCAATTTAAGTTGGGGATAGA
This sequence comes from Lithobates pipiens, assembly GCF_037356315.1. NCBI lineage: Eukaryota > Metazoa > Chordata > Amphibia > Anura > Ranidae > Lithobates > Lithobates pipiens. Next base: position 396,017,348 of record NW_027507764.1, on the reverse strand, counting down.
GTCTCCAACTTGGGCATGCAGTGCGTGACAAAGTCCCAAAAAATAAAAAGTAAAATTCCAACTTAAGATCCTGAAACAACCTGAAGCCATTACTGTTAAATAATTGGGAAAGTTATATAACCCCACGAGCTATCCACACTTCAAAATGGTAGACCAGCCCCCTGTGACCTTCTAAGCTAGCTGGGTCTCGAGTGTCACTCGAAAGGATCTGAAAAGGTTGTATGGCCAGGCCAGATGTGCGGACATGCTAAGGTAATGCAAAGTATCTTTCCTTATCCTCTTTATCGAAATAAAAAAAAGGGATAGTTGGGCAGCTAGGTAGTAGACATTGAGATCCAAAAGAGCAGTGCCCACCATATCTGTGGGATTCTCTAAAGCACATCAGGACAACTTATGAGGAGAGTTGCCCCGTATAAACGAGTTGAGCACGGAGTCCATAGATATGGAATGGTAAGTAGACGGGGATGTGCCAGAAACTCTACAGAAGCTTAACTAAATGTATGCGTCCCATAAGCCCAAGGGGAAGATGGGACCATGTCTGAGTCTTGGTTTTGAGTATTGCAAACAGGATTTCCACATTATGTCTAATAAAATCTTCCGGGGACCTACTAACCTCAACACCCAAATATTTAATTTGACTTGCACGTATCAAGGGAAGAGAGGCTTGGTTAACAGTTTGGGGCCCCAAGATCTAGGGGGAGGATTTAGGACTTGTCCTAGTTGATTTGTAAACTCAAATATTCCTCAAAATTTTTGATACGTAATGCTGCTCATAGGGTTTGGCCTGCATCTGCCAGAAACAGAAGCATACCATCTGCATACAAGCTAATGGTTTCAATGAATAGCCCTGGCTTCAGGCCTCTAATATCTGGGTGGGCTCTGATTGCTATTGTCAATAGTTCCACCGCTAAGGCATAAAGCAGCAGGGGCAAAGGGCAATCAATGCCGTGTGACCCTACGAAGGGGGAAAAGATCAGAAATGCTGCCATTTACCTGAATCCTAGCAACAGAGGCCTGTTAAAAAAAGCTGTTCCCATTTGACCGAATCGAACGCTTTGGCAGCATCCAAACTGACCACTACTCACGAGCCATGGGTGGCTTGTAGGTTCAGAATAAGTCATCTAAGATTGAAAACAGTATTTTTATTAATCCAATTTTATCCAGTTGGATTCAATTCAGGATCACTTTATTGAGGCGTAATGCTGGAATTTAGGCCAACATTTTTATGTCCAACTACAGGGAAGAAATGGGGTGATACAATTTGGAAAATGAGGGATCCTGGGTTTAGGTATGAGTACTATCAGGTCTTCTCTCATAGAGACTGGGAGGGTGGCAGAAGCAAATATATATTTAAATACTATTTGCAATTTTTGGACTAAAACCTCCCTAAATTGAGTGTAAAATTCCAACGGGGGTGTATCTGACCCAGGGTCCTTAGCAGGAGCTAGATGTGTGATTACCTCCATCAATATCAGCGGAGATGGAGGGCTTTCAATTGACTAATTTGGGGAGGGGTCAGGGAGGGGAAATTAACCATTTGTAAAAATGTGACTCATTCATTGTGAGAGTGGTGGGCCATGGAGGAGTATAAGGCTGCAAAAAAAGTATAAATTTCTTTAGCCACAAGGTCAGGGTCAGTTATACATTGACTGGAAGCATCTTGCAGAGTAACCACTACTGGAGGTTTGTGATCAAGGTATGTGAAGTAACTTGCCTGCTCACTCTGCATGTTTGAATATACGCTGTTTGCAAAAGGAGATCTGTTTAGCCTTTTCAAAATTTGAAAGATTAACAAGTCTAGCTTGCACTTTCACTAGGGAAGTATTGTCAGGGGAGGGATCAAGTTGAAAGGCCTGTTTCAAGGACTCTAAAGCCTCCTACACACGGTATGATTGTTGGCAGGGGATTGTCTGTTGACAGACTGTTGTCCTAAAACCTTAACGTTAGTATGCTGCTTTTGACAATTGTTGTCCAACTTTCGGCCAACAAATGTTGGATGAAAGGCAAGTAAATTTTTCGGTGGGCAACGATTTGAGGTCTGATTTTCGTATGGTCAGTATACAATCCGTCACACAAAAGTCGAAAGTACAAACACGCATGTTCAGAATCAATGCTCACCAAACACGAAATTAGCAGAAGGGGCCCAAAGGGTCGTGCTCAAGAGCTGATATCCCTTGTGGTACATCACTACGTTCATGTTTGTAGCACGACAATTGTGTACCTTTTTTTTAAATATATATGTTTATTGGATTTTAACATGAAATACAAATGACGTTACGGTACAATATCATCAAAATGTATACATTCGTTGACAGAACAATAACAGAATCGACCTAGAGTGGGTCATTGACGAAACAAGAAAAAGCAAAAAGCAATGTGAAGTACTGTACTATACAGGAATTAACAAATAATAGAGAAGTTGTCTTGTTGCATGTATAATCCTAGGGGACTGTGGAGCCCCCTCCCGGGCACCCCTTACGGGAACAATGCTGTGTCCGAAAGGAGACCCCATCCCCCACTGCTGAATAAAATACTAATGTCTAGTACATAAGGTACATATAAAAGTATATTACCATAATACGTATGATTGACAACAACCGTGGTGCAAAGGGTAGTAATATTAGAATTCCTGTATTTAAAAATCTGCAGGCGGATTCACAATATTACCTTCAGGAGGTAACGGGAGGTTAGTTTGGTGATCGACCCATGTTGACCATGGTAACCATGCCCGGGAGTTTCGGGCTAGGGTACCCTGGCAGCGGGCTATCGTTTGTTCATAGGTGAAATGCAGGTGGGTCAATCTCACCACTTCTCCCACTGTGGGCGGTGAGGGGTTCTTCCATAGTCTAGTGATACATAATCTGGCTGAGAGTAGAACATGAACGATCGTATGTCTGAGGTGTCTGGGGTAAATATCCAGGTTCAGGGAGAGAAGTGCTAAGCTGGGTTGAGAGATTACTGGTATAAGAGCTATTTCAGAGAGCAATTGGAAGATTGACTCCCAGAAAGAGATCAGTTTGGGGCAGCTCCAAAAGGTGTGGAGCACGTCCCCTTTGTTGCCACATTGTCGCCAGCACCGGTCGTCATGGGGTGTGCAGAATTTCGATAATCTCGTGGGAGTTAGATACCAACGTTGTGTTATTTTGATAGTAAGTTCCCAGAGATTAGAGCACTTGGTGACCTGAAAGGTGGAGTTATAAGCAGTGATCCACTGTTCAGAGGAGTACGTATTGCCTAAATCTGATTCCCATGCAAGCATGGAGTTGCTCTTGGTGAAAATGTTTTTTTGTCTAAGTAAGTTATAAAAAAGGGAAATGCCTCGTTTGATAGTAGGTTGGGACGTAAAGAATTGCCCTGCAGGATAAGGGAGTATGCAAGACCAGTCTGAAGTCGTAAGTAGATAATGTCTCGTCCGGAGATAGAGGTAAAGGTCAGTGTTAGGTAACTGAAATTCTGCTTGTAGAGCGGGGAAGGATTTAAGTTTGTGGTTGGAGAAAAGATCATTGATGTGGAGAATGCCTGCTTGTTGCCATTGAGTAAAGGAGATTAGGTCAATCTTGTAGTGGAGAACTTGTAATGGGATTCGTAAGGCGGATTTGGTAGGGTATGATTGGCCGAGGTGTACACATTTTTTCCAAACTTGGGCAGTAGCAGTCATTGTAGGAGGGATGTGAGAGTGAGGCGATGGAGACCTAGGGTTAGATAGAAGCCATGCAGATAGGTTCTTACCATGAACATAAGAAGCTTCGATTTGGCCCCATTCTGTAGATGGGGAGGATGAGAACCAGTCTTTAGTCTGGGTCAGGATTGATGCCATATAATAGTCTTGAAAGTCAACATATCCAGCCCCCCCAGCCTTTCGGTGTTTGATTAATTTTGTGTGTGCGCTTCTACTTTTTTTACCCTGCCACATATATGAGGATAGGAGGGACTGCAGGGATCTAAAATAGTGAACGGGAATGGGTATAGGCAGAGTCCGGAACAGGTACAATATTTGGGGGAGGTGTACCATTTTAAAGGCCGCTAGTCGCCCCATCCAGGACAGTTCGAGAGACGCCATCCTGCGCAGATCATCCTGTAATCTGGCTTTAAAGGGAATGAAGTTATGCGTAAAAAGTTCTGCAGTTGTTTTGGTCAGTTGGACGCCCAGGTAAGTTATACTTTTGTCGGCCCAAGTAAATGGTGTTTGTTGTTGTATAAGCAGACTAGTAGTAGAGTCTACTCCTAAATTCAAAATGCAGGATTTAGTGTCATTGACTTTATAGTAGGATACCTTGCTGAAGGAGGCTAGCGTCTCTCGGACCGCCGGGAGGGAGGTGAGGGGATCAGATAATATGAGGATTACCGTATATACTCGAGTATAAGCCGAGATTTTCAGCCTCTTTTTTGAGGCTGAAAGTGCCCCCCTCGGCTTATACTCGAGTCACCGCTGTCTGACTGCCCGAACAGCGTGTCGAGCAGACAGACATCGGCCATTCTACCTTTCAAAAGCCGCGCCTCCGCCTCCGCCTGTGATAGGCGGAACACTCAATTTCCCAGCAGTCAGTGTTCCGCCTATCACGGACATCGGCTCATCCTCGGATGAGCCGATGTCCGTGATAGGCGGAACACTGACTGCTGGGAAATTGAGTGTTCCGCCTATCACAGGCGGAGGCGGAGGCGCGGCTTTTGAACAGGGGAATGGCCGCCAGGGCGCCGACGAAGAGCGGCGATCCTCGCATGGGACGACACGGAGGCTCGGGACGGGACGACACGGAGGCTCGGGACGGGACGACACGGAGGCTCGGGACGGGACGACACGGAGGCTCGGGACACAGGTAGGCTGGACACACAAGGCTGCACGGACACACACACACACACACACACACACACACACACACACAGGGATGGATGGATGGACACACACACACACACAGGGATGGATGGATGGATGGACACACACACACACACAGGGATGGATGGATGGATGGACACACACACACACACAGGGATGGATGGATGGATGGACGCACACACACACAGGGATGGATGGATGGACACACACACAGGGATGGATGGATGGACACACACACAGGGATGGATGGATGGACACACACACAGGGATGGACGGACACACAGGGATGGACGGACACAGAGGGATGGACGGACACACACAGGGATGGACAGGCATATCTCACCCTCGGCTTATACACGAGTCAATAGGTTTCCCAGTTTTTTGGGGGTAAATTGGGGGCCTCGGCTTATACTCGGGTCGGCCTATACTCGAGTATATACGGTACATCATCCGCAAATAAGCTAATTTTATGTGATCTGTCTCCTACGGTGATACCCTTGATTAGAGGATTAGTGCGAATCGATTGTGCCAATGGTTCCATAATTAAGTTGAATATTATGGGGGACAGGGGGCATCCTTGTCTGGTGCCATTGGATATGGTAAATGGAGAGGATAGAGCTGCAGCAGAGTATACTTGGGCTGAAGGGGAAGAATATAATGCCATAATAGCGTTGTAAATTGGACCATGAAAGCCAAATTTGTGTAAAGTGGAAGACAGGTACCCCCAGTGCACTCTGTCGAACGCTTTTTCAGCGTCTAGGGACAAGAGTACAGAGGGGGTACCCGAGCTCCCGGCATGATGGATGATGTCAATCATCCTTCTAGTGGCATCAGAGGATTGACGGCCGGTTGTGAAACCAGATTGGTCTTTTTGTATAAGAGTGGGGATGATGTTAAGCAGTCGATTGGCCAATAGTTTGGCATAAATTTTTACATCCACGTTTAATAAGGATATAGGGCGAAAGTTTTGGGGGACATTTGGCGCTTTACCAGGTTTTGGGAGTGTGACTACTATTGCGTTTAGCATCTCTGATGGGAAGGAGGAAGAGGAGACAGCGGAGTTGTAGACTGCGCAAAGTGTGGGAGTCAGGAGGTGTTGAAAAGATTTGTAATATTCACCATTGAGACCATCTGGTCCCGGGGATTTATGGTTTGGGAGCCTGTTGATAGCCTTCAATATTTCAGGAGCTGTGAAAGGGGCATTAAGAGAATCTAGTTGTTCCTGTGAGACGGAAGGCAATTTGATTTGCTCTAGGAATGTATTTATTACCTCCTGTGATGGTTGAGATGTTTGATTATCCTCCCTGAGATTGTATAAATCCTTGTAGTAGGTTCCGAACGCATTCGCTATGTCGTGAGGTTTCAGGAGTTTTTGTTTGGAGTGAGGATGAATCAAAAACGGAATTTTGGATTTAGTTTTGTACCCTTTTATTCGCAAAGGCTAATAATTTCCCCGCCTTATTACCCGTGGAATATGTAGTCGCTTTAAGTTTGGTGAGTGTCTTCCCATATGATTCTAGGAGAAGTGAGCGTAGTTCGTGGCGTAGCTTAAAAATTTGCGTTTGAAGTGCAGGGGAGGGGTTCTGTTTATTTTGGGAGTCAAGAGACTCAATGGCGGTCGTGAGTTGGTCAAGTTTCAATGATCTCCGTTTTTTTTCCCGAGCTGCCAGTTGGAGAAAGACCCCCCTAATAACAGCCTTGTGGGTTCTCCACACCAGCACCGGGTCAGACACCGATTGGGAATTAATAGAGAAGAATTCCTCTAAATTTTGTTTAAGAGAATTTGCAGTGTGTGGGTTATGAAGAAGGTAGTTATTTGTTCTCCAAAGATAGGAGTTAGGCGCACGTAGCTTAGAATTGATAGTGATGCTGATGGGGGCGTGGTCTGACCAGGTGGTGGTGTGGATCTCCGAGGCCGACACTTGTTGTAATAAACATTTATCAGTAATAAACAGATCTATTCGTGAGTAGGTGTTGTGGCGCGGTGACAAGTACGTATAATCGCGTTCAGTCGCGTGACAACACCTCCACACGTCGAACATTTCATTAGAATACAGAAAACTACTCAATGGTGAAGTAATTCTTTTGGTCCCGGCGGAAGAGTCGATGCTATAGTCTGGCACGATGTTAAAGTCTCCACACCATATAAGGTTGCCCTGTTTGTAAGAATTCACTTTCTCCAGAAGGTCCCTTAGAAAGGACATCTGGCGATAATTCGGTGCGTACAATGAAACTAACGTATATTGGACGTTGTCTATTGTGCAAACCAGGATAATGTATCTTCCTTCTGTGTCGGTAATGCAGTTCTGTAGCTGGAAAAGGACAGTGTCCCGAACAGCGATCATTACACCTCTTTGTTTTTTAGAATAGAAGGCTTGGAAGATATGAGGAAATGCTTTGTGCTGGCAGCGGTGTGGGGAATCTCTCATAAAATGCGTTTCCTGGACACATAGCAGATCGCATTTGAGCGATAAGGCCGTTTTCCACAGTGATGTGCGTTTGGCCGGATGGTTTAGGCCTTTTGCATTGAGAGAGACTACAGTAATTGACATTTTTAGCCTAGTGGTTGGAGCAGAATAGTTAGTAGACTTACAGTTGGGAGAAGTGAGGCGTTGTCGGCAAGAAGAACTCTGTCGCAAGTGGAGAGTAGATACCAGGTAAGATGATGACAAGAGATTCCGTGGTGTTGGTCAAATATTCAAAATATGAGGCGAAGTTGCTTTGGATACTCTAGGTGATATTCTACGGATATAAATCACAGTTATAATGCAGAGCAACGGTATAATTCGATGTGGGGTAATGAAAACAGCAAGATAAAACAAAACAAAACAAAACAGCTTAACTTGAAATAATAGAACCAGTAGTGTAGAAAACAGGTCAGCGATGTAAATCCCTAATGGGCGCTGACGTAACCAGGGGGAAAGTTCGGGCTCTAGAAACAATGATGGAAACGGTCAGCCGGACCGGATTCTAAAGGTAGCTCTACGTGAGACACGGAGGAGGATACTTAGCATAGCATCAAATCAGCTGTGGGTGGTGGTTTCTGCGGAGAGATCCCCGATGGGGGGAAATACGTCTCCCGGGTGGTGGAGGATTTCCAGCCAGTGCCTCCGGGCCAATGCCCCATGACTGCAGGAGTTTCATGCCACCTTCCACCGTAGAGATGGTATGAGGAATGCCGTTGTGTAGGACTAGAACAGTGGCGGGGTGGCGCCATTTATAGGCGATTTTATGGTTAGAGAGAGCTTTAGTAATGGATTTCAACTGTCTGCGTAGTTGAAGAGTGTGCTGGGATAGGTCCGCAAAAAGTTGAATCTCTGAGTAAGGGGCTGGCAGGATGTTGAGGGTTCTAGCTTTAGAAAGGATTTGTTCTTTTGCTTGGTAAAAATGGATCCTTAATAATACATCTCTGGGAACCGTGTCCGCTAGGTGGCCTGGTTTAGGGATCCGGTGTATGCGGTCTATAGTGAGTTCAATGGGCGTCAGCTCAGGTAGCATAGTAGAAAACATGGTGGTCGCAAATTTATGCAGGTCCGTGGGAGGGACTGTTTCCGGAATACCGCGTATCTTAATGTTATTGCGGCGGGAACGGTCTTCAAGGTCTGCGATTTTGGATTTGATCCAGTCAGTATCATCCTTCTGGGCCATACATGAGTCAACCAAGTCATTAACAGTAATCGTACACTCCTCCATTTTCTCTTCCATATACTGCACCCTGTCCCCCATCTGTCTCATATCAGTGGTAAACTTGTGGATCAATGATGATAGGTTAGTCATGAGGGAGGATTGTAAAGAAAGGAGCATGTCCTTCATAGTTGTGTCAAGGATCGGCTGGCCTGAGGTGGGGAAGGCCGCAATGGAGGATTGTAGAGAGGATATGGCGTGTGAGTTATGTAGTTCAGTACTCACTGTGGCCTGGGCCTTGTCCGCTGCATCCAGGCGCATCCGCGCTTTTACTGGGCTTCTGGAGGATGGAGATGCTGGAGGTGAGCGGGCGGATGAATATGGAGATGTTTCCCCATCTGGATCTCCAGGATCACAGCTAGGCAGGTCTGTGTACGCTGAGGACGAGCGCGCGGCGGTCCCGCCGGCGCCATCTTGACTAGGCCTCTCGCGCAGGAAGGAGAGAGCTGTAAGCTTTTGGAGGTTCTTTTCCTCCTTTCGTTTGCGGGACATCGCGGTGTGTCAGTCCGGAACCTCTCCGGGGTGGAATGCCGGTTCGCTGGGTGTCGCTGGGGTCCGTGTCGCTCTGGATGTCCGGCCGGCCGACGGGAGCTCCAGGCTTAGGCTGCCATCTCGCTCGCGCGCAAGCCACGCCCCCACAATTGTGTACCTTTTGACAAAAATCAGACACTCCATTGACCAACAATCGTACCATGTGTACAAGGCTTTAGTGTTCCTCTGCCTGTTGAAGGGCTAATTTAGAGGAGGCTCTGTATCTGGAGATGTGAAATGATAATAGCATTCTAGTGTGGAATTTGAATGGTTCCCACACTGCCCCACCTGACACAGAAACTGGTTGATGTTGAAAAAGGTCCACTCTGCCTGTAATGTTTCCATATCAGGAAGCATGGAGAGCCAAAAGGGATACTGGGGGGGGGGGGGGGGGTGACATTCTAAAGTCACCTAGTAGGGGAAATGATCAGACAGTGCTCAAGCTCCAAATCCCACATCCACAAAATTTAGCAGCAAGGGCGTAGACACTATAAAATGTAGAATATACACAAAAGAGGTATAACAAAGATGAACATTAGCACCACATCCCATTGTATATAGAAGAGACAAAAACAGGGACAAGGGATCTAGCCCTTAGGGACTTTAAAGGTACTGATATAACATAGTATAGATAATAGCCCAAAAAGAGATATCATAAAAAGCACAAAGATTTTTTATTTCACAATATATACAAAATATAATCACAAAACAATTATTTAAAACCAATTGTTCACATTATTATTTAGCAAATTGAATACAGCTTAAGATGCTTATAGAATATACCACTCAACATGTTTCGCTCCAAAACGAGCTTCTTCAGGAGTAGTCGGTATATCTAGTAGGTAAACTAAGCACAGTCACTGTTGTGCAACTTGCATTACATATTTTTAAACCCCTCCAATGGGTGATGTGGATTGGGACCAAAATTAGGTCCTGAACCTGATGCTGGGCAGTCCAATTAGGGGGTCACAGGAGAGCTGCCAAATATAGGACCTGAATTTGATGGAGAAATATAATCATCCAATGCTCTGTTGGACAATGTCCACACTAAATGTTCCTTTGTTTGTAGCAAGTTTGGATCAGTTCCATAGCAAATAGGGGGGAATCCCTGAATAAGAATGTACAAAGAGTCTGCTAGAGCACGGTGGGGAATAACCAGCGTTTACTTCCCTCAGGCTTGTTGGCAGATGGCCAATCAATCTGCCAACAAGCTGACAATAGTGATCTGTGTCCATCGAACCTGTGGTCGACTGTTCCTAACCTTAGCTCTATTATTCCAAGATTATTCTACATAGAGAGAAAAGATTCGACATATAGAGAAAATATTCAACATTATAGAGACAATAGGAAAAAGGTCAAATGTGCCTAACCTAACTCTATTAGTCAAGATTATTCGACATAGAGAGAAAAGATTCAACATGAAGACGAAACAGTCGCCGCAAGTGGACATTTATGGTCAAATGTTCCGCCCATAGGCTATAGAAGAATTCTAATGTTAGTGGACTAGAAATAATAATTAATAAATATAATTATTACTAGTGTCATACAACATTAGAATTCTACTATAGCTTGTAGGCGGAACATTCGACCGGAAATGTATGATTGCGGAGTTGTACAGTTTAGCTGCTCCGTCGAATCTTCTTAGAATATTCGACAGACACCATAAGCCTTCAGTGACAGACCTTAATTATTTTGGATTTTCGGACAAATGCATTTTTTAACCGAAAAAAAATTAAAATTAAAATTGATTTCGGGAGTAACTAAATAAATTTACTTTTAGGCCGAAAACGAAATTCCGAAACAAAATATTTCAGTGTGCACATGTCTACTATTTAGGTATTAAAATAGGGCATGACCCATCATCTCTCTATCACCTTAATTACTCCCTGATTTTTGAAAACATTACTCGTGAACTGGAAGCGAGGATGTCTCTTCCCATTTGTTTTTCAGAAAATTCCACCTCTACAAAATGGTCTCATTTGCTATATTGCTCTACTCTATTCAAACATTGCCATTACTGCTCCAACATAAAGATATCCAAAACCTCACCAAGGCCCTGTCAGCTTTTTTATGTCTCGATCTAAATTACCTCGTATTGCCAATTATAAATTGCATCTTTCAAGACACAAAGGGGGGTAGGGCTACCACATCTCCAATTGTACAATTTATCTTGTCTTCTTAGGCGGGCATAGACTGGTTTCTACACAGGTCCTCTTACTTCAATTACATCCTAGAGGCAACATGGGTATCCTTCTCAATTTATCTGCAGTGCTCCACTCTCCACTAAAGGCTCTAGCCTCTCACTTGAGGAATAATTCTCTATTTAGGGACACTGTGATAGCATGGTGGGAGGTCTGTAGGCTTATAGGCACCCCCTCATCCCATGTCATCGCCCCCGCCCCCCCCCCCCCCCCCCTGGACTGGACAATGAGGCCTTTCTTCTATGGACATCTCAGGGTTTCACACGATATCCCAGAAATACCATTTACCCTCTTATCATCTCTTCCATTACTACCAACTGGGGGATTTTGTCAAAACTCAACTGGGCACAGGGAGGTTGACTGTGGCACATCCAGTGTTGTAACACTGTCAACAAAAAAAAGCTACTACATCTCATCACTGTATTCCCAGCTGCTGCAACATACCACCACCTCCAAGGGACCATCCCCATTGAAAGGCTGTTCTAAGGATATCCTGGAACTGGAGAACACCGCAATCTTCCTAGAGGGATACAATTCAATCTGTAAAGTCATTGTTAATGAACAATGGCGGGAAACACAATTCAAGCTCATACACATGGCGTTCATCCCTGCTCTGATGGATTCGTCCAATCCCCTGCTTGCTGTTTGTCCCTGGTGTGGGGCTAGCAGACCGACCTTTCTCCATCGATTCTGGTCATGCAATGTGATTCAGGACTTTTGGGATCAAATTACTCACTACATCTTTGGAATCACTAACCTGAGATTACCCACGGATCACATACAATGCCTATTCAGCTAATCACATACTGATAATGCCTCTCTGACTGAGGATAAAACTGTTGTCCTTAACCCCATGGATACATCTGTCTTCTAATGGCCAGGCGGGCCATACTCCGGACCTGGACATCTCCACAGGGTCCATCGCTTGCGTTTGCTATGGTTAAGAAGTAAATTAATATGCTTCTTTATCTGGAAAAATTGGATGTCACACTACAGAACTTGGGACCCACCAAACACTTTTTCACCCGTTGGGAAATCTTTATTGAACATTCCTCCTCCTTGTTTGAAATTCAACATCCCATGACCACCTTTCAGTTTTCAGCCTGATATGCCAAGGCAAACCTCAACAATGCCCTTGGCAAACTCAAGCTACCAGACCCTTCTCTCACCCTCGGCAATGATCCACCCCACCCTGGTGAGGTGTTGACCACACCCATCCTTTGAAAGATTCCCATTCACTGTGTGATAAATCCTGAGCCATATACTCTCGCATTCGCTCACTTGACTACGAGAAACCTCCCCATGTCAACTATCAGTTTGTTTCATTTAGTTTAGTATAGTTTGGTTAATCATCACTGTTTTGGTTCCGCTATCTTACTGTGCATGTAGATTTTTCTCTCTCTCTTACTGTGATGCAGTAGGAGATATAGACGCCCTTACCTTCTCAGTTCTTACTTTAGATATGTGTCTAACACTGCTTTTGCGGGATACACGTGATCCTATTGTTCAACCATTATACATTATTACCGTACTTGTTTTTCTGTTTTTCATTCTGATATATAATACCTGCTTACCAGCCCAGTACCTGTATATCTGTAGTTATCTGCTTTGTATACACTATCTCCCTGTGTTTTCTGTGATAGCGTTGATGTACCATGCAAACTCTTAATAAAAATAATTACAAAGAAAAAGGGGGGGGGGGGGGGGTGTAATCTATACACAACATAGTGGAGTGAGAGGCAGAAAAGCAAGAATACCTCTGGGAGGTGGGGTGTCTGTGTCTCCATGTGCCATTCTATCAAATCTCATTAAAGTAGATGGGAACAGGACAAGAACATTGGGGCCCCATTTGCAAAGGGAAGGGTCTCTCACCATATTGAAGTTCCCAAGCCAGAAAGCCGGAATTGTTGGGTGTTGTCTCATGAAAGTGAAGCCATCATGCAGGATAGGAAATGGAAATGGGGGGGGCATAGTATGCCTGCAATTGTGATTTCCACCTCCTGGCACTGCATTGAACACGTTTAGCAAAGGAAAGCACTACTCCTCAGGAATGAGAAGTAAAAGGGGCCTGGTCCACCCAGGACATTTTAAGAGCAAGCTGCAGCTGGCCATATGAGTTCCCACCAAGACTATCACATTAGCCCACATTGCCTTAAAATGGGATAAGATCGCTGTGCATTTTGGCTTTGCTCATAACCCTCTGACATTCCATGTTAGTAACTTTGAGAGGTCCATGATAAAAAACAGCATATACAAATACCATACATATTTTGCATAGGTACCCATATAAAGTTAAGTGGTAGCAGAACACATGAATAATCAGACCATGAAATAGGATGCACATGGAGTATTTTTGACCAGAAAAGGAACATTGATTTTAGCTGAGCTGAGCTGAGTTTAGGAAAAATAAACACAAAAAACAAAACAGAGAGCCATAATGGGGTAAACTGTAAACTGTGGACCAGCAGAAAAAAATGCACTAACCGCTACCCTCTGTGAGCAGGGGAGCATAGGCTGGCCAGGGAAACCTTGCTTAAATGATGAACAGGTTCCAGATGGAAAAGCTAATTTCCAACACTAGTCCAATCACTAGGAGAGCGAACATTTGCTGAAAAGTGCACTGTGACACAGAGAGCTTTTTCTTCAGAGATGGATACAGTATGTCAGGGGATAAAACAAGGAAGGGGATGCAAGGGCAGACAAAGGGGCCATAAATATCTCACACAGAATTTCCTGAGATCACCAGCAATTTGAATAAGAAGATATGTGGGACATAAAAGTTGTAGCTGAGAGGGAGAGTTATCCGTATTTGCCACTAGATGGTGCAGGGAAGGGGTAAGGATAAGTGCATAGAGGTATCAAAGGAGGCAGTCGGGGAGATAAAAACATGGGGGGATAAACTTAAGTTATTATAGATGGAGAATCCGCTATGGGAAAATCCAGGAAAACTGATGGAGTATCCAACACTGCAAATGTGGAGTAGAGCAATGGGTTGTGAAGTGGGGATGCAAATTTCAAGATGGTGCAAGGACCTGCAGTGTCCCGGCGCTCCAGCCATTCAAGGACGGATTCAGGCTCTTCAAAAAAATGTACCTTATCATACCTCACCACGCGTAATCTAGCAAAATACAGCATGGCATAGGACAGGTGTTTGATCCGTAGCTTGGTAAATTGAGCCAGACTTTGTTGCACCTCTGGGGAGATGTTGGGATATACCACCGCCTTGGAATATTACCTTTCTCATGGGTAAGCCTAAGGGTGGTGTCTCAGTCTCTAAAGTTCATGAATAAGCACCTGCTATAACGGTGTGAAACATGTTAGTGGTTTTAACCTTGCTGCATGGATTTATTATAACAATAAAGAAATCGTTTTCATTGGAGTGCTACCATCCAGACCTTTTTGTTCAATTTTTGCAAATGGTTGCATATTAAGCGGCACCCATGCCTTGAGAGGGGAGAGATCATTAGGGAGTATAAACCTGGAGCCGGTTCTTCTTTTTGTTTCTAAAGTTCATAAATTTGGCAATGGACATGCGTGGAGGAGCTCTGCTAGGCGGAGGTCCTGTGTGTGAATATCAGCAGCAAAACAACTTAATTCTTCTAGCATTATAAAGAACAAAAGAATGTGCTGCATTAAAAGATCTTAAAATTTACAGCGTAACGAATGTGCTATCTCCATTATGAATGCTAGTTTTACCAGACAGAGCGCTTCCGTCTCATACTTGATTCTGAGCATGCGTGTTTTTTCGTGTGACAAAATTGCACTCCCGAAGAACGCCATTTCCAATAGGAACTTTTTCCGATGGGAAAAAAATGGAGCATACACACGGTCACAATTTCCAACCAAAACCACACATCAGACTTTTGCTGGCGGAATTTCCGATCGTGTGTACGGGGCATTAGGTTTCCTTCAACCTAAGATTTGGGATTAAGTATTTATGTATTTGGAGATGTTACTACTTGACGTATTTTAGTTGAAGGGTCAATGTAAGTATGTCATTTTTCATGCAGAAAATGTCGCTGCTATTGAAAGGAAATTTTGGCAATTTAATGGTATATTTGTTAATTTGGCTAAAAGTAGGGAGGGTAAGTCTCTATTGCTTAAAATAGACTTTTCGATTTGCACCCAAAGTTTAGCAGATTCTGATTCAAATCAGGCTAAATCTTTTAGAAGGGATATTTGTTTTTTAGGAATATTCACTGGCAGTATACAAGATTTAGTGATATTAAGTTTGTAGTATGAAACTGCTCTGTAATCTTGCAGTACTGATTGCACACTAGCCTGGGAAGAAGCTGGGTTGGTGAGTGTTTGGACTCTTCGCAGACGATGTGGTCCTATCTTATGGACGTGACCTGCAACATTGATCCCTGATATACTGCTATCCTTTCTGATTGCCTCTGCCAGGGGCTCCATTAGAGTAAATATGATAGACAAGGGACAGCCTTGGTGGGATCCATTAGTAATATATAATTTTTATATAATTTTTCGGAGATTGCATTGGATGAGAAAACCCTGGCAGAAGGTTTAGTGTATAATGCGGTGATAGCTGAAAGTATGGGTCCCTGGATACCGAATTTTTGTGGGGTCGCATTTAGGTATTAGAATTAAGATGGGTGCTTTCCTAGTATCTGCAATTTTCAGGAGGTTAAATAATCTCGTTACGTCTGGGGCCTGTCTCCCTTTGACAAATCCTACTTGGTCCACTTTTACTAAGGAGGAGGTCTGTGTTCAATAACAGGGAGATAGGCCTAAAATTTTGCGGAGTGTCTGGCTTCTTACCTGGCTTGGGCAGGGAGACAATAGTTTCTTCAGGGAATGTGGCTGACAAGGCAAGGCTGTTGAACAATGCATTCAAGTGAGGGACTAGA
Organism: Lithobates pipiens; assembly: GCF_037356315.1. NCBI lineage: Eukaryota > Metazoa > Chordata > Amphibia > Anura > Ranidae > Lithobates > Lithobates pipiens. The sequence continues at coordinate 396,001,230 of NW_027507764.1, read as the reverse complement.
GTTTGAGAAAAGGCTTTGTAGTATTCTGATGAAAACCATCCATGCCAGGTGACTTATATTTTGGTAGGGCATGGATGGTATCTAGAATTTCTTTATCTGAATTTGGTGCATTGAGTGAAGCAAGATGTTCCTCATTCGGTGTAGGAAGGGTTACTGAGCTGAGAAAGGAGTTGATAGTCTGTGCTGATAGCTGTGGCGTATCACTGTCTAGACTGAGATTGTATATTTTCTAATATTTCATGAACGCATTAGCTATTAATGATGGGGGATGTTCTACTTTCCCTGTGTGTGTGGGTCTCTAATGTTATTCAATTTTGTATTTTGCTGTCTTTTTGTGATATAATTAGCCAGTAATTTACCAGCTTTTGTTCCCTTGTGCATAGTACATTGCTTTTGTTTGTCTCACATATATCTGATGGGTTGAGATAAGTGATAAACAAACCTTTGTCTACAATTTAAAAAGTCAGATTAGATTTTTAGGGGAGGGACTGTGTTTATGTTCTAAGTTTTTTTTTTCTTCTTTTTTTAAGGTCCTCAAGTAAGGAAGTTGCCTTCCTCCTTTTTCCCTCGCTGCCTCCTGAATAAGTAAACCCCTGCTAAAAGCCTTGTGAGTGCACCGCAGAGAAGCTATATTAGTGCCCACATTGTTGTTGTTATGAGAAAATTCAGTAAGCTGCTGATTAAATTTAGTAACGTGCTTAGGATTGGAAAGCAGTTCAGTATTATTCCTCCAGATGTAAGCAGGAGAGACCGAATGTTGCTCTTTTAACCACTTGAGGTCCTGGCCATAGCCGCATGACGGCTACAGCGCGGACCTCAATTTCCGGGAGGACGTCATAGGACGTGCTCCCCTATGCACGCTCCCTGAGCATGCCCTGCAGGACACGGGGAGCGTGCTGTGATCACCGAGTCACTGAGACTCGGCTGATCACCGATCCTATTAAGGGGCCGGCCCCGGCCCCTTACCATGTGATCAGCTGTCAGACAATGACAGCTGATCACATCATGTAAACAAAAGCTTGGCGATTGTTTTTTTTTCTCCTCACGCTCACAGCGTGAGGAGCAAAAAAAGCCGATCACTGGCTTATGTTAAAGGGACATCGATCCCAAAGAGGAAGGAGGCACATTTGTCTCCTCTGTGGCATTTAGTACCTCCTGCCAGTGCCACCTGTTATTGTCACCTACCACAGTGCCACCAATCAATGTCCATGAGTGCCACCTATCAATGCATACAAGTGCCACCTACCAATGCCCATCAGTGGTGCCAATCAGTGCGACCAAGCAGTGCTGCCTATCAGTGTAAGCAATCAGTGCCCATCACTGCCAAACATCAATGCCCATCACTGCCACCCATCGGTGCCCATCACTGCCGCCTACATCAATGAAGGAGAAAAATTACCTGTTTTCAAAATGTTATAACAAAATATAAAAAAAATATACAATTTTTTTTTAAATTTGGTCTTTTTCAAATTTTTTAACAAAAAAAAAAATGATAAAAATATAATTTGGGTACAGTCTTGTATGACCACGCAATTGTCATTCAAAGTGCGACAGCTTTGAAAACTGAAAATTAGTCTGGACAGGAGGGGTTAAAGTGCCCAGTAAACAAGTGTTTAATACTATGGAAAATGGAGCATGTCCTGACCACATTATCGAATGGATAATGACTGACAGAGTTCGCTGTAGTAGGTTGAAGTCTAATAGACTAAGGTCAATCCTTGAGTAGGCCCGTTGAGGGAATGAATAGTAGGTAAAGTCTCTCTCAGAGGAGTGTACACATCTCCGTGTGTCATACAGTTCTTTTTCAGTTGAGAGGTTGTAGCTCATATTTATTAGCAGGATTAAGGTGAAAACAGTCCATATTTTTTTTGGCCACACTATTAAAATCCCTACAGAGGAGCAGTGAGCCTTTTCAGTCTTTATCTACTCACTTAAGTAGAGATCTCAATAATGTTCCTTGCCCCTTGTTGGGTGCATAGAGGTTTACTAAGGTGTATGTCGTGATGTTCATATGACAAATCAGGATAATAAACCTTCCATTGAGATCACAAATGACATCATGCAGTTTAAATGCAATGGAATGTTTGACAGCTATCGGCACTCCTTTTTTATTTGCTGTGGCAGTATATATATGAGGAAAAGCTCTATGGGAACATTTAGACATTTATCCATTTCCTTCCACATTGAGCTTCTTTTGAATAGGCTATTTAATCCATGAACATTCATAGAAACTATTGACAGTGTCATGAGTTCTGTATTAAGATATCTAGGTTTGCTGGTGTGACCTTATTAACCTCCCTGGCGGTATGATTAGTTCTGGTTTTAGGTGCTGAAAGCGGTACAATTATTTTGCATGGAAATTTGGCGTTTTATATTGTAGTCCTGTAATTCTTAGGAATAACTCTCTTAAATCTGTTCAAACCAGAGTCTAACAGACATCCCGGGTATGATAAAGTTTATAATATAATAAATAATAATAAAAATGATTCAATAATGTAATCAAATCCAAAAACACAGAAATTTGCTCATTTGCAGAATTGTTGCTGTCATTAGATTTAGTGTTTGATGACGAATTTCCCCAGAAATCGCTATTGTTCAATTCTGCAAGTGATTATAATTTATTATCACTGCTTTCTAGTTGGTCTAAAATCACTTTTGACATAAAGGGACACTTTTTGGTTGCTATGGACAATCTCCAATTTCCAGGCAGAAAAAAATGTATTTATAATATAAAAGTGCATGCAGGGCACTGGACAGACCACTAGGGACAAAGGGGGTGTGTCATTTTTTTTATACAGTACTGTAATCTGTAAGATTACAGTACTGTGTGTGTTTTGTGTGTTTTTACTTTTTTGAATTTGGCGCCGATCTCCGCTCGCGTGCGTCGTAACATCGCAGGGAACGGAGCTCGGCGGCACTCGGGCACTGTGTGAATCGAGTGGAGGACAGCTCGATCACACAGCGCAGAGGACATCACTGGATCCGCGGGACAAGGTAAGTAACTTCTCCCTGTGTCCTCCCTGTATCCAGCGATGCAAACTAATTTTGGAACCCACTGCAACTGCTAAGTCAGCCAATACCAATCCTCTATCTGCTGACTTTACCAAACCCATACACACTATACCTACCTCTTTTGTGGTCATATTTCGTGATGAATTCACCAAAGCATGTAGTGAAAGGGCCTGCCGAATACTTTCAAATGGTTCTCTTTAAAGTTTGTTCCCTTATTTTCATGATAGGCAATTGCAGCATGTAAAAATGTGCTTCCACTTATACAGTGTGTATTTTTATTTTTATATTATGACACTTCTTACCTTTCCCGTGGGCTGCCAATAGTGTAAGTAAGGAGGGGCTGGCCAAAGTAACACACATTATGTATGCATTCAGCTCTCAATGAAGTGGAGAGGGTTACCTGTCCAAAACATACCCCCCTCCCTAAAATATTTCCAAGGGGCCATCAGAGGGGGGAAGGAATCTGATAAGTGGACCTTATATTTTTGCCTTTAAATACTCATTGAAATAGATGTTATGGTGATGTTGGTCAGGAATGTTTGTGTCTAATCTGCTTGCAATGTTTATGTGCAAAATTTAATTTTTTTTCTTCTTGTTTGATGCCACAGTTTCCTTAAACGCTACAGGAATGGCAGACTGTGGCTTCCCAATTTGCCCATCGGTGGGACTTTCCCAACTGCAGAGGGGCAATTGATGGGAACCACCACCCCATTCAGGATCATACTATTATAACTATAAGGGGTTACATTGTATCACGTTGATGGCGGTGGTGTCAGCGACATATGAGTTTCTGTATGTGGACATGGAGAGGAATGGCCAGATGTCGAATGGTGGAGTATTTGCCCCGACCAAGTTCTATAGACATCTCGAGAGTGGTCTTGGGATTTCCACCTCCAGAGGAGAACGTGGAATGACTGACATTTGTGTTCTTCACAGATGAGGCATTCGGTCTGGGTGACCACATGATGAGGTCATTCCCTCAGAGGCCCCTCACCCCGGAGAAGAGGGTTTTTAATTACTGGCTGGCCAGAGCCAGAAGAATGGTGGAGAATGCATTTTGGATACTGGCCAGCCTATTTCAAACGGCCATAAATATGGCGGAGTACAAGCAAAATCACATCATTTTTTTTTTTTTTCAATTGTATTTTTATTGAAAATTTTTCAGAGAGAATATACAAAGGGAAGTATAACAACAAAACAATTGTCAGTGTCAACAATGTTACAGACCATAGGCCAAAGAGCAAGAAAAGAAAAGTAAACAGAAAATAAACACAAGAAAAAAAAAAAGTCATATAATGGTCAGGCAATATCAAGTCACAGGCACAATTAAAGCAGTAATGCATCCATTAACGGGGGGGGACGGGGGGGGGGAAGAGTCAGTAGGGGGAGGTGTAGGAAAGAGTCCAATGGGTGGGTAGGCCAGATAGCTATGTGTCTGCAAGGAAAGCATAGCCAACCACTGGATCTGGGGTATGCTCATTTCCGGGAGGAGCCTATACCAGATTGAGGCATCCTCGGGGAAAGACATATACTGGCGGGGGGGGGGGGGTAAGGAAAAGCATCAGGTAATTGTTAAGGGGGGGCTATAGGGAGTCCCGGATTAAGCTGGGAATGGTCCCATAAGTCCCAGACTCGGAAAAACCTATTCAGAGTATCATGAATAACAGCGGTAAGGTACTCCATCCTACGGATCTGTTCCAGAGTTTGCAATATCTGTGGGAGCATTGGCGGGGACTGCGACAGCCATCTGACTGGTATGGCCCGTCTTGCTGCCAGTAGAATATAGCCTAAAAGTTTCTGGACATTGGCAGGCAGGTCAGGAAAGGGTAAGCCTAACAAAAAGTGGATCGGGGTTAAAGGAAGGATAGTGTCGGAAAGTTCTTGCAAATACACATGGACCGAGGACCAAAAAGGTTGGATGACCGAACATTCCCAGAAGATGTGAAAAAGAGATCCAATAGCCTTCCGGCATCTCCAGCAGAGTGGGGAAGCCCGGGGATTGTATTTATGTAGGAGCTGTGGGGTCCTGTAGCAGAACATTAGAATTTTATAAATTGTCTCTTTCTGTTCTACACATCGAGACGATTTAGAGGCAGTCTCCCAAATTTTCAGCCATTGGGGGGTGGTAATGGTCTGGCCAAGAAGCCGAGACCATTTGTGCATATAGAGGTGACCTGGGCCAGAAAGAGAGGGAGAGGCCTGTAAGTACTTGTAAATCTCAGAGATAAGTTTTGTTTGGTATGGACCTTGGGAGCAGAGAAGTTCAAAGGGGGTAGGGTTATTCAAGGTAAGGGTGGGGTTTTTGGAGCTAAAGTAATGTCTGATTTGAAGATAGGAGTAAAACAAACCCTTGGGGACCTGAAATTTACGTTGAATATCAGCGAAGGATAGAAGCGAATGTGTAAGTGGATGTACCAGATTACGAAGTTGGAAAACACCCGCACGTGTCCAAGGGAGCATGCGCGAGTAAGACAGGCTGTCCGGGACGTCAGGGTTGAACAATATGTTTAATAATGGCGAGCACGGAGAGGTCAGGGAGAAACGCTGGGCACATTTCTTCCATATAGAAAGGGTAAAGAGCATGGGGCGCAGAGAAAGGTTCCTAAGTTGATGTATGGAAGTTTCCAATTCTGCCCAAATCATCGAGCAGGGGTGGACCGGAGTAGTAATGCTCATTTCAATGTCAGACCACACACTGGATGACATTCTATGTGACCATACTATGACCGGTTTCAAGTGTGTAGCATAATAATATTTAAGGAGGTCCGGGGCCCCCAGTCCACCTCTAGCTCTGGGAGTGAGCACTACAGAACTAGCTATCCTGTGGGCCTTATAGCGCCATATGAAGTTAAGGAAGGACCTCTGAGTCGCTTTGAGTTGGGACATGGGAACGGGGATCGGCAATGTTTCAAACAGGTATAAAAGTTGTGGCATGATAGACATCTTCAGGACATTGATGCGACCCAAGAGGGAAATGGGATATGAGTCCCATTGTTGCAAGAGTCGGTCGATGTCCCGAAAGAGTGGTGGGAAATTAGCATGGTATAGGCTAGAGTAGGAAGAGGTAAGGTTAACCCCTAGATATTTGAGGGAGTCCGTACACCAACGATAAGCGTAATTGCGCTGCAAAGGGGCAAGCTCTACGGGGGGGAATAAGGATAGGTAGAGCTTCTGTCTTGTTAGTGTTGATTTTATATCCAGAGATCGAGCTAAATTGGTGCAGGAGAGCATGTAGAGAGGGAAGGGAAGTGTGGAGTCTGGTTAAAGTCAGTAGGATATCGTCAGCATATAGAGAAAATCACATCATTTTAACTTGCTGCATCCTACATAACTTTTTAAAATGCAATAATCCTAATTATGTTGCCTCAGTTGAGCCTGAGACTGGATTTCATGAAACCCTCATGGTCTTGTAAGCAGGCCGCCCCGGCTTGCCCCCCCAAAGCACCCGTGAAGTGCATGAAATATATGTAGAATATTTTACGGGTAGGGGGCCATTGCTTTGCCAGCAAATTTGTAATAAATTTGTATGTAATGTAATAAGTTTTATCAGATAAAATCTTGATTTTCATTTACTGCTTGGGTTTATTTTTGCTGTCTCCTAGGTTCTCCAGTGCACTTGTAGTGCCAAGTGGTTTTTCCATTATTAAATAACACCCATTGTCACTGTAAACACCAACTTAACACAAAAACTGTTATTGATCATTGAAAGAAGAAGCCACACATTGTTGAGTATAAAACCTTTTATTCCGTGTACATGCACATGTGCGTTGTAAAACATTTTTTGTTTAAAAACCAAAAATCTTGGTTTGCTAAAGTTTTACCTTTTTTTAGGGTACATAAACAGGCATGTTTCAAAATATAACATACACAACATGTCACGCCTGTAAAAGCCACATTTTGAAGATGCACACAAATTGGGAGTCAAACTGGGGATTTCCCTCCTGATCTCATGCCTAATGTCAACATTTGCTATCTCCCATCATGGGAGATCAATGGACGTGTTTTGAGGGTGCAACCAATTCCTCTTACCTACTTGCGTTTCAAGGAAGGGGTTGCAGCCACAAAACGCATACATTGATATCCCCTGATGGCAGATAGCATATATTGACACACTGTGTGCATCTTCAAAATTTGGCTTTTAAAATTTTGTCCGCATTTTTGGGGTATTTATATTCTTCCTAGTACATCAATCATGTTCTTAAGTTTTTGTTCAATCTCATTTGTTTTTGCTTGATAACGTCTAAATCTCGACTACAACACATTATGTCCCGGATTAACCTTTTGGCACTGTCACTGGTGAAATTATGAGATTGTTCTTCCACAACCTGCACATCACCTACAAAAAAAAAAAAAAAACACCACATATTATAAATATACAGGCATACCCTCTATTACCTGAATCTGTGGTGTCAGACACTCACCTGTTGTGATATCAATTTCAACCACCTCTCCTTCCTCCACATACTCAGATTGTGGTGTCCTCTGTTCCCCTTCTTCAGGAGGTATGTGGTCCCTGGTGTGCTCAGACATCCCAAGTCTTTTCTCCCCTATGAGAATGAAACAAAAGGTATACTTAGCACACAGATATTTGAGGCCAGAAATAGGAATATGAAACATTGCTCTGGAAGTGTCTGTTGTGACAGAGTTCCAAGTTGAAGACATGATTAATTCCCTTAACCAAGCTGGAATACCTACCTTTTTTGGACAAGTTGCACACATGTAGACACCCCAAGTTTGTAATTCCTTCTAGTTTCAAACACATCTAGACAACAATGTCCTAAACTTCCTTTTATACAAATTATCATGACCAAATGTAGTTAACCCTGTATCTGGCAAAAACATCTTATTTAGTTTGCAAACAAACAATGTTTACTACGACTGATTACTGTGCCCACGAACATGAAAGTAGCCATTTTAAACTGACCAACAGTAAAGAAAAGCACATGGTGCACCATGCAAGTAATAATAAAAATAGGGACACATAACAAGTACTTACTTTTTAGAAGCACTTTCTTGATCCTTCTGTATTCATCATGCTCCCTCAATTTCAGATCTAACCAGCGTTTCCTTAGTTGATCCTTGGATCGGCATACCCCAAAATTCCTGTGCAGACTCTTCACAACTTTAGTCATGATCTTGGCCTTTCTCAGATTTTGGTTTGGGTACGGTCCATACTTTCCATCATAGTCGGTCCTCCCCAAGATGTCCACCATCTCCACCATCTCTACAAAGGACATATTTGAGGCCTTAATTCTCCTACTGGATCGGGACGTTCCCTGCTCCAGGGTTTCCTCCTCGTTACTGCCATTATGCACCTGCTGTGTATCTGCCATGTTCCTCTCCCACTGCGACAAAAGAGATGGGGTGGGAAATATTCTAGAAAGAACATCAGGGGCGGGCAACGTGGGCGGAGTTTCACGCATGCCCAGTGTATATAAAGCAGAACACGTGTGTGTCGTACATACGTTCTGTGTACAGAGAAAGAAGGAACGGAAGTGACAAACGTAATAACAAAGTTAACATTTTAACTTGGGACATGGGTGGCCTATACTGATTCTAGATTGAGGCCTATATTGGGATAAGATCAGGAGAGTTTAGCCTGATATTTAGTGTTTTTGTCTTGTGTTTGATCTTTCAGCAAAAATGAAGCAATTTAAAGACACAAATTTCATGGGCCAATTCATAGATAAATACAGGGATATGTGCAATTTGTAGGATGTGATAAACCCCTTATATCATAACAAACCAGCAAGGAAGGCATTGCTGGAGAAACTGCTGTAATTTGTGAAGATGCAGGTCCCCGATTGAGAAGCACATATAGGAAGGAGCATGAGGTCAGGAGCAGCAGCAGAAGACGTGTATGTAGCCAGTGGTACTACAACAAGATGCAGTTTCTGGAAGACCAGATTGAAGCCAGGAAATCACTTTCCACCCTTCCATCCACCCTTCCATCCAGCCTTCCCTCAACCCCAGCTGAGGCTTCCGAGGATCAACCTGGGCTTTCCATCCTGGAAGAAATTGAGGAGCCCGGTTGGAGCCAGGTATAGTATTTATAAACATATTTTTTGTGGGAAAATTATTGTTTTTTGAATAGATGTTACTATTGCTAACAAATGAATGATTTACCAAAAAGTGTTTCACAAATCAATAGACAGTAGGGGCCAAAAATGATTGTGACAAGAATGAAAAATTCTGGGGTCAGAATAATAGTCTTTTCTATTTATTAACATTAAATTTGCAACAGTCATGAGCTGAAAAATGGGTGTGATTGATGAACCAAAAACTAAAACTATGTCCCTTTTTCATACACAGGAAGACCTCAGCCAGGAGGAGGTGGAGGTAAGTGTCAGCCAGGAGGAGGCTGGGGTAAATGTCAGCCAGGAGGTGGCCAGGCCTAGTATCACTCAATCTCAGGTACCTCCCCTTCCGCCTTCCACCCAAAAGGCCCATAAAGGGGAAGAATCTGGATGAGGCAGCACTTGCCCTCATTAAAGAGTCTACTGTGGCCCTGAAAGCCCCCCTCAATGCTGTAGAGGCCTATGGCAGCTATGTAGCCTCAAATTAGCAAAAAATGGAGGAGGGCCAACACCTCAACTGCGATAACATCATTTTTGAGGTCATCCAAAAGGGGTTGAGCGGCAAAATGACAGATGACAAGTCCACCTCCAGCACCACAGCCTCCAGGGAAGGCTGAAGGGAAGCGTGGAGGGAAGGTTGCATGGAAGACAAGAACGTGATTGCCTGGATTCAGTCTGGTCTGACAGAGCACGCATCCTATTGTAGTACCACAGCCCGGGGACATATATGTCTTCTGCTGCTGTTCTTGATCTCTGGGAGTCCTGGACCAGATTATGCTCCCTTCTATATGGACTTCTCAAGCTACCAAATTTTTTTATCCACAGAGTTGATGTCTGCCCTGGGGGCTAAAAGCTTTGCAAATTCCAGCTGTTTCTCCTACGTTGCCTTCCCTCTTTATTTTGTTATTATGACCCAGAATACATGGAGATTTTTTGTTATGAAAATACTTGCCTATGTGTTTTTCTTCAAATAGGACAGTTTTTTTGTGAGTAGGCAGGTATATTTCCTAAATACAAATTAACAAGGGACACCAACACCAAGCAACCTACAAATACAAGATAATAATGGGGTTGTGGAAAGTGACATACAAAAAAATAAAATAAATGGACATCACTATAAAATAATAAAAAAAAGAAAAACTGGAGATCTTGATAAAAAAAATAATTACTAAGAAAAAAAAATTGAAACATTATTATGGAGATCTGGCTTTAAAAACATGGTTATTCAGGAGATCACGGGAAAAAAATAAAGAAATACGTTTGTGAGAACTTTGTGTGAATATGAGCAGCAAAACAATTTATTCTTCTAGCATTATAAAGAAGAAGAGAATCCGCTGCAATAAATGATTTAAAACATTTCAGCGTGACAAATGTGCTATGTCCATTACGAACAGTACTTTTACCATACCAATCGCTTCCATCTCGTACTTGATTCTGAGCATGTGTAATTTTTTTACGCGTCGGAATTGCTGCAGGCGAACGCATTTTCGGATAGGAACTTTTTCTGACCGAAAAATAGAGAACCTGCTCTCAATCTTTTGCTGGCGGGAATTCGGCCAGCAAAAGTCCAATGGAGCATACACATTTTCCAACCAAAAGCTCTCATCGGTCTTTTGCTGTCCGAATTTCCAATCCTGTGTATGCGGCATGACACTTCTAGATAGTGTTGGTGCTTCCTTGTCCCTCTCTGCCCCAAGCATTGATATTGGTAAATCACTATGTACAATGTAAAATGGGAAAGTGCAGAAAGTGGGCAACCTATGCTTGCCAGAACAGTTAGTAGTAAAATGCTAACAGCTGCTGATAGGTATGCATGCTCCTGAAGACTCACTCTAGTGTGAAACGCGTATAGGGCAGCTAGACATGCTTGACATTCTGGATGTCTCAGTGGCAGTGATATATGTTGCATTTGTGGCATATGTTTTTATTTACTTTTTTTGTCATATTTGGTAATGTTTTCATGAGGCCCTTACTGCATTGGACCTTGTCAGTTTTTAATAAATACTAAATCGTGTGGCACTTTTTGTCTATGATTAATGGCATGTGATGGATGAGAGCCTCTGTGCTGTGCTCCCTGGAGAATATTGGAAGGATACTAGCATGACTCCCATTACTGTTGTGAGAATCCCTGTGACACCAGCATTACTGATCGAAGGATCCCTGTGACACTTGTATTGTGATTGGAATGATCTCAGTGATGCCTGCATGGTTAATTCACATAATTCACAGTATCCTTATTGCTGTTTAACATTTGGGCAGCATATGTGATGGTGAGTGTGCACTACACATGGGTAGTGGTTGGTGGGGGTGGTGAAGGCTGTCACTCGTTTTCAAGTTTCTCACACTGTTTTGTGAAAGAGTCTGCATGCACGGTTGTATATATGGTAATTTCATATAGTATTACACTATATACAGTAGTCTTTCTTTCTTCCTATGCCATATTCAGAGTCCTAAAGACCATAAAGAGGCTCCAGTTATCCTGGAGGTTATGGATTCATGCGTTATTTCTGCACTTAAGTGAACAGCTAGGATTTCTGGTGAGTGAGGCAATTAGCTACTTTGGAAGGATTTGAAGTAGGTTGCAATTTAAAAATCAGTTTATGAACTTTTTGAACTTTATATTGAATTTTTCAGCGCTGCAATCTTATACACATTAGTTCCACAAAGGTTATATATATCACCTTATTGCCAGTAGTTGTTTAGCACTGACTATTTGGGCCACTTGGGACACTGACGCTGATTGGTGATCCATATGGAGGCTTGGTTAGGGCGCCATGTTGGTGGTTCCTTTTCTATATTGGCCCACGTCATTATATTAATGTACCTTCGATGTTGGAACGCACGTTGAGCGGCCGAGTGATGCCGGGTCATGTGACATTACGGCGTCTGGAACACATGTGGGACACCGGAAGTCAGATTTCGTGATGGCCACACAGGCTTGCAAACAATTAATTGGTACTTGTATATAAGCGCAGGAGGTGGTTGGCCAGCGTATACCCCAGCTGAAGTCTCTTTAGACAAAACGCGTAGGGTTATTACGCTGGCTCGAGCTACCTCATACTGCGCTATTTTTTATTATTCAGTTGAAATATTTTTATCTCTATATCCATGTGTTTGGATTTTTAATCCAATAAATTAAATCGACCGGATTCACGCTATGTGGAGGCTTTTTTTCTCTTTTATGCCTTGAATATATATACCCATCTCTGGAGGATATGCTTGGAGAGCTGTGTTTGCTACTACCCATTGGTGGGGAGTTCCATCTTTCCCTGCACCTGTTGGCTTGTTTGGATTTCCATCAGTCTATAGAGGGGGCGGTCATATGGCTCATCCTGCAACCTCACCTAGCGTTTTCTGTTCCATGCTGGATAGATCCACCACTTCTGGTAAGGTACCTTCTCGCTTTCCCCAATTTCCTGGACGGTGAAATCACTCCTGGATGTATCTTTCTATTGTCTACACACTTATTCAAGAGACTGTCGGATATCCCTAGCAACAGGGTCTTTTCAGTCGCTTACTGTCCACTTTGATGTTTTATGAACTAACACAGATATGTTTTTATTTTCATTTGAATCAGCACCTTTTTTGGCTCACTTATCACATGTTTATAATTGTACATGTTTTTTTTTTTCCTATTCACGTATGCAAATATGTTTTGGTAATTTCTCACAGCTGTCACTATTTATTTTATGCCTCTAGGGCAATCACATTTTGTTTCTATTCATATTTGAAATATTATTTTTTTATTTTATTTATTACACGCCCATGATATATGTTGGTTTGTTTTTTTCATCCACATATGAATTATGCTCCTGTTAGTGGGCCAATAACATTGCTAATTTTATGCCACCATATGCCTATTTGATCATATTGGCACACTGAAGTGTTTTATTCACATATTTCATTAGTGTTGCTTTTTTTTTTCTGCAATTCACTATTGCATGAAGTTGTCTACATTTATTCCGTGCTCTTTACTATGAGAGATGGGTTATTAGATATTTACCATTATATAGATTTTTTATAAGGTATGCTATGTTTTTTTTTAATTTTTATTTTTAAAAATTATTTTTAGCGCTACACTTATTATTTACACGCTAAAAAAAGTCCCTTTCAGATCTATGGGCGGAAGTGACATTTTGACGTTTCCTCTGCCCTGCAATGGTATAGAAATGGGTGGGGGCCATCTTACCCTCACTCATCTCCATACCTAACAGAAAGAAAGATCCAATTACTTCCGCCGCTGCCAGCAGCTCCGGTAAGCAGTGTAGGGCAGCGGAGAGTGGCGGGAGGGCTCTCTCCCAATGCCGATAAAAGTGATCTTGCACCGAATCCGGCACTGAGACCCCTTTTATCTAAAACCAGACCGCTCACTGAAGAAGAGGATACCAGGGTTATAGCAGCTAGCTGCTGCAATAACAACGATATCCCTCTTCAAAGTGGCCCAGGGAAACTTTGACAATTGTAAACATCTTTTCTGAACTTTCCTCCTGTTGCAAGTCCACTGAAGTGCACCTGCTTTAATTTTTTATATATATATATATGTATGTATGTATATATATATAGATATATATACATACATACATACATACATACAGTGAGTTTATAGTGCTTCAGCACAATCCTCTAATAATATTTTGGCAATGTGACCCAGAACTGTTTGTGGTGTCTAACAATTTAGGCAACTTTCAGTAAACAAACAACATGGTTGTCAAACCTGTGGTCAATAATAATAATAAAAAAAACAGTGATCAGCATGTCATTATGAGAGATTTCAGACTTTATACAAATGTTTCAAGTTGCAATGATAGAATTTGGAAAAGAACAGACTTGCCGTAAGAGAAACTACTTCTAAAGACATTTTTTTTTTTTTTTTTTTTGGAATTGTAAAATGAATATACTAAGGTGTGCTTTTAGTTTGAATAATGATTGTCATTTCTCCTGCTATCTGTGATCTCTGTTACCCTGACGTCCTTTGTTTATTCACTACCATTGATTTTACTGTATCTCTTGAGGTTGTTATGCTAATGCTTTCATTACTCACTAAGGTCATCTCATTTTCTTCCATGTTTTGTATAGTGTAATACAAAGTCTTCCCTGATACTTTTCACTTTCATCACTGCATTGTTTATTTCATTGTATGCAAACTCATTATTAATGGTATGAATTTATTTTTAAGAAAACATGCATTTTTAAAATGACTGCATTACAGTTATAAAATATAGAAATGTATTATTGCTACTGTATATTGCATTTGTACAAGTCATTGTGAAATGAGATTAAACCACAGCAACATACTGTACGTTCACTGTTTAATGAACACTATTAGTCTTTGAACTTACTTCTTTATCACTCTGGTAACATTTTGGATAACATAAATCAGCACTGTAGTCATATAAAAAAAAGTTATGTAAAATAGCTGAACTAGTGTTTTTTTAATTACTTGTCATCCTTAGGTTAATTTCCTACATTTCATTGACTGAAATTTCTCTACAAGAATTTCCATATAGTCTGGCTGCAGAGTATACTACAAGCACTGGTAAAGCCTGGTACACACTATCAGGTTTTTTCATTCAACCCAGCTGGTTGAACGGAAAAAAAAAAGCCTGACAGCTCTGGGCCACTGTACTAATGGTCTGATGTTAGTACAGAGATCTGAGCTATTGTGTTCTGACAGCCCCCCCACCAGAACACTCTGGTCATTGCTCTCAGCCATTGGCTGAGAGAGCTGATCAGGAGCCAGCCAGCTGCTACTTTTCCAGCATGCTTGTCTGACAGAAGCCGGCCAAACGGACCAGCTGCCATACACACATGCCGAATGTCGCTCGACATTCAGCCCATGTGTACTACAATTTATACACAGGTATCTGCATTTCACAATAATTGGGTAGCCATTAAGGTAGTGACTAGAGCTCTTCTACAAACTATAATATTAAACTGAACCAAAAGGAACAACTTTGAATATTTTTGAGTTTATGAGGCTTGAATGGTCCTATTGCTACCTTATCTATTATTCACTTGTTTTGTTTTTTTCTTAAAGGGACAGTACATATTTATTAAAAAAAGGAAGAAAAAAAAACATTGGCATGAGGTTCCCTTTATTTAGGCATGCTGCCTTGATGGACATAAAAGAGAAGAGAGCATACAAGCCCATTTCAGTACTAGTTCACACCTTTCAATTTTCAGGGGAAAATAGCAAAGCAATCAGGTATCTGACCCTTCCTAGGGGGGTGGGGCGGAGGTATAGGTGCAGGGGAACAAAATCACTTCTTGCCTATTGCCAGAAAGTGCTTATGTTTATTTTTAAATCCATTGATTACAATGGCTGATGTAAATACATGCCCATCACATTGACATTTTTTTTTTTAAATGTGCACTGTCACTTTTAAAGGACTATGTCCTTTATATGCAATTTTAGGCATTCTCGTCATGTTATTTGAAGTATTTCTGTATTTTTTTTTGTTGCCCTTTAAGCTGCCTGAAAACAACCTCTCCTCTCTGAAGACATTTTTTTTTTCATTGCTAGATGTCCCCTACTGCAGTGACCCCACCCCATGCAGTTTTTTCAATTATAGCTTGCATATTAGCCTTGAAAATGGTCAGAAAAAAATAAGAGGTTTAGACTTTAATGCGGTTTGGCACTAAAAAGTTTGCTAAACCTGGTTAAAGAGGAGCATTTAGTAAAACAAGGAACTATATGGATTCAATATGAAAGCAAGAGATTTTATAATGATGGAACCAGATCACATCTAACACTCAGAGCTCCAGAGGTATGGGATGTTTTATATGGGCTCGGAACAATGACAAATCTCTATATCACCTAAACCAGGGGTCTCAAACTGGCGACCCTCCAGCGGTTGTGAAACTACAAGTCCTATGAGGCATTGCAAGACTGACAGTCACAAGCATGACTCCCACAGGCAGAGGCATGATGGGACTTGCAGATTTGCAACAGCTGGAGGGCTGCCAGTTTGAGACCCCTGACCTAAACTATAGCTTATAGCAACAGCTACAATTCTATATTTTCCTAAAGCCATAAAATATCTGTTGTCCATTAAACACTCTATATAAATGTCAATCAATGTATTGTTTAGAAACAGCTACAACAATTACAATAGAAATAAAAAAAAGGAAAAAAACACTTAAAAAATTCAATGATTCAGTGTATTTAAAATGTAAGCCTAGGAAACCATGGAAGCCAACACTGAGTAAAAATGTAACAGAACATATTTAATATGTTTTAAAGCAGCACTTAGAGAATAGTTATTATACTCTCAAAAGTGGCTTCAGAAATCCTCTGATATTTGTACTCTTGTTGCATAACAAGAAAACTAATAGGAACTGGTTATCAAAATTACTTTATTTCCCTTTAAAATCTCTAAACATGAGAGCTGAAGTGTTTCAAGGATATAATAGCAGCCGTCTAATTTCAGTGGAAGATACATTTCACAATTTAAGAGGTTTATTACAAAGGTCACTACTGAATAAATAGCATGTAGAAATAAGATACTTAATGGAAGTGCAGAAAAATGCAACTGTGCATAAAAATATTACAAATGAGGGTTATGCCATAAAGAAGGTACATTCACTGAAAGACAGGTATGATTGTAATTTTTAACCATCTAAACATTCTCCGGCATTACACTAAGGAAGTCTTTTCTGTAGATTTGGTACTTTTATGTGCAGTTTTATCATCCCAATAAAAACACAGTTCATTTGGGGAAGACTGCTCATCTGGAAAATAAGAAAGCTTAGAAGGAATGCCTGTTCCACAATGGAACAAATTAAATAGAGAACTCTTGATCAAAGCATACTAATAGTCAAAATGAAATATGCATCAAAACGCACAAAAATACTCAATTCATTAAAGAAAACAGCAAAACAGTTTATTAAAAACAAATATTAAAGAAAATGTAAACTCTTCTGAAAGATATTAAAATAAATAAGCTAGAAACTGGGACAAGAAAATAAATCACATAATATAGTTGGCTCTTCTTTCTTTTAAATCTATGCTAATTCTCTACTTAGTGTGGCTAATGCAGTAAACATTCTAAGATTTATACAATGGAAAATGATAGGTAATCTGTAAAACACAACCCTAAATTGATGCAAAGACAGAATGCCATTTTTTAGAGTTCTATTCATAAATTGCTACAATTTTGAATTAAATTTTGTGTTTCTTATTCATATATATAAAAAATGTGTTATTTTTTTCAACATCTTAGAGATTTGCTTTACATTTACAAAAAAATAAATTTTCCTGATGATTTTTGATCAATTTGGAACATTTCCAGCTCAATCAACTTTGATGGAGTGACAACAACGCTGCCCTTCTCTATAATTTATAGCTTTAACTATCATTATGACTAAGCCTGCCTGCACTACAGTAAGGCGAGATCACACTGAAGGAGGCGTGAATATCAGCCTCATCACTTCTGATTAACAAATTATTAGCTTGTCAGCAACTAACCCTAGCCATGCCCATATCTGGACTGACAGAACTGCCTCAGCTGCCGAAAACACTGTGCACTGCAGATCTTATAAATTACAAATGATCAGGTTAGGTACAGACAATTTTTTATTTTTACTTTATTAGGCATGTGCATCACATGCAAACTGGATTTGGGACCTGTTTTGACTGCCATACTGTCAGAAACCATGAATCAGACTGAGACAGAAGTACAGTTAAAACACACTTGTTTAATAATAATAAAAAAAGTAAACAGAGTAAACATAGTCAAAACATAGCCAGAGATCAGAACCCGGAACAGATAGTCAGACAAGCCAAAACATCAGGGAGCCATAGATGAGAGTAGTAGAAAAGCAAGCAGGATCAGGAGCCAGAAGGAATGTCAGCCAAGCAGCTTTTAACAGGAACATAGGAGATCATCTCTAGAGATGTGACCAAGGCGAAGGCAGTGATCATCTGGACTGGACGACTTAAGTAGGCAGGACTGACTAGCAGGAAATCATCAACAGGTGAGTCACGGTGGAGAAGTATGAGCTGGCAATTAGCTGACAGCTGAGCGGCCAGATTTGAGTAGGAAGGACTGAGCCCAGCCATGACAGTACCCCCTCCTAAATTAACCCTCAACCTCGGAGGACCACCAGGCTTGAGGGGAAAACATCTATGGAAATCATGGAGGACAGGGGCATGCACGTCTGAGGATGAGACCCAAGAGCGTACCTCTGGACCGTACCCTTTCCAATGTACCAGGTACTGTATGCACCCATGGAACCTACAGGAGTCAACAATGGACTGTACTTCATACTCCTCATTGTTCTCAACCTGTACAGGGTGAGGACAAGGCACCGAGGTGGTAAAGCAGTTGTAGACCAAAGGTTTTAATAAGGAGACATGAAATACATTCAAAATACGCATATTAGAAGGAAGGTCTAATGCGTAAGCCACTGGGTTAATTCTGCAAGGAATACAGAAAGGCCCAATAAACAGAGGTGCGGACTTCAGAGAGGGAACATGAAGTCGGAGGTTGCAAGATGACAGCCAGACCCTGTCTATAGATAGGTGGGTCCAGGGCCTCTCTCCATTGGGTATGGATTGTAGGAGACCCACTGGAAGGTGTCGTGGAGCCTTACTCTGAGCACACACGGAACAGGCAGACACAAAGGCGATTACATTAGCATGTAGACTAGGCCACCAGAATTGTTGGCAAATGGCACAAAAGAGTTGATTCTTCCCAGGGTGGCAAGCAGCCTTGGGAGAATGGTAAATCTGGAGCATGGCAGTATGGAGACTCTCTGGGAAAAAGCAGCGGTCACAAGGTTTCTCAAGAGAAGCATGGACCAGAGCAGCAAGAATTGTGTCACCCAAAGAACTCATACTGGTGCGAACCATAGCCAGAATATGATCAGGAGGAATTACAGGAACCAGAACCCACTCCATCTTGGAAGTGGAGGAAAATTGTTGTGACAAAGTCTCAGCCCTTACATTCTTAGTACGGGGTAAGAATGAGAAAATGTAATTGAAACTAGACAAGAAAAGAGCCCATTGCACCCTTCTGGGAGAGAGGCGTTTAGCCTCAGACAAGAATGTGAGATTCTTATGGTTAGTAAGAATGAGAACCAGCACAGTGGTACCTTCAAGGTGATGTCTCCGTTCTTTCAGTGCTAAAATGATCGCTAACAGCTCTCTGTCACCAATCTCTTAATTGCACTCCACAGGTGACAATTTGTTGGAAAAGTAGCTACAAGGATGCATAGCACTCTCAAAGGTAGGACGTTGAGACAGAAGAGCACCAACTCTAGTCTCAGAAGCATCAACCTCAAGGACAAAAGGTAACGTAGGATCAGGATATGCCAACACAGGAGCAGAAACAAAGGTAACCTTGAGACTCTCAAGGGCCTAATGGACTCTGGAGACCAACTCTGTGGGTTACTGTCCTTTCTGGTCATATCAGTCAGGGGCTTCACCAGAGACGAGAAGTTACGAATAAACTTCCAATAATAGTTGGCAAAGCCAAGAAAATGCTGCAGAGGATGTAAACCCATGGGTCAGGGCCACTATAGGACTGCTGAAAGTTACCCTGGGTCCATCGAAAAATCAGCAGTGGAAATGACATAACCCAGGAATTTAACCTGTTCACGATGGAATTTGCAGTTCTCCAATTTACAATAGAGATTGTTCTCTCTTAGTTTCTGAAGCACATGACAGACATCTGTGTGGTGGCTCTACAGGAACTTGGAAAATATGAGGATATCATTGAGATAAATTATCACACATAACTGCAACAAATCTCGGAGGACATTGTTAATAAATTCCTAGAAAACTGCCGGGGCATTACAAAGGCCAATGGGCATTACAAGGTACTCATAATGACCTGTTCTGGTATTAAATTCAGTTTTCCACTCATCGCCCTCCTTAATGCTCACAAGATTGTATGCCCCTCTCAAATCAAGCTTTGTGAAAACCGTTGCTCCCTTGAGGCAATCAATTAACTACGTAATCAACGTAATCGCATAGGTATTCTTAATCGTGAAATGATTGAGACCTCTATAATCAATACAAAGTCTCAGTTCACCACTCTTCTTCTTCACAAAGAAGAAACCAGCATCAGCAGGAGACGAGGATTTGCAGATGAAACCTTGAAAGTGTGTCTGCAACATACTCCTCCATGGCCTTTTCCTCCATAACCGACAAAGGGTAAACCCAGCCACAAGGGTGTATGGCACCAGGTTGAAGGTCAATTGCGCAATCATATGACCGGTGTGGAGGCAAACTACCGGTTTGACCTTTGTCAAAAACAGCACTAAAATTGCGGTACTTCTCCGGCAGGGAGGAGAGTGAAGAGGTGCACAGGACCTTGGCTACCTTCTGGAAGCATGTCTTACTGCGTTGTGGCAACCAGGAGAGAACCTCAGCATGGAGCCAATCAAAAGGGGGGGTTATGCCTCTGTAACTAAGGATAACCAATAACCAGCAGAAATTTAGTTGAGGAAATAATTTGGAATTGGATTATCTCATGGTGAAGAGCCTCTACGGCCATGGACAATAGAACAGTCTCATGAGTCACATGGGCAGGCTGTAGAGGTCTTCCATCAAGAGCCTCAATGTTAAAGTGTCACACAGCTGCAGCGGAATCGAGTGCTTCGATAAAAAGGCATCAATGAACAGTTCTGCAGCCCCAGAGTCAATTAGAGCCTGTATCTCGACAGATGTCTCAGCCTCAAAAAGGATAACAAAAACCAGGGGCTTATCCATCTGATTAACTGGGGACAAAACAATACCGCCTAAGGTCTGTCCATGACAGAACCTCACGGTTCAGGTATTCCCTGGATGGGTAGGACAAGACTTCAAAAAGTGACCTGCCTGGCCACAATAAAGGCACAATCTTTCCATCTTCCTAAGGGTTCTCTCATCCGCAGAGAGACACGAAGCCCGAGTGCATGGATTCATCTTCACATAGACCGACTCGGTACCAGGAGGCATGGGAGGTGAGGGAGGCAAGGGTGGGACTGCAAAGTTCAGAGACAAATGTGCAGGAGGCTTCCGCAAGTGCTCCTTTAAAGGGAGTCTTTCTCTGAATCTGGAGTCAATGAGGATGGCAAACGTGATCAACCTCTCCAGCTCAGTGGGTATATCTCAGGCTGTTATCTCACCCTTGATGGTATCTGAGAGACCATGAGAAAAAGCAGCCACAAGGGCCTCATTGTTCCAAACAAACTCTGCTGCCAGAGTACAGAATTTAATGGCATAATCGGCAACAGTTCTCGTACTCTGTTTGATGGACATTAGGTACTTGACGGCAGAAGCGGAGAGCGTGAGAATGTCAAATACCCTTTTAAAAGAAAAGAAGTCACAAACTCAGGGTAACTCAAGACAACGGGTTTTGCGTCTCCCATGGAGGGTTTGCCCAGGCCACGTCTCTCTCAGAAAGCAAAGATATCATAAAACCTACTTTGCTTCTGTCCGTGGGAAACACCTAGGGCAGCATCTCAAAGTATATCTCAACCTGGTTGAGAAACCCTCTGCATTGGACTGAATCACCCCCAAATTGCTAGGGAAGCGGAGTGGAACCAGACATGCCTCTTAGAGGTAATACTCTAGGCAGGTGCCCGAACAGAGACTGGAGCAGCAGCAGGGATGGCCTGCTACACAGGTTGTACTGGAGCAGCCCCAGTGGGAGATTCCAGGTGAGCCGTGCGATTCAAGAGCATTTGTAACACCATGGAAAACTGATCCATACGGTGATCCTGCTCATCCAATATGGAAAAAATATTACCAACAAGTGAATTGACTGCATCTTCTGAATTTAGGGCCTTTGACTACTGTCAGAAACCATGAATCAGACTGAGACAGAAGTACAGTTAAATCACACTTGTTTAATAATATTAAAAAAAGGTAAACAGAGTAAACATAGTCAAAACATAACCAGAGTACAGGAACCATAACGGATAGCCAGAGAAGCCAAAACTTCAGGGAGCCAGAGATGAGCGAAGGAATGTCAGCCAAGCAAGCCTTTAACAGGAACACAGGTGAGCATCTCTGGAGATGTGACCAAGACGAATGCAGAGATCATCTGGACAGGGTGGCTTAAGTAGGCAGGACTGACAAGCAGGATATCATCAACAGGTCAGTCACTGTGGAGAAATAGGAGCTGGCAATTAGCCAACAGCTGAGCAGCCAGCTTTGTGAAGGAAGGACTGAGCCCAGCCCTGAAACATACAGGAACCTTTTTTTACTTAATGCTTTATTTTATTTATATATTTTATTTTTCATCACCTTGATTGTGGTTGGTGTATATGTGTCACTTCACATGGGGAAAGGCTCCAGAGTTGATGACTTATGTGGACAAAAACAAAAATGTTTTGCCTTCCTGAACCTAGTGAGTCCTTTTCTGGATCCAGGAGTCCTGGAGTTTTGTATATCTTTGGGTGGGGAAAAGCTTATTTTTGTAGGCCCACGCCTTACCTGGTATCCAGTGTTCAGCTGTGAACAGATATATATATATATATATATATATATATGATTGATGCTTAGCTCTCTCTCACTCTCTCTGCTGCTGCTGCTGGGTGAAAATGCTATCTGCTAGGATAAGAAAAAGGCACAAGTGCTACCTGTTTGTTTAGAAGAATCCATTAGGGGGTACCTTGTTGGTCAAGAACTGACCTGAATTTTATTATTTGCTCAGACAAGCAGATGTTTTGTTTGTTTATGCTTGTTTTCTGTTTGTATGGGCTTTCCATATCATGCCTTCCTGCTATAAAACTTGTTTCTGAGCTGCCTTACTGAATACAGTTGCAGAACAAACCTGCTTGGACTGTTTCTGTCTTGTGCAAGATTTACTGCTACTACTACCATTTGAGCTTGTTGCCCTTATAACTTCATGCTCAGATGTGAACAGCATCTTAAAGAGACAGACACCTATTGCTGAATAAAATGAATGAGCTTATATGCATATTTTGCTAGCCAATCAGTTTCTGCAAGAGGCAAACTGCTTAGCCGCCTGACAGATGCAACAGCTCACTGAAGCCCACCAGGCCTCCTTAGAGGAACAGCAGCAAGTTAACCTGCTTCTACAGTAGATCCATGCCCAGATGGTGGCACAGGGGCTGGCTACTAAACATATTCAGCTGTTTCAGAGAGCTTTGAACAGAATCTCCTTGGAGGATGAAGTTAAGCCAACCTAAAGAGTCACAGAACATGGGAATCATTGGACTGATTTGCTAGGACTCTGTTTAACAGGAAAGCCCCTAAAGGTTTACTTAGACTTGCAACCTAAGGATGCCAAGGAATATACTAAACTCCAAAAGATTAGTGAGCTGTTGTTCTTTGTCAAGTCACATTCGGCTACCAAGGAATATCTTTAAGATCTGCCCTCTAAGCTGGTAACCCCTGGGAACAGGAAAATATCAACAGCAGTAGGGATGAGCCGAACACCCCCCGGTTCGGTTCGCACCAGAACTTTGACATGGGTTAATGCCGAAAATGTTTTTAAAAATGGCCGTTTTGGCGGGAGCACTGATTTTAATGACGATTAAAGTGAAAAAAAATTTGAAATATTCCTTTAAATATGGTGCCTGGGGGGTGTCTGTAGTATGCCTGTGAAGTGCCACATGTTTCCCGTGTTTAGAACAGTCCCTGCACAAAATGACATTAAACGGAAATAACACCATTTAAAACTGCTTGCGGTTTTAATGTTATATCTGGTTCCTGCAATATGGTTGAAAATCATTGAGAAAAATGGCATGGGTAGCCCTCCCTGCCCATTACCAGCCTATTTGGGTCTTGTACGCATATTAAGGGGAACCCTGTACCCATATTAAAAAAAGGAAATGCGTGTGGCCCCCAGGCCCTATATACTCAGAACAGCAGTATACAGGCGGTGCAAACAAGACATGGACTGTGTAGGTTTGTTGTGTTAAGTTGAATCTGTTTGTAATTTTCAACTGGTACATTTTTAAAGTGTAGCTCCAGTCAAAAAAACTATTTTTAAGCTTTTTGGAAAACATAGGGAAGGGTTATCACCCCTGTATAATTTGTTTTGTCGTCCATCTTTTTTCATCTCACTTGCTGTTGTCTCCTTCCGTTTGCAAGTAGGAGATGTTTGTAAGTTGGATGTTTGAAAGTAGGGGCCTGCCCTATATGCTCTGCAGAAATGGCTGAACAAGGTGTTGGTTTTGCCACAACATTGTAAGCCCTCAAAGTGACTCTTGGTGGGCGCTGGAGCGCCCTGCTGTGAACGATTATATCAAGAATTGTAATTACATGCCATTGTTGAACAGTGGTAGAAAAATTGACCTTTGGTGGTTGTGGTGCTGGTGCCACAACACTATAAGTCCTCACCGTTACTCTGGGTGGGCACAGGAAGGGGCCCTCCTGTGAAATATTATATCAAGAATTGTAATTACATGTCCCTATTAAACAGGGGCAGAAAAATTTGGCCTTAGGCACTGCTGCTGGTGCCACCACACTGCAACCTCTTCCATATACTCTAGTTTTATTGCAGGAATTAGCCCTGCTGCAAAGCATTGCATCAAAAATTGTACTTAAACGCCCCTGTTAAACAGGGGCAGAAAAATTTGGCCTTAGGAACTGCTGCTGGTGCCACCACACTGCAACCTCTTCCATATACTCTAGTTTTATTGCAGGAATTAGCCCTGCTGCAAAGCATTGCATCAAAAATTGTACTTAAACGCCCCTGTTAAACAGGGGCAGAAAAATTGGGCCTTAGGCACTGGTGCTGGTGCCACCACACTGCAACCTCTGCCATATACTCTAGTTTTATTGCAGGAATTAGCCCTGCTGCAAAGCATTGCATCAAAAATTGTAATTAAATGCCCCTGTTAAACAGGGGCAGAAAAATTGGGCCTTAGGCACTGGTGCTGGTGCCACCACACTGCAACCTCTGCCATATACTCTATTTTTATTGCAGGAATTAGCCCTGCTGCAAAGCATTGCATCAAAAATTGTAATTAAACGCCCCTGTTAAACAGGGGCAGAAAAATTGGGCCTTAGGCACTGGTGCTGGTGCCACCACACTGCAACCTCTCCCATATACTCTTGTTTGATTGCAGGAATTAGCCCTGCTGCAAAGCATTGCATCAAAAATTGTACTTAAATGCCCCTGTTAAACAGGGGCAGAAAAATTGGGCTGATGGCATCAACCAGAACCAGAAATGTTCTTCCAACATATCAGCGGAGGAGGAAGAGGATAGACAATCAACATAACAGGACAGTCACTCAGCATCAGCATAGGCAGTCTTGAAGGGATGTGATATTTCAAAAAAAATTATTCTGTTACATCAGCTTCAGGTGCTTGGTAGCTGTGGGTGATCCAAGACTGATTCATCTTGATGAAGGTCAGTCGATCAACTGATTCGGTGGACAGGCGCACCCTGTGATCGGTAACAAAGCCACCAGCAGCACTGAAGGTGCGTTCCGAAAGAACGCTGGATGCAGGACAGGCCAGTAGCTCAATTGCATACTGTGCAAGCTCTGGCCAGTGATCCATCCTCAAGACCCAGTAAGCCAGAGGATTTTCGGTGGGAAAGGTGTCCAAGTCTGACCTCGCCCCTAGGTATTCCTGCACCATGTAAATCAGACGCTGGCGATGGGTGCTGGAACTGATCATTCCTTGGGGCTGCGGACTAAAAAATTGTCTGAAAGCATCAGTCAGACGGCCGCCTTCTCCACCGCTCCTTCTGACCGATGCCTCAGCAACACGTTGTCCAGGACCAGGAGTTTGTAACCTCCCAGTCTCTGGGAACGCATTGCACAGACCTTTCTGCAAGGCCTCCCGGAGATGTCTCATCCTCTGCTCCCTCTGCGATGGCAAGATAAGGTCGGCAACCTTACCCTTGTACCGTGGATCAAGGAGAGTGGCCAGCCAGTAATGGTCCCTCTCCTTGATCCGAAGAATACGAGGATCCTTCCGCAGGCTTTGCAGGATCAGGGAGGCCATGCAGCGTAGGTTAGCTGAGGCATTCCGTCCGGAGTCATCTGGGTCACTAAGGACAACATGATCCGCAGCTACCTTCTCCCAGCCACGTACAAGTCCACGTGTTTCTTGGGACTGTAAGTCATCCCTACAAGACTGCTGCTGCTGCTGATGCTGATGCTGAGTGCCAGCCTCCACCTCCATGCTGACACAATCATCCTCCTCCTCCTCTTCCTCCTCCTCACCCTCTTCCTGTGTGATGGGTGGCACAGCAGGAACACTGTCTGGATAAAGGGGGCCTTGAGAGGCAAGGAAGTCCTCCTCTTCCTGCCTCTGTTCTGCCTCAAGTGCCCTGTCCATTATTCCACGCAGCGTATGCTCCAAGAGGTGGACAAGAGGTACAGTGTCACTGATGCATGCACTGTCACTGCTCACCATCCTTGTGGCCTCCTCAAACGGTGACAGGACAGTGCATGCAACCCTGATCATGCCCCACTGGCGTGGTGAGAAAAAACCGAGCTCCCCTGACCCTGTCCTGGTGTCGTAGTCGCACAGGTACTCATTGATGGCCCTCTGCTGCGTGTGCAGCCGCTGCAGCATGGCCAATGTTGAGTTCCATCTGGTGGGCATGTCACATATAAGGCGGTTCTTGGGCAGGTTCAACTCCTTTTGGAGCTCAGCCAGCCGAGCACAGGCATTAAATGATCGGCGGAAATGCACACAGACTTTCCTGGCCTGCTTCAGGACATCCTGTAAGCCGGGGTACCTGGCCAAGAACTGCTGCACCACCAGGTTAAGGACGTGAGCTACACAGGGCACATGGGTCAGTTGTCCCTGTCGGAGGGCGGAGAGGAGGTTGGTGCCATTGTCGCAAACCACCATTCCTGGCTTAAGCTGGCGTGGCGTCAACCACCTCTCGGCCTGCCCCTGCAGAGCTGACAAAACATCCGCCCCAGTGTGGCTCCTGTCCCCCAAACAAACCAGCGCAAGCACGGCATGGAATCGTTTTGCCTGCGTACTTGCGTAGCCCCTGGAACGCCTACGGAGCACCGCTGGTTCTGAGGACAGAGCACTGGAAGAGGCCATGGAGGAAGAAGAAGAGGAGGGGGTGGAGGAGAGAGGTGTGTCACAACCAATAGTAGCATTTTGGAGGCGTGGTGGCGGAACAACCTCCAACACTACTGCACCTTGTCCTGCATCCTTCCCAGCTGCCAGAAGAGTGACCCAATGGGCCGTGAAAGACAGGTAACGTCCCTGTCCATGCCTGCTGGACCATGAGTCAGCAGTAATATGCACCTTACCGCTGACCGCCCTGTCCAGCGAGGCAAGGACATTGCCTTCCACATGCCGGTAGAGAGCCGGAATCGCCTTCCGTGAGAAAAAGTGGTGTTTGGGGACCTGCCACTGAGGAACCGCACATTGTACAAACTCACGGAAGGGGGCCGAGTCTACCAACTGAAAAGGCAGCAGTTGAAGGGCTAGCAATTTAGCCAAGCTAGCATTCAACCGCTGGGCATGTGGATGGCTGGGAGTGAACTTCTTTCGCCGGTCCAGCAGCTGGGGCAGGGACATTTGCCTGCTATAATCGGACGTGGGTGTATCGCTAGCAGAGTTCCCGGAAGCACTTGGCTGTCAAAACACATAATTCTACACCTTCATTCCTCTCAGAGCAGGTTTCAGAGAGGACTGAAGGTCTAGTGGGGTTGGGGATGCCAGCTGATGAGGAGCAAGGAGAGGTCCGCTTTGTTCTTTGGTGTGGGTCTTTGAGGTACGCTTGCCAACGAGCTGCATGGCAGGTCAACATATGTCTGGTCAAGCATGTGGTGCCCAAGCGGCTGATGTTTTGGCCACGTGAGATACGCTTGAGACATATGTTGCAAATAGCAGCGGTGCGATCTGATGCACTCGTCTCAAAAAAGTCCCACACCAAAGAACTTTTAGAATAATGCGCAGAGGCAGCGCTCTGCACAGGCGGAGCTCTGCGGTGTGATTCAGTCGGTGTGCTGCCCCTAAGCCGGCCCCCGGAGGGCATCCTGCCTCGTTGGACATGTGCCTCCTCCTCCTCTCTCCTTCCAGGCACCCACGTGGAGTCAGTGTCCTCATCATCCCCTCCCTCTTCATCGCTGTAGCAAACCTGGCAGTATGCTGCAGCTTGTGGAACATGACTGCCAGATTGCTGTCCTTCTTGAGCATCCCCTCTCTCTGCACTCACGCTACTGCCTTCCTCTAGCTGAGTGTCATCATCAGAGCCCACAAAACACTGGGCATCCTCCTGGAGCATGTACCCAACACTGTGCTCAAAGAGTTCAGGAGACTCCTCAGGAGGATGTGGTGGGTCTAGGGAAGGAGTCACTGATGATGACATTGAGAGGAGGGAAGACGATGCGTTGGCAGCTGCTTTGCTAGTACCCTGAGACTGGGTGAGAGAGGATGAGGAGGATGAAGAGGGCTTGGTCATCCACTCTACTAAGTCGTTAGCATGTTGCAGTTCAACATGTCCAGCTGCCGAAAAGAAGGACAAGCGTGTCCCATGGCCACGTGCTGATGACAATGCACCGCGTCCACGACCAGCACTGTTGTCTCTAGACACAGAGCCTGCTTGCCCTCTTTTATCGGCTCGCGCCTGTCTGCCTCTCCTTGCTGGCCTTCCAGACATGGTAATGGCCTGAAGGGAGTTGGGTAAAAAAGCAGTTGGGTAGTGTATATTGTGCTAGAGGCACACAACACCCACTAACTCCTGCAGATGCCTTTATTATAGAACACCAGAGATAAAGGGGTATATACAGATGTATACTGTGCTGTGCTGGAGGCACACACAACTTCCAATAACTCCTGCAGATGGCAAGTGGTCTCAAATAGAGAAGAGCTATGTAGGTGGATATAGCGGTATGTACTGGGTACAGAGCACGCAGACAGCACACACTAGCTCCTAACACTACTGACTGCAAGCTCTATTATAAAAGATAGATCACTAGCTATATAGGTGAGGTGAATATAGCGGTGTATACTGCGGTCAGAGCACGCAGACAGCAACCACTACACAACAGCAAGATCGAAAATCGTCCGAAAACGATCGGTGTGTACTGTGTTGAAGGTACACAGAACACCCACTAACTCCTGCAGATGCCTTTATTATAGAACACCAGAGATAAAGGGGTATATACAGATGTATACTGTGCTGTGCTGGAAGCACACACAACTTCCAATAACTCCTGCAGATGGCAAGTGGGCTCAAATAGAGAAGAGCTATGTAGGTGGATATAGCGGTATGTACTGGGTACAGAGCACGCAGACAGCATGCACTATCTCCTAACACTACTGACTGCAAGCTCTATTATAAAATATAGATCACTAGCTATATAGGTGAGGTGAATATAGCGGTGTATACTGCGGTCAGGGCACGCAGACAATAACCACTACACAACAGCAAGATCGAAAATCGGCCGAAAACGATCGGTGTGTACTGTGTTGAAGGTACACAGAACACCCACTGCTTCAGACGCCAACACACTACACAAGGCCGCCGCGCTGGCGGCCTTATATAGTGTGGGGCGTGCACTACACAGCCTGAGCTATGATTGGCCACAGGCATCCTGCCTGTGGCCAATCATGGCTCTCCTCGCTGCTGGCGCTGCGATTGGCCAAGCATGCGGGGTCACAGTGCATGCTTGGCCAATCATGAGCCAGCAATGCACTGCGCCATCGCAGTGCATTGTGGGCCGTGAGCGCCACACGAATTTGGCGCGAACGGACCAAAATGGTCGGACTTCGCCGAACGGACGAACAGCCAATGTTCGAGTCAAACATATGTTCGACTCGAACACGAAGCTCATCCCTTAACAGCAGGTAAGAATGTTCCTTTGAGTGGTAAACAGGCTCCTAAGTAGAGAGATACGACACCCACAGCCTAATAGGTGCTGGAGGCTCCAAGTCCTTGGACATGTAGCTACCATTTGCATGTTGCATGAGCCTATATAATATCACCTGTGGAGGAGTCTGCAGGAGTCAGCACACCTAAGAACTTATATTAGACCCAAGACATGTCCTATTACAATATAAGCATACCCAATGGAGGCATTATTAGACTCGGGATATCTCATCAATTTGGTCCATGCCACTGTGCTTGCTGTGATTTGGGAGGTTGGCAACACTGGCAATGAGGCTAGAGTTTTCAAACAGGCACTCCATCCTCAGTGCCTCCTCCTGCCACTCTGTCACAGACATCACAACACTTGAAGAGTTTGAATCTGGGTGAGCGGAACCTGATGGGGATTTAGAGACATTCTGGTCAGCTACCCCTGTGATTGACAACAGACAGTGGGTGGATCCATAGCCAATATAAAGCTTGATATTGGCTAAGAATCCACCCAGAGCCTGCTGTCAATCAGCAAACCAATGGGAATCAGCTTTCCCAGCAGGCTCCACCCACTGTCAGCAACATTGGTTGCTAAGAACATTGCTTAGATGGGGAAGAGGTAGTTGAAGCGAACATGCCACCTGCTACACAGTACATGACACTAGCTGTCTCTGAGTGTCTGTCTGACATATGACAACTTAAAGTTGGTCTTAATTGCCTCAAGTTTCATTACCTTTAAATTGGAGTTAATTATTTTAGAGTCTGGTGCTATTAATATCTACCTGAATCTGCAGCACATTTCTGTAAAGCTAACAAAACTGGTTGTAGGATTTTTAAATCTAAGCCCCCATACACATGGTCGGACATGTCGGCAACCAAATCCATCGGATAAATTCCAACAGATTTAGTCCGGAAGTGGTCCTAAAGTGGTGTTGCATACACACGGTTGGACTCAGTTGTCGGAATTTCCGGTTGGCAAGAACGCGGTGACGTAAGCCGCGTACGACGGCACTAGAAAAGGGAAATTCAGCACCATGTACGGCACCCTTTGGGCTCCTTCTGCTGATCTCGTGTTTATCGCGTGTTAGTAGAAGTTTGGTGAGAGACGATTTGCGCTTTTCAGATTTGTGCTTCAGTTCGTTACTGCTCTTCAGTTTGTGCCTGTGGGTGCGTATCTGCTTACCAGTGCGTGTAGTCAGTAAGCATTTGTTGCTCATTGTGGTCTATATCTTGGTATTGTACGCTTTGATTTTAATTGCTTATTGTCTGCTCGTTTCTGGTTTTCAGGTCGTTCTTTCAGGCATTGCTGTTTATTTCTGTTGTCCGTTCTGACCAGCCGACCATTTAAGCCATGTTTCGTGTATTTACTTGTCATAGAGTTTGTGCTGTGCAGAGGCTTGGTGTTGGGCTTTTAGCTTTGACACAAGCCCGGTCCATGAACAGGGCAAGGAGGAGTTTGTGGACCAAGAATTGGTTGCGCCAGCGTGACCACTTCTCGCACATGCCTTTGCTTCGTGAAATCCGGGAGAATACTCCTGATGATTTCAGGAATTATCTCTGGATGACGGACCCCGTTTTTCACCATCTGCTGGCTTTGCTGTCCCCTTATATCAGCAGCCAGGATACCTGCATGTGGCAAGCCATCACTCTGGAGCAGAGGCTCATCGCCCCGTTGCACTACTTGGCGACAGGGAGAAGCCTTCAGGACCTGAAGTTCTCCACAGACATCTCCCCCCAGGCTCTGGGGATCATTATTCCAGAGACCTGTTGTGCCATCATTTAGGTCCTGCAGAAGGACTATATGAAGGTACGTTTTTTCCTTTAAAATCACATTCTATGTATTTAATGATTGCTAATGTATTGGATTTCTTTCCTCATTCCCTAATTACCATGATTGCAATATGCTCTAATTGATATGCTGTGCCCCTTTGTCCTCATGCATCCTGGAAGCTTTTCAAGTTCCTTTTTTGTCCTTCATGCATATTTGCCTTCAGTAACTTCCCCAGCATGCTCTTCTGGGCCCATAAACCTATAGTCTAGTCACTTAGCAATGTATTTTGTCAGCTCCATAGTATTGATTTCCCCTAAAGACCCCCTAAAATGTGTACAAATGTTATGTGTGTGCTTAAATTCATGCAGAGTGCCTGTTTCTTTTTTTTTTTTGGTTGGGCCAAACTAATTAGGAACCCCCTCTATCTGCAATCCTCTATCTGCTGACTTTGACAAACCCAATACACACTATACCTACTTCTTTTCTGGTCAAATTTATGGACAAATTCACCAAAGCATGTAGTTCAAGGGCCTGCCTCAATACTTTCAAATGCTACAGTTTCAATTTTTTTTTCCTATTATTATCTTGATAGGTAATGCATCTGATAAGGGGACCTTATACTGTAGGCTTTAAATACTAATTTCCCAAAATGTTATACTGATATTGTCCAAAAATGTTTGTGTCTAATCTGCTTGCAATGTTGATGTGCAAAATTAAAAAAAAAATTCTTGTTTCACTCCACAGTTTCCTTCAATGCCACAGGAATGGCAGACTGTGGCCTCCCACTTTGCCAGTCGTTGGGACTTTCCCAATTGTGGAGGTGCAATTGATGGGAAATACGTCTGCATCGTCCCACCCCCCAACTCGGGGTCGTACTATTATAATTACAAGGGGTTTAATAGTATTGTGATGTTGGCGGTGGTGTCAGCGACCTATGACTTCCTGTATGTGGACGTGGGGCAAAATGACCGGATGTCGTATAGTGGAGTGTTCGCTTGGACAGAATTCTACTGGCGTCTCCAGAGTGGCAGTCTGGGCTTGCCAGCTCCAGAGGAGAATCTCGAAGGACTCCCGTTCATTTTCGTCGCGGATGAGGCGTTTGCTCTGTTAAACCATCCGATGCGGCCTTTCCCGATGAGGACCCTCACCCCGGATCAGAAGATCTTTAATTTCCGGCTGGCCAGAGCCAGAAGAGTCGTGGAGAACACTTTCAGAATACTGGCTAGCCAGTTCCACCTATTTTTGATGCCAATACACATGGCGGAATATAAACGAAATCATATAGTGCTTGCCTTCTGCGTTCTGCACAATTTTTGGAAAAAACATTCCTCAAACTATGTGGTTTCAGTTGGCCCAGATGCAGACTTGCTGGAAAATGACAACCTCACGGCCCTTGAAGCTGCTCGTTCTGGCTTGCCCCCCCAAAGCGCTCACGAGGTCAGAAACCAATACATGGAGTACTTTGATATGCCAGACAATGTCTGAGAGGCATTATTTTAATACATTTTTCTTTGAAACTACAATAGTCTTTGTTTTCAGTTACTGCTTGGCTTTGTTTTAGGTGTCTCATAGGTATTTTTGCTGTTTTTTGTGCCTTTTTTAACAACAGTGCAAACCAAAGTTCTGAGCAAGATGAGGTGAGAGTCTCTTCTTCAGATAATCTTATTATGTTGTGAGTCTGCTACACACACACCTTGTTTTTGTTGATAATGTATGTAGTGCATTACTGACAAAAATATTGCTCATTTTCAGCACCACGGCAGAAATATGTGGGGTCATGAAAATGGCGTGATTGGGGACATTTAACCACTTCAGCCCCTTTTTGTTATAATAAATATCCCCCAAAAATATATAAAAAAATCATTTTTTTCCCTCAGTTTAGGCTGATACATATTCATCTACATATTTTTGGTTAAAAAAATCGCAATAAGCGATTATTGATTGGTTTGCGCAAAAGGTATAGCGCTTACAAAATAGGGGATGGTTTTATGGCATTTTTATTAATAACTATTTTACTAGTAATGGCGGCGATCAGCGATTTTTATTGTGACTGCGACATTATGGTGGACACATCGGACATTTTTGACACATTTTTGGTACCATTGTCATTTATACAGCAATCACTGCTATACAAATGCAGTGATTCCTGTGTAAATGACACTGGCAGTGAAGGGGTTAACCAGTGGGTGGCAGTGTAGGGGTTAAGTGTCACTAGGGGTGTGTTACTAACTGTGGGGGGCTGGGCCTCCCTGACGCCCAAAGATACTACAGGGCAATAGTCCTCCAGAGAATACTGAACTGGCGCTTCCATACTGAATCCAAATTATGGGTCTCTCTTGAAAAATATATGGCAGGGAGAAATTTGACCTATGCGCCGTGGCTAGCACGGGAACACAGGGGTCTGTCCACCTTTACTTCCCCGCTGATGATCCAGGCCCTGAGAACCTAGGACTGACTTAATGCCAATTTGAAACTGGCGCCCCCTGTGTCCCCACTGGCCCCACTGGGGGGGTTACTTATGGTTCCCCCGGGGGAACAGGCTTCTTTCTTCGGCCCCTGTGCAGATGATGGAGATGCTAGTTGTGGTAAATTAATGCAGAATGGCAAAATAATGTCCCTAGAAACTCTACGAGATCGGAGGGGGAGCTTCTCTATGGACTTCTGGCGGTAGAGGCAACTCCACCATTTTTTTAAAACACAGGGAGACTCCATACAGGATATCTCCTCCCTCACACCCTTTGAACGTCTCTTCATAGCGGAAGAACCAATACCACACATGGTCTCTGAACTCTATCAACTGCTTAACTCTGCATCCCCCACAGTGAAGCCCGCTTATATCAGAGCCTGGGAAAGGGACTTGGAGATAACTTTCACCCCTGCCCAAATATCTTGCCTCTGCCAACTTACTCGGTCCAGCTCGATTGATTCCAAGACGCAAGAAATGAACTACAAGCTACTGATGCGCTGGTACTGTGTGCCGGCAGATTTAGCAAGGATATACCCATCCACGTCAGATCAATGTTGGCAGGGCTGTGGCCACAGGGGCACACTTCTGCACATTTGGTGGGATTGCCCTGCGATCAGACTTTACTCGGAGGACATTAAATCTCTGATCAAAGAAATCACAGGCATAGATATTCCTCTGTCCCCGATTCACTTCCTGCTACCCATTCCTCCCATGCCAGTGAGCCAGTACAAGAAGAGTGTGCTGCCTCATTTGCTAAATGCAGCTAAGTGGCTGCTCCCTATTTTTTGGAAGTGTCTCCAAATCCCAAGTAAGGAGGAGTGGCGAGGGTGGGTGACATCTGGGAGGCAGAGGGGTGGATTGCCACTTGCAGGGGGCCCATGACCGCTTCACCGCGATTTGGCAGCCCTGGCTAGTGTATATATCGAACCCTGGACACATTTCATCCAGTTTGGATGTGGCCCTCCTGGAACTGGTGGAGCCATCCCTAAGGGGATGCCCCCAGGGCTTACAGATGGGGACCAGGAGCTGAGGAGACTCCAACACTCAATTTAACATTTCATTAATCAGGGGCGGGGAGACAGGATGCTATGCTCTCTCTTCACTCACCCCCTTGATCATCCTACATGTATGGAGAGGTTGACGGAGCTTGGGGAGGAGGCGGAGTCGGACGAGAGGCTTCGCGTATGCTCTAAACCACTTTTCCTTTTCCTTCTTTTTCTCACTTAACTACTTTCTAATACTTTATGACTTGAATAGTTATGACTGCCTACGGGCAGATGGTAGATATGTTGAGTGCCAGGTGACGGGTGAGGAATGGAGGACTTGGGTGGCCCAACAAAAATTTGGCGACCTGACGCCATGGGACAACCTGACTTGAGCAGGGAAATGGCACTTTGGTGCCGCTATTACGCAGGACTGCCCCCCTTCCCCCCGGACGCGGTCGTCTAGGAAGCCGTCGGCCCCACGTGAGTTACCTTGAATATTAAAGTTGACCAAGTGTATCACACGTGAGAACCCCTTACAAGAGGACAGACCAGTCCTACACTGCATGAAATAGACTGCGGAATGGGATTACTCAGCCCAACAATCGAGTCGACCTACCGTGCTGACCCGTCACCTGGTAAATACTCTCTCAATAACCTAATCAGTACCAAGTTAATTTATGACTGTTGACTATTCATGTTCTTGTTCCCACTACAAGTGGAAAACAAAAAAGGAACGACTGGAGTATTACGTATCAGCATTACATACAGCAAATGTTTATCCTCTCTGTTCATTTTCATTTTTTTTCATTCTTTTACTGTATATCAAGCTGTAATACCCTGTCTCCTATAAATAAAGATTGTTTAAAAAAAAAACTGTAGGGGGCTGGGCTTTTATTTAGTGAACACTGATCTCTGCTCCAATCACATGGAGCAGAGATCAGCATCACTAGTTGCTAGGCAGAATGGAGAAATGCTGTTTACAACAGCATTTCTCCGTTCAGCCACCCCGTGAGACGATCGCGGGTATGCCCGCAGCGATCGAGTCCGCGGGACCCGCGACCTGACTCATGGGGGTCCCCACCGGCACGCAAGCATGCCGTCGGCGGCACGCTGGCGATGGCAGGGCGGCAATAAAGATTGGACGTACCTGTATGCCAATATGCCTGCCCGTGCCATTCTGCCGACGTACATCGGCGCGCGCCGGTTGGGAACCGGTTAAACATCACTGTCGGTGTTATTTACTAAAGGTACATCCACTATGCACTACAAGTGCACTGCAAAAGTGCACCTGAAACTGCACTTGGAGTGCAAAGTGGATTTGCCTTTAGTAAATACCACCCATTGCCACAGAAACGAACAACTTTACTACAAATACTGCTTTTTCACATTGAAAAAGGAAGCCACACATTGTTGATAATTTCACTTTTTACTCAAAGCACATTCACATGTGTGTTTAGAAAAGGGTTTTACAACAAACCAACATATTTGGTGTATAGAAAACATTATTTTTGGTAACATTTTCTAACTTGGCGTTTTTGTGTAAACAGGCATGTATCAAATCATAACATACAGTACACAGGAACTTACAAAGTTCAACTTTGAAAAGTGAAGACAATAAGTAGACATATAGAATATAGAATATAGACATAAGTATGTACAAACTGTGCTGATATTGCCTTCATCCGATGGTGTGCCACCCCTGGAAAAGCCAAATGTGGAAGATGCACACACATTCAAAAGTGGCCAGTTTCCTCCTGATCCCATGCCTAATGTCAACATGTGCTATCTCCCATCATGAGGTATCAATGTACATGTTTTGGGGTGCAACCCCTTTATTTCAGCCACTTTAGTAGCAAGGAAGGGGTTGCACCCACAAAACATGTACATTGATCCCCCATGATGGGAGATAGTACATGTTGACACACTGACACACAAATTAGGCTTTTTGAAAAATATAAAAGTTTTTCAGGAAAATAAAAAACTATGCTAGCTAATTTGGGGTGTTTCAGACTCTCCCCAAAACATAAATGATGTTCTTCATTTTCTGTTGAACATCATTGATGTTTTTCTGTATATTCTCTAAATCGCGATTGCACCCCATTATCTCCCCAATAAATGTGATTCTTCTTCCACATCACCTAAAAAAAACACACCATGTATTATAAATATGCAGACATACATTGATTAGCTTACCGGAAACTGTGGTCTCCGACACTCACCTGTTGTGGTGACAATTTGTCCAACTTCAACAATCTCTTCTTCCTCCTCCTCCTCTGCTTCTGGTGTTGGTATTTCCCCTTCTTTGGGAGGTGTGGGGTCCCTGGTGTCCTCAGACATCCCGAGTCTTCTCTCCCCTATGAGAATGTAAAAAAGGAATACTTAGCACACAGAGGGCAGAAATAGGAATATGAAACATTGCTTGGAAGTGTCATACAATTGTGTTTTTTGTTCAAAGGTGAGAACATTATTTTTGACACTTTCTAAAGCTGTAATACTTACCTGCAGTGTGAACAAATGTAGTGAAGTGTAAGTTGGGAAAACATTGTTTTGGGAGTGGGCTAACGAACGATGTTAGTACAAACGATTGAACCCATGAACTTGAAAGTGGCCATTTTAAACTGTACAACACTAAAACAAAGCACATGGGGCAGTATGCAAGCAATAATAATAATATGAACACACGACAACTACTTACTTTTTTGAAGAACTCGCTTGATCCTTCTGTACTGATCGTGCTCCCTCAGTTTCAGGTCTGATTAGCGTTTTCTCAGTTGATCCTTGGATTGTCGTACCCCAAAATTCTTCTGAAGACTCTTCACAACTTTAGTCATGATCTTGGCCTTTCTGATATTTGGGTTTGGGTAAGGTCCATACTTCCCATCATAGTTGTTCCTCTTCAATATGTCCACTATCTCAAACATCTCTCCAAAAGACATATTTGAGGCCTTAAATCTTCTTCTCCGGGATTGGGACGTTTCAGGCTCTGGGTGTTCCTCGCCCGCCTCCTCGTTAGTGGAACTATTATTAGTGTGCACCTGCTGTGTCTCCGCCATGTGCTCTCCCCACTGCGCTGAAAGAGAAGGGGCGGGGAATAGTCTAGAAAAAACGTCAGGGGCGGGCAGAGTTTCACGCATGCACACGGTAGATAAAACGCAACACGCGTGTGTCGTACGTATGATCTGTGAGCAGAGTAAGGATGATCGTGCAAACGAAGGTACAATTTTTAACTTGGTACATCACTAGCCTATACTGCTTCTATAGAGGCCTATGTTGGGACAAGATTAGGAGAGTTTAGCATGGCATTATTATTATTAGGGCTTGTCTTGTGTTGTGTCTTGCAGACAAGATGGATCCCTTCAAACACTCAAATTGTATGGGGCTATTCATTGATCTGCTCAGGGAGCTGCCCTGCCTATGGCAGAAGAACAACCCCTTTTATAATGACCTAAGAAAGAGGAAGGCAGCGCTGGAGAAACTTCTTGCTTTGGTGAAGATCATGGTCCCCACGGCAGACATGACCTATGTGATGGGCAAAGTTGGTGCCCTGAGGTGTATATATCTCAGGGAGTGAAAGAAGCACCAAAATTCCCTGAGATCAGGGGATCCACATGACATTTATTACCCCAGGATGTTGTACTACGAGAGGCTGCATTTTATGGCAGACCAGGGGGAACCCACGCCACCACTCTCCAGTCTTCCTTCAAGGCTTCCTTCATCCCCAGCTGAGGCTTCCGATGTCCAACCTGGGCCTTCCAGGCAGCAACATGTGGAGGGGCCCAGCTTGAGACAGGTATAGCATTGTTGAACATATTTCTTGTCGTACATTTAATGATGTTAACTAGATGTTATTATTGATCAGTAAGTTGTGATTTAACAAAGTGGTTTACATCTCAATAGACAGTAGTGACCAAAAATGATTGGGACAAGAATGAAAAATGCTGGGCTCAGAATGATATTCTGTTCTATTTATTAACATTCAATTTGCAACAGTCATGAGCACAAAATTGTTTGATTGATGACCAAAAAACTAAAACTATGTCCCATTTTCATACACAGGAAGACCTCAGCCGGGAGGAGGCTGTGGCAAGTGTCAGCCGGGAGGTCGACCATCGACCTCTTCCTCCTCCTCCTCCTCCTGCCACAACTACAGGAGCCGAGCCACATCATGGAAGGAAGCCTGGAGAGTGATGGCCTGGGTTCAGTCTGGCCTGACAGAAGATGCAGCCTCTTGTAGGACCACAGCCTGGGGACATAGATGTCATCTGCTCTTCCTGATCTCTTGGACTTCTGGACGAGACTGCTTTTCCTGAGATATGTACTCCTCAGGCCACCAATTTTGCATTTTCAAATTAGTTCATGTCTGCCCTGGGGGTTAAAGGCTTCGCCAAATTGAACAGTTTCTCCAGCGTTGCCTTCCTGTTTATTTGTTTGACACCTAAATAAAGGTTTTTTTTGGTTGAAGAAATACTTATGTATGTGTTTTACTTCAAAAGGGACACTTTATTTGTGAGTAGGCAGGTACATTTCAAAAATACAAAGTCAAATGAATAACAAGGGGCACCAACACCAAACAACCTCCTGTAGATTAAAAAACAAAAAAAATAAATTAAAAAAGATAATAATGGTGTTGTGGTAAGTTGACACACAAAACACACCAAAAAAATGCAAAGATGAGCAAACTGATTAAAAAAACCAACCACAAAAAAAAAAAAAGATTGGGGAGATGTGACGAATTAAAATATTGTATTGATGGAATGAGTAAAAAGAATAAAGAAATAAGTTTGGGAGAAGTGTGTGTGAATATGAGCAGCAAAACAACTTCATTCTTGTAGCATTGTAAAGAAAAAGAGAATGTGCTGCATGAATCTTTAACATTGCAGCGTGACGAATGTGCTATATCGATTATGAGCGTTAGTTTTAACGAGCGAGCGCTTCTGTCTCAGAATTTTATTGTGAGCATGCGTGGCACCTTGTCCGTCGGACTAGGCTACACACGATCGGGACTGACGTGATTGGATCATGTTGTCGGAAAATTTTATAGCCCAGCTCTCAAACTTGGTCCGACGGAAACAGTCCGATGGAGCCCACACACATTCGGATTATCCGACAACACGGTCCTATCGGACATTGTCCATCGGAATGTCCGACCGTGTGTACAGGGGCTAACACATAACTGACACATAACCTTTTAAAGAGCTATCCACCAGAAAAGTAGTGCTAATACTTTGAATTCCCCTGATTGTTTCTGGGTTTAGCCAGTTTTAATCAAATCAAGTTGGTAATCTTTGGTGTAACAAAGCAAAGTAAGAAAACTTTCAGCTTTTTAGCAAAGAATTCTGTTTATGTTACTGTAATACTCATGTTAAACATTCTCCTCGGATCTAGAGGACGGGAATAGGTTTTTCTTTTGCTCTTTCCAGGGTGTTTGCAACACTTCCCTGATAGAACCGAATCTCAAAATGTTAACAAGATGGTACTTACTCCCGACCAGGCTAGCCAAAATATTTCCCTCTTCTCCCCCAGTGTTTTTTTTGTAAAATTTTTATTGGGTTATTACAATACAGAGTATAAACCAGCTAACAATGAAAAGTATATAGCAGAGTTACTCTAAAACAGAGTAGCAGTTCAATGTAAAGGATAAGTAAGAGGGGAATAGAAGGGTGAGGGGGGAAGGGGAGGGAGTAGGGGAAAGGGAGAATAGGGCATAATTACCTGTAAATTAAGCAAAAGTGAACTAGTTCAAATCATGGAAGATACATTGACAGCATATCAAATTGTGAATTGTGAAACCCTCAGGAGTGGAAGCATCCTTATCTGCATTAGAGTCATAAGCGGTAGGAATATAAAAATACAAGTAATATTAATAACTGGAGTTGTCCATCTTGGACTAGGGGGCTGTGGTCAGTGGATAGTTGTAGAACAATGGCACCATGAGGGGGGCTCAAAGCGACAGGACGTTAGAATAATTGGGCAGGTCACTCATTTTGAGTTTGCCCAAGGTGTTAGTGAGATCTCATTTCAAGTACCAGTCAGTATAATGGAATGGATGGATGATAGCTGATAATTCTTCGGTAGTGAACGTATGTTCCATATACTTTCTCCATCTGACAAAGAAACGGGTAGTAGAGCGGATTTTAAGACTATGGTATCCAGTCTCTCAATATGGAACAGTGACAGTATTGATTGCTTTACGGCTTGTAGGGAAGGTGGAGATAGTTTTATCCAGTAGCACATGATCGTTCTGCGAGCCACCATTAGACGTATATGAGACCATTGTGTGAGAGTGGGTGGTCCTGTCGGTGTGGAGGGGGAGATTAGTGGATCACATCCAAATAGACATAAGAGTGGATCTTTAATTAGTTGCGTCTTGCTAACCTTGAAGATATTGAGATAGAGATTGCAGAGCATTCCCACAAGTGGCGTAGCAGTGTAGGGCGGGATAAGGAGCACCAAGGGCATTGAACTGGTGTAGGTTCCGAGATGTTGGTGTGGAATGGGTTGTATGCCCTGCAGATGATTTTAAAGTGGGTTTCCCACCACGCTTCTGATATAGTGAGTTTTTGAATGTGGTGATAGCTTTGTAGGATCCTTTCCGGGAGTTCAATGTCAATGAATATTAAAGGACACTTCTGGAATGGGGTAAGATGATATTTATCGGATTGGTGCATAATAAGGTGAGAGTAGAGAATGCTTCTTTTCACTGGAAATAGAGTAAATGTCTTTCTGGAGCACTACATCCAGGTAAGATTTTTGAAGGTGATCTGTTTGGGGTCCATAACATGTTTGCAGATAACTGAGTAGCTGGTGATGATGGAAAGCATGGGATGGTGGCAGAGAGTATTCTCATAAGAGAACCTGGTATGGTTTGAATTCTCCTGGTCTATCACAATATAAAGAAGTAATAGTGGGGGACATGGCTGGAAGCCGGACTGAAAGGACGTGTGGGTGAAGAGCTCCCACCGTTATCAGGCAAGAAAGTCCTTTATTTCTCACTAGCCGCCTAAACGGGCACAAACACCGCCGGCTGAGACCCCCGAGACACTTAAATCATCACCCGAGGCTGTCGGTGAGGTGTCCCTCCTCGCTCCAACAACTCAAGGCCGCGGCTCAGGCCTATACTCGGTGGAGCGGCGGCCATCTTGCTCCACCCGCAGACTGCGCCTTCTCCCCCTCACAGCCCTTCTGGCTCTTCCCCACTCAGCGACCTCCTCACAGGGCAAAAAGGGCTCTCCAGCTGGATATCCACTGCCTGGATATCCAGCAATATCACAAATCTCGCTGTCCAGGTGAATCCCTCAAGGCCCAAAAGAGGTTTGGCGGCCATCTTAGTACACCTCATCAGATGCCCAAGGCCTTCCCACCCCCTCAGAGCTCAATATAGGCTCCATACCACCACCAGAGCAGCCCTATCGGACAGAGCAGGGCACTTGTAGGGGTTTGAAAAGGGAATCACCTCCATTTGTGGAGCATACAGCAAAATCGGCCCTGATCCCATAGCCACGTGTGGGGGTTATATTGCTACCCCTGCCCATAGCATTACAGAGGTCTCCCTTACTCCTCTCCAAACACGCTGTTCCCTACCTCACAACCTGAGTTAATAAACCTGAAAGACTACCATCAGGGGGGTTGTGTTCATTGAAAAGAATCTGCTGGAGGGACATGTCTGGCAGCGAATTGAGGAGGACGTGTGGATACTGAACTCCACAGATCCAACTGCAATCCCCTGCCATCCTGGCTACAACCAAACTTGCCCTAGGGGCCCCTGAACATCCCCTGACTTTATCACCACCTGTATTGAACAGCCCGGCCGGCCGATCGAGAACTTCCTCGGCCTGCTCCACAAAACTCAGGCCCTTCGCCATCTTGAAGCCTACAAAGCCAACTTACCGGCCCATGGACGTTTCCAGTCCTGGCTCCAGCGTTCCCTGTCCAGGCTTTGACCCGCGGCCGCCTCAGCAGCATAGGGGTTCACCGCCATCTTGCGGCCTACAAGGCCTCCATCATCCCCAGCCTAAAATACCGTAAACCGCCGGGTGACTCTCCTCGTCCAGGTACAATACTCCATAGGGGCCATTCCCATAGCCTGTGTAGAAAAACCTGGCCCCAGGAAGGAAGCCTATCACTACACCATCTCAGTTACTTACCTGCCAACCTTACAACATACCTTCTACTGTTTCTTCAGCATACCAGCCCAAGTCTCTAGTTAACCCAAAGGCGCATTCAAAGCACAAAATAGGGGAGTGCAGCTAGTAAAGGTGACAGACATGTCTTAGTCTTAGACTCACTCAGGTCCCCGCTCCTTTCCTAAGGGATCCTGCACCGTTTAAAAGCTTCTACGGCCACAGGATCATTACCAGCTGCCTCCGGACACCTTCAGGCACTACATGGGCAAAATAGTATTTTAGAAGCACATATATCAAGGTTTTATCCCACCATCTACTTCCTGACTTGCACAGGCCATGGAGCGATTCCTATATAAACGGCAAACCTACACAGCCTCGAGTACGCCTACAGAACCGACAGATGCCGACAGATGCCACAGACCTCCTAGTCTCTGTGCCAGCTATATTTCACACCGGAAATGCATTCCAGCAAACAAATACTGCCGAAGCAATCACGGTAACAGTCTTGGACCTGAAACTACAGACACTTTTACAGGA
Organism: Lithobates pipiens; assembly: GCF_037356315.1. Classification (NCBI taxonomy): domain Eukaryota; kingdom Metazoa; phylum Chordata; class Amphibia; order Anura; family Ranidae; genus Lithobates; species Lithobates pipiens. Next base: position 395,957,506 of record NW_027507764.1, on the reverse strand, counting down.
TTTGACGTGCAATATATCTAAAGAGGTTGGGAAGCTTGCTCAGGAGCTCAGGGGGGAGATTTACCAGCTTGGAGAACGCACGGCCACTTTGGAAACTAAATTTGCCGAGACTGTACAATATATACACACACTGGAGGAAGAAAACGCATTTCTTAAACACTCAGTTCCCCAAATACAACTCCAGCAAGAAGATTTGGAGAATAGAGAACGTCGTTCAAATGTGAGGATCCGTGGAGTCCCTAAACAGTCAATGATAAAGAGCTACAGGTATATCTACTTGATCTGTCTGTCACGCTGGCTCATACCCGATATTGATTGGCGCCTAGAAAGGGCCCATAGCTCTTTGGCCCCCAAACCCCCCCGGATCCAACCCGAGGGACATAATAGTCCATTTCCACTAGTATGACAGTAAGGAAGCTCTAACAGCAGCTACACGCAACAATAATCGCATTGACTTCAAGGGCTCCAAAATCCAGATCTTGAGCGATCTCTCCCCATCACACTGGAAAAAAGACGCAATCTTCGCCCAATCACAGCTCACCTCCAACTCCATCCGGTCCACTACAGATGGGGTTTCCCATTTCGGCTCTCAGCATCCAAAGATGGCACACAATACTCCATCAGAAATCTACATAAATGCAAGGCCTTCACTCACAATTTGGGACTTCCACCTGTCCCAAAAGAAGATCTCCCGCTTCCTCCGCCTGCTCTGGCCCCCAAGCTTCTCCAGGCTCCTGTACCAATTTGGACCCCAGTACGTCCAAGACAACAGAAGGCTTTCTCTACACCGCAATGCTCCAATCTGCCTAGACCCCCCACTTGAGACCCCAAGGCTTCCCTGATTTCCATCTCTTTGTTTTTGGTTCCTAGATACCCAGGATCTCGGCCGATTTCTTCAAGTATCTGCAAGGAGTACTCTCCCCTATGCTCCTTCCCTTTTCTGATGTGCTCAGTGAGCCTCGTCTCAATTTTTCCCCATTGTAGTTCCAGTCAGTGGTGTTATGTTCTGTTGTTAACTTTTAACTGTCCGAGGCCAGTTATTTCCTATAGGAGCGGACCACAGTTTGTCGCTCTAGCTGACCGTCATGTTCCTTTACATGTCCAAGGTGTTCCGCCTTGGTTCCCTGAAGGTAATTTTTTCTTCAGGCTTTCAAAACACTTGTTTTATTTTTTTATTTTTTTAGTCTTTTATTTTGTGCTTTGCTCTTGTAAAATCTCTTGATTTTTTACCATGTCCTTTTTTTACCTGTTTTTGTTCTCTTATTTTGCTGCAGGTTATAAATTCACCACACACTGTCTTGTTGCTTAGAAATGCGTTATGTTAAAATTTCATCTGCTTATCACTTCATGATTGTATTATGGCTTTAAAGATATTTTTTTGTAATGTTAAGGGCTTGAATTTCTAAGGCCGCGTACACACGGGCGGACTGTTTGCCCAACCTTGTTCGGCAAACAGTTTCATCAAACAGTCCGCTCAAAATTTGCATGAGCGGACTTGCCCACACACGAGCGGACTGTTTGACGAACAAGGTTGGGCAAACAGTTCGCTCAACTTTTGAAATGAACGGACTCGCCCACGTAAGGCGGAGGCAAATCCGCCCATTTCGAGCGCGTGTACAGGTAGGCGGGGCCCGCGAAGGAGACGTCGCGGGCTCCGCCGCCTGGAATGGGCTTAAAGGGGAACCCCAACGCCGAAAAAAATCGGCGTGGGGGTTCCCCCCAAGTCCACACCAGACCCTTGTCCGAGCACGCTACCCGGCCGGCCAGGAAAGGGGGGGGCGAGCGAGCGCGCCCCCCCTCCTGAGCCGTACCAGGCCTCAACATGGGGGGTGCCTTGGGGAAGGGGGGGGCCGCGCGGCCCCCCCCCCACCCCAAAGCACCTTGTCCCCATGTTGATGAGGACAAGGGCCTCTTCCCGACAACCCTGGCCGTTGGTTGTCGGGGTCTGCGGGCGGGGGGCTTATCGGAATCCGGGAGCCCCCTTTAAGAAGGGGGCCCCCGGATACCGGCCCCCCACCCTATGTGAATGAGTATGGGGTACAATGTACCCCTACCCATTCACCTGTGAACTAAAGTACAATAAAAAACACAACACAGAGAAAAAATATTTTATTGCACAGCTCCGGGGGTCTTCCGTCTTCGGGGGTCTTCTCGCCGGACTCCTCCGCTATGTGTGTGTAGCTCTTTTGCTAGCGGAGGAGTCCGGCTTTCTTCCTCCCCGCCGCCGGCCTCTTCTCCCGACTTCGGGGGTCTTGTCCCCCTCTTCGGTTCTTCTGCCGGGCCACCGCGCCTTCTTGTAGCTCTTTTACAGGCGGTGGCCCGGTCTTCTGTCGCCGCTGTCGTCGCCGCCGCCGCCGCCGCCGCCGCCTTCCGTTCTTGTTCTTCTTCTTGTTCTTCTTCTTCTTCTCCTGGAGATGTTGACTCGACGATCTCTCCGGCCGGAATGCCAGGGACACGCTCCGCTGCCACTTATATAGTGACAATGGGGCGGTGTCACATGGTATATGTCACATGGGTTGGTCACATGGGTTGATGTCACATGGGGACTATGACATCGTAAGGGGGCGGGGTCACCATGTGACCAACCCATGTGACATATACCATGTGACACCGCCCCATTGTCACTATATAAGTGACCGCACAGCGCGGCTCTGGCATTCCGGCCGGAGAGCTCGTCGAGTCAACATCTCCAGGAGAAGAAGAAGAAGAACAAGAAGAAGAACAAGAACGGAAGGCGGCGGCGGCGACGACAGCGGCCACAGAAGACCGGGCCACCGCCTGTAAAAGAGCTACAAGAAGGCGCGGTGGCCCGGCAGAAGAACCGAAGAGGGGGACAAGACCCCCGAAGTCGGGAGAAGAGGCCGGCGGCGGGGAGGAAGAAAGCCGGACTCCTCCGCTAGCAAAAGAGCTACACACACATAGCGGAGGAGTCCGGCGAGAAGACCCCCGAAGACGGAAGACCCCCGGAGCTGTGCAATAAAATATTTTTTCTCTGTGTTGTGTTTTTTATTGTACTTTAGTTCACAGGTGAATGGGTAGGGGTACATTGTACCCCATACTCATTCACATAGGGTGGGGGGCCGGTATCCGGGGGCCCCCTTCTTAAAGGGGGCTCCCGGATTCCGATAAGCCCCCCGCCCGCAGACCCCGACAACCAACGGCCAGGGTTGTCGGGAAGAGGCCCTTGTCCTCATCAACATGGGGACAAGGTGCTTTGGGGTGGGGGGGCCGCGCGGCCCCCCCTTCCCCAAGGCACCCCCCATGTTGAGGGCACGCGGCCTGGTACGGCTCAGGAGGGGGGGGGCGCTCGCTCGCCCCCCTTTCCTGGCCGGCCGGGTAGCGTGCTCGGACAAGGGTCTGGTGTGGACTTTGGGGGAACCCCCACGCCGATTTTTTTCGGCGTTGGGGTTCCCCTTTAAGCCCATTCCAGGCGGCGGAGCCCGCGACGTCTCCTTCGCGGGCCCCGCCTACCTGTACACGCGCTCGAAATGGGCGGACTTTCCGAGCGGGAACAGTCCGCTCATTTCGAAAGTACAGCGGACAAGCCCACACACGGGCGGACTGTTCGCTCAAACACAGTTTCAGCGGACAGTTTTTCGGAATTTCCGAAAGACTTTGTCCGTCCAACTGTCCGCTGAAACTGTCCGCTGAAAGCCCACACACGAGCGGACTGTCCGCCCAAACACTGTTCAGCGGACAAGGTTGGGCGAACAGTCCGCCCGTGTGTACGCGGCCTTAAGAAAATGCTGGCTTGCCTTGAAGGAATTCAAGTCCTCTGGAGCTGATGTGGTGATGGTCCAGGAGACGCATTTCCACCCAGGGGGTTCCTTTAAATTTGCTTATAAATTATTCCCCACAGTCTTTATGGCCTCAGATCCGTCTGGTAAGGCTGGAGTGGCCATATTAATTAAACGTTCATGCCCTATTCGGATCCTAGCTTTGACTCTGGACCCCCAGGGTCAGTTTGTGCGCCTGAGCTGTACCCACCTGAATACCTCCTTCACTTTAGCTAATGTTTATGCACCTAATACGGAACAGATTGGTTTTCTCACTGGAGTTCTTGATAGGCTGCGTTCTTTCTCTCAGCCTTTCGCGATCGTAGGCGGGATTTCAATATATGTATGTCTCCTAGCAGAGATAGATTTGCTTTATTTTAACAAACTCCATCTCTCCAAATTCTTAAATTGTCTACCTCCTTTCGCAAATTAATTCCCTCCCACAATCTTCTCAAGAAATTGGAGGAGTTTTTTCATTTAAATGTAGGCTCAGTCTCTGATGCATCTACTATGCGGGAAGCCCATAAGGCAGTTTTTAGGGGTGAGTGCATCTCAGCCAGCTAACACCTGAAATGTGATTCTATTAGGCTGAGGTCAGAGCTTGTGACCCAGCTGTGGACGGCGGAGGCGCGGCTACTCCACTCCCCCACAGTAGGTCGCTTGCGTATAGTGATTGCTATACGAAATCGTATTAGGTCTGTAGATACAAATACAATTTCAAAGTCAATGTTATGGTCTAAGCAACAATTTTATGAGTATGCTGACAAACCACACAGGATGCTTGTCCACAGACTTAAAGCGGAGGTCCACCCTAAAGTGGAGCTTCCGCTCATTGGAACCCTCCCCCCCTCCGGCGCCACAATTGACACCTTTCAGGGGGGAGGGGGGTGCAGATACCTGTACAGTACAGGTATTTGCACCCCCTTCCGGCATAGATATCTGCAGAAAGTACGCCCCTTTCCGCAGAATCTACACCCCTTTCCGAAAGTCCCCCGCTGTCTGCTGGGAAACACATGGATCCCAGAGACAGAGGGGACCATCCTTATTGCGCAGCGCGACTCGCGCATGCGCAGTAGGGAACCGGGAAATGAAGCCGCAAGGCTCCACTTCCTGATTCCCATACCCAAGATGGCGGTGGCAGCACCCGAGAGACGATCGAGAGATCGGCTTCGGGTGCCGACATCGCGGACACGCTGGGCAGGTAAGTATCATTATTTTAAAAGTCAGCAGCTGCAGTATTTGTAGCTGCTGGCTTTAAAAAAAAAACAGCGGACTCCCGGTTTAAGCACCGACCTGCCCGTTTCTTTCCATCCCTGATCATACAGTACAATCAGACGGCACACCTACATACTGTCCCCAGACCATGTCTGGAGTATTTGGAGAATATTATAATAAACTTTACAATTGCTTAAGCACAGATTCACATACCCAGTTCCCACAAGAGAGACTAGACTCCTTCTTTTCATCTGTACACCTCCCAAAACTCCCACTAGACCAACGCTCCTCCTTGAACCAATCTATTTCCACAGAAGAATTAACTGAAGTAATTAAACACCTTCCCTCACATAAAGCCCCAGGTCCAGATGATCTTCCATACTCCTATTATAAGACGTTTTTATCGACCCTAACCCCGCATATTTTAACTGTGTTCTCCTCGTTACTCCAGGGCACACCACCGCACTCTTCCTTTTTACACGCGTTTGTAACCGGTATCCCTAAACCGGGCAAAGATCCATCCCTTCCTAATAATTACCATCCCATCGCCCTATTAAATTCAGATTACAAGATTTCCACCAAGATCTTAGTGAACAGACTCTCTCTACTATTACCAGCATTAATTCAAACAGACCAGGTGGGATTCGTTCCCACGAGACATGCGGGTGACAATACACATCGCACAATTGACCTTATAGCCCTTGTATACACGGTTGGACATTCTGACAACCAAATCCGTTGGATTTTGTCCGACAGATTTTGTCTGAAACTGTTGCATACACACAGTCGGACAAAGTTGTCGGAAAATCCGATTGTACATAACGTGATGACGTTATTTCGTTACGACGGGACTACGTTCAGGCTAGTAGCCAATAGCTTTGGTCTAGGAATTTGATCTGAGCATGCGTGGCACTTTGTCCGTCGGAGTAGGCTACACATGATCGGAGTATGTCCGTTTGGAGCATTTTGTCGTAAAATTTTATGGACAAGTTGGAAAACTTGGTCCGCTGGATACTCCGACGGAAACAGTCTGATGGAGACCACACACAGTCGGATTATCCGACAAAACGGTCCGATAGGACACATTCCATCAGAATCTCCGACCGTGTGTACAAGGGCATAGACCTACTCACAAAAAACAAAAATCCCGCTTTGATACTCAGTCTAGATGCCCAAAAAGCGTTTGATCGCCTTAGCTGGCCATTTATGTTTGCAATACTAACTCGTTATGGATTCTCGGGCCCCTTTATTCATGCTCTTCGGGCCCTATATTCAAAGCACACATCACAAGTACAACTCTCCTCCCAACTATCACATCCTTTTTCCCTTAGCAATGGTACGAGACAGGGTGGCCTTTATCGCCACTGCTCTTTATTCTTAGTTTGGAACCCTTAGGTTGCGGCTATATGGGAATGTCCGCATATTAAAGGCATACATCTTTGACACACGGAATATAAATTATCTCTATTCGCAGACGATGTCCTTTTAACCCACCCACACACCTCCCTGCCATACCTACATAACATATTATCTACCTTTAGTGGCCTCTCAGGTTTTAAAATGAATGATACTAAAATGGAAGCATTAAAATGGAAGCATTACCCATAAACATTCCCCCTTCTCTCCTATCTTCACTCCAAAGCAAGTTTAATTATCATTGGTGTTCTCAATCACTTAAATATTTGGGGGTTCAACTCACTGCCTCTTATGACACTCTATACCGGGCTATCTTCCTTCCCCTGTTTTTGGAAATTATCCGTTTGCTAACTCAATGGTCCCTCCATCCCCTATCCTTGTTGGGGCGAATTAATGTCCTTAAAATGTCCATCCTTGCTAAATTATGATATTTGTTTGATACATTGCCGGTGGCGGTCCCACTGATGCAGCTGAAATCCCTTCAAAGGAGAAGCCTCCGCTTTATTTGGAATAACGCCTCCCACAGGATAGCAGGGACAGTGGTCCTGGCCCGGAAGAATAAGAGGGGATTAGGAGGCCCAGACTTCCTCAAATACTATTATGCCTCACACCTGAGAGTTCTTATCTCCTGGACCTCCCGGAAGGCCCCAAATAGGTGTGCGGAAATAGAAATGAGTGTCACAGCTCCGGTCCATCCCTGCTATAGGCTCTGGCCTTCTACTTACCTTTATATGCCCCAATTATGGAAAATCTGTTTGACTCCAATGCTGTTCACATTGTCTATTTGGAAAAGATGCTCCGAGCGCTATTCCCTGGCCTCACCGTGCCCACCACTCTTGAATATCCTATTCAACCCAGACATCCCAGATAGCCTTTCTTATGACCGTATGCTGCCAGGACTTTTCCAACTACGTCACTTTGTTAACCCAGTGACACGACATATACTGACTTTTCCTAACTTACAAAGACAACATCAGAATCCCCAAAAGCTTTTACATTCATACTTACAGATTAGACTTTTTTTCTCCACCAGATCCCCTTCTTTGACTCTGGAGAAGCCAACAGACTTTGAGACTCTATGCGCCAATGGTCCTTATGAGCCCCAAATGATCTCTACCATATACAAAATATTGCATAAGGCTGTCCCTATGACGGTAAATAACCACCACTACATGAGAAAATGGTCTCAGATCTTGCAGCACCACATCTCAATGTTGGATTGGAGGAGCATATGGGAGCAGACTTCCAGAATCTCTCAATGTGTGACCCATAAGGAAACTGCATACAAAGTCCTGATGCATTGGTACAGGACCCCAGACATTCTACACGCCTGTAATTGGTCATTCTCAAAACAATGTTGGAGATGTAATAATGCTGTAGGCTCTCACTACCATATTTTTGGGGAGTGTTCTCCTGTCCACCAATTTTGCCTCTGAGTCCAGAAAGTGTTAGAAACACTGGTTGGTAACCACATATCTCTGACGCCCATGCACTACTTGATAGGTCTCCCTTTCCCTGGTGTTTCTAAGGCTATGTGCCGACTGATGTCTTTTATTTTACTGTCTACCAAATGGGTCATTCCTAGGTTATGGTTGTCCATCTCATCCCCAACACTCTCACAATTGATCCCCACTGTGGCTGACATACATAGAAGGGAACATCTGACGGCTGTAGTGGAGGGTATGGAGCATACATTTTCTGAAACATTGTCAACATGGGATGTTTCTGTATATGGTTTTGAAGGAAGTTGACCAAATTAGTTAACTTCAGTTGCTTACATATTTTTGTGAGATTGTATGCTATTTTTTTTGTACAGATCTCTTTATGAGGTTAAATAGTATGTTTATATTACCTTTATAACCCCTTTACTGATAGAGTAGGAGGTTGTCTCAACTTCTTCTCTTTTTTTTTCTTGGGCCTGACTATCTCTCTCCCACTTAAGTTAACAGGCTAATCACATCGCTATTCCTCTACTTGTACAAATTAGAAGTGCTTTGTAATTCTCTAAATCAGTATATACCTGCATTACTTTGAAAGGTTAATGTTTCACATGTATTTTCTTTTGTATGACTTGCAAAAACTTATAAATATACAATAAAAAAAAAAAAGTAAGTAATAGTAGAGAGGCCACGTGAAAAAAAAAAGTTGAAGGCTGTGTAGATAGTGCAAGGCAGTAACATGGGGTTTCCTTGAATGGTAAGATGGCTGGATATAATTTGAGGGTAGGGATGAGCCGAACACCCCCCCCCCCGGTTCGGTTTGCACCAGAACCTGTGGATGGACCGAAAGTGTGCGAGGACTTTAGCACCCCATTAAAATCTATGGGACTCGAACGTTTTAAATCAAAAGTGCTTATTTTAAAGGCTAATATGCAAGTTATTGTCCTAAAAAGGGTTTGGGGACCTGGGTCCTGCCCCAGGGGTCATGTATCAATGCAAAAAAAAGTTTTAAAAATGGCCATTTTTTCGGGAGCAATGATTTTAATGATGCTTAAAGTGACAAAAAAGTGAAATATTCCTGTTTCCCATGCTTTAGAACAGTCCCTGCACAAAATTACATTTTTAAAGGAATAAAAGTAATTTAAAACTGCTTGCAGCTTTAATGTAATGTCTGGTCCCGGCAATATGGATGAAAATCAGTGAGACATGGGTACCCCCCCCCCAGTCCATTACCAGGCCCTTTGGGTCTTGTATGGATATTAAGGGGAACTCTGCACTCAAATTAAAAAAAGGAAAGGCGTGGGGCCCCAAGGCCCTATATACTCTGAACAGCAGTATACAGGCAGTGAAAACAAGACAGGGACTGTAGCTTTGTTGTTAGGTAGAATCTGTTTGTAATTTTGAACTGGTACATTTTTAAAGTGAGGAACTTTAATAGACAGACAGACCACCCGTCCCAGGATTGGATGGGTGATCTGTCTATCAAAGTGCCCGGACAAGGGGGAGGGGCTGTATGTGACGGCGCGCAGCACTGTAATCAACCAGGCGGCGGAGGCGGGTCTCCAATGCGATAGAACATGCCTATGATGGGCGGCACCAGAAACGGGGGGTGGTCCCCACCCAGGCTCCATCCCATTTTTGGCTCCATTATTGGCTTTTTTCTCTTTCGGCAAATTCCCAAAAAGGGCATTTTCAGCAGATATGTTTCGGCAGGCTGAAATTTCGGTGAATCCCTAGTAAATCCTTTCCAGCTGCCAGCAGAGTCACCCAATGTGCCGTGAAAGATAGGTAACGTCCCTGTCCATGCCTGCTGGACCATGAGTCAGCGGTAATATGCACCTTACCACTGACCGCCCTGTCCAGCAAGGCCAAGACATTGCCTTCCACATACCGGTAGAGAGATGGAATTGCCTTCCATGAGTAAAAGTGGCGTTTGGGAACCTGCCACTGAGGAACTGCACATTCCAAAAACTCACGGAAGGGGGCAGAGTCTACCAACTGAAAAGGCGGCAGTTGAAATGCTAGCAATTTAGACAAGCTAGCATTCAACTGCTGGGCATGTGGATGGCTGGGAGTGAACATCTTTTGGCGGTGCAGCAGCTGGGGCAGGGAAATTTGCCTGGTACAATCTGACATCGGTGTACCGATTGCAGATTTCCCACAAGTACTTGGCTGTGACACACCTAATTCTACACCTTCATTCTTCTCAGTGCAGTTTTCAGAGAGGACTGAAGGTATAGTGGGGTTGGAGATCCCAGCTGATGAGGAGCAAGGAGAGGTCCACTTTGCTCCTTGGTGTGGGTCTTTTAGGTATAGTACGCTTGCCAACGAACTGCATGGCAGGTCGGCATATGTCTGGTCAAGCATGTGGTGCCCAAGTGGCTGATGTTTTGGCCAACGTGGGATACGCTTGAAACATATGTTGCAAATAGCAGCAGTGCGATCTGATGCACTCATCTCAAAAAAAGCCCACACCAAAGAACTTTTGGAATAACGCGCAGAGACAGCAGCACTCTGCACATGTGGAGTTCTGCAGTGTGATGCAGTCGGTGTGCTGCCCTTAAGCTGGCCCCTGGAGGGCATCCTGAATCATTGGAGATGTGCCTCCTCCTCCTCCTCTCTCCTATCAGGCACCCGCGTGGAGTCAGTGACTTCCTCATACCCTCCCTCCTCATCACTGGAGCAAACCTGGCAGTATGCTGCAGCTGGGGGAACATGACTGCCAGATTGCTGTCCTTCTTGGGCACCCCCTCTCTCTGGGCTCACGTTACTGCCTTCCTCTAGCTGGGTACCATCATCAGAGCCTTCAAAATGCTTGGCATCCTCCTGGAGCATATACCCAACACTGTGGTCAAACAGTTCAGGGGACTCCACAGGAGGACATGGTGGGGCTAGGGAAGGAGTGACTGATGCCATTGAGCTGAGGAAAGAGGCCGCGTTGGCAGCTGCTTTGCCAGACAAAGTACCCTGAGCCTGGGTGAGAGAGGATGAGGAGAATGAGGACGGCTTGGTCATCCACCAAGTCTTTGAGGCTCAACACGACCAGCTGCCGAAAAAAAGGACAAGCGTGTCCCACGGCCACGTGCTGATGAGGATGCACCATGTCCATGACCAGCATTGTTGCCTCTAGACACAGAGCCTGCTTGCCCTCTTTTATTGGCTCATGACTGTCTGCCTCTCCTTGTTGGCCTTCCAGACATACTAATGGCATGCAGGGAGATGTAGCTGCACAAAGCTGGGATGTATATATAATGATTATACTGCAGCTAGCAAAATCAACTACCTGCCTGTAGTATTATTTGTATGATAACACCGGCAATTGTATTCAGGTAAGCTTTAGGTGCACACTGTGCAAATGACATTAAAATAAAATGTTGCAGCTCCCTGCCTTTATTTGTACGAGAACACCAGCAATTGTATTCAGGTAAAGCTTTAGGTGCACACTGTGCAAAGGACACAGTACACTAAGTGAAAATACTGAAGCTCTCTGCCTGTCAGTATATTATGAAGAAAATAACAGGAACAGATCTATCTAAACTGAATACAGTGTATAAATATATATACAACACACCTGGGATGCATATATCTCCCCTACACACTGTAACTGAAGCTAACTGACTTGCCTGTCTACTCTATCTAACTCAAATTAAATGACACTGTCTCTGTCTCTCTCTCTATGTCTTTAACCACCGCTGCAACACACTACACAAGGCCCACATGCAGGCGGCCTTATATAGTGTGGAGCATGTACTAAACCCCCTGAGATATGATTGGCCAAAACCACCCTGGCTTTGGCCAATTATTGCTCTCCGTTTTTTCTGCTCTGTGATTGGCCAAATCATGTGGGTCATAGTGCATGCTTGGCCAATCAGCAGCCAGCAATGCACTGCAATGCCACAGTGAATTATGGGCCGTGATGCGCCACTCGAATTTGGCGCAAATGGCCCATAATGTTTGGAATTCGGCAAACGACCGAACAGACAATGTTCGAATCGAACATGGGTTCGACTCGAACTTGAATCTCATCCCTATTTGAGGGTAGCCCTAGAAATCTCCACACCTCCCTCCAGGCAACCACTATGGGGGTTATTTACTAAAATAAAATCCACTTTGCACTGCAAGTGCACTTGAAAGTTCACTGAAAGTGCACTTGGAAGTAAAGTCGATGTAGATCCGAGGGGGACATACAAGGAAAATAAAAAACAGCATTTTAGCTTGCACAGCTTACAGAGCTTCCACTCATTTCAGATCTACCCCTTTGATTGAGAGTGAGTGCACTTCCAAGTGCACTTGCAGTGCAAAGTGGATTTGCCTTTTGCAAATTGATTTAAGATGTAGGGGCAAAGCTTTAAGAGTGGAGTGGAGAATGGCTGGAAGGGTGTGTGGGAAAACCAAAGCTCCCTCGTGCATATAGTTTGAATACCGAGATTTAGCTGACAACCAATCTAGTTCTTGTCTAAGTAGACATGAGATATTATAAAAATGTAAATTGGGCAATCCTGCACCACCCTCTGATTTATGGAGACAAAGTTTCTGGAGAGCTATACGTGTTTCTTTTGTTAATCCATATGAAGTCTTTTGTATCCTCTGCACATCTGAGTGTTTTAGTAAAAGCGGAATGGTCTGTATCGGATAGAGTAGTCATGCAAAAGACATCATTTTGAATAGGTGACATCTCCCAAAGAGTAAGAGGGGAGGGTTGCCCAAGCTTCTAACTCCTTTACAATTTTCATTATTAAAGGTGGGTAATTGAGAGTGTATAAGGAGGACGGCTCTTGACCTATGTGTATCCCCAAGTTTGTAATGTAGTGAGTGGCTAGAGTGCATGGAAAAGACAATCGGCATTTAGCAGATAATTGGGGATTTAATGCTAGAACCCATAGCTGAGTCGAAAGGCCGTAAATAGGTCACATAGTGTATCAAAATCTGAAAGAGGATTGGATGAGAAAAATTGAATATCATCTGCAAATAAAGTGAAATGGACAGTTTGTTTGCCGATGATACCACTAACACCAGCAGGCGAGTTAAGGATTCTGGATAAAGGTTCAATCATTATATTGAACAGTAGAGGGGAGAGGGGACAGGCCTGTCTTGTTCCCTTAGAAAGAGGTATGGTATCTGAGATAAAATCCGGAGTAACTAATTGAGCCATTGGAGATGCATACATTTGGTGTAAAAAACATGTAATCGACCAGAAAAACTGCAAGCGATCATCACCCTAAATAACCATGAAAGACTAATATTATCTAAGGTCTTTTCGGCATCTAGAGATACAATAGCAGTGCCCTGATCCGGGAGTAAATTGGCATCTTACAGCACCATCAAGACTTTGCGGATGTTCAAAGTCGCTGATCACCCGGAAACAAAGCCTGATTCAGCTGGGTGAAGCAAGGAGGGGAGTAGGGTAGCTAGACGTGAGGCGACTATTTTAGAAAGAATCTTTTAGTCTACGCTTATCAGTGAGATTGGCCTATATGAGCCTGGGTGTAATGGGTCTTTCCCTTTTTTGGATATTACTTTAATGTGTGCCTGGAAGGGGGGGAGCATGGTCTTCTGATGGGCGCATGACAGAGTTGAAGTCTCCTCCAACCAGGTGGAGAGCCTCAGGAGCGTTCACACCATGTCCTGGAAGAAGAGACTATCAGGGGAGTTGGGGGCATAAATGTTAGTGATAGTGATGTCTTTAGAAGCTAATGATAGATGTAGCATCATTTTGTGGCCAGTCAAGTCAGCTCAGATATATATATATAGTAGAATAGCCACCCTGGCTTTGCAGCCTCCATCTCCAACCCATAACTTACGAAGACATGATAAGGAGACCTGCTGATAGCAGATAGGAGCAGCCAGAATATGAGCGACTGATCAGAGTGTAGAGTGTTTTAACCCACAAGAGAGCAGGAGAACAGCTGAGATTAGAAAGGACATACAATGTGGTTAATAAACTAAGTTCTACTATACCAGTGCATATCAAACAGCAACTAAGGCAGTGGTCATACTGTTCAGAAGATATCAGCAAGTGTAAAATGAGAGGAGATTAAGTTACCAGCTCCCAGCAGGACTCAGGAGTTTGGGTGGCATCAGGGATACTTCAGCACGGTCAATGACACATGATGTGTGGATGCCCAGTTGCTCAGGGATAGTTTTGGCACATATATCGGTGAGTTGTGCATTAGAGAATGATTCTGGCAGTCCAATAATCCGTAGATTATTTCTTCTCAAACGATTCTCTAAATTGTGCACTTTATCCCACAATTCTCTATTAGAGTGTGTAATTCGTGCAAGAACAGCAGCATGAGCTGTAGTGTCCTCCTCCAGTGAGGAGATCGGCTCCTATGTGTGAGAAATATGTTGAGCCTGGTTCTTGAGTTAAATATGAAACTGCTCATTTCCCCTCTGCAGCATCTACTGTGGCAGCCAGGGTGGGTGCCAGAAGGGCTACTACTGCCTGGGCTATACCTGCAGCGGAGGTAGGATCACTGGCTGTTATGTCTGTGGGAGACTGCACCGTTTCTAATAGTCTGGGTGTGGGCGCAATCTGAGTCATTGTCGATGCCGCATCTGCTGAGGGCTGCACAATGGAGCAGAACAAATCGGTTGTGGGCAAGCTCCACAAACCGATCTATTTGAGTCTCGCCTAGTACTGGAGACAGAGGGGGGGGTGTCCCGAGGCATTTAGCGGCTTTAGAAGCGGGTTTGAAGAGGTGTGCAGCGGGAGCTTACTCTGCCTACCTCCTTGTGTGGTGCCAGAACCAGAAGTGCTCCCCCAGTGTTTTAGAGGTTGTGATATGTTAGGTTCAATGGCACACATGTGGTGGGATTGCCTGAAAATTAAGGGGTTTTGGAATAAGATTTTTAACATCATTCATAAAGTCATGGGCTGTTTGGTCTCCAAATTTCCTTCACTGGCATTACTCAATTTCCCCATACCAAAGGTTTCTCCAACACTAATTTTTTTAATTCTTTTGAGAGCTAAATTGGTAATACCCCTGGGCCTGAAAACAGCCAAGGTCTCCATTGCTGCTGCCTAGAGGATAGTCTCTTGGATAAGGTCACAGGAGAAAATGGTAAGCACCCTACTAGACTCAGTTGAGAAATTTGAGGCAGTCTGGGAACCTTGGGTGAGCTTCATGGCGTTCCTTGGATCTCATGAAGTGTTGGAAATTAAACTACTGTGATGGTCTTTTGAGGGGTGAGCTACCCTATTTATTTATTTTCTCCTCTCTCTTTTCTTCTGCTATTCTTTCCTCCTTAATAGCTTTAGCCTACCATAATGTTGATACTGTTTTTTGCTTTGTGCCTTGTAATTATGAGAATTATAACTTAGGGCATGTCTGAGATCATTGCTCCATGGGATCCTAGCAACAAGATTGATTGTTCCCACATTAACTACTATACATGGGTAATTCCAACTCTCTCTTTTTGACTCCCTTTTTGTTCATTTGCCTATATGTGTATTACGTACTGTGTTGTCTCTTGCAATCCTTATATTGGCTTATAACCATTGATGTCAGTGCTCAAAATTTTATATTTTCTTGCTGATTTTATAACACAAACCTTTTAATGTACAGTTTTGTTCGCAATAAAAATGTATTAAACAAAACATTCTCCTTGGATGAATGCGTGGGGATGATGAGGGGCACAAATACAGTTGACCTAGAATGCAGAAAGTATAAATTCAGTCTTAGAAACAGTAAGTCAGTTCAAGCAAGGGTAAAACAAAACTAAAATCTCAGTTATTTTAAAAATTTGTTTAAAGAATGATGCACTTTCATGTTAATGTTTTGCAGGCCTCTGTCTTACAGATATACAGTATGCCCAAATGCATACTCTCATACCTCTTGAAAAGTTTTAAACCCATAAATGAAAAAAATGTAAATAAATAAAATCAATGTATAATTGTTTTACAAAAAAAGTGGTTATTTGGGTCAATGTTTACTATAGAAAATGAATATTAGAAATGGTATCTTGGCACTTCAGTTTTATTAGCACTGAAATTATATCATTACATACATTTAGTTTTATTAACCTTGAAAGTATATCATCACACTGGGTATCTTTTCAATAGATGTACTGCTTTATTTATAAAGGCTGATGGAATACACTGCTTTTTTTTCAGACTAAGTGACTCTATTTTCCTACTCCTTCATTAATGAAACAAAAACTGGTCTTTATTTAAAGTTTTAGGTTATGTCATGTGATGATACCATGCTCAGCTGGTGTTAAGGCACTGTAAACTACTCAACATCACTTTAAATAATTTGACAAACGCTTAGACTATAGTTTCAGAGCAGTTCTTCAACATATCTAATACACTACTGTGTATTTTATGTTAGCACATTATAGTGTTTGGAGCAGAGATTCAACTCTAGAGGGAAAGCTTTGTCTTACTACATTTATCCTGACATATAGAACAACTGTTAGCTTCACTCTGTGTGCCTAATTGTATTTAACCTTTTACCTGATTGCTTGTACTATGATGGATCAGTGAATTTTCCAGCTGTTTTATGCTTTCTGGTTATGTAGCTCATTTGTTGCTTGTAAAGATTTCAAGAAAGACCAAAATGAACAAGGAACCTTCTAACTGAAAATATCTATTGGTTTTCTATCTTAAATTTTCTGTGCATAAATAGACAGGTCTCATATAACAATAGCAAGAAAAGATTTGCTGGTCACAATTCATCACAACAATATACCTGTGGTGACTTTTAACTCAACATGTGATGTTCACAGATTCCTAAAGCTTAATCCCCTTAGCAAAAGGGAGATAACTCCCTTTGTTAAGGGAAAATAAAATTGGGCTTTAGGAATCTCACACAGAGACTTTCCAGTATATGGATGATCTCTATTAGCAGTAATGAGCACTATCCATGTTTGTACATACTTCTTATTGGTCATAATGGGCTTCTACAATGCCAGTTTCAAGTAACACTGGAATTAAGGTTAACATAATATTCAAGCTTAAGTTTAGGAAGCGTTTTGGTATTTATAGTTGAAATAATGGTTTATAATGTTAATGATTGTTGAAAAAAATATGTAATACTTATTCCAAGATATTACTTTTATATTTGATATATTTATCTCTCTATCTATTTGTACCCCCTCCCTGGAGTGTGACCAGCACAAAAATGTTTCTTTCGTTTTTAAAGTTTTCATTGGGGAGGAAAGATTTTTAATGGATTTCTATCAATGAAGAATAATCTCAAAATAATTGTAAGGTAAATAATATTATTTATTCAAAAGGGAAAGAAGGTGCCCAAAGGACAAGCTGAGCTAGCTGCACACCCCGTAACAAACACGGAAAAAATAAAAAGTTCCCCGTGGGGTTTTTAGGCAGCAATGAGGATGAAAAAGATTCATAAAAATTTTCTTGGTTTTATTGGTCAAAAAACTAGTCATACCATATACAATACATGCAGGAATTAAAATGGGAGCTCTGGTGTACAGCAGACAATAGATCCTACTGTGGTAAAGATACAAGGTACAGAGTACAAATATAATGCATACATTCATTCTAAAAGAGTAAAAAAAGTATTCAAATCAATATCAATTTTGTAATTTCAATAACCATCTGGCATGCTTGATACCCCAATGCATTTCAGCCTTGGACGATTTATGGCCTTCTTCAGGGTGGATTTTTTCTCTTATCTCCGCATTTCTGCAGGCATATCAAGATGACAATTATTTAACATTGAGCTATAGCACTGTTCTATATTCATGTACATTAACCAATAATATTTACCCTTTACCAGAGGAGTCCTTTCCACATAAACCAGAGTCTTTTATTCTAAAAGCCCCAAACAAGCTTCCTCCCTGACGGTGATTCCAGAAATCGCTGTATTTACATCCACACCACACCTACTCACCTAGGTGGGGGCAGGGGGGGACCAGCCAGAGAGCCCACCGGCCTACAAGTGGTGACAGTGTTAGAGAGTCCACCCACAGCAGCAAGAGTGTCCACTATTGGGGGAGCAAGGCACCTGAAAGTAATGATTGACATAATCATAGTCTGTATTGTTACTTACATAAACATGGCAAATTTCTTTTTTTGTATGTAGATGCACAGGGAACAGGTAAAACAAAAACATAAGGCACGAGATGCAATTTTAGTATGCACCACGTGCTCATTATTTATATGATATGTTAATTAATAATCCATGTAATATGTTTTATTCATTTAGTATCAATTATTAAAACTACCAAATAGTGATTTCATTGTGTGATGAATTTAACATGAAATGGTTGTTACAGGTGAGCCCGCAATGATTTAGAGTGAAAACACCCTGGTGATCAGGCTCCCAGTATCCTAGGGTTCTTTTTGCCATATCTAACTTACCCTTCCTTGCCAAGATCACTAACTGTTCTTATTCTACTGGATCTTAGTTTTGCCTTTGATACTGTAGACCACAATCTTTTACTTTCACACCTTGAAGCTATACTTGGAGCCTCAGAATTGGCCCTGAAATGGTCATATTTTACTGGTAGTACCACTTTTGTTTCTGAAGTTGATCCAGTCAAGTTCAGTGTTCCTCAGGGTTCAATCTTGCGTCCCTTATTAGCATTTACATGTTTCCACTTGGCCTACTGCATAGATCACATGGGCTCAATTATCACTATCTGATGACACTCTAGATATACATCCACACAAAACTGGAATCTAATGTGGATGCTTCTCTCCTATCTAACTGTATTTTAAAAATTAAAACTTGGATGGCCCTCAATTTCCTTAAATTAAACTGTGACAAGACTGAAGTTATGCTTATTGGCACCCCCATCAATTAAGTAAGGCCATTCTTTGTAGCCTTTCTATTAATGGTCCTTGAGCTTCAGTCTAATTTGAAAAAATCTAGGGTTGATATTTGATGCTAGTTTAACCTTTGACAAAATGTTTCTTTTTTCCATTTGAGAAACATTCTCAAAAAAGGGCAGAGATATATTCCTTGAAACTATAGGCCTGTCAGTCTAACATCGGTAGTTTAGAAACTATATGAAGGGATGATCCAAGAATTCGCTGATGAAAACTGTATCATTGGCAGTAATCAGCACAGGTTTATGAAAGGTCACTCTTGCCAAACCAACCTGTTACAATACTATGAGGAAGTGAGCTACCATCTGGACAAAGGTAGGCTGGTGGATGTGGTGTATCTGGATTTTGCAAAAGCATTGATACAGTCCCCCACAAATGCTTAATCTACAAGTTGAGGTCTGTAGGCATGGACCATAAGGTTTGTTCTTGAATAGAAAACTTTTTTTTTTTTTTATAAAGGACTTATAAAAAACAGTTTCTTGTGGTATATTACTTTTTGACACTTTTTTGGGAATGGATGATGTACTTGATACCCATTCACATAGGGGGGAGCAGGCAGGACCTGGGGGCCCCCTTGTTAGCCCAGGATTGTCGAGAATAGGCCCCATGGGGACAAGATGCTTTGGGGTAGTGGGGGACAGGGAAGCCCACAAAAGAGATTGTTGTGGCATGAACAATTCTCCAAATCATCTAGCTTAGCTTTCAGACCTGCCATTTCATGGATGACATTCTGCACAGATGTGAAAAGGGGGCCCATGGTGTCTTACAGAGAGCTCCTCTCTTCTCACACAAGTTTATCAGATCTTGTTTAAAAAGAGAGAAAAACACGTGTATAGTTAAAGGGGCTGTAAAGGTTTGCGTTTTTTCACCTTAATGCATCCTATGCATTAAGGTGGAAAAACATCCGACAATATCGACCCCCCCAGCCCTCCGTTTTACTTACCTGTGCCCGTTCACCTGCTGCGCTCACCCCCGATGTCCTCTCCACTGCCCAGCCTGGCCGTTGATTGGCTAGAGTGGATGGGTTGAAATCAGCGCCGCCATTGTCTAGTGCTTCTGTCAATCACATCCAATGACGCTGTGCGCCGGGAGCAGGGCCGAGTGATACAGTGAGCGGCTATAGCCACCGGCCGTATCACGGAATTGTGCCTGCAAGAACTAACTACCATGCAAGAGAGCTCACATGAAGGTGGTTAGTTTTTGCGGGGAGGAGCTGAGACAGCCGCCGAGGGACCCCAGAAGACCAGGTTCAGGGCCAATCTGTGCAAAACGAGCTGCACAGTGGAGGTAAGTATAACATGTTTGTTATTTAAAAAAAAAAAATGGGCTGTGAGAGTGGCTCTGCTGTTTTGTATAGCCTGCATAATCTGAGCTAGTGTAGGTTCAGTGTCAGGGTACTCATTCTCTTCTTATGCTGGTCGGCTGTGTGGTGAGGCAGAGTCATTCTGGTTGGCAGCAGTACCTTCAGACATGTTCGGGCAGGTGTGGGCTGCCAGATCAGCCCCATTTTCACCACTGGGGAGGCGAGGAGGCAGGACAATTTCAGGGGAGCAAGGCACCTGAGTTTTTGAAAGGAGACACCGCAGGATAGATGCAGGAGGCAAGTAAAAGTGAAGGAGTTTGGGAGTTAGTGTCTGACCAGGTCCACCATTAAGCCACATTCCCTCAGACACTTTCATCTTTAATTACAAAATATTGTGCACTCTTTTGAATATCTTCTTACCTTTCTAGATAGACTTTCCAACACCATTTTCTTTCCTACCTTTTATCTGTTGGTGTATTAAAATATTTATTTCAGGACCCTTCTATTTGTACTTGGACAGCTAATTTGGCCTTCAATATGACTTTTATAATGATGATACCCAAATAAACCTTTGGTTCCCAATCTCTATCCCCTACTCTTTTGCCTGCTGATTATCTAGTGTGTGTGTATGTATAATATAATAATATATATATATATATATATATATATATATATATATATATATATATGAATGAATGAATGAATGAAATACTTATATAGCGCACAATGCGAACTGAATCGCCTCTAGGCGCTGTGGCGAGCTTTGATCATCTGCTAAAAGAGGAAGGTCTTGAGTTTTTTCCTAAAAGCCAGGTGATTTTCTTCCAGGCGGATGTTGATTGGTAGAGCATTCCATAGCCGAGGCCCTTGGACAGCGAATCTCCGATCACCCTTGGATTTATACCGGGCTTTGGGCACGAGG
Organism: Lithobates pipiens; assembly: GCF_037356315.1. NCBI lineage: Eukaryota > Metazoa > Chordata > Amphibia > Anura > Ranidae > Lithobates > Lithobates pipiens. The sequence goes on along the minus strand of NW_027507764.1, from coordinate 395,936,631 downwards.
AGGAGGTTTTTGTTGGCTGATCGAAGACTGCGGTTTGGTGTGTAATGATTTATTTTCTCCATTAGGTATTGCGGAGCTTCTCTATGCACGCATTTGTGGGTGAGGCAAAGGGTCTTGAACATGATCCGATTTTTTACGGTTAGCCAATGTAAGCTCCTCAGTGAAGGAGAAATGGATTCCCAGGGTTTTTTTCCTGTTATCAGCCTTGCCGCCGTGTTTTGGATCAGTTGTAATCGCGCAAGTTGATATTGTGGTAATCCTATGTAAAGCGAGTTTGCGTAGTCCAGTCGTGAATTAATGATTGTTCCAACTACCACTGCTTTGTCATTCTTTGGGATAAAAGGGATGAGTTTGCGAAGCATGCGCAGCAGATGGTGAGATCAACTGACTACAGATCCTATCTGCGCATCCATTGACATTTGTGCGTCTAAAATAACCCCGAGACTCTTCGCTTTGGTCTTTGGGGAGATAGTCTGCCCAAAGACGGTTGGTGGAGACCAGGAGGTTTTGGTTGCGGGCTTATGATTTGGGTGTAAGATAAGAAGCTCTGTCTTTGATTGGTTCAGCTGGAGGGAGTTGGTGGTCATCCAGTCCTCTATTGATTTGAGGCAGTTTTCAAGTTGTTGTTGGTGATCTTTTTTTCCATTGATCCGGAAATAAAGTTGCGTGTCGTCAGCGTAAGAGTGGAAGCAGAGATCTGAGCATCTGATGATTTGAAGGAGTGGGCGAATGTAAATGTTGAAGAGAACGGGTGACAACGGAGAGCCTTGAGGGACTCCGCAGGTGACTGCCCGAGTTTCGGAGAGGAATTTTCCTAGTTTCACTGTCTGTGACCGATTTCCTAGGAAGGACGCGAACCAATGGAGATCTATGTCTTGGACTCCAGCTACTTCTGTGAGGCGGACGAGTAGAGTATTGTGATCTACTGTATCAAACGCTGCACTTAGGTCTAGCAGTACGAGGAGACACGGCTCTCCGTCATCTGCTGCTTCGAGGGCGTCATCCCAAATCTTGAGGAGAGCTGTTTCTGTTCCATGACCCGGGCGGAAGCCTGATTGCAGCGGGTCCAGGAGTTTGTGAGTATCCAGGTGAAGTTGTAGCTGATGTACTACAGCTTTCTCCATGATCTTAGAAATGGTGTTGAGGCTTGTAATCGGCCTACGGTTGTTTGGATCCTGAGGGTCCAGGTTTGGTTTCTTGAGTAGAGGTTTGACGATGCCTTGTTTGAGGATGCTAGGAACAATCCCTTCGTGGAATGATCGGTTTATGAGGTGGGTTATGGTTGGAGCCATGATGTCGGAGCATTCTTTCAGTAGTTTTGTGGGGATGATGTCAGGATATATATATATATATATTATAACCGTATACCTATTTTTGTTTCCTCAAAGCATAAAAATGCTCTGCTGTAATGCTGTAATTGTTACACTGAAATAACAATTACTGTTGTAAATATCCCAAAAACCTCAACTCCCTGAGCTTATTGTCTGGGGGTAATTTTTCTGGTCTCTCAAATAAACACAATAAACCATCTTTCATCTTCCTTTCAAAAACATATATCATATCTGTCTTTTCTTTTCATATCTTTCTTCGAAAATGCTAATGTATACCCTTATCATATCTTGACGTGACTAATGTAACACTCGTTCTGATGTGGTTTACTAACAAACTGGCACAAATTCAGTGCATCCTTAACTGTGCTGTTCGATTTTATCTATAATTTTTTAATTACTTGCCGACCAGCTGCTGCAGTTGAGATGCGCCAGGTTGGCACGGTTGGGTGAATCGCCATCATTGTACATTGGTTGCTTTAAAAACCTATAGGGGGCGAGCGCGCCTGTCGGAAGCGTGCAGTACGATGACGGAGCTGATTGCTCTTCAGAGATCCAGAAAGTGATCTGTCAATGTAAACAGACAGATCCCCGTTCTGACAAGGAAATAGAGAGAGATGACAGCCATCGTGCTATTTCAGCTCATGCAAGTGGCCTTTTTATGATTGCTTTATACTCTCAACTTGCATTTTGGCTTCTTGGCGCCCCTGTACCCATACTTTCCTATAAGCAGAGTGTCATAAACTAGATGTGACCAGAATTGTGTGACTGCGACAGATTGAACCAGACATAAATAGGTGAAAGTAAGTTTATTAAAGTAAATGCATATAAATGTGAACACACCACCAATGCAAACTGAATGAACAAACCAAACAACCAAAAAGTCATAATAAATTAACCAGCATATGTAGAAAAAGGGAGTACCAGAATCATAGTCAAGCCAGACTAGGGTCATAAACAGGAGATCAGTAGATGGGGGGCCAGGAGTAAACAGACAGGGAACACAATGGAGGGATTAGGCTGCAGGGCAAGGATCCAGGGATACAGGAACAGATACAAACAGGTCCAGGATACAGGAATCAGGGTTCAGGTTCCGGATCAAAATCAGGCTAACAGATAAACAGGCTGCAGGTCAGGGCACAAGGACAATACCAGGGCAAGGTGTGTGTGCACTTGCCGGGAATTTATACTATAGCTGCTATCAAAGTCAGATGATGCCTAATTTCAGAAGGTAATACCTGCTCCACACTGCCAGGATCTCTCCGATGGTGGACACCAGTACTGCAGCCCAAAGATGACATAATACCAGCAGGGAAAAGTTCTTCTGACAGCTCCAAACTGCCAGGAGACACCTGCTGGTGGACCTTAGTACTGCACGCCAAATGATCAATATATTGCCAGTGGAGGGAGCCATTGTTGAACACTGGTGACCACACAATCTTCTGAGGAAGCCATTGTTGGCGAAACATGAAGGTACTTGATACGCATCAGTGATCACTTCATGTATATGGATACCTTGGCCAGTATTAGTTTGTGTATATACTCTGCTCCTCTTTTTATGTACCCTATTTCTGTATTGTAACTTTGTAATAAAATATATCTATATATTTTAAGTTAAAATTGTATTTTCCTGCATGTTTGGGCACTGCTATAATTCCTAACAACAAAATCCCTTTTCCCTTGACTCTCACTACAAGGGATGAGGTGTCGGATTTCTTAAGTTCACTCAGCTCACACCCCTCCAAAGTATCGCTGTATAAATGTCACTGGTCCCAAAAAAGTGTCAAAAGTGCCTGATCTGTCCGCTGCAGTGTCGTAGTCTCATTAGAATCGCAGATTGCTGCCATTACTAGAAAAAAAAAAATGCCATAAAACTATCCCCTATTTCGTAGAAATTATTTATTGTGATCAAACCAATCAATATACACTTATTGCAATTTTTTTTACCAAAAATATGTAGAATACATATTATCTAACATTTTGGATTTTTTTTTAGGATATTTCCTATAGCAAAAAGTAAAAAAAAATAAATAAAAAAAAAAAATATATATATATACATATATATATATATATATATATATATATATATATATATATATATATATATATATATATATATATATATATATATATATATTTATTTATTTATTTATTTTTTTTTTCAAAATCGTTGAAAAAAAAAAAGAAAGTTCTATTTGTGGGAAAAAAAGACAAAAGTTGCACGACCGCACAATTGTCAGTTAAAGCGACGCAGTGCTGTATCGTAAAAAAAAAATGGCCTGGTCATTAAGGGGGTAAAGCCTTCCGTCCTTAAGTGGTTAAAGAATGCAATTCAATATTTCTCAGCTGTTCAATGGTGATGTATTTAACCCTTTCATGACTAAGCCTATTTTTGGCATTTGGTGTTTACAAGTTAAAATCCATATTTTTTGCTAGAAAATTACTTGGAACCCCCAAACATTATATATATTTTTTTATCAGAGACGCTAGAGAATAAAACGGCGATTGTTACAATATTTTATGTCATGCGGTATTTGCGCAGCGGTGTTTTAAACGCAACCTTTTGGGAAAAGGGACACTTTCATGAATAAAAAAAAAACGAAACAGTAAAATTAGCCCAATTTTTTTGCATAATGTGAAAGATATTGTTACATTGTCACACTTTATAATTGCACGCATTCGTGGATTGACGACAAAGTACGGTACCTAAAAATCTCAATAGGCGATGCTTTAAAAAAATTACGGTTACCAGGTTAGCGTTACAGAGGAGGTCTAGTGCTAGAATTATTGCTCTCGCTCTGACGATCGCGGCGATACCTCACATGTGTGATTTGAACACCGTTTACATATGCGGGCATGACTTCCGTATGCATTTTCTTTGCGTTGAGTTGGACCTAGTACTGGTGTATCTAGCCAGGGTTGCTACATTAAATAATAAGCTCACAGGGACGGCGGGCGCTTTAAAATTTTATTTTTTTTTTTTTATTTTTTTTATTTATTTTATTTATTTTAAAATGAATAAATTGTTTAAAAAAAAAAATTGATCACTTTTATTGCTGTCACAAGAAATGTAAACATCCCTTGTGACAGTAATAGGTGGTGACAGGTACTCTTTATGGAGGGATCGGGGGTCTAAAAGACCCCCGATCCCTCCTTTACACTTCAATGTATTCAGATCTCCGAAAACGGCGATTCTGAATACTGTATATTTTGTTTACAATTAGGATACTGGAACGAAGCCGATTACAGCTTCGTTCCAGTTCCTCCCCAGCAGCCGGAGGTATTGGAGCTTGACCCAGTTGTTTGCCTGCAAGGCTATTGCGAGGCTCTGGATAACTCCGAGAGTGCCAACGGGTAAGGGTTGGGTTGAAATGGTAAATAGTATGCTGATACATGAAAAAATTACCTACCAACACAAAAATGTCATTAAAATATTTTACTCAATGTGGCAACCCTGACTAGATACACCAGTACTAGGTCCAACTCAACTGGTTTTAGCCCTTGTACACACGGTCGGAGAATCCGTCGGAATATGTCCTATCGGACCGTGTTGTCGGATAATCCGACTGTGTGTGGTATGCATCGGACTGGTTCCGTCTGAATATCCGTCGGACCCAATTTTCCAACTTGTTGGAAATATTTTCCGACAAACTGGTCCGATAGGACATACTCCGATCATGTGTAGAGAATTTTGATCGGACAAAGTGCCACACATGCTCAGATCAAATTCCTACATCAAAGCTATTGGCTACTAGCCTGAATGTAGTCCCATCATAACGAAATTACGTCATTACGTTCTGAAAGATCAGATTTTTCAACAACTTTTTCTGACCGTGTGTATGCAACAGTTTCGGACAAGATCCGACGGACAAAATCCGACGGACAAAATCCAATGGATTTGGTTGTCGAAATCTCCGACTGTGTGTACAGGGGCTTAGACAGACTATTACAAATGTAATTTGGCAGATTAGAAGGCAAGACTCCGATTGCAGAGAATAATGTCTACATTTTATAATAATTACTCTTGATAGAACCATGGTGAACTTCAATATTGTTCACAAGAAGTAGTGAGGGTAATGTCCTATCCTCACCATATGTGTTTGGAAATGGAGGGTATTTTGTTTTCCCTCTTGCTCATATACTGTAATGCTGCGAACACACGATCGGAACAATCCTGTTTTTTTAAATTTCCCCTGCAAGTGAACGGGGGTGATTTATGAAAGCTGTGCACCATCAGTAGAGGTGCACGACGAGGTGCAACGCACATTTCCATAGTTACGAAATGGTGCGCCGGTAACAGAGAGCAAATCCCCCATTTACTCTAGCGATCTCGGTGCACTGGAGAATGCAATCTGTGCGCCACTATGGACATGGCGCACGACATCTCCAAATCAATATTGACAGAAGATGAAGGTACCAATATTATGGGGTGATGTGAGGAAGTTTAGTAACAACTGCCCAAGTAACAAATATGCAGAGAATGCCTACTGTCCTGCAAGTGAGTAAGCAGTCTCCATGCGCAAGCGGCTCTTGCGCTCGTTCACATGCGTTTGTTCACTGCACGGCCAAAATCTTAGTAAATGCTAAGCAATGTATATGCAATTACACGAGTTCAACGGGGCGCACCTCTATTTTTTTTTTTTACGCTGGTTCACCTTTATGTATTTTTTAAGGAGATTTGTGCACAGGTCATGTTAGCATGTTACGTTGCCAACATGTGACATGCACCTTGTTAAAATTATGTAAAAAGACTCTCACTCTTCTAGCTCCTCCTAAAAGGGCATTTAACCTCCCCCTCTAATGCATATGATTTGCTGGGGCTAGCTTTTGCTTTTAAAGGGGAACTCCACACTCTATTCTCCAATGCTCTTGTCTCCCCTCTTTAAGCCCTTGGATTTCCATGGGCTAACTTTTGGTTTTAAAGGGGAACTCCACATTCCACTCCATTCGCAAAAGGCTGTGAGCTACCTTCACCAACCCAAGCCACATCCTGTTTCAGAGCATACAACATGGCCAGCTAGGAAAGGGGCTAGAAGAGTGATCGCCCAACCCTCTCCTGAATCATACAAGGCCACATGCACTCAACATAGCTGGCTGCCTTTGGGGCATGTTGGACTCAGCCCATTACCAACCACAAAGCACCTTGTTCTCACTAGTTTAACCACTTAAGCCCCTGACCAATTGTCAGCCTAAGGACCAGAGGTCTTTTTACAATTTTGCAGTGCACTGCTTTAACTGGTAATTGCGCGGTCATGCAATGTTGTACCCAAACAAAATTTGCGTCCTGTTCTTCTCACAAATAGAGCTTTCTTTTGATGGTATTTGATTGCCTCTGCGATATTTATTTTTTACGATATAAAAGGAAAAAGTAGAAAATATCTTTTTTTAAAAATTTTCAGTCTTTTTGTCATAAGAAAAATCGAATAAACAAAATTTTAGTCATACATTTAGGCCAAAATGTATTCAGCCACATGTCTTTAGTAAAAAAAATGTCAATAAGTAAATAAATAAATAAATATTTATTGGTTTGCACAAAAGTTATAGCATCTACAAACTAGAGTACATTTTCTGGAATTTACATAGCTTTTAATTTATGACATCTCATTTCTTGAGGTGCTGAAATGGCAGGGCAGTACAAACCCCCCCCCAAATGACCCCATTTTGGAAAGTGGACACCCAAAGGAAATTGCTGAGGGGCATGTTGAGCCCATTGAATATTTTTTTTGTCCCAAGTGATTGAATAATGACACAAAAAAAAAGTTTACAAAAAGTTGTCACTAAATGATATATTGCTCACACATGCCATAGTTATATGTGGAATTGCACCCCAAAATATATGCTGCTGCTTCTCCTGAGTACGGGGATACCACATATGTGGGACTTTTTGGGAGTCTAGCCGTGTACGGCACCCCGAAAACTAATCACTGCCTTCAGGATTTCTAAGAGTGCAAATTTTTGATTTCACTCCTCACTACCTATCACAGTTTTGACGCAGACCCTGACCCTAAAACCTAATTGATATCCCCCTCCGGGTGATCAGGGGGTTAAACCTTTATTGGGTAATAAATGGTGGGTGCCCTGATGCTATAAAAAGCAAACTAACTAACCAGAGTCACCGTAACACTTATACGGTGATCACTGGTGAAAGGGTTAACTAGGGGCAATCAGGGGGTTAAAATCTTTAATAGATAGTATATGGGGGTCCCTGACGCTATATAAAAACCTGACGGGGAACCTAAATAACTAACTGGCTAACCAGCGTCACCAGTGACACTTATACGGTGATCGCTGGTGAAAGGGTTAACTCTAGGGTCAATCAGGGGGTTAAAATCTTTATTAGGTAGTATATGGGGGTACCTAACGCTATAAAAACCTGGCGGTGAACATAAAAAATAACTAGCTACCTAGCGGCACCAGTGACACGAATGCAGCGTTTGGAAAAAGGATCGCTTAGTGACACTGGTAAAAGGGGGTGAAAAGGTTACCTGGGGGCAATCAGGGGGTTAAAACCTTTATTAGGTAGTATATGGGGGTCCCGGACGCTATATAAAAACCTGATGGGGAACCTAAATAACTAACTGGCTATCCAGCATCACCAGTGACACTTATACGGTGATCGCTGGTGAAAGGGTTAACTCTAGGGGCAATCAGGGGGTTAAAACCTTTATTGGGTAGTATATGGGGGTACCTAATGCTATAAAAACCTGGCGGTGAACATAAAAAATAACTAGCTACCTAGCGGCACCAGAGACACTAATGCAGCGATCAGAAAAACGATCGCTTAGTGACACTGACAAAAGGGGGTGAAAGGGTTAACTAGGGGCAATCAGGGGGTTATCGGGGGGGGGGTGATTGGGTGGTAATTTGTGTGCCTATGTGTACCTACATGTCAGTGTAGTGTTTGGTGCACTTACTATATGTTCTCCTCACAGTCCGGTCAAAAAGACCGCCCCAAGGAGAATGACATCACTTCCTCCCTGCCTGTGTTTACACTACACAGGCGGGGGAAGCTTCTCATTTGCCAGGAGCGATTGAGAGGGGATGGCCAGAAACCAACAGCCATCCCCTCATTCCGGATCACTCCTGAAGCGAAATGGACTGCCGCAGCCAGCAGGAGGGGGTCCGATCGGACCCCCCACCCGCTGGAAGGCAAGCACGTACATGTACGTGCTTGTGCCTGTCGGTGCCATTGTGCCGACGTACATTGCCATGCGGCGGTCCTTAAGTGGTTAAAGGGGCTTTCCACAGTCCGTAAAGCCCCCTGTCTGCAGCCCCCCACAACCCCAGCCTAGAGTTGTGTGGAAGAGGCCCTTATCCCCCTGAATATGGGAACAAGGTGGTTGAATTTTGGGGTGCCTGAGCCCCTCCTGCCCCCAAGCATCCACCCCCTTTCATTGGCTGGCTTGCTGTGTGTTTGGCTAGGGGTTTGTTGATGTGTGGGAGGGGCACAATATTTTTTTAGTTTGGGGTGGCATTTTTCACGTGGGGGGCTCTCATTTTAAGCCTTAACAGACCAGAATGACCTTGTATGTATTGGGGGGGACAGGCTATTTTTTGTTTTGGGTTAAAATCTTCCAGATTTGTAAGTTTTCTCCAAAGCCATACATATTTGAAGCAACATTTTGGATACATGCTCCAGATGCACCCCTTTACAGGCAGAGTAAACACCCAAAGTTACTAACTTTTAAGCAAATTTGCTTTTTTAAAGGCATTTCTCCTTGTTTCATTTTTGGGGTTGTTCAAATTGGTGACATTGATATATGTCCCTCAGGGTGGGACCTGGGCTCCCATAACCATTTTAAGGCCAATAACTAGAATATAAGCCAGCCAAGTGGGGACTAGCAAAATTAACAAGTCAGTTCCCATAAACTGCAATGGTATTTGTTGTATAACTTTTGCCCATGTTAGGCTCTCTGTTTGCCCCCCTGGACCGGGGGACGTTTGTCCCATCTGTAATTTTGTAGAATTCTGGATGATGTGCTTAATTTTGGACAGGGGGGTGTCTTATTTTGTGCTAGCTGCATTTGGGTTGTTCTGGACATGCTTTTTTTGCTGTGGCTTTTGGTGTGTGAAATGCATTTGGGTTGGTCTGGGCATGCTCGAGGACTTTGTTTTTGTTTTGTTTTTTGTGTGTGAAAAGCACTTGGATATTTCTGGGCTTGCTCAGAGAGTGTTTTTTGGGTTAGTAATTTAAGAACCTTCTTAACAGGTGTACCCACTTTTAAGTTCTGTCCCTACATTGGGTGAACTTGCATTTTTCATGGACTGTGTATGTGTTATCAATTGCCTCATTAGCACACAAACCTATGTTATATAAAGCTTGCAGATAGCATTCGTTATCTTGCTCTAAAAAGAGGCACACTTACTTGATGGTGTGTGGCAATAGAGTACACTGTGGTGTCCTTATAGAGTTTGTAACACATGTATTTTCTCTTTGTATTTTGTTTGTTATGTCTTTGCAAAACAGCTGTGTTTTAGAGCAAGTATTTGTATGTTGTCAATCTGTGTTTTGTAGGTTTCACTTTGATTTGATCGCATGTGCTACATTATTTTCCAAAATCTTCCTCAAGATGTTGTGACTAATATATGTTTAAATCCTTAAGAGACTGTCCATTTGTGGGTGCAGTCCTTTTAACTCTTGTTAATTTCCTCTGCAAAATGGTCAAACCTCAAAACCATATTCTGTTAGTATCTCATATTAACATACATGTGTTTTTTACTTTACTTGCTCTTTTCCAAGCCCAGTTTTGTTGACCAACAAAATTTGTAGCAAATTTTTATGTTTTATGTGTTTTGTTAATATGTTGTTTTGCAGATACATGCTTAATTCTAGTAATGCATTTTACACTCCACCCCCACCCCCCCCAAACAATTTTCATGCAACATATTTCCAAGCTGCAGCTTAACTAGGCTGATTGGCATGGCAAAACAAAAATGATGTGGTTTGTCTAAAAGCTAATTTTTCTGGTGCCTTCATGGTAGCATATGCTCGGATTGTGCACATGCTGCCATGGATAGGCACCAGGAAAGGAAAATTACAGAGAGGTAAGTATTCAATTTTCTATTTTAGCACAGTGGTTCTCAGCCTCAGTCCTCAAGTACCCCTGACAGGACATGTTTTGGGAATTTATCTTAGCTAAAATAGCTGTCTAAAATGCCAAGCCATTGACTCTCTGATTTAAAGCACCTGTGCAAGATGAAGGTAAACTGGCAAACATGGCCCGTTTCAGTTACTTGAGGACAGGGTTGAGAACCACTGATTTAGAGCATTGCACTAAAAGATAATCCTATTCAAATTGTTGGCATTTGAGGGAAACAAAGTAAGTGTTAGAACCCCTGCTTGTTTTTTTTAGGTTGGGCTTTGTGTCCCTTTTCTGAAAATTGGCTTCACTTCCTGTCATATAGACAAAAAGGAAGTGAGGGTAAAACACACACCTACTTCCTGTGTACAGATTCACTTCCGGGCCAATGTATATTGCTTTCTGCTTCAGTGTGTGTGTGTGTGTGTGTGTGTGTGTGGTGTGTGTGTGTGTGTATAGTTATTGATGTAGGTTCTTGTGTTCACTTAAAACTGTCCAGCTCACTTCACCTCTGCCTTCGCCTTGGTCACATCACAAGAAACCATCTCCTGCGGTTCTGTTTAAAGACTGGCTTGCTGACATCCCTTCTGGCTCCTTATCCTGCTTGCTGTTGCTCTACTTGGATCCCTGACTTCTGATTTGGCTGATTACCCGGTCTGGTTATTGAACTCTGGCCTGGCTGACTACTCGATCTGGTTACTGGACTCTGGCTATGCTTTGACTATGCTTTTTCTATTTACCTTTTTATTTTTATTTAATAGACAAGTGTGATTTAATTGTACTTTTGTCTCGGTCTGATTCATGGTTTCTGACACTAGCACAGGGGTCTTCAAACTATGGCCCTCCAGTTGTTCAGGAACTACAATTCCCATCATGCCTAGTCATGTCTGTGATGTGTAGTTCTGAAACAGCTGGAGAGCCGTAGTTTGAAGATTCCTGATCACTCTAGCATGTCTTGAAAAAGGTGTTTTTTCATGTGCATTATATAATGCCCAAGAAATATCATTTGTAAAATACACGTGGGTCATAGCATGCCTACATTCCAAATTTGGCACTTAAGATGGTCATGAGCTATGCAATCTGATTGGCTAATCTCTGTACAACTCGATATTTAGACAAAATAGGTAATAGGAAGAAACACGTCTCTGTTCTTTTTAATGTATTGAAAGATTTGAGTAAAAAAAAAAAAACACATTTCAAAAATATATTAGAAGTCATAGGAATGAGATTAGCATCAAAAGGGTTAATTAACTGAGAACACCTACTAATTGCCTAACAAGACACGTGCAATGAGATGAAATTAACCAATTTATTGGGCGTACGCTATTATCAATGAGAAAACCGCAGTTACCCCAGCGACAGTTGCAGTTTACATATGCAGTTATTTATTATCTCTATTTGTGCTTCAATGTGTGATGGTTCGCACATTCAATTAATGAATTTTCTGGCGCACCAATTCATGTATGAACTGGTGTAGTGCCTTCTTCTTACTAAATCACCCCCAATGAGAAACATTCACTTCACAAAAACATGCAATTTTCAAAGTAAACATTTATTTTGCTACGTGAGAGGATTCTACTCCTTTAATAAGTCAACGGCAACTTTTTTATATTTGTTTCAATGCAGGTTTATTATTTTGTGAAGCAAATGATTAGATATACTGCATACTATCAAGAAGTCACAGAAACTATGCAGTAATATCAGGATCTAGTTAGTGTGGACATTGGTTAATTGAAACAGCAATGAATGTAAACTGTCTTTCACATTTAGTGTCTATAGAGTATAATATAAAGAAAGGATTGCATATATGAAAGGGAAAATAACAAATGTGATACCTTATATGAATACATCATTCTATGGTACTTTTGAAACATACAGTATCTTGTTTTGAGAAAGATATATTATCCTGAAATAGACTGTTAAAAGACACCATACACAGTAGATGAAAAAAATTTCTGAGTAATTTATTAAAGTACCTAGAAGAAAGTTGGTTTCTCATTTAGCTAAGGAGTATGTAGCTTTAGCTTTCAGCCTTCTTTTATCATTTATTTATGGTATTTAAAGTTTGTGCCATTTATTTGCTTTACTTTACTCTACAGGGTAATGTAAATGCAAAAGAAACTTGAAAAAGACTCAGGAGAAACTTAAGAACATTTGTAACCATGTACTCAGACCCTGAATGTAATTATGTGTTTGTCCATTGCAAATGTACTTTTCCACAGTTTTTCTATTTATTTTTAATTTTTTTTTAAGAATTAGTCAGGCTTTCTATAGTTTGCAAATGTCACAACAGGAAATAACCTTACCGTATCTCTTCATGGCCTGACTGTGGCAAGTGATGCTAGAATTAATTGCATGTTTTCTTTTAGCTGATGTATCTAAACATGTTAGTTATGTTGCTTTTCAAATCTGGTCATTATGTTAAATTCAGTTGTTTCTTGACGTTCCACTGGTATCTAGCTTCCTGAGGTATTATAATGTATTGACATGTGGCCTATCATGATCAATGGTTGGTTGGGCATGATGTCATTATAGACATGGCTTAGCTTGCTAGGGTTTGTGATTATGGAAATGTGAATGATGGTAAATTGAAGAGGTCACACTGCAATCCCGCACATTGTGACCAAGGCCTACCATACACGGTTCGAATCTTGACCCATTCAGCAGTACCAGTTGAGATTACCAACCGTTATTGGGCAGGCTGAATGTACAAAGTTGATTGATCGACCAACTTTGGTACAACCAGCCTTCCGGATTCTCTTGTGATTATCGCTAGCAGCTGCTATATGGGTTGCACTGTTTATGGCCTGTCTAAGTTGCAGAGAGTGGTAAGATAAAAATGGAGGGTTATCATTCACTGTTGATTCTTTTTTTTTTTTTTAAACACAATTTTATTGGAGTAAAAGTACAAGAATACAGAGGAACAAACATTTCCAACAACTGAATGAATAAAATACCAGCGAAATTTCGGAGTAAACAGAGTACACATTGCATAAAAACACATTGAAATTCACATGACCATACAGGCTTGAGCAATAATCCAGCTAAGTGCTTGTCAAGTTGGTTAGTAGAGCGAGAGCAACCTGGTATGGTTCGCAACGTATTACTCTAGAGGCTACCGCCCCAGGGTCTATGAAGAGGTCGGTTTGAGGGAGGGTATAGGGACTGTTAATATAGAAAGGTGGTTCAGCCCTCATGAAATCATGGAGCTGGCGGTGAGTCATTTTTAGTGTCTAACTTAGCGGGTCGCTGCAGGGGAGTCCGCCTGTGGTGGTGAAGGGTATGCGTTGTTGGGAGCACATGGTGTTAAGGGAGAAATGGCAGGTGCGCATGTCTAGTCTGGGATGTTAAGTTACCTTAATAGGTCGGGGGAAGGGGACGGGGGGAGGGAGAGGGAGAAAAGAGGAAAAAAAAGTGAGGAAGGGGGGAGGGGTGTGGAGGACCATAAGAGGGGGGGAGGGGTCCCCTTTCCCACGACCCCCCTCGAAGCAGAGCAATAGGTATGTATCCGAAAATCTTACTCTTCTCTCGGTTTCTCTAGCTTCAAGTTCAATATTATATATGTAAATTAGGCCCTATAGGTCAAAGGTATTAAATCTGTGATTCTGAGGCCTTTACTTGTATGCATCCATGTAGTCCGTGGTGGTCTGGAAGTGCTTCCAACAGGCCCATTTCGTGCTAAATTTCGAGGGGGTGTCTCTGGATATATGGATCAGCTCTTCCATTTCGGCTGTTTTGTTGATTCTGGTATACCATTCTTTAATGGTGGGAACTCTGGGCGATCCCCAGTGAATGGGGATACACTGTTTTGCCACATTGAGCATATGCATCGCCAAGGAGCCATGGTAGACTCGTATCGGTAAAGGTGAGAGATGTAGAAGGCATTGGGATGGGGTGGGCTCTATGTTGTAGGTGGTAATCTTGGAAGTGATGCTACATACTTCTCTCCAATAGTTTTGTAGAGGGGTACAGGACCACCAGATGTGTATTGGCGTACCCTTGTCCTGATGACATCTCCAGCAAATGTCAGAGGTATTAGGAGTGAATTTATGTAAGAGTGATGGGGTGCGGTACCATCTCGATTGAATCTTATAGCAGTTCTCCTGAGTGCTAACATTTAAGGAGCCTTTATGGATGGTATGGAAAATGGAGCTCCATTGTTCATCAGTTATGGACAGGGAGAGATCTTCCTCCCAACGTTTGCATGCTAAGGTGGAACCGGGACGCTCTTCGTCAAATAACAGGGTGTGGGTGAGAGCTATCATGTGCCTTTGAGGGGTAGACTGGGTGCATAGATTCTCAAAAGGAGACAGTGGTCTAGAGCATTGGGAGTCTCTGTTTAAGGATTTCAGGTTGTACGCAATTAAAAGGTAAGTCCAAGGGGGGATAGGTGGTCTAGCTAAGGTGTTGGCAAGGACTGGGGCGGGAATGAGTTTTCCTTTGTCATACAGGTGACAGGCATTTAATCTGTCTTGTGTCCAGTAATCCGATAAAAATTCGGAAGACATGCCAGGCTGGAAGTCTGGGTTGCATTTGATCGGGGTAAGGGGCCCAGGGATCGATGAAATTTTGGTGTGGGAGCAAGTCTGCTGAAAGCATTTTAGAGTAGGGTGTAAGAGAGGGTGTAGAGAGGCGGAAGTGGGGATGTGGATAGGTCATATCCATGGAAGAGAGGCAAGTGGTAAGGGTGAGAAGGATGCTTCTAATGAAACCCATTCTTTACAGGGGTCACGGACGTTCCAGTCCACAATCCTAGTCAGGTGGACAGCTCTGTAGTAGTTGAGTATATCTGGGAAGCCTAGGCCTCCCAGATGCTTTGGGTGAGAAAGAGTCTTAAGCGAGATTCTAGGTTTCCGATTCCCCCATAGGAACCTGGAGCAGATGTCGTTGTATGTTGCAAAGAAAGATTGGGGGACCTGTATGGGCACTGTTTGGAGAATATACAACAAGCGGGGTAGAATGTTCATCTTGAGAACAGCGATCCTGCCAATCCAGGAGAGTGTTTGTTTGTTCCATCTCTCAAGATCTGTTGTTATGCTGTGGAGGATGGTTAGATTTTTTCTTGTATATAGATCAGCCAACATCCGAGGGATTTGGGTACCTAGGTAAGTGATAGAGTCATTCTTCCAGCGTATCGGGAAGTTTGTTTCACATTGTGTCTGGAGCGTCACTGGGAGGGAGATGTTAAGGGCGTAAGACTTGGAGAAATTTATCTTGAGATTAGATATAGCCTGAAACTTTTGGAACTCCGAGAGGACGACTGGGATGGTGGTGATGGGTTCTGTGAGAAACATTAGTATGTCATTGGCGAAAGCCGCATATTTGAACTCTTTTAGTGGAGTTTGGACACCCTTGATATCACTAGATAAGGTAAGAGTCTGGAGGAGTGTTGTTGACCCGCACCCGTGCTGTCGGTGCGGCATATAGGGACATGATCATGTTTGTCATGTGGGGGCCGAGTCCTAAGTTGGTAAGTACCACTTCCATGTAGTCCCACGCCACTCTGTCAAACGCATCCAGGGATAAGAAGAAGGCCTTCTGTTTAGATTGTGTGATCAGGTGATGTATGTTGATAGATTTCAGGGTGTTATCCCTTGCTCCGCGTCCGGGGACGAAACCTACTTGGTCTGGGGAGATGAGGGCCGGGAGGAATGGGAGGAATCTATTGGCGAGGATTTTGGCAAATATTTTAACGTCCACATTAAGTAGGGAAATTGGCCTATAGCTACTGGTGGTTGTGGGATCCTTATCTGGTTTGGGTATAACGGTGATGTGGGCTTCTAAAATACCGCGGGGGAGGGATTTCGAGCTGGGAGTGGAATTGAAGGCCTTCAAAAAGGGTGTTTGAAGCGTCTCTGCGAACAGTTTGTAGTACGCCGATGTCAGCCCATCGGGGCCAGGGCTCTTACCAGGTTTCAGTTGTTTTATGGCTTGTAACCATTCTGCCGATGAGATCGGGGCTTCCAAGGATTGGAGGGTATCAGAAGGGATCGTCTTAAGTGGGAGTTTGGCGAGATACGTCTGAATGTCGTGTAATAGTTTTTGGGGATCTGAAGATTGTGGGTTTGTGGAGCCGAGATTGTAAAGGGAAGTATAATAACGCTCGAATTCCTGTGCTATAGCTGTATTGGTCTCAAGGACTGAACCTGCAGGGGAGTGTATGCGATGAATCGTTCGTTTGGCCTTTTTTGATCGCAGTGCTTGTGCTAAAAGGTGGCCTGACTTGTTCCCGTGCTCGTAGAAGAGCTTCTGGGATAGGGCGAATCTCCTTCTTGTTTGGTATCCTAGGATGTCGTGGATCTGGGCACGGGTGTTCATTAGTTCGGCATGGGTGTCTAACGCTAGAGTTTTCTTGTGCTGTGTTTCAAGGGATCTGAGTTTCAAAAATAGGTCCGTCAGTGTGGCAGCTCTGTCTTTTTTGAGGGCAGCTGCAAGCCAAATAAACTTGCCTCTTATTACGCATTTGTGTGCCTCCCATCGCGTGAGGGGGGAGACATCTGGTGTATCATTTTCTGAGAAGTAGTGGGATAAACAGTCTCTAATTTCTTTTTCTCTGGACTTGTCAGTTAGAATGCTCGCATCTAGTCTGCAGATGTTGGCCCGGTCGAGCTTTTCGGGGAAGGTGAAAAGGGCTGTGATGGGGTGGTGATCCGAGATGGTCATAGGTTCCACGGAGGCTTTGGTCAGGTTGTGTAAGTTCTGTTGGGAAACCATAAGGTAATCAATGCGGGAATACTTATTGTGGGGGATGGAGAAAAAAGTGAAATCTTTGTCCTTGGGGTAAAGTGATCGCCACGTATCATGAAGCAATAGCTCTTGGAGACTTTTCTTAATTTGTTTGAGAGCACGGAATGTCAGACTGGAGGACCTCAAAGAGGTGTCTAGTAAAGGATCCAAGGGGGTGTTAAAATCGCCACCAAGGATCAGCATTCCTTCCATGAAAGAGTGTAGTTTGCGCACCACCTTCCTAAAGAAAGGAACCTGGGAGGTGTTGGGGCTGTATATGTTAGCGAAAGTGAACAGTCGGCTTTTGTACATTCCTTTGATAAAAAGGAATCTCCCGTCATCATCAGCTAGGGTATCAGATAATTGGAGGTCAAAGTGCTTGGAGAGAAGTATGGAGACACCTTTGCATTTACAAGAAGGACATATTGCGTGGAATTCCACGGGGAAAGCGTGGTTAGACAGTTTGGGGGTAGATTTAGCACTGAAATGGGTTTCTTGAAGGAGGACCACATCCGCCTTCAGTTTTTGCATCAGTAACAGCATTTGGTGACCTTTCTCCGGGGTGTTTAGGCCTTTGGCGTTTAGAGAGACAAGCTTTAATGATACATTTTGGGGGCTTTGTAACAGCGGTGGCATCTTGTTGGAAGTGAGGATTGCTTAGAGTGCTTCCGAGAGGGGGGTCCCAGGAGAGGGGAGGAACTGGAGCGAGAAAAAAAAAAAGGGGGGGGAGCAGGGGGTATGAGAGGGTGTAAGGGGTTCCGGGGAGAGAGTGTACCCGGAGAGAGGGACGGGGAAGAGGAGGATAGGACCGGTGGAAGGGTTGCACCTGTCAACCCCTCGGACTTCCGAGAGAGGCACCGGTTGCGTCAACTCTGACTACCAGCGTCCGTTGCCTGGGGGTGGCGGGCGAGGTTACACGAGATTTGGGAGATCTCCGTCGCGGTCAGACCCGAGGGGGCATAAGGTCGGCAGTTAATTGTGGCAATGGGTGGGGGGGCCTAGAGTCTTTGGTATAGTAGTCCCGTCGTGAGATATACGGGGGAGAGAGAGGACAGTTGAGTTAGCGGCATCTGGTCAGTAAAACCCGAGGGCCAGGGGTAGGTAATAGGGTCGGGGACTAGTAAGGAGGCAGGTGGCGATGGTAGAAGAAAGTGGTATCTTAAGGGGAGCAAGAGCGGAAATGGTCATGGGCTCGTGAGGGTTACACGAAGGGGATTGGTCACATCATGGAAGGGAAATGGGTGGAATAAGCTAGGCATATAGAACTGTGTTTAGGGGAGAGTTCAAGAGTAGGGTACATTAGGAGAGAGAAATTATAGTCTCCGGTAGGTAACTGAGAACCAACAAATTCTAAAAACAGAGAATCAGAATGACACAACAGAATGCTTTATCAAGTGAAACAGACACAAGGCAAAAATAAAAGGAATGCAAAGCCAACTACACCTGTGAGACATGTGACATATATGTAAGAAATACAATGAAGATTAATGCATTATATGGAGCCGGGAGTGAGGAGGTGGCCAACTCGTAGGAGTACAGTGTGTCCCTTTTGGGGAGCTATTTGTATACTATTGATATAGAGCCTTAATGTCAGGTACTCCCATGCTCCTGTATGTGATCCCTGTACTTTAGGTCCTGGGTCTCCCCTCCCATTCATCAAATTCTGTTCTACTCTCTGTTCTACAACATAAATTAGGCCGCCCTTCATGGGATATTTCCAGTGTGCGGTTCCCTCCCCCCCCTTTTCACTATTACCAAGATCTCCTATTCTTACCCGTTTCGTTTGAGGAGGCCTTAAGAGTTACTCAATAACCTGAAGGAGTAAGGAGTAAGCACTATGTGTCAAGGCGTGGTACAATTGGGTACCCAACAAGGAAATAGAGTGACGGTATGGCTGCAATTGGTCAATGGGGTTAAAAGCTATTCTTACCATATACCTCACTCCCGACTCAGTTTTAGGTTTCGGCTCCGTACGATTCAGTCCATGGTTGAGCATACAAATCGAAGCATCAGGAATTAGAAAAAGAAAAGTAAATAAATAAAATGAGGCAGAAAAAGAAAAGGGAGGAGGAGAGAGGAGGTGGTAGAAAGTCCGACAGGTATACCGTCTGAAGGAGTTGCAGATCCGAGATTATGGCTGTCTGATACGGGCTGAGGGGGGTGCACCATGAGGGCAAGTGATTGGTGGAGATGGTGAAGGCTTTTGGAAGTCCCAAGGGGCGTTCAGGAGTTGTCAATAAACGGAGGCATCTCATCCGTGGCCTTGGCAACAGTGAAGGTCTCTATTTAGGAACATAGGGGGGAGAAGTCAAAAACGATGCAAAGGGTCTTAAGCATCAGGACAGTAGAAGCAGGTAGAGACGGGCGTGCCCAGTCATGGTGTGAGAGGGCTTCCTAGTAAGTGGAACAAGTTTTATCCTTGCATGGTTAGGTAGGATGAGGAGTCTTTGGGAGTCAAACTGGGGATCCCACGGTAGGCTGGAGAGTTCTGTGGTGTATAGTTCGCTGTTCGCAAGTCATCAGCGGCACGCAAAAGAGTCCACAGGTGAAGGGGCTAAGTGGATAGTGTCAGCAGGTTGGTAATAGAACTGTAACCAGCATAAGTAACAACAGGTGCCATTCATCAAACTGGGGTGAGTGTAAGAGTTCCTTCAACTACGGCAAGGTCTGCGGTGGGCAGGCGAAGCAGTGGGGCTGCCATTTCTTGGTGGAGTGGCATTCCCCTGTGGTGAGTGCGGGAGAGGAGGCTGTTGTACAAGCCTGCAGCGCCTCCCAATGGCATAGTTACCTGCTTCGTCTACTCCCTCCATAGAGGTTGCCCTGCGGAGAGTAGGCAATCTGAAATCACTGTACCAATCAGGGAGGTCCACAGAAGGTAGGTCAAGTGCGGTTCAGAAGTGGTCAAGGTCCTCAGGGACTCTTAGATTTTCTGTGCGACCTTGGTGAGAGACAGACAGGCAGAAGGGGTACTTCCAACGGTATGGAATAGCTCTATTTCTCAAAACTTCCAGCAGTGGTCGGAGTTCCCTCCTACCCTGAAGGGTTATGTTGGATAGGTCCTGGAATATTTTGATGGTCACTCCTCTATGGGTAATCTGGTTCCTTTCCCTAGCTTTACGCAGAATTTCTTCCTTTAGAGGAAAGTCTACCAGGCAGCAAACTACGTCCCTTGGGGGGTCGGTGTCACGGCCTCTGGGGCGCAGAGCTCTGTGTATGCGCTCAAATACGATCGGGGTGTCTGGGGGCCTGTCAAGGAGATTGTTGTAGATATGGACAACTCTTTGAGACAGGAGGCTAGGGTCTAAGGATTCTGGTATGCCTCTCACTCTCAGGTTTCGGCGTCTCCCTCGATTGTCGAGGTCCTCCATGTGTCTGTTGATGTCCCTTAGGTGTATTGCATGGGACACAGTGAGTTGGTGAACTTGGCAGAGGGAGGCGTCATGGCGGGTCTGCACAGCTTCTATCTCGTCCACCCGTAGCGTCATGGAATGGATGTCAGCTCGCAGGTCAGATATTGCAGCAGATAATGTGTGGTTGATATCGGCAGCAACATTGTGCAGATCATCCAGGCTGATCGCTGGCTGTTCCCGGGTGCTTGCGTCAGGCCTGGCGCGCAGCGGGCTTCTGCTGTGCGATCGCGACTCACTCAAGGCCGCGGCTCGGGAGCTGCTAGTAGGCCGAGATCTGAAGATCTCCGGGATTTGTCTGTGCGGGTGAGCGTCGGGCTCCGGAGGTGATCGGGCTCTAGCCGCTGACATGGTGTGGCGATGAGGGGCACAATTTGGGGGTAAAGAGCGTACTGTCACTTGCCTGTGCTAACGTTGCTGGGTCTCGTGGACGGGAGCTCAGGGATCAAGCGGCCATCTCGGAACAGCGCCAAGCCACCCACTGTTGATTCTTAGAGTCAAGCAGGAACAGTATTAGAAGTTGGTTTACTACAACTCATGATGGGAAAATTGGATTCAATTTGTGGCCCTTTCGTCCAATTCAGTGTAAATACAGGCAATTGGGAACTTTTATGCACACCTATGGATGTCAATAGACAGATTAAAGCGGTAGTAAACCCGCTAATTTTTATTTTATTTTTTTCCCACCTGCAAAGCAAAAGGCATAATGAGCTAGTATGCACCGCATACTTGCTCATTATGAAATACTTACCTTAGAACGAGTCCCCGACATCTGGCCCGATCCACGCCGAGGGAGCTGACACGCTCCCTCTGCATTTCTTCCGGGTATCGCGGCTCCGGCGCTGTGAGTGGCCAGAGCCGCGATATCGTCACTCCCACGCATGCGCGCGGGAGATTTCATCCCGGCCGGGCCGGCCACTGCCGGATTTTCATCTGAGAATCCCCTTGTGCGCATGAGCCACTGCAGTCAGCGGCGCATACCGAGGGGAATATCTCCTAAACCGTACAGGTTTAGGAGATATTTTTTTTTACCTACAGGTAAGCCTTATTATAGGCTTTCCTGTAGGTAAAAGTTAAAAAAATGAGTATACAACCACTTTAACAATCCCTTGAAAATGGCCAGAATTTTCAAAGAAGGACATAGAGACTTGGATACTGCTTTGGGGGACATGCACCATTGCAAATACTGTTCAGTGAGGAGAGGGTCCTTTTTGCTTATGACTTTGAGGGCAAAAAGAGAAAAACAAGATTTCAGCAGTAATGAGCCTGAATTAATGAGTGAAAGTAATCGACATTGCTAATAAAAAAGGTATAGGAAAGTTTACTCTTCCAAGAAAAAATAAAAATAAAAATAAAATTGTATAGCTTCTGATCTTTTTTTCACAGTACTACACTTGACTGCCTTACAAGTTTAATAAAATGTCAAAACAGAGTACACAAGCACACTTTAAAACTACAACCCTGCACTCCAGATCTGAGGCAGTTTTATCCCAAATTAAAAGTTAGAGTAGCATATTCCAGAGGCAATAGCCACAGCATATAATACAGTGGCTGAAGACTGTATAAGCAGCTTGACTGAACCACAATTTAAGAGACAGAGATGAGACAGTTTTTCTTTGTTGATAGCGTTGGAAAAAAACACAAATTCATCTAATCCAACAATGTGTGCATGTTTTTCAGTGTGTGTGTGTTTAAGTTTATTTTCATCTTTAACACAAATTTATGTTGTGTTCATCAAGGTAGACACCTAGTAGTTTTCTTTTTTTACCTGGCCAATACTCCTAGAGCACTACTTTGGGAAGAAAGTTCTACATTTGCCAAGCTTGTTATAAACCCTCCATGCAATTTCATAATACAATTAACATTAAATGATAAGTTCATCTTTTAGTTTTTATTGGTAATAATAGCTTTTATTGGTAATTGGTCATTTTTTAACATTAACACAAAAGTGTAATACATTATGGTAAGCTCACTTTGATTCAACGTATTAAGGAACTGGGTGCATACAAGAAATAGAATAAGAGGAAAAAAAAAGAAAGATAAAGTCAAACAGCCCAATAACTTTCGGACCTATTCCTATTCGTTGGTCAGGTAGTTAGGTCACCGAAGATGTAAAATCCGAGCAATAGACAATGAACCTAAGTATCATTTGCATTGTCCCCAACAGGGGGAACTATGAATAATATAAAAAAAATACATGTCAAGAAATAATATGCCTGTTCCTTTACTTGGACTCTTGGACTCTTGCAAGCCCTTCCACTTTATATTTAGAGACTAGGTTACTCTGGACCAACAATGGGTTAAAGGTTAATCCATCTTGAGGCAGGTTTCCGTTACATCAGAGGGGGGTGACCCCGCCCCCCTCACATCATTGGGGAAGCCCGGCTTCCCCCACTAGCGTCAGAGGGGGCGGGGCCAGGCGACAGGTGGCCACGCCCTCCTCATGTAAGAAACGTCAGGCGGCCGGCATCCCGCAGTGTCTCAGACAGTGGAGACAGAGGATGCATGGATGGACTGCGCTGGACTGAGAGATCACCCGCCGCTGGATCAGATCAGCCATCGCTGGACCCTGGAGAGATGATCATCCATCGCTGGATAGCAAGAATGGATTACCACCGCTGGAATCTTTTTTTTATTTTATTTTTATTTTCAATAAAGGAATTTTTCAAAAGTGTGTTTGTCTTATTTAACTATTTTTTACACTTTCTTTGTGAAATGGTAGGGATACTTTTGTACCCCCTTACCATTTCAAACAGGGGGGGCTGGGATCTGGGGGCCTCCTTGTTAAAGGGGGTTTCCAGATTCTGATAAGCCCCCCACCCGCAGACCCCCACAACCACCGGCCAGGGTTGTGGGGATGAGGCCCTTGTCCCCATCAACATGGAGACATGGTGCTTTGGGGGGGCCCCAAAGCATCCTCCCAATGATGAGGGCATGTGGCCTGGTACGGTTCAGGAGGGGGGGCGCTCTCTCGTCCCCCCCTAAATTTGACGCGGGGTCTCCTTTAATATCCATACCAGACCTGAAGGGCCTGGTAATTGAATTTGGGGGAACCCCACATTTTTTTTTTTATCAATGACTTTCAATGAGTGTTCAATGAGAGCCAACAATTCATTATAGCCGCGAGTGATTTTACATGACTTTTTTCTCTGCAGAAATGACACTTTGTGCAGGAACAGTTCTAAGCACGGGATACATGCACCCTTTCACAGGCATACTATAGACACCCCCCAGGTATGAAATTTAAAGGAATATTACACTTTTATTGTTTCACTTTAATCATTATTAAAATCACTGCTCCCGAAAAAACGGCAGTTTTTAAAACTTTTTTTGCATTGATCCATGTCCCCTGGGGCAGGACCTAGGTCCCCAAACAATTTTTAGGACAGTGACTTGCATATTAGCCTTTAAAATTAGCACTTTAGATTTCTCCCATAGACTTATACAGTGTGTTCTTTTTGAATTTGCCGCGAACACGCCAAACAGGCGAACAGGCAATGTTTGAGTCGAACATGAGTTTCACTCGAACTCAAAGCTCATCCCTACCAGTCAGCAGCAGTCGACGGAGCTGGTAATCATTGCAGGAGATAGTAATGGTGGTAGGTTAGCAGCAGTGGTAGAACATGGTAAGGTATAATAATATTTTTAGGCAAGATTCCAAGAAAAAAAAAATTAACATCAGCTGAAGGATTTGTACTTAATGCTAAATAAAGACTGCCAAAGGTTATTTTTTGTGAGCCAATATAACAAAACTATAAGCCCTTGTACACACGGTCAGACATTCCAACAACAAAATCCGTCGGATTTTGTCTGACGGATTTTGTCCGAAACTTGTGTTGCATACACATGGTCGGACAAAGTTGTTGGAAAATGTGATCGTACGTAGCGTGATGACGTTATTTCATTATGACGGGATTACGTTTAGGCTAGTAGCCAATATCTTTGGTCTAGGAATTTGATGTGAGCATGCGTGGCACTTTGTCCGATCGGAATTCTCTACACACAATTGGACAAAGTCCGATCGGATCATGTTGTTGGAAAGTTTTATAGCCCAGCTCCAAAACTTTGTCCGCCAGATATTCTGACGGAAACAGTCTGATGGAGCACCCACACAGTCGGATTATCCAACAACATGGTCCGATCGGACATTTTCCGTCGGAATGTCTGACCGTGTGTACAAGGGCTAACAAAACTCTGTGACAGTTCATTGCAAACCAGACAGCTCCATCACATACTGACCAGTACCATTGTCAGTGTTCATGAGGGAATCCCTCCCGCACAGCTATTGTGTTCTTGCAGCGGGAGATGGGGAGGCCCACAGGGACCCGTCCCTGCTGGGAGAACACTGTGATTATTGTTAGCAGCTATAGCCGCTGGCAATAATCGCATGTGAAAAACTGACATGCTGGTTGTACCCAAGTTGATTGATGGATCAACTTGGGTACAATCAGCCTGCCCATAGATGGTTCAAATCTCGCCTGGTCCCTGATGAATCTGCCAAGATTCAAATCATCTATGGCCAGCTTAAGAGTACAATTAGCTTTACAAAAACGTGGATGAATGAAAACATTCAAACAGAGGGAGAAGGCGGAGCCTAGCCGAGAGGTAATGCTGGCTTAGAGCTCCATTCTCAGCAGGACAACGGAGCCATATAACGGCGGAGGTAACTTGACCCTCCGCATATATATCATACCAAACGGTAGATAAATATCCCTACCTTACATTGGTGACATTCGGGGGGGGTCAGAGGAGACTCATGAGGCAGAAAATTAACAAGAAAGCGCCGCATCACACACACAGCAGTATGGTACTGAAACCCTCCCCCTCTGAGGGGAGACACAGTGAGGAGAACAAACAGACAGCCCCTTCTGCTGCTTTACATAAAGATGTTCTCTCATTAAAAGCACATAGTCTCTCTAACCAAATACCTGAGAAAAATATGTCAGTTCTGGAGAATTTAGAACTTTCCACACAAAAAGGCTTATCCCCTCCTGTAACGCTGAAACAAATAGAAAATCTGCTTCAAAAATCACTAAAAACCACTGCAGATATCATCACCACAAACCTTACCAAAGAAATTAGAATACTTGGTCAGCGTACATCAGCACTGGAAATTAGAGCAGACGATCTGGAAAATTATACATCTAACATTGCCTCAGAAATTGATTTTCTTAAAGAGGAAAATTACATATTACAATCCAAATTGGAGGATTTCGAAAATCGTGCAAGACGCTCCAATATACATATTAGAGGAATACCCGAATCTGTGACTGATTTAAACGGTGCTATTACTGCACTTTTTCAAGAATTACAACCAGCTATCCCACTAGGGTGTCTTGAAATGGACTGGGTTCATAGAGCCTTAGCACCAAAGAAAATAGATGGTCCTCCCCGTGACATTATCGCAAAATTGCATTTCTACCGCACTAAGGAACTACTGCTAAATACAGCAAGAAATAAAGATCCCCTAATTTTCCAGGATCATAAATATCAATTATTCACACACCTCTCACAGTTTACAGTCAACAAAAGAAGAACCCTGAAACCACTACTGCAAATATTACAGCGAAATGACATAATCTACCAATGGGGTTTTCCTTTCTCAGTGCGTTTTACTTTCCAAAGTCGCAAATATATGTGCCGAACAGCTAAGGACCTGCAAACTACTTTACAGAAACTAGGGATGATAAACACATCAAGAGATGCTGCGGACACTCGCCAAAAATCATCCTCATATGCTGATAATCCCTCCTCTGCTTCCAGAAGAGAAGAAGACTACAATCCACAGAAAAGAAGTCGCATACAATCTCCACCTCCAGATCTGGCTGACACTATGGACTGATAAACACTTGTACTGAGGCTACTATCTTGCCTTTTCAACAGAATGGCTACTGCCGAGTTTCTCTGACTTCCAATCAATATTTTTATCATAATCTTATTTAAAAAATGTTCCTAATAATTTAGGCACCTTATTATAACTTTTTTTTCTCTCTCTTCTCTTCTTTGTCTCTGAGGTTGCCTTAATCTTACATTTTTATTTTTTGCTTGAAAAATGAAATTATATGATTGGCTCTTGGTGTCCTGCAGGGAAGTTCCTTGCACCCTCTCTTGCTACCCTCAGCAGCTCGGTGTACACCGGGCAGTTGACAGTGGCTCATGTACCCTTGGAGGGAGAGATTTTCTCCTCCCAACGGACACATTAAGAACATAAATATGTTAAGATATATTTCAATATTGTATATTAATTGTATTTTCTTTTTCAGTCATTATCTCCTTTCCCTCCACCCCTATACTCTGGAGACAAATAATTTCTTATATGACACACGTTCTAACATAAACACCAACACATATTTACTTTTCCCAACTCCATGGCCCCATTAAACATCATATCATTAAATACTCAGGGACTAAACGTTCCACACAAACGCACTAAAGCCTTCCGCACATTTTCATCCAAGAAAGCACATATAGTTTGCCTCCAAGAGACTCATTTTGCGTCACAATCCACTCCCAAATTTTTCAGTACTACCCCCAAGTATACACAGCTTCGGCCTCCTCTAAAAAACGAGGCGTGCTTATAGCTTTCCATCGCAATACACCATTTTCACTAATGAAGGAAATCAAGGATCCAGAAGGTTGTTACTTAATTCTTAAAGGACACCTACTTGATACCGCTATCACCATTACATCATACTACGCTCCTAACAAAAATCCTATTTCTTTTCTTTCTCATTTATTTCAAACTATAGAACACCACAAAATAGGTACTACAATTCTATGTGGAGATTCTAATCAGACCATATTCCCATTTTTGGATAAATCACCAATCCCACAGTCACATACAGCAGACAAACAACTCTTATCAAAACTAATTACAAAGCATAACCTAGTAGATACTTGGAGAGAATTGAATCCAACCAAGAGACAATACACACATTACTCGTTCCCTCATCGCTCATTCTCTAGGATAGACCATATATTTATGTCCATAGGGCTAATTCCAGAAATAATATCTACAAAAATGATTCCCATCCCATGGTCCGATCATAGTGCAGGCTACATTACTGTTGCCTCTATAATTCAAAAAAAAAAAGATCCAACATGGATATTAAGAGATTTCCTACTCAAAAATCCAGCTTATAAAAATAATATTGAAATTGCGCTCAAAGATTATATAAAATATAACTCCACACCTGACGTCTCTCCGACTACATTATGGGAAGCACACAAACCTGTTCTCCGTGGCATGTCTACAGCAAGCAAACATATTCAACAGAGAGCGGAAAATCCTTTGTCAGACTTTAGAAACAAATTTCAATAAATGTCACACAGCATTCCCAAATAACCCTTCTTCCTTATCTAAAATAAATCTTGACAAAGCTAAATTGGAATTTGATCTATTCCTTACTGAAGCAGCGGATAAAACCATCAAGAGATCACAACACAATTTCTATATCAATGCGAATAAACCTCACACACTATTAGCCAGGGCATTAAAATCCTGCCAGAACCCAACGAAACCGATACGTCTGAAAATCTCTAGGGGGGTATACACAAATAATCCTTTAAAAATATTACAAAAATTCAAAACACAATTAAATAATTTATACTCTTCTAATAATGAGTTGGACCCTTCTAGAGCAAATAATTTTTTCTCTCATATATCTCTACCGACACTATCTAAAACACAAATGGAAATGATGGAGGAACCAGTGTCAATTATAGAGGTATCTGAAGTTATCAAAAATCTGAAACTAAATAAAAGGCCAGGTCCTGATGGTTTTTCTGCGCTGTATTACAAAACGTTTGTAGACACCCTATCTCCAGTCTTGACAAACACTTTTAATTCCCTTTTGGAAGGTCATTCTTTTAGAAGAGAAACCCTAACTGCAATTATCTGTATGCTCCCTAAACCTCACACAGACGATTCAATATGGTCTAATTATCGCCCTATTTCGTTATTAAATTTGGACATAAAAATTTTAGCCCAAATTCTAGCTAACAGATTAAATACTATTATAGGCAATCTAATACATCGTGATCAAGTGGGCTTCATTCCATTACGTCAAGCAGGAGATAATATTAGACGTGCAACCCTCCTGTCACATGCCGCTAAAAAAAGACGTATTCCCACTTGTTTTCTTTCTTTAGATATTATGAAAGCTTTTGACACAGTATCTTGTTCATATATGAACTATACCCTTTCCAAATGGGGATTCGGCCCTCATTTTTTACGATAGATCTCTAGTTTGTATCAAGATCCCAAAGCTTATATCAGATATGCAGGGTACAAATCGGACGAGTTTAATATACTGAGGGGGACTCGTCAAGGATGTCCACTTTTGCCATTATTATTTGCTTTACTCATTGAACCTTTAGCACAAAGAATTAGGATGGAACCCACTATAACAGGTATTGAAATGGGTGGCTTTCATCATAAGCTCTGTTTATTCGCAGACGATATTCTCCTTTTTTCTATCTTCTCCACATGTTTCGGCCCCGAATCTTATGGTTGTACTACAAGAATTCTCATTTATTTCGGGCCTTAAGGTCAATATTCAAAAATCTTCAGCATTAAACATTTCACTTTTCGAAAAAGATAAACAATCTTTACAAAATTCACTACCCTTTAAGTGGGTAGATCATAGCCTCCCATATCTGGGTGTGCAGTTTACTCCTAACCCCTCCGATTTATTTGCAGCTAATTACCCAGCTCTATTAAAAAATATTACAAGGTCGTTATCTAATTGGTCATCAATGCCGATATCATGGTTTGGGAAAATCAATATCATAAAAATGTCTGTTCTTCCGAAATTTTTATATTTATTCAGAACTCTCCCGATTCATATTCCTGCATATTTTCTTAGGCTGATTCAACAAAAAGTAACAAAATTTACTTGGGGGAAAATAAAACCCAGACTTCACAAAAAAACACTTGTTCTCCCCAAAGCTTTGGGTGGTTTGGGATTCCCAGACTTTAACATATATTATAAGGCAGCTCAATTATCTCAATTAACAAAATATCACTCTTCTACAGAGATTCCTTTATGAGTCCTCATTGAAGCTGTAGACTGTGATCCTCTTCCTATAAACAATATATTATGGTTACAAACTGCGGATCGTAAGTCTATAAATAACCCCATTTCTAAGCACTCTCTATCTATATGGGATAGGTATAGAAATTCACATGGTCTGCAATCTCCACAAAATCCGCTATTATCTTTCCACAAGAATCCGACTTTTTACCCAGCCTGGAAATATCCCAAAACCTTTAAAGCTTGGTCTAAGGCTGGTATCACTTGTCTATATAATTTAACTTCAACTACATCAATAAAATCTTTTACAGATCTATGTGAATTATATAAGCTTCCACAATCAGAAATATTCAGATATCTCCAAATCAAAGATTTTTATACTCCTCTTCTCAATTTAAATGTAAACTTACATAATATTTCTCAATTTGAAAGATTTTGTCTCAAGGAACCACATGCTAAAGGTCGTATTACATCATTGTATACACAACTGATATCTAATTCTAATACTGTTATACCTAAATATGTGGCCAAGTGGGAAAAAGATTTGGATTGTACGATCGATTCTAGGTCTTGGTCCAACATATGGTCTTTCACAAAATGTTCCTCTATAAATATATTGGCGTCTGAATCATCATATAAAGTTCTCACACGCTGGTATTTGGTTCCTGCGAGAATTGCCAAATTCTTAACAGACAACACTGGCCTCTGCTTTCGTGGCTGTCCAGAAAAAGGTACCTATATACATACCTGGTGGCATTGCTCAATTGTACAATCATTTTGGAAAAAGATCTTTCTGATAATTACAAAATTTTTTGATCGTCCAATTTTTCCAGACCCAATTATAGCTCTCCTTAATTTAAAACCAGCCTTTCTGAATCAGAAACAATTCAAATTAGTTCTTATACTCCTGATAGCCGCAAAGCAGACTATAGCCAATGCGTGGAAAACAGATGTGGTGAATATTGCAGAAACCAAACGTAGAATGAATCAATCTTTCATCCATGCTGAAATGGATGCTATAGATGAAAACCAGATGACAAAGTTTGATATCATATGGAAACCCTGGATTAAATATTATACGTCAGATAATATTGACAACCGAGTTTTATTGTTATGGTGATTATGATTTTTTATAGAATTACAACATTAGATGATATATAAAACTTCCTCCGGAGAATTATTCCCTCCCCTTCCCCTCCTATATACCTTTTATGTTCTTCCCTTACTATATAATACTTACTATAAACATACTTTAGAAGTTATGGTCAAAACTTTAAAATCATATATTTTCTTTTAGACATATTTATATTTTCTTGGGATTAAAATGTTTAAAACTCAGTTATAAGAATGTTTTCAAATTCTAAAATATATAAGGCCATTCATTGTCATTCCCACGAGAATATCTTGAAATTCTTCTTTGCATTGTATCATCCGTACTTCAATATGTCTACTTTTTATTTCTGGTATCACATAATCTGTCTTATATTCTGTACATGTAATTTATTTTAACATAAAATAAAAAATTTTGAACGAGAAAACATTCAAACACATTCTTTAGTTTGTTTGTGTGTGTTTTTGTTTGCTGTTTTCTTTTTGTGTTTCTGAATTTCACATAGAATTTTTTATTTAGCTAACAAAATATTTCAATTGTGACATAAAAACCTGAGTGACGTTTTGTCTGATCTTATTCTACATGTCTTTGTAGGAAATTACAAAGCAGCAGTTATTGCTACTGTTTCATGAAATATCATGGCTAAGATAAGAAGATATTGCTTACGATCAATGATAGGCTGGAAATCTATTTTCCTATGCATTATAATACAAAATGTTAATTGTAACATAGTTAATTTTTGAAGAGATAATTTAACCACTTGCCGACCGTCTCTCGCCGATATATGTTGGCAAAGTGTCATGGGTGCGCAAAATTCCATATGGGTACGTCAGCCCTTTAAGAGCCGCCAAAGGGTGATCGCCACCGGTCACACACAATCGCGTGCACGAGTGCCAGCAAAGGGATTTGTGTGTGTGTAAACACACAAATCTCTGTGCTGTCAGGGGAGAGGATACATGTCGTTTGTTCTTACTAAGTAGGAACAATGTTATGTCTCCTCACTTAGTCAGTCCTATCCCCATACAGTTAAAATACAGATTAAACCCTTTGATTGCCCCCTAGTGTTAACCCCTTCCCTACCAGTGACATTTACACAGTAATCAGTGCATTTTTTTTAGTTAAAATGCACTGATCGCTGTATAAATATCAATGGCCCAAAAATTTGTCAAAATTGTCTAATCTGTCCACCGCAATGTCGCAATCACGATAAAAATCGCAGATCACCTCCATTACTAGTAAAAGAAATAATAAAAATGCCATAAATCTTACCCATAGTTTGCAGACGCTATAACTTTTCAGCAAACCAATCAATATACGTTTATTGTGATTTTTTTTTTTTTTTTTTACCAAGAATATGTAGAAGAATATATATTGGCCTAAACTTAATAAATTCGTTTTTTAAAAACATTTGGGGATATTTTATAGCAAAAAGTAAAAAATATTGTTTTTTCTTTTCAAAATTGTTGCTGTGTTTTTGTTTATAGCCCAAAAAAAAACCCACAGAGGTGACCAAATACCACCAAAAGAAAGCTCTATTTGTAGGAAAAAAAAGGACACAAATTTCATTACAGCATTGCATGACCGCGCAATTACCCGTTAAAGCAACGCATTGGCAAACTGTAAAAAGTGCTCTGGTCGGGAAGGGGGTAAAATCTTCCGGGGGCTGAAGTGGTTAAATCTTTACCTATTCATTACTGACATGTTATTCTTTAATATGACAGCACTGACGTTTAAATGGCAAGGTACTAATCACAATACATAAAAGCAAATCACATGTTTTGTTATAATTCACAAAAATGTATTTACCTTTCTGCTTTTTGTGACATAATAAGAGGCTGCAATGTGGCACTGAGAAAGTTAATTACATTTTCAAGAAGCAAGTATTTTCCTTCAACCTAATGTGATAGTACATCATTACATAAGTGGTGAACACATAACAATAGATTTACAAAAATATTGATTTTGTTTTGAATTATATATTTTCATGTTTGTGGATATTTGTAAATTCTTGTTAGCTTAATGTATGTCAGTAAAATTTGGCCCCATTCTTAGTTTCATGAGTTGATGGGTGGACTTTAAATGTTGTCTTTAAAAACCCTCCCTACTTCTCCTTGGCCCACCCCTTCACAATAGTCAATCAGATGTGGGGTGTATCATCAGGACCACTATCCCTACATAAAATCATTACAAAGGATGATGCAGCTGTTGCCATTTTCTGAATATACAGTATATATATATATATATATATATATATATATATATATATATATATACACAAACATACATACATATACACACACACAGTATCTCACAAAAGTAAGTACATCCCCACATTTTTGTAAATATTATATTATATCTTTTCATGTGACAACACTGAAGAAATGACATGTTGCTACAATATAAAGTAGTGAGTGTACAGCTTGTATAACAGCGTCAATTTTCTGTCCCCTCAAAATAACTCAACACACAGCCATTAATGTCTAAACCGCTGGTAACAAAAGTCAGTACGCCCCTAAGTGAAAATGTCCAAATTGGGCCTAAAGTGCCAATATTTTGTGTGGTCACCATTATTTTCCAGCACTGCCTTAACCTTCTTGGGCATGCAGTTCGCCAGAGCTTCACAGGTTGCCACTGGAGTCCTCTTCCCCTCCTCCATGATGACATTATGGAGTTGGTGGATGTTAGAGACCTTGCGCTCCTCCACCTTCCATTTGAAGATGCCCCACAGATGCTCAATAGTGTTTAGGTCTGGAGACATGCTTGGCCAGTCCATCACCTTTACCCTCAGCTTCTTTAGCAAGGCAGTGGTTGACTTGGAGGTGTGTTTGGGGTTGTTATCATGTTGGAATACTGCCCTGCCACCCAGCCTCCGAAGGGAGGATCATGCGCTGCTTCAGTATGTCACAGCACATGTTGGCATTCATGGTTCCCCCAGTGAACTGTAAATCCCTAGTACCAGCAGCACTCCTGCAGCCCCAGACCATGATGCTCCCACCACCATGCTTGACTGTAGGCAAGACACACTTGTCTTTGTACTCCTCACCTGGTTGCCACCAGACACTCTTGGCACCATCTGAACCAAATACATTTATCTTGGTCTCATCAGACCATAGGACATGGTTCCAGTAATTCATGTCCTTAGTCTGCTTGTCTTCAGCAAACTGTTTGTTGGCTTTCTTGTGCATTATCTTTAGAAGAGGCCTCTGACCAATTTGATGCAGTATGCAGCATATGGTCTGAGCACTGGCAGGCTGACTCCCCAACCTGTCAACCTCGGCAGCAATGCTGGCAGCACTCATATGTCTATTTACCAAAGACAACCTCTGGATAGAACGCTGAGCATGACCATGGTGATGCCTGTTCTGGAACCTGTCCTGTTAAAACGCTGTATGGTCTTGGCCACCGTGCTGCAGCTTAGTTTCAGGGTCTTGGCAAACTTCTTATAGCATAGCCCATCTTTATGTAGAGCAACCAGTGACCAGTATGAGAGAGTGAGAGCAATAACACCAAATTTAACACATCCGCTCCCCATTCACACCTGAGACCTTGTAACACTAATGAGTCACATTAGTCATGTGACTAATGAGTCACATGACACTGGGGAGGGAAATGGCTAATTGGGCTAAATTTTGACATTTTCACTTAGGGGTGTACTCGCCTTTGTTGCCAACGGTTTAGATATTAATGGCATGTGTTGAGTAGGGATGGGCTTTATGTTTGGGTCGAGCATGAGTTTGACTTGAATATTGGCTGTTCAAACAATATATTCGTGGCAAATTCGAAAGTCACAGAACACCCTTTGAAAGTCTATAGGAGAAATAAAAAGTGTTAATTTTAAAGGCTTATATGCAAGTTATTGTCATAAAAAGTGTTTGGGGACCTGGGTCCTACCCCAGGGGACATGAATCAATGCAAAAAAAAAGCAGTTTTAAAAATGGCTGTGATTTTAATAATGCTTAAAGTGAAACAATAAAAGTGTAATTTTCCTTTAAATTTCATACCTGGGGGGTGTCTATAGTATGCCTGTAAAGTGGCGCATGTTTCCCATGTTTAGAACAGTCTGAGTGCAAAATGACATTTCTAAGGGAAAAAAGTAATTTAAAAGTACTATAAAGCCAGCTATAATGAATTGTCGGTCCAACAATACACATAAAAGTTCACTGATAAAAGCGGCATGGAATTTCCCCACAGGGGAACCTCGACCCAAAATGTAATTTTTTTTTAATGCATGGGGGCCCCCCTAAATTCCAACACAGGCCCTTCAGGTCTGGTATCGATATTAAGGGGAACCCTGTGCCATAATTTTAAAAAATATTGCATGTGGGGCCCCCTCAAAATCTATACCAGACCCTTATCTGAGCATGCAACCTGGCAGGCTGCAGAAAAAGAGGGGGGACGAGAGAGCGCCCCCCTCCTGAACCATACCAGGCCACATGCTCTCAACATTGGGAGGGTGCTTTGGGGTAGCGGACCCCCACCTTGTCCCAGTGTTGATGGGGACGCATCTCCACAACCCGTGCCCGGTAGTTGTGGGGGTCATTGGGCAGGGGGCTTATCGGAATCTGGAAGCCCCCTTTAACAAGGGGACCCCCAGATCTCTGCCCCCGTGTGAATTGGTAATGGGGTACAAATGTACCCCTACCATTTCACAAAAAAGTGTCAAAACGGTTAAAAAAAGACAAGTCCTTTATTAATTTATTCTTCTTTCCCTGCTTCTTCTTCCATCTTCTTTCTTCTGGTCTTCCTTTGGTGTTCTTCTTATTCCTCCATCTTCTTCTTTCCCCACTTCTTCCTTTGGTTTTCTTGTCCAGCATCTTCCTCTGGCTTCTTCTCCGCTTCGTCCTGCGCACGATCCACCTCAGTGGGATTCTTCCACTGTGTGATGCTTCTGTTGAGGTGACAGTTCTTATATAATGGAGGGCGGGGTTACCCGGTGACCCCACCCCCTCTGTCACACAGGGACTTCCCTATGGCTTTACCTGTGTTGTCAGAGGAGGGCGGGGTTTTGCACCATTCTTCACCCCATTCTTCAACAAACTGTCCTCTGCTACAGCAAAATATTTCACATTTGGTCTTATCGGTCCAGAGCACCAGCTGCCATTTTTATGCACCTCAGTTCCTATGTATTTGTGCATAGGAATTGGAAACAAGGCTAAGCAACTCAACTATGCACAAAAACATAAGAACTGGGATGCAGAAAATGGCAGCAAATGCTCTGGACTGATGAGCCAAATTTTGAAATATATGGCTGTTGCAGGAAGCAATATGTTCGCGAACAGGTGGATAGTAGTAAAATAATATGTGTCTGCAGGCAACAGTATAGCATGGTAGAGATTCCCTGCAAGTTTAGGGCTGCATTTCTGCAAATGGAGTTGGAGATTTTTGCCATGATCAATGTTATCATCAATGTTGGGAATTACAGAGATACAAATACGTATGTATCATGCCATATCATGAGGGAGACGTGATTGGCCCCGATTTTATTCTAAAGCAGGAATGACCCTAAACATGCCTGCCAATATAATTTTCTTCAGTATAAAGAAGAACAAAGTCCTGGAAGTGATTGTTCAGCTCACATAGAGCCCTGATCTCAACATTGAGTCTGTCCGGGATTACATGAAGAGACAGAAGGATTTGAGGCAGCCTACATCCACAGAAGATCTGTGGTTAGTTCTCTAAAAAGTTCTTTCCTTCAGAAACTGAAATTAAACACATTTTTAGTTTACAGCTTTTTTCCACACTTACCTAAAACCTTTGCACAGTAATGTATGTGAATGTATTATATTGTAAGGGATTTGCTCAGTAGCAGGGTGTGCAGGACCCCCTGGATGGGTTACAGCACAGTGAAGTAGGCATGGTCAGATAGCTGGATCTTTGTGAAAACAAAACAGTCTTCCAAGTCTGTGGTTACAAGTGCAGGTATCAAAAACAGCAAGAATAAAACAAAACGGAAAATAAACCCTTGCCACTTTGGGCATCTAACTGCAAAACACAGGAACCTATCTACCTGCACTGGAACAGCCTACCGCTGACCAAAAACCTGTCTGATACACAGACAAACAGTCTTTTAATTAATCTCACCACTCAGAAGCTGCTCCCCAGTCCTTATGCAGGAATATGGTTCCAGGATTTAGCTCCTTGCTGAAGCAACCTAGAAGTTTAATAGAGCCCTGAATGCTTCATCTGATACAACTGAGCTCATTAACCCTCATTGAGCCCCAAACAGGCTCATTACCCAGCAGAAACCCAAAAGCAATCAGTGTACAGCATAAACTTGGGACAAATATATCTCCCATCTTGGATACAACCCATAGATTTTCCTGGCTTCCTGTCACAACCCCCCCCCCCCCCCCCACACACACACACTTATTTCAACCTTAGGGTTGGAACATGGGTTACCAGAAACATGTGCACTTGGGATAAAGCATCTGCCTTTCCTATTCTAACACCGGGCCAATGATTCACTGTAAAACTGAATTCTTGAAGGGCCAGGAACCACGTAGTCACCCTCCTATTGGCCTCTTTGTTCTGTGCCATCCACTTTAATGGAGCATTATCTGTTACCAGTTCAAATTATCTAGTTAAGAGATAGTACCAGAGAGAATCTAAAGCCCATTCTATTGATACATTCTTTCTGAATGGTGGCGTAATTTTCTTCATGGGCCTTGAATTTCTGGCTGAGGTAAATTACAGGGCGTTCTTCCCCCCTTGAAAACCTGAGACAGCACACCTTCTAACCCAAAATTTGATGCATCAGTCTGGACCACAAAGTTCCTTGAAAAGTCAGGCGAGTATAACACTGGCTGAATAGATAATGCCTGTTTTAAGGCCTCACAATCTGCTTCTGCTTTGGGGGTCCATTTGATCATGACAGACTCTTTCTCTTTTGTCAAATTGGTCAGGGGAGCAGCCTGTGAGGCAAAATGGGGAATAAAGCAGCAATAATAACCAGCGATTTCTAATATGTTTGAACCTGTTTCTTGTTGGTGGGGCGTGGCCAACTCTGAATAGCCTCAACTTTGTTTACTTTGGGCCTTATTAGACCTCTCCCAATGGAATATCCCAGATACTTTGCCTCCTCTAGCCCAAGGGTAATTTTTTTTGGAATGCCTGTAAACCCAGCTTTCCAGATGGAATCTAACATGGACTGAACCTTTGGTAAGTGTGAGTCCCAGTCCTCACTATGGATGACCATGTCATTTTGGTATGCAGCAGTATAGGCTCGGTGAGGCCGAAGGATCTTATTCATTACACATTGAAATGTGGCCAGAGCGTTCTGCAACCCAAAATGCATCCCCCAATACCAGAAAAATCCCTCTAGAGTTACAAATGCCATTTTTTGCTTCACCATTTTCGAGAGAGGAATTTGTCAATACCCTTTGGTCAGGTCTAATGGCGTTGTATACCGAGCTGTCCCTAGGCAAATAATCAGTTCGTATATGCGGGGCATTGGGTAGGTGTCAAACTTAGGGATTTTTAAGGATAAGCCCGATGTTCGTGTCGAACATAAGTTCGATTTGAACATTGCGTGTTTGCTATTCACCGAACATGAACATTGTGGGCCACTTGCGGGAAACGCACCATAATGAAATTGCAGTGAATTGATGGCTGCTGATTGGCCAAAGCATGCACCTGACCTGCTGTGAGAGCCATGATTGGCCAAAGGCAGGGTGCCTTTGGCCAATCATGGCTCAGGGGGCTGAGTCAAAGCCCCACACATTTACATTTGTAAAGGAAAAAAATTTATTTTTTTTACATAAAAATAATTTTTAAAAAAAAGCATGGGTCTTCCCAGTCCATTACCAGGCCCTTCAGGTCTGGTATAGATTTTAAGGGGAACCCCAAGCCAAAATTTTAAAAAATGGCATGGGAGTCCACAGAAAATCCATACTAGACCCTTATCCAAGCACACAACCTGGCAGGCCGCAGAAAAAGAGGGAGGGAAAGAGTGCCCCCCTCCTAAAGCCCCATACACACTATCAGTTTTTCTGCTGACTTTTTCCTTCAGATTTACCAAAACCATATAATATGAGGTCAAACCTTAGGAGTTTCCATTTGTATGCAATCAGGCAGGCCCTTCTACTACATGGTTTTGGTAAATCTGAAGGAAAAACTCAGCAGAAAAACTGATAGTGTGTATGGGGCTTAAGTTGTACCAGGACACATTTCCTCAACATGGGGATGGTGTTTTGGGGTCCCCCCAAAACACCTTGTCCCCATGTTGATAGGGACAAGGGCCTCTTCCCCACAACCCTTGTCAGGTGGTTGGGGGGTCTGTGGGCAGGGGGCTTATTGTAATCTGGAAGCCCCCTTTAACAAGGGGACCCCCAGATCCCGCCCCCTATGTGAATGGGTATCGAGTACATTGTACCCCTACACATTCACCAAATAAAGTGTCAATATGGTAAAATTGACAGGAGACAGTTTGGGACAGGTCCTTTATTAAAAAAAATAAAAAATAAAAAAGTGTCCCATGATGTAACTTTATCTTAGATGGCAGCACGGATGACCCAAAAAAAAAAAAAAAAAAACTGAAAAGCTCGGCCTTCGATGGGAGGCGTCCTGCGACTGCAGGCTTTTTGCAATTATGGTTACGTAAACAGGTGACTCCTGATGTTACGTGATGTCACATGATGTTACGTGACCTCACATGATGTCACAAGGGGGCGGGGTCACCCATTTACGTCACTTAGTGGCCCTGCCCTCAGCTATATAACAGCTGTCATTGCAAAAAGCCTGCAGTTGCAGGACGCCTCCCATCTTTTCCTGCGGCCTGTCAGGTTGCATGCTTGGATAAGGGTCTGTTATGGATTTTGAGGGGACCCCCACACCATTTTTTTTATTTTAGTGTAGGGTTCCCCTTAAAATCCCCACCAGACCTGAAGCTTCTGATATGAATTTTGGGGGGACCCCAACACAATTTTTTTTATTTTGTTGCAGGGTTCCCCTTAATATCCATACCAGACCCGGAGGGCCTGGTATGAATTTTGGCGGGACCCCCACAGAATTTTTTTTCATTTTGGTGCCAGGTTCCCTTTAATATTCATACCAGATCCAAAAGGCCTGGAAATGGACTGGGGGGAAACTCATGCCTATTTTTTCAATGATTTTTATCTATATTGCCGGGATCGGACAGCTCATTACAGACGCAAGCAGTTTTAAATTAAATTTTTTTGTTTGTAAATGTAATTTTTCTATGGTACTGTTCTAAACATGGGAAAGATGTGCTACTTTACAGGCATACTAAGGACAACCCACAGGTATGATATTTAAAAGAATATTTAATTTTTATTGTTTCACTTTAAGCATTATTAAAATCACTGTGGAAAAATGGCTGTTAAAAAAAAAAATGCATTGATACATTTCCCCTGTGACAGGATCCGGGTCCCCAAACCCTTTTTATGGCAATAACATGCATATAAGCCTTCAAAATTAGCACTTTTGATTATTCATGTTAGTGTCCCATAGACTTTAATAGTGTTCACGTGTTCGCACAAATATTTTGCCTGTTCTCAAGTTCTGGTGCAAACCGAACCGGGGGGGGGGGGGGGGGGTGGTTGTCTCATCCCTAGTGATTTTATTCAAGCGGCGAAAGTCATTACAAAACTGCCAACTTCCATCTGGTTTGGGCACTAACACAATAGGACTGGACCAATCACTATTTGACTCACGCATTTTTTTTACTTCTTGGCGAATTGCCTCTTGCCGGGCTTCGGGAATTTGATAAGGTTTCAACTTGACATTTTCCTCTGGTGTGGCGAACGGTTTCTTCCAAACATAAGTTCGGGCCGAACCTTGGCTGTTCAGATGTTCTGCAGAACACCAAACAATATGCAGTGCTCGGGGCAAATTTGAAAGCCGCCGGAACACCGTTAAAGTCTATGGGACATTAACATGAAAAAACAAAAGTGTTCATTTTAAAGGCTTATATGCAAGTTAGTGTCATAAAAAGTGTATGGGGACCCAGGTCCTGCCCCAGGAGACATGTATCAATGCAAAAAAAAAGGTTTAAAAATTTACGTTTTTTTTTGGGGAGCAGTGTGTCATGGTTATGCAGTGATCTTCCTGTGTTTGCTTACCTCCCCTCATGTCTTCAGACTAAGAGGCCAGCCACTTCCACCTGGTGGTTTTTATAACCTCTCCTCTAAGCATGGCTGCACCCCAGGCCCTATCAGGGATCCCTATATTAACCTGTGCACTGCAGGCCATCAGTGCTGATCAACCATTGTGTATTCCTTTGTGTGTTAGCTTCCTGTTTCCTGCCGTGTGCTCTGCTACTGTTTTCCGTTACCAACTTTGGCGTGTCTTGACTATCCCTGTTTGCCTGTGATCCTGACCTTTTGGCGTGTACCCGACTATTCTTGTCTGCTTGTGGCCTCGACCTTGGCTTTGT
Organism: Lithobates pipiens; assembly: GCF_037356315.1. Classification (NCBI taxonomy): domain Eukaryota; kingdom Metazoa; phylum Chordata; class Amphibia; order Anura; family Ranidae; genus Lithobates; species Lithobates pipiens. The sequence continues at coordinate 395,895,551 of NW_027507764.1, read as the reverse complement.
CCCTCACCATCCCTATCCTCCTGTTGCCTACAGTGGGTGTGAGCTGGGGGACCCTGGGGGTCACGACCTGGAGCCAGTTGCAGCCAAGTCCATCCTCACCACCAGAGGCGCTGGTGAACACCTGCTGGCTCTTAGACTCCGCGCCCCAGGGAATCTTACGCTCTAACCCCAGTGGGATCTGTCCCCCGTCTGCAGCAGTCAGCCGTAGGGTCCACAACCTTGCGGTGCACTCCAGATCCCTACAGTGTGCACCTGTCACCTCGCCTCAAGGTGACCTGACACCTCGCCTCAAGGTTACCTGACACAGTGATTTTAATAATGCTTAATGTGAAAAAATAAAAGTGAAATATTCCTTTAAATTTTGTACCTGGGGGGTGTCTATAGTATGCCTGTAAAGTTTCCCCCCCCCCCATGTTTAGAACAGTCTCTGCACAAAATGACATTTCTAAATGAAAAAAAAAAAATTAAAAGTACTTGTGGCTATAATGAATTGTCAGTCCTGGCAATACAGATAAAAGTCATTGAAAAAAACAGCATGGAATCCACCCAGTCCATTACTAGGCCCTTCGGGTCTGGTATGAATATTAAGGGGAACCCCAAGCCAAAATTTTAAAAAATGGCATGGGAGTCCATACTAGACCCTTATCCAAGCACGCAACCTGGCAGGCCGCAGAAAAAGAGGGAGGGAGAGAGTGCCCCCCTCCTAAATTGTACCAGGACACATTCCCTCAACATGGGGATGGTGTTTTGGGGTCCCCCCAAAACACCTTGTCCACATGTTGATGGGGACAAGGGTCTCATCCCCATAACCCTTGCCTGCTGGTTGTGGGGGTCTGCAGGTGGGGGGCTTACCTGAATCTGGAAGCCCCCTTTAACAAGGGGACCCCCAGATCCCAGCCTCCCTCCCATGTGAAATGGTAACTGGGTACAAATGTACCCCTAACATTTCACAAAAAAAGTGTCAAAGACAAGACACTTGTCCCACGAAGTCCAGTCATCTTCTTATCTCACTCCACTGAGGAATCAAAAAAGAAAAAAAGCCACAACGACCTGCCTCCACTGGAGGCACACGCCATATGATGAGTCTTCATTTTGACAGTTCGTATATAACTGAGGGTGGGGCCACAATGTGACGTTCCCGGGTGTCCCCATCCCCATCTGACGCATGGGGACTTCCCCATGGCTTTTCCAGGGCATCAGAGGGGACGGGCCACCCAGTTACTTATGTACCCACACTTGGAAAAATTGCCAGGGAGGTTACAATCTCTGCTCCTGAAAAAACTACAATTTTTAAAGCTTGTTTTGCATTGATACATGTCTCCTGGGGCAGAATCCGGGTTCCCAAACACTTTCTATGACAATAACTTGCATATAAGCCTTTAAAATGAGCACTTGATTGTGTCCCATAGACTTCAACAGTGTTCGTGTGTTCTGCCAAATTTTTTGCCTGTTAGGTATGTTCTGGTGCAAACCGAACCGGGGGGTGTTCAACCCATCCCTAGTGGTGACGATGTCATGTTCAACTCCAGACACCCAACCTGGCAATTCTGAAAATGTCTCTTTATTTTGGAGCACAAACTCTCTAGCTTCCAGGTGCTGAGTTTTGGACAGAGTCTCCACTATCCCGACTTCAGGGATAACCAGGTTATATGGAGCAGAAAGTGGTGAGGTTTCAGCGACCAAGAATTCCTTATTCTTCCATGGTTTTAGGAAATTCACATTATATATCTGCTCAGGCTTTCATCTTCCTGGTTGGCTAATTTTATAATTCATATCACCCATTTTTTTCAATACTTCATAGGGACCCTGCCATTTGGCTAGCAACTTTCTTTTGACCGTGGGGACCAACACTTAAACCCTTTCACCAGGTGACAAAGAACGAACCTGGGCCCCACGATTTTAAATCCAATTGGGCTTGTGCCAAATGTTCCTTCACAATAGGCATCACTTGCGCAATTCTGTCTTGCCTTTTTACCACACATTCAATCACACTTCTATGAGGGGAACTCTCACTCTCCTATGTTTCACTGGCAATGTCCAGTTAGCCTCGTGGGAGCCTCCCATACAGTAACTCAAAAGGAGAGAACCCTGTGGATGATTGGGGAACCTTTCTGATAGCAAACATCAAATAAAGGAGTAGACAATCCCAATTCTTTCTGTCTTTATTAACCACCTTTGTCAGCATTTGTTTTAATGTTTTGTTAAATCTTTCAACCAGCCCATCTGTTTGAGGGTGATGCACTGACGTACGTAATTTGGTCACTTTCAGAAGTTTGCAAAGCTCTTTGGTTAATCTATAAACAGGGTGTCCTGGTCAGTTAGTACTTCTTTGGGCCCACAGAGCTGAAAAGCTGAAATAGCTCTTTGACAATGGTTTTGGCAGAGGTGTTTCGGAGAGGAATTGCTTCTGGGTAATGGGTGACATTGACCATTATCATCAAGATGTTCTGGTGCCCCCTAGAAGACATCAGCAAGGTGCCAATAAAATCCATGCCGATCCACTCAAAAGGGACCTTAGTGATAGGCAAGGGTACCAAAGGACTGCAGAAATGGGGCATGGGTGTAGAAATCTGACACACTGGACAGGAGGAACAGTACATTTCCACTTCCTTAGTGATCCCAGGCAAATAGAACCTCTGAGTGATTATTTCCTGGGCCTTTTCAGCTCCTAAATGTCCCCCAAGAATGTGCCCATGGGCCAGTTCTAAGACCAACTTGTAATAAGGTTTGGGCACCACCAGTTGCTCAATGGTTTTCTCTACTCTCTATGACACCCAAAATAACAGGTCCCTTTCCATGATGAAGGAAGGGAGGGCAATAATCTTGTCAGGGTTAACTAATTCCCCATCTATTTTTACTACATACTCCCAGGCCCTTAGTAATGTGGGGGCCTTCAATTGTTCAGTAGCAAAACTTTCTCTGTGTAACTCTAGATCATCAAACACTAGAGGTCGCTGTTCCTCTTCTGGGGTTGCAAGCTCCACTCTAGGCCCTGTTGTTTCCCTGCCAAGACTAACAAGGAAAACTCAAGAGAATCCTCACACTTAGAGGATTCCTTAGTAGAACCTTCAGGCCCTGAAGAACCACTTTATGGTGAATCTGGGCAATCCCAGAGCTCCCAGAATTTTGGGAAATCCCTTCCCACAATGGCATCATGTGGTAGTTGGGGAAACAAACCACCTGGAGACATAGTTTACTGAGGGAGGTTTCAAAGGATACCATAGTCACCGGATACTCTCAAGTGTCCCTATGTACACAAATAACCTCCATTTTCCTTGGGTGCAAGGTTTTGCCCACCACCAGTTCAGTTTTTACAAGGTAACCAGGCTACAACATTTTTACCATCTAAACACATTTTGTATAAAGGTTTCTCATTTCCCTTTACTGCAGTGCATGGAGTTGCAAATAGGGACTGCCGTCTCTCTGTAAGAAAATCACAGTGCATTTGTACAACAATATCTGGGCAAACTGCCGCTACATGTCCCTCTTCCTGGCAACGGTAACAAATTAACTTTCTAGTCACCTCCTGTGGAATTGGTCTTCCAGGGTGCTCTCGCCAGACATTAGAAGCAGTCCCAAAAATACCTTTAGTTCCCCCTTTTTTACTCTCTCCAACCCCATCCCTTGATCCAGTTTTACCCATAGCTGGGGATGGTCTGGTCTTGGGGTGGAAAGTCTGTGAGTCTCTGATGGAAGATGTCAATTTCTCAGTTGTCAGGTACCTTTCCACAAGGTCTACAAGTTTGTCTGCTGTTTCCAGATCTCCATGGCTAACCCATTTCTGCAAAGTGGTAGGGAGAGACCACAGAAATGTGTCCATGACTGCCATCTCCACAATTTTTGGTCCAGACAGAGTTTCTGGCTACAGCCATTTCCTGGTCAAGTGGATAAGGTCATACATTTGTGACTGGGGTGGCTTTCTTAGCCGATAACTCCAATTGTGGACACGTTGAACATGGAAAGCCAGGATTACACCCAGTCATGCCAATATTTCCTTTTTAAAACAATCATAGTTTTTTGCATCTGCAAGCTCTAAGTCAAAATAAGCCTTTCAGGATTATCCAGTTTGTAAGGGGGGGGGGGGGGGGCACTATTCTAGCCCATTGTTCTTTAGGCCAACTTTCCTTTTCCACTTTCCTTTCAAAAGTGGTCAGAAACATCTCAGGGTCATCATCTTCAGCCATCTTTGGCAACAGGGGGCTTACCCGAAAAGTCGGTATGTTACCGGCATGACTCCCAGCCTTGGTCTGCTGCCTCTTCTGAAGCTGTTTCATGATAGCCTTAATTTGCTGCTGGTGCCTCTGTTCCTGCTGTGTCAGCAATTCCCCAATTCTGCCTGTTCTAGGGCTTGTTGCTGATTTGCATTTGCCTGCTGTTGAGCTGCAAGGCTCTGTTGGTGGGCCTTTTGTTAGGCTGCAATGCTCTGTTGCAGCTGAGCTCTTTTAACCCTCATTGAGCCCCAAACAGGCTCACTACTAGGGATGAGCTTCGTGTTCGAGTCGAACGCATGTTCGACTCGAACATCGGTCGTTCGTGCGTTCGCCGAATTCCGAACGTTTGGGCCATTCGCGGCAAAATTCGTGTGGCCCACAATGCACTGCGATGGCGCAATGCATTGCTGTCTCACGATTGGCCAAGCATGCACTGTGACCCCGCATGCTTGGCCAATCGCAGCGCCAGTGGCGGGAAGAGCAATGGTTGGCCACAGGCATCCTGCCTGTGGCCAATCATAGCTCAGACTGTGTAGTGCACGCCCCACACTATATAAAGCTGCCTTTCAGGCGGCCTCGTGTAGTGTTTGTTAGCATCTGAAGCAGTGGGTGTTCTGTGTACCTTCAACACAGTTACACACCAATCGTTTTTGGCTGATTTACTATTTTGCTCTTGTGTAGTGGTTACTGTCTGTGCCCTGACCGCAGTATACACCACTATATTCACCTCACCTATATAGCTAGTGATCTAGCTTTAATAATAGAGCTTGCAGTCAGTAGTGTTAGTGCGTGCTGTCTGCGTGCTCTGTACCCAGTACATACCACTATATACACCTACATAGCTGTTCTCTATTTGAGCCCGATTGTCATTTGCTGGAGTTATTGGAAGTTGTGTGTGCCTCCAGCACAGCACAGTATACATCTGTATATACCCCTTTAACTCTGCTGTTTTCTGGTTATTGTCTGCGTGCCCTGACCGCAGTATACACCGTGATATTCACCTCACCTATATAGCTAGTGGTCCATCTTTAACAATAGAGCTTGCAGTCAGTAGTGTCACTCAGGAGATAGTGCGTGCTGTGTGCGTGCTCTGTACCCAGTACATACCGCTATTATCCACCTACATAGCTGTTCTCTATTTGGGCCCGATTGACATCTGCTGGAGTTATTGGAAGTTGTGTGTGCTTCCAGCACAGCACAGTATACATCTGTATATACCCCTTTAACTCTGCTGTTTTCTTGTTATTGTCTGCGTGCCCTGACCGCAGTATACACCGTGATATTCACCTCACCTATATAGCTAGTGGTCCATCTTTAACAATAGAGCTTGCAGTCAGTAGTGTCACTCAGGAGATAGTGCGTGCTGTGTGCCTGCTCTGTACCCAGTACATACCGCTATTATCCACCTACATAGCTGTTCTCTATTTGGGCCCGATTGACATCTGCTGGAGTTATTGGAAGTTGTGTGTGCTTCCAGCACAGCACAGTATACATCTGTATATACCCCTTTAACTCTGCTGTTCTATAAAAAAAGGCATCTGCAGGAGTTAGTGGGTGTTGTGTGCCTCCAGCACAATATAAACTACCCAACTACTGTTTTACCCAAATCCCTTCAGGCCATTACCATGTCTGGAAGGCCAGCAAGGAGAGGCAGACAGGCGCGAGCCGATAAAAGAGGGCAAGCAGGCTCTGTGTCTAGAGACAACAGTGCTGGTCGTGGACGCGGTGCATTGTCATCAGCACGTGGCCATGGGACATGCTTGTCCTTCTTTTCTGCAGCTGGACATGTTGAACCGCAACATGCCAACGACTTGGTAGAGTGGATGACCAAGCCCTCTTCATCCTCCTCATCCTCTCTCACCCAGTCTCAGGGTAGTAGAAAAGCAGCTGCCAACACATCGTCGTCCCTCCTCTCAATGTCATCATCAGTGACTCCTTCCCTAGACCCACCACGTCCTCCTGAGGAGTCTCCTGAACTCTTTGAGCACAGTGTTGGGTACATGCTCCAGGAGGATGCCCAATGTTTGGTGGGCTCTGATGATGACACTCAGCTAGAGGAAGGCAGTAGCGTGAGCACAGAGAGAGGGGATGCTCAAGAAGGACAGCAATCTGGCAGTCATGTTCCACAAGCTGCAGCATACTGCCAGGTTTGCTACAGCGATGAAGAGGGAGGGGATGATGAGGGCACTGACTCCACGTGGGTGCCTGGAAGGAGGGAGGAGGAGGAGGAGGAGGAGGAGGCACATGTCCAACGAGGCAGGATGCCCTCCGGGGGCCAGCTTAGGGGCAGCACACCGACTGAATCACACCGCAGAGCTCCGCCTGCGCAGAGCGCTTCCTCTGCGCAGAGCGCTTCCTCTGCGCGTTATTCTAAAAGTTCTTTGGTGTGGGCCTTTTTTGAGACGAGTGCATCAGATCGCACCGCTGCTATTTGCAACATATGTCTCAAGCGTATCTCACGTGGCCAAAACATCAGCCGCTTGGGCACCACATGCTTGACCAGACATATGTTGACCTGCCATGCAGCTCGTTGGCAAGCATACCTCAAAGACCCACACCAAAGAACAAAGCGGACCTCTCCTTGCTCCTCATCAGCTGGCATCTCCAACCCCACTAGACCTTCAGTCCTCTCTGAAACCTGCTCTGAGAGGAATGAAGGTGTAGAATTAGGTGTGTCACAGCCAAGTGCTTCCGGGAACTCTGCTAGTGGTACATCCACGTCCGATTATAGCAGACAAATGTCCCTGCCCCAGCTGCTGGACCGGCGGAAGAAATTTACTCCCAGCCATCCACATGCCCAGCGGTTGAATGCTAGCTTGGCTAAATTGCTAGCACTTCAACTGCTGCCTTTTCAGTTGGAAGACTCGGCCCCCTTCCGTGAGTTTGTACAATGTGCGGTTCCTCAGTGGCAGGTCCCCAAGCGCCACTTTTTCTCACGGAAGGCAATTCCGGCTCTCTACCGGCATGTGGAAGGCAATGTCCTTGCCTCGCTGGACAGGGTGGTCAGCGGTAAGGTGCATATTACCGCTGACTCATGGTCCAGCAGGCATGGACAGGGACGTTACCTGTCTTTCACGGCCCATTGGGTCACTCTTCTGGCTGCTGGGAAGGATGCAGGACAAGGTGCAGTAGTATTGGAGGTTGTTCCGCCACCACGCCTCCAAAATGCTACTATTGGTTGTGACACACCTCTCTCCTCCACCCCCTCCTCTTCTTCTTCCTCCATGGCCTCTTCCAGTGCTCTGTCCTCAGAACCAGCGGTGCTCCGTAGGCGTTGCAGGGGCTACGCAAGTACGCAGGCAAAACGATGCCATGCCGTGCTTGCGCTGGTTTGTTTGGGGGACAGGAGCCACACTGGGGCGGATGTTTTGTCAGCTCTGCAGGGGCAGGCCGAGAGGTGGTTGACGCCACGCCAGCTTAAGCCAGGAATGGTGGTTTGCGACAATGGCACCAACCTCCTCTCCGCCCTCCGACAGGGACAACTGACCCATGTGCCCTGTGTAGCTCACGTCCTTAACCTGGTGGTGCAGCGGTTCTTGGGCAGGTACCCCGGCTTACAGGATGTCCTGAAACAGGCCAGGAGAGTCTGTGTGCATTTCCGCCGATCATTTAATGCCTGTGCTCGGCTGGCTGAGCTCCAAAAGGAGTTGAACCTGCCCAAGAACCGCCTTATATGTGACATGCCCACCAGATGGAACTCAACATTGGCCATGCTGCAGTGGCTGCACACGCAGCAGAGGGCCATCAATGAGTACCTGTGCGATTACGGCACCAGGACAGGGTCAGGAGAGCTTGGTTTTTTCTCACCACGCCAGTGGGGCATGATCAGGGATGCATGCACTGTCCTGTCACCGTTTGAGGAGGCCACAAGGATGGTGAGCAGTGACAGTGCATGCATCAGTGACACTGTACCTCTTGTCCACCTCTTGGAGCATACGCTGCGTGGAATAATGGACAGGGCACTTGAGGCAGAACAGAGGCAGGAAGAGGAGGACTTCCTTGCTCCCTTTATCCAGACAGTGTTCCTGCTGTGCCACCCATCACACAGGAAGAGGGTGAGGAGGAGGAAGAGGAGGAGGAGGATGATTGTGTCAGCATGGAGGTGGAGGCTGGCACTCAGCATCAGCAGCAGCAGTCTTATAGGGATGATTTACAGTCCCAAGAAACACGTGGACTTGTACGTGGCTGGGAGGAGGTAGCTGCGGATCATGTTGTCCTTAGTGACCCAGAGGACTCCGGACCGAATGCCTCAGCTAACCTACGCTGCATGGCCTCCCTGATCCTGCAAAGCCTGCGGAAGGATCCTCGTATTCTTCGGATCAAGGAGAGGGACCATTACTGGCTGGCCACTCTCCTTGATCCACGGTACAAGGGTAAGGTTGCCGAACTTATCTTGCCATCGCAGAGGGAGCAGAGGATGAGACATCTCCGGGAGGCCTTGCAGAAAGCTCTGTGCAACGCGTTCCCAGAGACTGGGAGGTCACAAACTCCTGGTCCTGGACAACGTGTTGCTGAGGCATCAGTCAGAAGGAGCGGTGGAGAAGGTGGCCGTCTGACTGATGCTTTCAGACAATTTTTTAGTCCGCAGCCCCAAGGTATGATTGGTTCCAGCACCCATCGCCAGCGTCTAATTTACATGGTGCAGGAATACCTAGGGGCAAGGTCAGACTTGGACACCTTTCCCACTGAAAATCCTCTGGCTTACTGGGTCTTGAGGATGGATCACTGGCCAGAGCTTGCACAGTATGCAATTGAGCTACTGGCCTGTCCTGCATCCAGCGTTCTTTCGGAACGCACCTTCAGTGCTGCTGGTGGCTTCGTTACCGATCACAGGGTGCGCCTGTCCACCGAATCAGTTGATCGACTGACCTTCATCAAGATGAATCAGTCTTGGATCACCCACAGCTACCAAGCACCTGAAGCTGATGTAACCGAATAATTTTTTTTGAAATACCACATCCCTTCAAGACTGCCTATGCTGATGCTGAGTGACTGTCCTGTTATGTTGATTGTCTATCCTCTTCCTCCTCCGCTGATATGTTGGAAGAACATTTTTGGTTCTGGGTGATGCCAGCAGCCCAATTTTTCTGCCCCTGTTTAACAGGGGCGTTTAAGTACAATTTTTGATGCAATGCTTTGCAGCAGGGCTAATTCCTGCAATAAAACTAGAGTATATGGCAGAGGTTGCAGTGTGATGGCACCAGTGCCTAAGGCCCAATTTTTCTGCCCCTGTTTAACAGGGGCGTTTAAGTACAATTTTTGATGCAATGCTTTGCAGCAGGGCTAATTCCTGCAATAAAACTAGAGTATATGGCAGAGGTTGCAGTGTGATGGCACCAGTGCCTAAGGCCCAATTTTTCTGCCCCTGTTTAACAGGGGCGTTTAAGTACAATTTTTGATGCAATGCTTTGCAGCAGGGCTAATTCCTGCAATAAAACTAGAGTGTATGGCAGAGGTTGCAGTGTGATGGCACCAGTGCCTAAGGCCCAATTTTTCTGCCCCTGTTTAACAGGGGCGTTTAAGTACAATTTTTGATGCAATGCTTTGCAGCAGGGCTAATTCCTGCAATAAAACTAGAGTATATGGCAGAGGTTGCAGTGTGATGGCACCAGTGCCTAAGGCCCAATTTTTCTGCCCCTGTTTAACAGGGGCGTTTAAGTACAATTTTTGATGCAATGCTTTGCAGCAGGGCTAATTCCTGCAATAAAACTAGAGTGTATGGCAGAGGTTGCAGTGTGATGGCACCAGTGCCTAAGGCCCAATTTTTCTGCCCCTGTTTAACAGGGGCGTTTAAGTACAATTTTTGATGCAATGCTTTGCAGCAGGGCTAATTCCTGCAATAAAACTAGAGTATATGGCAGAGGTTGCAGTGTGATGGCACCAGTGCCTAAGGCCCAATTTTTCTGCCCCTGTTTAACAGGGGCGTTTAAGTACAATTTTTGATGCAATGCTTTGCAGCAGGGCTAATTCCTGCAATAAAACTAGAGTATATGGCAGAGGTTGCAGTGTGATGGCACCAGTGCCTAAGGCCCAATTTTTCTGCCCCTGTTTAACAGGGGCGTTTAAGTAAAATTTTTGATGCAATGCTTTGCAGCAGGGCTAATTCCTGCAAAAAAACTAGAGTGTATGGCAGAGGTTGCAGTGTGATGGCACCAGTGCCTAAGGCCCAATTTTTCTGCCCCTGTTTAACAGGGACATGTAATTACAATTCTTGATATAATATTTCACAGGAGGGCCCCTTCCTGTGCCCACCCAGAGTAACTGTGAGGACTTATAGTGTTGTGGCACCAGCACCACAACCACCAAAGGTCAATTTTTCTACCACTGTTCAACAATGGCATGTAATTACAATTCTTGATATAATCGTTCACAGCAGGGCGCTCCAGCGGCCACCAAGAGTCACTTTGAGGGCTTACAATGTTGTTGCAAAACCAACACCTTGTTCCGCCATTTCTGCAGAGCATATAGGGCAGGCCCCTACTTTCAAACATCCAATTTACAAACATCTCCTACTTGCAAACGGAAGGAGACAACAGCAAGTGAGATGAAAAAAGATGGACGACAAAACAAATTATACAGGGGTGATAACCCTTCCCTATGTTTTCCAAAAAGCTTAAAGATATTTTTTTTGACTGGAGCTACACTTTAAAAATGTACCGGTTGAAAATGACAAACAGATTCAACTTAACACAACAAACCTACACAGTCCCTGTCTTGTTTGCACCGCCTGTATACTGCTGTTCTGAGTATATAGGGCCTGGGGGCCACACGCATTTCCTTTTTTTTTTATATGGGTACGGGGTTCCCCTTAATATGTGTACAAGACCCAAATAGGCTGGTAATGGGCAGGGAGGGCTACCCATGCCATTTTTCTGAATGATTTTCAACCATATTGCAGGAACCAGATATAACATTAAAACCGCAAGCAGTTTTAAATGGTGTTATTTCCGTTTAATGTCATTTTGTGCAGGGACTGTTCTAAACACGGGAAACACGTGGCACTTCACAGGCATACTATAGGCACCCCCCAGGCACCATATTTAAAGGAATATTTCACTTTTTTTTTTTCACTTTAATCGTCATTAAAATCAGTGCTCCCGCCAAAACGGTAGTTTTTAAAACTTTTTTTTGCAGTGACCCATGTCCCCTGAGGCAGGAGGCAGATCGCCAAACCCTTTTTAGCACACTATCTTGCATATTAGCCGTTAAAATTAGCACTTTCCAATTCGAACGTTCGAGTCCCATAGACTTCAATGGGGTTCTAACGTTCGTACCGAACGCGGGGGTCGTTCGCAAGTTCTGGTGCGAACCGAACCGGGGGGTGTTCGGCTCATCCCTACTCACTACCCAGCAGAAACCTAAAAGCAATCAGTGTACATAATAAATAACTGCTGAAACAACCTTTGATAAAAATTCCAAATACAAATGCAAACATATACACCAGTTTTGTGAAATACACAAAAAAATCATAGGAAACAAATGTGACAAAAATTCACAAATTGATTGGGAAATAATTATGTTCACTATTTTATAAATTAGGCAGAGGTAAAGCTAAGCAAACATTGTTAAAAGCCATATATAAATAGGACTCTCTTTTTGAATTAAATTCAGCAGATTATCTAACTTAAACAAAGTAATAATGTTTCCTAGCTTGCCTTGTAGTGTGCTAATTGATTTTACTTACTGCCTGGACTTACTCTTAAAAGCAAAGTTCTACTTTATTATTCAGCAGGTCCAATTTTTATCTGGAACTCAACTAATCAAAATGAACTTACAATTGAAAGCCAATTGTCCCTTGCCTTTGAAAAGTCTTATTGAAATACAATTAATATATATCTGTCCAGAGTTAGTTAGAAAACACCAATGTTGCTGATTTTAGATTAGAAAACAAATAATCTACACATAATTAGTGGCAGACATCCAAACTCTGGGTAAGAGTACAAACATTTTTTTTCCAATTTACAAGTGAGTGCTTAGCAAACGGTTTAAAACATTCAGCATAAAGCTCGATAAGACTGTATGTGTATTTTTTTAATAAATTCTTTATTCTAAAGAAAATAACAATCCAGAAGGTATGTACTGTAGACATAGGGTATTACAATAGTTTAAAGCAATAAATTATTAAAGTGATATTAAAGGCAATTAAAAAACAAAAAACAAACATGTTATACTTACCAGCTCTGTGCAGCAGTTTTGCACAGAGCAGCCCCGATCCTCCTCTTCTCTGGTCTCCCCACTACTCCTAGCCCCTCCCTTCTACTGAGTGTTCCCAGAGTAAGCAGCTTGCGCCTCTCCTCATTGGCTCACTGACTGACATACATTTGGACTTCCAACCACTGCCGGAAAGCTTCAGGTATAAGGACCTGTATGAGGACCTAAAGAACCTGCAGAGGGCTAATTGTACTGGCGTATATGACATTGCTCTTTAGGGGGTCCACCAGTTCTGGTAAGAGTCCCTATATACTGAGTGGGTTCTATCTACTCAAGATACCCCCATCTCCTTGGTGACAGTGTCAGTGACTTGGAGTACATCACCCCATTGGATTCATGTCTTTTCACATTGTGGAATATTTTTTGTGTGGACATAATCGTTCTTTATTTCTTCTATGCAGAGTCTATACATATAGATTTATAATTGTATTTCACTTGCACTTTATTTAATTTATTTATTCATTTTTTGTGATCACTCATGGTATATATATTGTGGTTTGCATGTGGATTTTGTGAACTAAAGTGGAGAGTTAACAACCAGGAGTTGAAAACAGGAGTTAAGACAGGAGTCTCTAACCTCTATCCTACCTCCATCCTCCCCTCCATTTTAAAGATCCCACTGCAAGGGGCAACCAGACAGCTTTCCAGAAATGTCAGGCTGACAGCAAGCCAGATTCACCGGAACCAGAGTGTTTAAAGGGGACAACCGCAGCCAGGTAAGCTCGCACCTCCACTCCCCCCCCCCCAGTGATTGTTCCAGGGACTCCGTCCGACCGCCTACGGGGGTCAGGAAGGAATTTTTGCCCCACTGGTGCATTTGGCTGCTACTGTCAGGGGGTTTTTCGCCTTTCTCTGGAACAACCATAGGTTAGCATACCCCTACCTCCGGCCTCCTTTCCATTTTTTACGCTATCCTAGGACGACTATTCCAGATCACAGCCAGACTTCTTTTCTAAGTGGAGACCTCAACCTTAAGTAAAGGCAGCTGGAACAGCCAGCAACCGAATACAACAACTCCTTCCGCATCCATATAGGCATCCCCTGATCAACTTGCGCGCTAATAGCTTCAAGCACGGCGGCAAGTCTGATACCTAGCCCCACCTCAGGATCAATACCCTGATCAGGATCATCATCTTAGGCCCGTAGTACCATCAACAGCATCCACAAACCATGTGCTACTTCAAATACTCAGCTGAAGTTCTGCACAGACTAAGGAACATCAACACCACATTGCCATCTTCCATACAAAAAATACTTCAAAGAGAACAACTATTAAAAACCGGACGACAACCAGCTCCCAACCACAGGAAGACATCTACTCGACCACTACAATTAGATTGCGCCTTGATTAACGCCAGGTCTGCAGTCAAACATAGACTGGAAGTACACGACTTCATCATCGAGAACAATGTAGATTGCCTCTTCATCACCGAAAGCTGGTTAACCTCTGACTGCAACACCATCCTCACCGAATTGGTGCCCGAAAACTACAGGATCCTAACCGAACACCGGATAGGGAAAAAAGGAGGAGGCCTAGCAGTGATCTTTAAAGGTCACCTGGATCTCACTAAACCATCATCTCAGAACCCAGTGTCTTTTATGGAAACCCTGACGCTACATTTTCAACCAACACCCCATGACACCACTCATATTCTACTGTGCTACAGACCACCGGGTCCAAAGTCCAATCTTCTTTCACCCCTCACGGAATCCTTTGCAATGCACACCCTAAAATTCTAAAATTTCCTGGCACTCTGAGATTTCAACCTTTGGGCAAACGAGCCTAAAGACCCCATCGCGACTGCCTGCATCAATCAACTAGAAGAACTGGGTCTACAGCAACTGATAAAGACTCCCACGCATGGGTCAGGACACACCCTGGACCTCATTTTCAAACAGAACATCGACGTCAACATACTCGACAACATAACTCTGCCATGGACGGATCACCACGCCATCAAATTCAAAATCGCTACCAACATCACCAACGCAAAACGGAAACCTGTAACAACGCACTGGACCAGATCGCATAAAAAACTGTACTCCGAAGCCTTCAAAACCACTCTGTCCAAAAAAATATCTACAATAACCTTAAACCACTCTACGGAGGAAACACTCAACTCCCTGAACAAGGCATTACTGCAATCAGCAGACTCGGTAGCACCAAAACGCAGGGCTCTCATCAGGAAGAAAAATGCTGGATGGTTTAATAGCTCCCTCTCCGTACTAAAGCAAGAACGCAGAAGAGCGGAAAGAACATGGAGAAGAAATCCCACCGAGGAAAACCTATTTAACTACAAAGGTCTGACAGAGAATTATCGGAAAGCAATCTTCAAAGCCAAAAAGGACCACTTCTCATATACAATCTCAACGGCCGCAAACCAACCATGGGAACTGTTTAAACTGGTTAATCAATCAATGAATCCGGTGTGCCTAGAACCCCCAGAAAGCGAATCCCAGGATTACTGTGACAAACTGTTGGATTTTTTCATCGATAAAGTCAAAACCATCAGGGAAACAATTTGTCAGAAGAAAACATCCAACCTCAGCCAGCAAATACATAAAGAGGATGTCCGCACCAACATACCGCAACCGCCTACATTTTCACTATCCCCAATTACCGTAGACACCGCAAAAAACATCATTAATAAACTGCGTGACAGTACCTCACCTAATGACATCATCCCCACAAAACTACTGAAAGAATGCTCCCACATCGTGGCTCCAACCATAACCCACCTCATAAACCGATCATTCCACGAAGGGATTGTTCCCAGCATCCTCAAACAAGGCATTGTCAAACCTCTACTCAAGAAACCAAACCTGGACCCTCAGGATCCAAGCAACCGTAGGCCGATTACAAGCCTCAACACCATTTCTAAGATCATGGAGAAAGCTGTAGTACATCAGCTACAACTTCACCTGGATACTCACAAATTCCTGGACCCACTGCAATCAGGCTTCCGCCCGGGTCATGGAACAGAAACAGCTCTCCTCAAGATTTGGGATGACGCCCTCGAAGCAGCAGATGACGGAGAGCCGTGTCTCCTCGTACTGCTAGACCTAAGTGCAGCGTTTGATACAGTAGATCACAATACTCTACTCGTCCGCCTCACAGAAGTAGCCGGAGTCCAAGACATAGATCTCCATTGGTTCGCGTCCTTCCTAGGAAATCGGTCACAGACAGTGAAACTAGGAAAATTCCTCTCCGAAACTCGGGCAGTCACCTGCGGAGTCCCTCAAGGCTCTCCGTTGTCACCCGTTCTCTTCAACATTTACATTCGCCCACTCCTTCAAATCATCAGATGCTCAGATCTCTGCTTCCACTCTTACGCTGACGACACGCAACTTTATTTCCGGATCAATGGAAAAAAAGATCACCAACAACAACTTGAAAACTGCCTCAAATCAATAGAGGACTGGATGACCATCAACTCCCTAAAGCTGAACCAATCAAAGACAGAGCTTCTTATCTTACACCCAAATCGTAAGCCCGCAACCAAAACCTCCTGGTCTCCACCAACCGTCTTTGGGCAGACTATCTCCCCAAAGACCAAAGCGAAGAGTCTCTGGGTTATTTTAGACGCACAAATGTCAATGGATGCGCAAATAGGATCTGTAGTCAGTCGATCTCACCATCTGCTGCGCATGCTTCGCAGACTCATCCCTTTTATCCCAAAGAATGACAAAGCAGTGGTAGTTGGAACAATCATTAATTCACGACTGGACTACGCAAACTCGCTTTACATAGGATTACCACAATATCAACTTGCGCAATTACAACTGATCCAAAACACGGCGGCAAGGCTGATAACAGGAAAAAAACCCTGGGAATCCATTTCTCCTTCGCTGAGGAGCTTACATTGGCTAACCGTAAAAAATCGGATCACGTTCAAGACCCTTTGCCTCACCCACAAATGCGTGTATAGAGAAGCTCCGCAATACCTAATGGAGAAAATAAATCATTACACACCAAACCGCAGTCTTCGATCAGCCAACAAAAACCTCCTCCTCGTGCCCAAAGCCCGGTATAAATCCAAGGGTGATCGGAGATTCGCTGTCCAAGGGCCTCGGCTATGGAATGCTCTACCAATCAACATCCGCCTGGAAGAAAATCACCTGGCTTTTAGGAAAAAACTCAAGACCTTCCTCTTTTAGCAGATGATCAAAGCTCGCCACAGCGCCTAGAGGCGATTCAGTTCGCATTGTGCGCTATATAAGTATTTCATTCATTCATTCATTCATATATGAGCGCAACTTATTTATATAAAACTGGCTGTGATTGACAGCAGGGGGAGCCAATGACTTCCTCTGCTGTCTCAGCCAATGAGGAGGAAGAGTCCCCAGGAAGCTGAGGCTCTTGTGCACATCACTGGATTTCAGTGGGGCTCAGGTAACTATTTACTGGAGGGGGGGGGGGGCTGCTGCACAGGGAAGGTGAACAACCTTGAACCTTTAGAACCACTTTAAGCATCAACATAGAGAAATTCCATATGACAAATATATAGCTATCTTTCCTCACATTATAGGCCATCTAGTCACCTCCTTTCCCTCTCGTTGTCCAAGGTATCCGCTCAAAATAATTTGAAAATTACCAGAGCTCAGAGTAAAGTCCCAAATTTGGAGTCTAGCTACGTTTGATCCCTATAAAATAACCAGGTTTTCCAGTATTTCCCATCCGCTCCCTCAGAGCCATAGGGAGTTGTTCCATTTGTCATATTTCTGTGATCTTAGCTTGCCACAAAGAGATGGTGGGAAGAACAATTTGTTTCTGCATTGCTGGAAGACTTTAGCAGCATTAAGAAGATGTCAGAACAAGCTTTTGCATTTCTCAATAGAAAGAGGGGTACCAGTGTTCTTGCTAGAGGCACTTATGTAAGGGTCTTTACCATTTGTTCTACAGTATCGTAGAAGTCCCTCAACTTGGTGCAGTCCCAGAAGATATGAAAAAGGATGCCTTCTGTCTCCAAACATCTATAACAACAGTTGGACACTTGTGGAAACGTGATGGAGAACAGTGGGAGTCCTGTACCATCTGGTTAATAGTTTTAACCACTTTCTTGATATTTACAGACAATAGACGCCTTATGCATGAAAAGTCCTCCTGAGCTTGGGAAAAGCTTCACCTCCCCAGTGCTGCAGGAACTGTGGTTCATTTTCGATCCTTTTATTAGTCAGAAAATAATAAAAGAGTGAAAAAAACAGTGTCTTAAAGGAATTCTGTCGAGACATAGTTGTTCAAAGTAAGTGTGAGAATATACAGTCTTATGAAATTCAGGGAGGTCATGTAAGAAGCTGCTCAATTCAAATGATCTCAGAAAATATAAATAGGGACTCTAACTCCCTGCTGGTCAAAATACGATTGCCCCCTAAAGCCCTGTACACACGTACCAAATGCTGGCCGACATTGACCGGCTCAATAAAAACCGCCCCACAATCGGCCTGTCTATATGCCTGCCAGTCCGACAGAAGCCAGCCGTTTAGCTGATTTCTGTTGGACGAGCAAGTTGGAAAACCAGCAGCAGTCTGGCTCTTTATCAGTGCTCTCAGCCAATGGCAGAGAGAGCGCTGATTAGAGTGTTCTGGCGGATGGTGGGGCGTCCCCCTATCAGAGCACAACAGCTCAGTGGGGGAGATCACTGTGCTATCATCGGATAATTAGTACAGAAGCTCTAACTGAAGCTAATGTTTTTTTTCTTCAACACGCTGGGTTGAATGGAAAAAAATGAATAGTGTGTACCAGGCTTAAAAAGTTAGTGAGACAAAAAAATCTCTTCCGTATGAGGATGTTGAATTGTGGGTCACTAGAGATGGCCTTGGGGTTCGCAGCGAATTTTGCTCGTTCGCGATTCGCCAAACCGGCGGACTTCTGTTCACGGCGGACATATGCGTTTACATTGTGAAGAACTTTGACCCATGACATATCCATCATTGGGGTACAGGACAGCCAATTGAGACATTTCAGCACATGGACATACCCCCTACCTTATAAATAGACATGATCTGGCGGCCATTTTACATTCTGTATTTTGTCAGTGTAGGGAAAGGACGTTATGTGGAGCAGGGACAGTTTAATCGCTAGCTATTACTATTAGGTAAACAAAAGTCCTTTTAAGGACTGGTATAGGTGTATATAGGGTTGTAATACACTTATAATATACTTTTTTTGAAATGTAGAAAGTATATTATGGTGCACTGCTGTGCTGCTGAGTGCTCACCGATTATGCAGCTGTCTTTTCTCAGTGTATGGAGGGACAGTTTGGTGTTTGGAGCAGGGACAGTCTGCAATTCACTAGCTACTAGGTCCACAAAGGTCCTTTTAAGGACTGGTATAGGTGTATAGTATATAGGGTTGTAATACACGTATAATATACTTTCTTTCAAATATAGAAAGCATATTATACTGCACTGCTGTGCTGCTGCGCTGAGCGCTGACCGATTCTGCAGCTGTCTTTTCTCAGTGTAGGGAGGGACAGTTTGGTGTTTGGAGCAGGGAAAGTCTGCAATTCACTAGCTACTAGGTCCACAAAGGTCCTTTTAAGGACTGGTATAGGTGTACAGTATTTAGGGTTGTAATACATGTATAATATACTTTCGTTCAAATATAGAAAGCATATTATACTGCACTGCTGTGCTGCTGAGTGCTGACCGATTCTGCAGCTGTCTTTTCTCAGTGTAGGGAGGGACAGTTTGATGTTTGGAGCAGGGACAGTCTGCAATTCACTAACTACTAGGTCCACAAAGGTCCTTTTAAGGACAGGTATAGGTGTATAGTATATAGGGTTGTAATACACGTATAATATACTTTCTTTCAAATATAGAAAGCATATTATACTGCACTGCTGTGCTGCTGAGCTGAGTGCTGACTGATTCTGCAGCTATCTTTTCTCAGTGTAGGGAGGGACAGTTTGGTGTTTGGAGCAGGGACAGTCTGCAATTCACTAGCTACTAGGTCAACAAAGGTCCTTTTAAGGACTGGTAAAGGTGTACAGTATATAGGGTTGTAATACACGTATAGTATACTTTCTTTCAAATATAGAAAGCATATTATACTGCACTGCTGTGCTGCTGAGCTGAGTGCTGACCGATTCTGCAGCTGTCTTTTCTCAGTGTAGGGAGGGACAGTTTGGTGTTTGGAGCAGGGACAGTCTGCAATTCACTAGCTACAAGGTCCACAAAGGTCCTTTTAAGGACTGGTATAGGTGTACAGTATATAGGGTTGTAATACACGTATAATATACTTTCTTTCAAATATAGAAAGCATATCATACTGCACTGCTGTGCTGCTGAGCTGAGTGCTGACCGATTCTGCAGCTGTCTTTTCTCAGTGTAGGGAGGGACAGTTTGGTGTTTGGAGCAGGGACAGTCTGCAATTCACTAGCTACAAGGTCCACAAAGGTCCTTTTTAAGGATTGGTATAGGTGTCTAGAATACAGGGTTGTAATACACGTATAGTATACTTTCTTTCAAATATAGAAAGCATATTATACTGCACTGCTGTGCTGCTGAGCTGAGTGCTGACCGATTCTGCATCTGTCTTTTCTCAGTGTAGGGAGGGACAGTTTGGTGTTTGGAGCAGGGAAAGTCTGCAATTCACTAGCTTCTAGGTCCACAAAGGTCCTTTTAAGGACTGGTATAGGTGTACAGTATATAGGGTTGTAATATATGTATAATATACTTTCTTTCAAATATAGAAAGCATATTATACTGTACTGCTGTGCTGCTGAGTGCTGACCGATTCTGCAGCTGTCTTTTCTCAGTGTAGGGAGGGACAGTTTGGTGTTTGGAGCAGGGACAATCTGCAATTCACTAGCTACTAGGTCCACAAAGGTCCTTTTAAGGACTGGTATAGGTGTATAGTATATAGGGTTGTAATACACGTATAATATACTTTCTTTCAAATATAGAAAGCATATTATACTGCACTGCTGTGCTGCTGCGCTGAGTGCTGACCGATTCTGCAGCTGTCTTTTCTCAGTGTAGGGAGGGACAGTTTGGTGTTTGGAGCAGGGAAAGTCTGCAATTCACTAGCTACTAGGTCCACAAAGGTTCTTTTAAGGACTGGTATAGGTGTATAGTATATAGGGTTGTAATACACGTATAATATACTTTCTTTCAAATAAAGAAAGCATATTATACTGCACTGCTGTGCTGCTG
This sequence comes from Lithobates pipiens, assembly GCF_037356315.1. Classification (NCBI taxonomy): domain Eukaryota; kingdom Metazoa; phylum Chordata; class Amphibia; order Anura; family Ranidae; genus Lithobates; species Lithobates pipiens. Next base: position 395,874,972 of record NW_027507764.1, on the reverse strand, counting down.
AGCTGAGTGCTGACCGATTCTGCAGCTGTCTTTTCTCAGTGTAGGGAGGGACAGTTTGGTGTTTGGAGCAGGGACAGTCTGCAATTCACTAGCTACAAGGTCCACAAAGGTCCTTTTTAAGGATTGGTATAGGTGTCTAGAATACAGGGTTGTAATACACGTATAATATACTTTCTTTCAAATAAAGAAAGCATATTATACTGCACTGCTGTGCTGCTGAGCTGAGTGCTGACCGATTCTGCAGCTGTCTTTTCTCAGTGTAGGGAGGGACAGTTTGGTGTTTGGAGCAGGGACAGTCTGCAATTCACTAGCTACTAGGTCCACAAAGGTCCTTTTAAGGACTGGTATAGGTGTACAGTATATAGGGTTGTAATACACGTATAATATACTTTCTTTCAAATATAGAAAGCATATTATACTGCACTGCTGTGCTGCTGAGCTGAGTGCTGACCGATTCTGCAGCTGTCTTTTCTCAGTGTAGGGAGGGACAGTTTGGTGTTTGGAGCAGGGAAAGTCTGCAATTCACTAGCTACTAGGTCCACAAAGGTTCTTTTAAGGACTGGTATAGGTGTATAGTATATAGGGTTGTAATACACGTATAATATACTTTCTTTCAAATATAGAAAGCATATTATACTGCACTGCTGTGCTGCTGCGCTGAGTGCTGACCGATTCTGCAGCTGTCTTTTCTCAGTGTAGGGAGGGACAGTTTGGTGTTTGGAGCAGGGAAAGTCTGCAATTCACTAGCTACTAGGTCCACAAAGGTTCTTTTAAGGACTGGTATAGGTGTATAGTATATAGGGTTGTAATACACGTATAATATACTTTCTTTCAAATAAAGAAAGCATATTATACTGCACTGCTGTGCTGCTGAGCTGAGTGCTGACCGATTCTGCAGCTGTCTTTTCTCAGTGTAGGGAGGGACAGTTTGGTGTTTGGAGCAGGGACAGTCTGAAATTCACTAGCTACTAGGTCCACAAAGGTCCTTTTAAGGACTGGTATAGGTGTACAGTATATAGGGTTGTAATACATGTATAATATACTTTCTTTCAAATATAGAAAGCCTATTATACTGGACTGCTGTGCTTCTTTTCAAATGTTTTTATTGAGATTTTTAGCAGAGTTAGTTACAACAAGGGTTACAAAACAAAAAAAATAATATATAGTAATAAAAGTAACATAACACAGTATAATGTAGTGAAAGGGTTTTCTCAGAACAATATAGCATAGAAACAAATAGTCCACAATAAAGAATAAAGTAGTATTCCCAAGTATCTAATATTCATAGTCATAAAGGGACTCGAACAAGAGTAAGTCTCTTAGAACTTGTATAATAAGGTCCGTAATATAATTATTGTAAGATTTATAAATAGCGATATGGATAATGGCCACTTCTGGACCCCAAGACACCCCTCACAGGGATCTATCTGTGTCTTAGAGTACCTAGGCCAACATCCTAAAGGAAATTCAAACACAGTAGTTATCTTTTATGAAGGAAAATAAAGATCTATTCTTACTCCGCAGCTCAATTCAGATAAACAGACATGTGATATATTTGTCACTTTGTTATGAAATTATTTTTAAAGCCATCCAAAAAAATATTAAAACGCACAGGAGTTCTTTCTTCTATATGATTAAAGAATCAGCATTATCTAAATTGTGGAAGTATAATTTTTGTACCATGTACTCCAAGGTTCCCATAGTTGTTGTTCCTTAATATATAGGGATTTATCATTAGTAAATAACAATTCGTAGGAGTGGTGGAGTTGGGTTAATTCTATAACTTCTGTCATAGTAGGAAGAGAGTCAGTTTTCCATTTTCTAGTTATGGATAGTCTCGCAGCTAAAAGTATATGTGTTACTACTTTACGATATTGTTTGGGAATCGTATGTATAATTCATATTCAGAATGGCTAGTTCTGGTGAAAGTTGAAGGACAATGCCTGTTACGGAAGTGAGTAAATGGGAGATTGCCTGCCAGTAGTTATGTAAGCTTGGGCAGTCCCACATAATATGAAATAGGGTCCCCAATTGGGTACAATTTCTCCAGCAATTAGGTGACGAGTTCACCTTGAATTTTGCTAGGATATGTGGAGTCAGGTATTGTCTTTGAACAATTTTTTGTGTCAATTCCCATAGTGTAACACATGCAGTGGCCCTATATATGCTTCGTAGGGAAGCCATCCATTGTTTAATTGAAAAGTCTTGCCCCAAATCTTGTTCCCATTTAAGGAAGGAAGGTAGTTTGCTGGGTATGTTTTTTTCCCCTAGAATTGGGTATATTGTAGCTACTCCTTTCTGTGAGGTGGCATGGTTATTGAGGAAAGACCATATTTTAACCGGGATTGAAGCTCTGAGTTGTGGATTGTGTAGCAGACACTTTTCTATTTGAATATATGTAGATCGCTCAGAATTCGGAAGCTGTAATTCATTACTTAACTGAGAAAAATACTTTAATGAGCCCTGTTGGAAGAAGGAACCAAGTTTGATATCCCGACCCAAATTCCAGTCGTGTATTTGTACGCCAGGAATTAATGTTGGTATGATTGTTAGAGGAGGGTTTAACACCATGATTGGAGTTTTATCCCATTTGTACGTGATGATTCTCTGCCAAGAGTGTAGCGTCGCTTTCACCGTTGGTGGGTATTGAGCTATAATTGTGGACTTAATTTTCCTACTAAGTAACCAGAATTGCATATTAGGCTGTCGTGTAATGTCTTTCTCAATTTGTCCCCATAACGTTTTAGGAGTAGGCAAGAACCATTCTTGCAATTGGGTCAAAAGAGTTGCGTCATAATAATCCTGTAGATCAGGTACACACCTATATTTCTATGTTTAATTAGTATATGGTATGCGCAATGGGATTTTTTGCCATTCCATAGATATTTTCCCAAACTGCTTTGTAAGGATTTAAAGTAGTATTTAAAAGTAAAGTAGTATTTAGGGATACATATTGGAAGGGACCTGAGTTGATATAATAATTTTGGTAAGGTCATCATTTTGAAAGCTGCCAGGTGACCAGCCCATGTAAATTCGAATTTACTAAGTGTTGTCAGATCTGTTTCAAAATGTTTCTTAAATGGTAAAAAGTTTGTTTTAAATAACTGTTTTGTTTTGTTAGTGAGAGTGATTCCTAAGTAAGAAATCCCCTTGTCTTTCCAGTGGTAGGGGTATTTATTAGACAATAACTGCCTGGTTGTGTTATCTAATCCTAGGTCTAAAATATGGGACTTGGTTTCATTGATTTTATAATATGATGCTGCTCCAAATGTCGTTAGTATATTTTGGAGATTCGGGAGAGATGAAATAGGATCAGACACTATAAACACTATGTCATCTGCGAACAGACTTATTTTATTATCTATTTGCCCAATTTTTATACCAGATAGTTTTGTGTCAGATCGTATACCTTCTGCTAGAGGTTTGATGGCTAAATTAAATATTAAAGGAGATAAGGGGCAACCTTGTCTTGTTCCATTCGAGATGCAAAAGAGCCCAGACATCATATCATTTGTGTATACTCTCGCTGAGGGGCCCTTATACAGTGCAAAAATTGCCGATAAAATATTTCCATGAAAGCTGAATTTTAAAAGCACTGACTGTAAATAGCCCCAATGGACCCTATCAAACGCCTTCTCTGCATCCAAAGAAAGGAGCAGAGAAGGCGTTCGATGTCTCTCAGTGAAGTGTATAATATCAATCAGACGTCTTGTTGCATCTGAAGATTGTCGACCTTTAGTAAAGCCAGATTGATCTTTGTGAATTAGGTCTGGTATGTAGTTCATCAGTTGATTCGCTATTGCTTTGGCGTATATTTTGATGTCAATGTTCAATAATGAAATCGGTCTGAAATTTTGGGGAGCGTTGGGATCTTAGCCTGGTTTCGGCAGTGTTATGATCAAGGCCTGAAGCATCTCAGCCGGAAATTCTGATTTGGATGCCGCTTCGTTAAAAAGTGAACATAAGTGGGGAGCCAGTATATCTCAAAGTAATTTATAGTATTCTCCTATCATTCCATCTGGGTCCGGAGATTTATTGTTGGGCAGGGAGTCTATAGTTCTAGCAATTTCTTCCACTGAAAATGGGACGTTAAGATCAGAGATTTGATCAGTAGTTAATGATGGGAGACTAATAGTATCTAAGAAATCACTTATTATCTTTGGGGTAGGTGTGGGAGTTTGAGAATCATCTTTAAGATTGTAAAGGGAGCTATAATAACAGCTAAATGCATTCGCTATGTCTTGGGGGTCTTGCAATTTTTCTCTAGTAATAGGGTGGTATAGATATGGAATCTTTGATTTGGAATATCTGCCTTTGATCCGAAGTGCCATGTTTTTTCCTGCTTTGTTGCTAGTATGGTAATATTTAGCTTTAAGTTTTCTAGTATGTTTTTCAAATGTATCCAATAAAGTCGTTCTGAGTTCCTGTCGTAATATTTGTAGTTTAGTTTTCAGTTGTTGTGATGGGTGACATTGGTTTTGGGAATCTAATGTTTTAATGTCAGCAGTAAGTCTTTCAATGAGTTTCGTTTTATTTTTCCTGAATTGAGCATTCAGTTGCATTAGGATTTCCCTACTAAATGCTTTATGAGCACCCCATAGGGTGGCGGAGTCTGACACCGATCCCACATTATATTTAAAGAATTCAGTTATCTGGTTTTGTATAGCTGTAGCATAGGTAGGCATTTTGATAAGATATGCATTTGTTCTCCATAGAAAATGGGTCGTTTGAGAGTGTTTAGGTAGAATAGTCATATTAATTGGGGCATGATCAGTCCAAGTGATGGGTGCAATGTCAGACTCCCTCACCCGCTGCAATAACCACTAATCGATACGAGTATATGTATTATGTACCAGGGAATGATATGTGTATTCACGATCTCCAGGATGATGGCATCTCCATACATCATAGAGATCGCTTTTATTCAAAAAAAATGTAAGTGCACAGTTGGTTCTGGTTTTGGGATTAGAAGTGTCTAGTTCTTGTTCATGTATTGTGTTGAAGTCTCCACAAATTATTAAGGCACCTTTTCGGCATTTACCTATTTTTCTCATCAGGCCATTCAGAAAATGGGATTGCCTTTTATTAGGCGCATACACATTTACCAATGTAGTAAGTGTATTATCAATGGTACATATTAATATGAGGTATCGTCCATTGGTATCTACAATAGATTCATGTAATTGAAAATTAACTGAATGATGTATGGCAATAAGTACTCCTCTTTTTTTCTGTTGGCCTGATGCTGTAAATATGTGAGGAAAGTTCTTATGGGTGCAAGTGGGAATGGCGCCTGTTTTGAAATGGGTTTCTTGTATACACAATATTTGACATCGCTGGGTGTTAGCCATTTGCCACATCGACGCTCTTTTTGCTGGATGGTTAAGACCATTAGTATTTAAAGATATTAACTTTATACTCATAAAAGGATATTAATAAGATGGAAAAAGTAAGTACATACTAGCCTGATAATAGCTTTAAATTCTACTTCCATGTGAACAATCTGTAGTCTGAAATTACTATGAATGTCCAAAAATTTAGTGACTGAAAAGTTTTGATTCAAATTTTGTAGGTTCACAACATACCTGTCCCTTTGAATGCTATGAGTTGTGTATAGGATACAGTGAAGAAAAAAATAAAAGTAAAAGCACAAACAAAAATATAACCAAACATTAAACTTAACTTGCAGTGGTAAACATTTCAATGTATACTGCAACATTAGAATGGGGAATTAGTTCAAAGGTCCGATCTTCCAAAGATTTAGTATCACACGGCACGGCGGGCAAGCTGATAGATCGGTTTCCTATAGATAGGATTGTATTTTGACCGGATCTAGTCAATGAAAGCTAATGCCATTGTGGCGAAAGTTTCTCCGGATTCTTCTTAGCTCCGATAGGTGGAGTTGGTTCGGGGATAATACCCCATGCGTGAAGTAACTTAATGCCTTGTTCCACAGAAGTGATTGTATGGTAGGTGTCGTTCTTCTGTATCAGTAGTTTAGATGGTTGTTTCCAACGGTATTCAATTTTATGATTACGCAGAGCTTTTGTAATCATGGAAAGTTGTCTTCTCATATCTAGAGTATGTTTAGACAAGTCAGCATAAATCTGGATTGTATTATATGGTTGTGGAAGTTGTCCTAGATGTCGCACTTTATATAGGATTTGTTCTTTAACATGGTAGTAGTGTACTCTAAGTAGTACATCACGTGGTATCTGTGGAGGGAGAAATTACGGTTTCGGAATCCAATGGATACGATCAATTGTGAGCTCTAAGGCTGGTATAGCTGGCAGCAAGTTGGAGAATAAGTCAGTGGCATATTTTTTAAGATCAGACTGCTGTATATTTTCAGGGATACCCCTGATTTTGAGATTGTTCTTCCTTGAGCGGTCTTCTAAATCTGCGATTTTAAATTTAAGCCACTCTTTTTCAGCTTTATTTTCTTCATGAGCATCTATTAAGTCATTAATAGTATTGGTCATGTCTCCCATAGAGTTCTCAATAGTGTGTACTCTTTCACCTAAGGAGTTCACTGCTTTGGAGAATTGATTTGTGAGTTGTAAAATATCCAGATTTGAAGCGAAGTATGTAAAGTAAATAGCATTTCTTTTAATTGGGTGTCCAGAATAGGTTGGTTATTAGTGGGGAATGCGGCTATAGGCGAAGCTATAGGAGTTATGACTGTGTTATCTTGACTAATATGAGGTATTTTATGGCTTACCTCCTGGCCTGTGAAATCCAGTTTGATACGAGTTTTAGCCGGGCTGCGACATGTAGGGCTGAGGCAATCTTCCTCATGAGGAGATTCCAGATGTGTTTTGTGAGGTGATTCTTCTAGAGCAGCATCAGGCATGTCAGTGTAGTGCGCTCTCCCTGAGGAGGCTGTTGCTTTTACAGCAGCTGTGAGAGGATCTGCGCCATCTTTTTTTCTCCCTCCCACTGACTGAGAGGAGAATGTCGTTAGTTTTTTCATTTTCCATTCGTCTTTCCGCTTTTCCGTTCGTTTTTCTGCTTTTTCGACATCACCTTCGGATTCAGGAACTCTTCCGTCGTCTGTACGTATCTTTTTTACCAATATTCGCTGTGAATTGTCGCTAATATGCCCGTTCGTGTCACGGAGCTCTCTCACAGAGCTTCCATTCAGCTCGTGTGCTGGCCACGCCCCCCACTGCTGTGCTTCTGACCGATTCTGCAATGTTTCTCAGTGTAGGGAGGGACAGTTTGGTGTTTGGAGCAGGGACAGTCTGCAATTCACTATCTACTAGCTAGCTACTATTAGGTCCACAAAGGTCCTTTTAAAGACTGGTATAGGTGTACTATTTGGTGTGTAGTATATAGGGGTGTAATACACGTATAAAATACTTTCAAATATAGAAAGCATAGTATAGTCCATTTCCACTGTGCAGCATTGTGACTGCTGAGCGGTTCTGCAGCAATACTACAAAGAGTGACAAACGCAATTAGAAAAAAGCTCAGCAGTGTGGACTTTTTTAAACATGTCCGCTGCTGACAATAGTGTTGCCATCTGCAGCCTTTGAGGTCAACGCATAAGTCGCGGTAAGCCCAACACTCACCTAGGGATGACCGCCTTAAGAAGACACATGAGCTGCCATCACCGAGTCCAGTGGGAGCAATGGAACCCACAAAGCCACACTCCAGGCTCTCACCATCCATCATTGTCTTCTACTTCTCCTTTCTCCTCTCTCCTCACAATTGTGCTCCACTCCACCTTCCATCATGCTGTCCTCACATTTTTCTGGAAAAAGGCAGACTTCCGTGGGCTAAATGTTCGAGCGTAAAAAAATGATGACGCCAGATAACCCTCTTGCCCACAGTTGACCACTGGCTTGTCAGAACTGATAGCCCACCAACTTAATGTGGATGTGGCTCACAGCAGCGGTCCGGCGCTTCCCTGTTTCAGGGAAGGATCAGGCCCAAATTTTTGCCCGAATGCGGACCTGAAACAGACCCAAAAATGCATAGGACCCCTGTATAATCCGCTTTGTGACCACCACTGAGATGCGTGAACCGACTCCATTGAGAGCTGGTCACAGTCTCCTGTCATGCAAATTGGATGTGGAGAAACCTGCATGCAACTCACACTAGTGTGAACCCAGCCTCAAGGAAGGGGTATTATTGAGGGGCATATATTGCTCCCCCTGACTGTCACAACAGAGTGCATATTCTCAGGGTGGAGTATACAGCAGAGAGAAGTCACAGTGGGGAATGGTAGTACATTAGCACAATAACTATTAAAATATATATTTATAGAGCTGCTATCGGGGGGGTTAAAAGCGACACGCTAGCGACCAAAAAGCAATAAAAAAGAAGACTAAAACTAGTGGCACTTTACCGCTAATGGCCGCACTGTCCCAGTGTAAAAGTCTTAGCAACCCAAAACAGACCCCCTTTAAATGTCATAAAACCTATTTTTTGTGATCCAGCGGTGTAAATATTTGTTAGCAGTACAAGTTTTGGTTCAGAATTACCTGTGAATTCTGATGTAACCTTTATTATAATAAATGGTACTTTCCTAAATGGAAACTCATGCAAATGGTACTTTCACAGCTCTGGATCACAGATGACAGCATTAATGGAGGAGAATAAAACAATAACTATTCCGAAATTAACAAAAGAAAAGTGTATTAAGGAATTAAAATGAATACACTTGTTTGTAAAATGGTATTAGTAATATACTGTACATAAATAAACATTGGCTTCTTAACATGTGTATAAAAGTGTGTTCTTTTACGTTGTATTACAGGAGCTTCTTTTAGCTATTTGTTCTGGCTTAGTACAATTAATGTTCTGAAATATAGGCTTATATGACTTAAATTTAAAGCAGGATTCCGTATCAAAGAGATTTTATGTTTTTTGCCCTGTTTTTCAATATTTTTTGTTATTACCTGTTGACTGAACTGCTGGATTAAGCCCAGAGAATGACAGCTTTCAATAAACATTAATTGTGTTGTTTCCAAGTCCTTGGGAGTGTATACAATAGTTTCCAAACTATCCATGAATTTTATCATTGCACGTAGAAAAAATGTCCTTGACATTCAATAGCTTGCTATACATATTTTAACATGCATCACTCCAGGGTGTATATGAAAATATCTTCCATTTGCCTTTAATAATGAGTTGTTATATGGAATCCAGATCTTGGCTAATCTAACACAATATACACTTGATGTGTTTTATTAACTCTCAAATGAGGTCCAACAGCCATCAAAAGTATTTCTTCCTTCTGCTGTGCATTTTTCCCAGTCAGTTTAATTTGTGACCAATAAAATAAAAGGTCAGTAGTTTTTATTGTTGCACAGTCTTTTTGTATACAAGCCACATTTAGAATTTTTTTTCTAAGATTTAGTGTTGTTTATCAGCATAATTAAATCTCTCTCTTGCAAATAGAACACGATGAACTGTGCAGTCATTTATTTATAACAAGTAGGCAAATCACTATTTGTGTGTTTGTATGTATGTGTGTGTGGGTGTGTGTGGGTATATAAATTTTACCAAAAGTATTGGGACACCTGCCTTTACACGCCTGTGAACTTTAATGGTACCCCAGTATTAGTGCGTAGGGTTCAATATTGAGTTGACCCACCCTTTGCAGCTATAACAGCTTCAATTCTTCTGGGAAGGCTGTCCACAAGGTTTAAGAGTGTGTCTATGGGAATGTTTGACCGTTTTTCAAGAAGAACATTTGTGAGGTCAGGAACTGATGTGGATGAGAAGGCCTGGCTTGCAGTCTCCACTCTAATTCATCCCAAAGGTGTTCTATTGGGTAGAGGTCAGGGCTCTGTGCAGGCCAGTCAAGTTCCTCCACCCCAAACTTGCTTATCCATGTCTTTTGAACCTTGCTATGTGCACTGGTGCACAGTCATGTTGGAACAGAAAGGGCCCCCCCCCCCAAAAAAAAAAACGAAATACTACATAGTGTTTTATCCTTATATACAACAGTCTAGTCACTCTTGAAATACTCACAAAATAAGATGTGCCAAAGATTATTCCCTAGCCTCCTACTTTTATTTTTGTCACAGCTACCAAAGTTAAGGTCCTCTTTATTAAGTAAACATTAGTAGTATTTTTTGCTTGTTTAATTTTTTCATTGAAAAAAGAAAAAACCTTCTGGTTGATTTTATGGGAGTATAGAAGTCTCATTGAAAAAAAAAAAAACCTCAAATCAAGTCTCTAAATACAAGCCTGGTATGGCTCAGGAGGGGGGGAGGGGGGGGCGCTTGCTCGTCCCCCCTTTCCTGGCCGGCCGGGTAGCGTGCTCGGACAAGGGTCTGATGTGGACGTTGGGGTTCCCCTTTAAGTCCATACCAGGTGGCGGGGCCAGCGACGCATCCTTCGCGGGCCCCGCCTACTTGGAGATGTGCTCAAAATGAGCGGACTTTTCTCCGGGCGGGAAAAGTCCATTCATTTCAAAAGTACGGCGGACTGGCATACGCACGGCCGGATTGTCCGCTGAAATGCCAGTCCGGCGGGAAGATTGGAGTGCAAAACTACTTTCTAAGTCCGCCGTACATTCGGGTAAAAAAAGTACACCAGAGGCTACACATGGGGAGGTTGTCCGGCGGACTTGAGTTTGCCGGACTTTTCCACCCGATTGTTTGATTGTGTGTACGCGGCATTAGATGGTTTAGGTCTGGAGAAATGCTTGGCCAGTCCATCACCTTTACCCTGAGCTTCTTTAGCTAGCCAGTGGTCGTCTTGGAGGTGTGTTTGGGGTCGTTATCATGTTAGAATACTGCCCTGCGGCCCAGTCTCCGAAAGGAAGGATCATTCTCTGCTTCAGTATGTCACAGTACATGTTGGCATTCATGGTTCCCTCAATGAACTGTAGCTCCCCATCACTCATGTAGCCCCAGACCATGACACTCCCACCACTGTGCTTGACTGTAGGCAAGACACATTTGTCTTTGCACTCCTCACCTGGTTGCCGCCACACACGCTTGAAACCATCTGAATCAAATAAGTTTATCTTGGTCTTATCAGACCACAGTAATCCATGTCCTTAGTCTGCTCGTCTTCAGCAAACTGTTTGCGGGCTTTCTTGTGCATCATCTTTAGAAGAGGCTTCCTTCTGGGACCACAGCCATGCAGACCAATTTAACCACTTGAGATCCGCGCTATAGTCAATTGACGGCTACATCGCAGATCTCCTTTTCCGGGACTACGTCTATTGACGTAGTCCCGTGCATGAGCGGCCTGCGCGCCCCCTGAGGGGCACGCGCGGCGCGCTCTGTGATCGGCGAGTCTACGAGACTCGCCTGATCACCGATCCGTGCAAGGGGTCGATCCCGACCCCTTATCACGTGATCAGCTGTCAGCCAATGACAGCTGATCATGTGATATAATGGAGCCGGTAATCGGCTATTATTATTCCTCCTCACGCTGTCAGCGCGAGGAGAAAAAAAAAAGCCGATCACCGGCGGCCGTGATCGGGACATCAGCCCCGATCATGGCCAGCACTGCTAGTGCCCACCTGCAACCCTGTCAGTGCCCACCTGCCCCCTGCCAGTGCAACAATAAAAAAAGTAAGTGCCCCCCGTCAGTGCCACCCAGCAGTGCCCATAGTGCCACCCAGCAGTGCCACCCAGCAGTGCCCACAGTGCCACCCAGCAGTGCCCACAATCTGCCTTAACAAAGGTGCTGCACCCGTGCCACATATCCGTGCCCATCAGTGTCATCTACCAGTGCCCAGCAGTGCCGCCCATCAGTGCCCAGCAGTGCCACCTATCAGAGCCACCTATCAGTGCCACCTATCAGTGCCCATCAGTCCCATCTATCAGTGGTACCTATCAGTGCCCATCCGTGCCACCCATCCGTGCCACCCATCCGTGCCACCCATCTGTGCCACCCATCCGTGCCATCTTATGTGCCCATCTTTGCCCATCAGTGCCGCCTTATCTGTGCCCATCGGTGCTGCCTTATCTGTGCCTATTTGTGCCGCCTTAACTATGCCTATCAGTGCCCACCAGTGCAGCCTATCAGTGCCCACCAATGCAGCCTATCAGTGCCCACCAATGCAGCCCATCAGTGCCCACCAGTGCAGCCTATCAGTGCCGCCTCATAAGCGCACTTCAATGAAGGAGAAAAATGACCCGTTTGCAAAATTTTATAACAAACTTTTAAACATGATTTTTTTTTTTGCATCTTTTTTTGTTTGTTTAGCAAAAAATAAAACTCCAAGCTGTAATTAAATACCACCAAAAGAAAGCTCTATTTGTGGGAAAAAAATGATAAAAATTTCATTTGAGTACAGTGTTGTATGACCGCGCAATTGTCATTCAAAGTGCATCAGCGCTGAAAGCTGAAAATTGCTCTGGGACTGAGGGGGGTTTAAGTGCCCAGTAAGCAAGTGGTTAATGCAGTTTTCGGCATAATGGTCTGAGCACTGACAGGCTGACCCCACACCCCTTCAACCTCTGCAGCAATGCTGGCAGCACTTACACGTTTATTTCCCAAAGACAATCCCCTGGATATGACCCTGAGAATGTGCGCACAACTTCTTTGATCAACCATTATGAGGCCTGTTCTGAGTGGAATCTGTCCTGTTAAACCACTGTATTAATTAACTATTTTATTAATTAATATAATATATTATAATAATATTTTGTGTGGCCACCATTATTTGCCAGCACTGCCTTAACCCTCTTGGGCATGGAGTTCACCAGAGCTTCACAGGTTGCCACTGGAGTCATCTTCCACTCCTTCATGAAGACATCACGGAGCTGGTGAATGTTAGAGACCTTGCGTTCCTCCACCTTCCATTTGAGGATGCCCACAGATGCTCAATAGGGTTTAGGTCTGTAGAAATGCTTGGCCAGTCCATCACCTTTACCCTGAGCTTCTTTAGCTAGGCAGTGGTCATCTTGGAGGTGTATTTGGGGTCGTTATCATGTTGGAATACTACCCTGCAGCCCAGTCTCCGAAAGAAAGGATCATTCTCCGCTTCAGTATGTCATAGTACATGTTGGCATTCATGGTTCCCTCAATGAACTGTAGCTCCCCAGCACTCATGTAGCCCCAGACCATGACACTCCCACCACTGTGCTTGACTGTAGACACACTTGTCTTTGTACTCCTCACCTGGTTGCCACCACACACGCTTGACACCATCTGAATCAAATAAGTTTATCTTGGTCTCATGAGACCACAGTAATCCATGTGCTTAGTCTGCTTGTCTTCAGCAAACTGTTTGCAGGCTTTCTTGTGCATCATCTTTAGAAGAGGCTTCCTTCCGGGACCACAGTCATGCAGACCAATTTGATGCAGTTTTCAGAATATGGTCTGAGCACTGACAGGCTGACCCCACACCCTTTCAACCTCTGCAGCAATGCTGGCAGCACTTACACGTTTATTTCCGAAAGACAATCCCCTGGATATGACCCTGAGAATGTGCACACAACTTCTTTGATCAACCATTATGAGGCCTGTTCTGAGTGGAATCTGTCCTGTTAAACCACTGTATGGTCTTGGACACTGTGCTGCAGCTCAGTTTCAGGCTCTTGGTAATCTTGTTATAGCCTAGTTCATCTTTATGTAGAGCAACAAATCTTTTTTTCAGATCCTCAGAGTGTTGAAGTGCCATGTTGAACTTCCAGTGACCAGTAGGAAAGAATGAGAGTGATAACACCAAATTTAACACACCTGCTCTCCATTCACACCTGAGACCTTGTAACACTAACATATCACATGATATCGGGGAGGGAAAGTGGCTAATTGGGCCCAATTTGGACATTTTCTCGTAGGGGTGTACTCACTTTTTTGCCACCAGTTTAGACATTAATGGCTGTGTGTTTAGTTATTTTGAGGGGACAGCAAATATACACAGTCATACAGCTGTACACTCACTACTTTATGTTGTAGAAAAGTGGAATTTCTTCAGTGTTATCACATGAAAATATATAATAAAATATTTACAAAAATGTGAGTAGTGTACTTTTAAGAACACAATGGGGTTTATTTACTAAAGCTTGGAAGTGCAAAATCAAGCTCACTGCTGCATAAAAAACAATGAACTTCTAACCCCAGTTTATTCAATTAAGCTTTGGTAATAAAACCTGGAAGCTCATTGGTTTCTATGCATAAGTGAGCCTGATTTTGAACTTTCCAGCTTTAGTAAGTAAACCCCATTGTGTACTTAAAAGTGGGGTATGCTTATACTCACTTTTGTGAGATACTGTAGGTGAAAAGGATAGGCCTCTTCTAAGGAGATTCAGATGACTATCCTTAAAGAGGAGTAAACTCTCCCACTCTGATGCTTCTTTTCATTTAGTCCATTATAATAAGTCATTATTAGACTATAGCCACTGTAATCCAGCCCAAATTGCATATTACTTACTGTTTAAAGAAACTTTAAAAAACTTGTTTCCAGGGGTTAGGCAGCATCATCTTAAGTATTGTTTTCTGAGTCTACAGTGGAGTGTATATCCGCCCTTACATTGAGCCCTTCCTGTACTGTTAACCAAGCCTCCTTCTCAATCCAACGTTTCTATGGCAACCCTGCTTCCCTGCTCATAGCTTACTTGTTTATTTCATAGTATTTACTTGTGCGATGTCTAATGGCCATTACTGCAGTCTTATCAGCTGAAGCTGATAAGTCTGACAAAGGGAAACAAGTTTAGACTGTCTGTCATGTCACATGGTCACATGGTGGTGTTCAGTGTTGTGCTGTAGGAAGTCCTGATAACAGATAAATAAGACATAGAGAGTGTGCCTTAAATCAGGGGAGATCTGGGCATGCTCAGTGACTTCATTCTACAGAAGAACAAGGATTACAACAATACTAAGCAAGTAAGGAGATATCTACAAGCAGTGTTCATTGGGGTTTTTTATGCTGATTTACATGGGACAAAGTTGTGGGGGAGGATTTACAACCACTTTAATTTGGAATTCAGAAAGGTTGATGACTTTCATGTCATCCATTGGAATAGTTGCTGGTATAGGACTATTTAATAGGAGTTCTTCTGACTCCTGGTGGTCGTCCGGTTTGTTTTCATCGGGTCCCTTCTTTCTTTGTGCTTCCATTTTCCTTTTCCCCTTCCTCCTGCTGTTGTGTCTACTCTGTCTTCTTTTAATATTCCCTTAGTTTGGGGAAGGTCTGATAGGAATTATCAATATCAATTTTCATCTTATTACAGAAAGATCTACTACGGAACTTTTCTATGCCATTACATTTTTCTTTCCCTTTTTTTTTTCTCTTTCACATTTGGTGGTTTTTGAGTATCTGTTTTTTCATCTATGCTTAGTTCTTCTCTTCAACTGACCTGGTGTATGGGCTTTTCACACTCTATCAATACAACACTATACATTCAACATATATTACTGATCTCAATTCACAGAAGTTTTGGCTCACCATCTCCCACAATAGCACATTTACCCTGGTGAATCTACAGTGCTCCCTGCTTGTCCACGTGTCTCTACCTCAGCTCCCATGCCAGACCTGTTTAACGGCTCTGATCCTCTGTTCACATCTATGCAGCTGACGTGACTACCTATAGGGATGTCCATCCTGTCCCTTACACATTATTTATTCCTATTACTCAGCTACGCTATTATACCATATGGTTATGTTTCTTTATAGATCACCATTGCATCCAGCCCTGAATAGTTGGTATACCCCAATGAAACGCATTGGGATTACATAGATGCATGATGTCCATACAGATGATTTTATGTCTCTTATTTTGTTTTACTCTAAACTTTGTAACATCATTCAGCCCTTCCAGTGGCCCATGTTGTACAGGACTTGTTTTTACTTTGTTATGCTTATTACCATGGCGTTAATATTTATATGCAGTTTTCCACATGCCCTGCGTGTATGCGCTTCTGTAAATACATTTTTGTGGTATTCAGTATGTTACACATGATTTTACATGGTATAATACAATGTTCTTTGTCAAGACTGCTTCTTCTTCTCACTCAAATCCCCCCTTTTTTTGTTGGAACCGATAAAGGCAACACTGTTCTATCCTACTTTATGTAGTGATTGACCTAATTTAAAGTCCCGCTGACCCCTTTCCTTTCTCTTCGACACATTACCAATAAAGGAGGATGCATATATTCCTTTCAGATATTGCAATAATTGGATACCATAAACATAGACTCATTATCACGTAAAGTAAGAAGGGAAGATGAAGAGAATAAGAAAAAAAAAGTGATAGTGACCTATCCAATTTATATAAAGTATCCAAGGATACCAGACCTATTTAAACTCTAGTTGTGTATCATTCAGTACACTAACTATTTTTTAATTAGGAATTATCAATATCAATTTTAATTTCAGTACAGAAAGATCTACCACAGAACTTTTCCATGCCATACCTATTGCAATTTTAATAGCTAAAAACCTAAAATAAATTAACATCTCCACTTCCCTTATAAGTTTATCAAACACATTTGAATAATTTGTCCTATAGAGTGTAGCTATTTTGGAGGTCAATCTAATCCATAGATAAGGTATCAAGCTTGATTGCAAAGCAAATGCATACTGAAATCTAAAAATTCTCAGGACACATTCCTCCAAATTGATATTCATGGTTTCAAACTGAGGCCTTCCAAAACAGACATAAAAGTTCAAAATTTGCACGCTGGTATGTAGGTGGTTAAGGAAAAGGAACAAATAATCAGCAAACAAAAACAAAGCACATTTGTGATAATTACCCCAGTAATCTTGCGGTCAGAACGAACAGCAATAGCCAAAGGTGTTGACTCCAACTTGATCAACATAAATATATTCAGCAATAAAGTGATTTTGTCAAGTAGCATATATTTTTGTAAGAAATTTAGGCTCAGCCCTTCCTTCTCTGAGCTGGCCGCTCAACTGTCGGCTAATTGCCAGCGTCTATCTCTCCACAGTTACTCAGCTGTTGATGATATCCTGCTCATCAGTCCTGCCTACTTAAGCCGTCCAATCCAGAGGATCTCTGCCTTCGCTTTGGTCAATATCACAGAACCTATCTCCTGCAATTCTGTTCAAGACTTGCTTTGCTGTCATCCCTTCTAGCTCCAGATCTTGCTTGCTGTTTCACTACATTGATCCCTGACTTCTGGCTTGGTTGATTCTGAACTGAACTTTGGCTATGTTTTGACTATGTTTGTTCTTTTTACTTTTATTATTAACCACTTGCCGCCCGCCCTATTACAAATTGACGGCGGCAAAGTGGTTTCATAATCCTAACCGGACGTCATATGATGTGATTAGGATTATGAGCCGCTGCGCGCCCCCGGGGGCGCGCATCGCGGCGATCGTTGTTGCGGGGTGTCAGTCCAATCACGGCTGATCACAGTGTAAATGGGAAGAGCCGGTGATCGGCTTTCCCTCACTCGCGTCTGTCAGACGCGAGTAGAGGAGAGCCGATCGGCTGCTCCTCTGACAGGGGGGGTCTGTGCTGATCGATTATCAGCACAGCCCCCCCGAGGATGCCCACACTGGACCACCAGGGACACCACTAGACCACCAGGGAAAAGGTAATAAAAATCCATAATCCTCCCTAGACCACCAGGGTGCCAGTCAGCACAATGGGTGCCAATCAGTGCCCATAATGGATGCCAATCAGTGGCCACAATGGGCATCACTGATTGGCATGCATTATTGTTTGGCACTGATTGGCATCCATTACTATAACACCGATGCCGCCTATGAGTGCTCACCTGTGCCGCCTATGAGTGCCCACCTGTGCCGCCTGAGTGCCCACCTGTGCCGCCTGAGTGCCCACCTGTGCCGCCTATGAGTGCCCACCTGTGCCGCCTATCCATGCCCACCTGTGCCGCCTATCTATGCCCACCTGTGCCGCCTATCTATGCCCACCTGTGCCGCCTATCCATGCCCACCTGTGCCGCCTATCCATGCCCATCCGTGCCGCCCATCCATGCCGCCCATCCGTGCCAGCTATCAGTGCCAATTTGTGCCACCTATCAGTGTCCGTCCGTGTCGCCCATCCGTGTCGCCCATCCGTGTCGCCCATCCGGGTCGCCCATCAGTGCCGCCTATCAGTGCCACTTCATTGGTGCCACATTGGTGCCCATCAGTGCCACCTTATCAGTGCCCATCAGTGTAGCCCCATCAGTGCCCATCAGTGAAGGAGAAAACGTACTTATTTACAAAGTTTTGAAACTGAAACAAAAAAAAACATTTTTTTTTTCAAAATTTTCTGTATTTTTTTATTTGTAGCGCAAAAAATAAAAACCGTAGAGGTGATCAAATACCACCAAAAGAAAGCTCTATTTGTGGGAAAAAAATGATAAAAATTTCATTTGGGTACAGTGTAGCATGACCGCGCAATTGTCATTCAAAGTGCGACAGCGCTGAAAGCTCAAAATTGGTCTGGGCAGGAAGGTGTTTAAGTGCCCTGTATTGAAGTGGTTAAACAAGTGTGATTTAACTGTACTTCTGTCTTGGCCTGATTTCATGGTTCCTGACACACTGATGTAAATTCAGAGTCCTGCTGACAAGAAATATGATTATCTTTATATACATTTTGGTAATAAGAGTGAGATTCTTTTCAGTACCATGGATTCTGGATAAAAGAGCCTAAGTTTAGGGACAGAAGTAACTAACAGGTTAGGATTTAACTTTGTGGCTAACAACTTTCTGGGTCAGTTAGCTTGGTCTCTGTCTTTCTGCTGTATAAGGGCTTCAAAGTGTTTTTATATCTGGATGCCAACTGAATGAAGATGCCCCTGGTAGAAGCCTTATGAGACTCCAAATTAATCATGGAGGAAGTTTGCTCAGAATCATTAATAGTAACAAATTGTTTCAAATGCAACTCAATGTCAAAACAGATAGAAGAGTTACTAAGAAGGGTTTTGTTTAAATACCAAGCAAAAGGAAGAGGAATGTCACTGCATGAAGTGACGATGTGTTCATTCCTAGGATAGGTGGAATGGTAAACATCTCAAACATATGAATAAGAGCAATAAACTATAAACCATAATCTCAGTTTTTATTAATAAAACAAACCAGAGAAAAAGTCGCTACTATATGGAGAGAAAATCCCAATGATCTCTAAAAAGGGATACTGAGATTCAAATGAAGGGGGACCCTGACCTTACTCCTCCATATTTCCAAATACCTCTTTCTAAGCCATCCTTTAGTGTATGAGATCAAAGTCAGTTTCCTCCTATGAGTCAAGCTAATTTCCTTCTCTGAGGAGCAGGCATTTTTCTCTGTTAATTATCTGCCTCATGAGTTCCCCCTGCCTCTGGAGCCAATGAGAGAGAACCCAGTAGCTGCAAGTGTGATTTATACAAAAGGAGGCATCCACATCACTCGGGCAGTGATGGGAGAGGAATAGTCACATGACCTTGGCTTCAGGCAAGTAAAATGGGCATTTCAATTATTTTTTCTGTTTTCATACCAGTCGTTAGAGAAGGTGTGTGGGATGGATGGGAGGGGGTTACTAATATCCTTGAGCTAGCCTTTAAAAAATAATTAAAAACAAGCTGTATAAAATATTTTACCTGACAAAAATGCAGTTCTGCATAGTCAATCCTATCATCAAGCAAGGAGCACATTCTGAGGTTTAACAAGGGATTTTGTAATCACATCAACAAGGCATTCTGCAAAACATGCCCTTAACAAATCTCGTTCTTTATTGTTTGTATCATAGCACATCCATTTTCAGAACTTTCTTCTACTTGCTATTCTTCCAAAAACAATTAAAATACCAGTATTTGCAATGTGCAGTTGTCCTGTTTCTCTTCCTTGCCTGCTCTTGAAATTAATATGCATCACTACAATGATGCCTGAAGCACATCCCATTCCAGACATTATCTAAAACATGTCAGGAGCATAGTCTGATTGGGCCATATTGCTGGCATACCTACTTTTAAAGTAGCACATAGCTGAGCTAAAGAGTCTCCATTATGTTTTTTGAGGTCCAACTTTACATAATAATATGCAGATTATGAAGTGGATGTTTTTTTTTAAAAACCACTTCCATATTGGGCCAATTCTGTCATTTCTCTCCTACATGTAAAAATCATATTTTTTTTGCCAGAAAAGTACACGGAACCCCCACGGTACATCTGGTGCAGTATGTACATGTTTTGGAAGAAGATAATGCTGCCCTCAAGCATACAGTCTCTCAAATTCAAATACAGCAAGAAGACTTGAAAAACAGGGAACACAGCCAGAATCTACAGATTTGTGGATTCCCTGAGTCCATAACTGACAAAGGACTACATCCTTATCTTAGTCTGATTGGGCCATATTGCTGGCATACCTACTTTTAAAGTAGCACATAGCTGAGCTAAAGAGTCTCCATTATGTTTTTTGAGGTCCAACTTTACATAATAATATGCAGATTATGAAGTGGATGTTTTTTTTTAAAAACCACTTCCATATTGGGCCAATTCTGTCATTTCTCTCCTACATGTAAAAATCATATTTTTTTGCCAGAAAAGTACACGGAACCCCCACGGTACATCTGGTGCAGTATGTACATGTTTTGGAAGAAGATAATGCTGCCCTCAAGCATACAGTCTCTCAAATTCAAATACAGCAAGAAGACTTGAAAAACAGGGAACACAGCCAGAATCTACAGATTTGTGGATTCCCTGAGTCCATAACTGACAAAGGACTACATCCTTATCTTCTGGGCCTTTTGGTTACCCTGTCCCTCCACATTCCAGATATTGATTAGTGCCTTGATAGGGCATACAGATCTCTGGCCCTCAAACCACCATCTGGGCCCAGGGACATTATTGTCTGCTTTCATTGTTATGAGAGTAAAGAAATCCTCACTACAGCCACCCATAATAGAAGTTGCCGTTTTTTTTTTTTTTTTACCTGTATCTAGTTACACCTCCTATTTTGTTTGCTATCTCTTACAGCCACCCATAATATAAGTTGCCGTTTTTTTTTTTTTTTACCTGTATCTAGTTACACCTCCTATTTGGTTTGCTATCTCTTTAATTTTTTAGATTTTTTGTTCACCACAGACTTTTTTTCTGTACACCATGGACAACACATTTTCTTTTGATCAGATGATGACAGCATTGCTTATGTATAGCTCATTATGGCTTTAAGTATTTTTTCATGTAATGTCAAAGGTTTGAATTCTATCTATAAGAGATGGCTAGCTTTGAATGAATTCAAAAGTTCTAAAGCTGATGTGATCATGATTCAGGAGACTTACTTTCATGAAGAGGGTTCTTTAAGTTTGCTTCCAAACTATTTCCCACCGTCTTTTTCACTTCCGATCCTTCTGGAAAGGTTGGTGTAGTGATTTTAATTAAACGTACATGTCCATTAAATATTAAATCATCCTTCCTGGATGTGTGTGTGTATGTACAGATAGAGTTTTTAACTGAGGTATTAGAGAATATGCACACCTTTTTACAACCCTTTATGATTATGGGTGGTGATTTTAACATGTGCATGTCCACAACTAAAGACAAACACACCATTTTCCAATCCACCCCATCAATCCATACTCAAAGACTGTCCATATCTTGTCGGTAAACTTACTAGGTCCAATAACCTTTACAACTCCTGGCGGGTGAAAAAACCCCACTCATGAGCAATATACATTTTACTCCTCCTCACATAAACTTTATGCCTGCCTAGACCATTTCTTTGTGTCCACACCCTTATTAATGCATTTGGTATCCTCTGAAATTGATCCCATAACCTGGTTGCATCACGCACCTATGCTTCTGGATCTCACCCTGTCTGCCCTAGCTAAAAAAAATGTCATTGGCATCTCAATGAATCCCTCCTGCGGATTCTTAAAATCAAAGATCAACTCCTACAAAAGCTGTCAGAGTTTTTCCAACTTAATGACGGTACAGTGTCGAAGACCTCCACCCTATGGGAAGCCCATAAGGCTTTTTTAAGGGGTAAATGTATATCTGCTGGTTCTCGTTTTAAACAGTCCACCCTTCAAAAAATGCTGTTACTTGACCAATTGCATACTTCTGAGCTGTGCTTGCTCCTTTGCCCTATGGTGGATGGTCTATGTACAGTTTCTTTATGTAACCATATTAAATCTTTAGATATGAGTAAGATTTAGAAGTCAATGTTATGGGCCAGACACAAAAATTATGAATATGCCAACAAACCCCATAGAATGCTTGTACTAAGACTTAAACCCCGCCCTTTTCTTACCATACTTGATTTTCTCCTCCAACCAGTTGGTACTCCAATCTAATGCCCTCATCCTATGTCCAAGGTTTTTGGAGACTTGTGTACCACAAGCTATATAACTGTTTGAGTGCAGACCCACATTCTCAGTTTTTCCCAGAGAGAGTTTGACTCCTTCTTTGCATCTTTTGCAGCTCCCTAAATTATCCTTAGCAAATAGATTTACGCTAAACATGCTGAAGAATTAGCAGAGGTCATCAGACATTTGCCATCACATAAATCTCTGGGTCCAGACAGTTTACCTTACTCCTATGATAAGACCTTTCTCCTAACTATAGCTCCACATTTGTTAAACCTCTTTGCCTCCCTGATTAAGGGTACTATCCCCCTTCCTCAGTTTCTTTATGCCCATATTACAGTCATCCGAAAACCAGGCAAGGATCTGTCCATTCCTGATGATTACCACCATATTACATTATTAAACTCGGACTACAACATTTTTACCAAAACGCTTGCAAACAGACTCACTACTTATACCATCCTTAATTCATAGGGATCAAGTGGGTTTTTGTCCCTACCAGACAAGCAGGTGATAACACTAGACATATTATTTATATTGTAGATCTCCTAACTAAAACTAAAACTAAATGCCCTGCCCTGGTTTGCTACACTCTCCCATTATGGTTTTTTTGGTCCATTAATTCACGCCTTACGAGCATTATATTCTATACCCACCTCCCTGGTACAACTTGCCTACCATCTGTCGCAATCCTTTCCCCTGTTCAATGGCACCAGGCAGGGATGGCCACTATCACCTTTACTGTTTATTCTCAGCTTGGAGCTTCTAAATGCTGCCATTCACATTCTTAAAGCGGAGGTCCACCCTAAAGTGGACCTTCCGCTCATTGGAATCCTCCCCCCCTCCGGCGCCACAATTGGCACCTTTCAGGGGGGAGGGGGGTACAGGTACCTGTACAGTACAGGTATCTGCACCCACTTCCAGCGTAGATTCTCCAGAAGGTACGCCCCTTTCCGCAGAATCTACGCCCCTTTCCAAAAGTCCCCCGCTGCCTGCTGGGAAACACACGGATCCCAGAGACAGCGGGGACCATCCTTATTGCGCAGCGTGACTCGCGCATACACAGTAGGGAACCGGGAAATGAAGCCGAAAGGCTCCACTTCCTGATTCCCATACCCAAGATGGCGGCGGCAGCACCCGAGAGACGATCGAGAGATCGGCTTCGGGTGCCGACATCGCGGGCACGCTGGGCGGGTAAGTGTCACTATTTTAAAAGTCAGCAGCTGCAGTATTTGTAGCTGCTGGCTTTTAAAAAAAAAAAACGGCGGACTCCCGCTTTAATCTGACATTCGAGGGGTGCGTCTGTGACAGAGGGAGTATAAGCTTTCTTGTTTTGCTGAAAATGTACTACCAACGTTAACTCACCTACTTATCTCCCTCACTTCATTACATACGATTTCAAGCTCCTTCGGTGCTCTATCAGGTTTTAAGTGTAACCCTATCAAAACTGAAGCCCTGCCCATAAATATTCTCTCACCTCTCCTCAATACTCTCCAGCAAAATTTCAAATATCATTGGTGTTCCCATGCGCTCCAATATTTAGGTGTTTATCTAACCCCTTCTTACTCTACCCTTTTTCAGGCCAATTTTCCTCCCTTATTTACAGAAATCAATCATTTACGGAAGCATTCGACCATTCTCCCTCTCTCCCTCCTTGGAAGAATTAACATGCTTAAGATGTCCATTCTTCCAAAATTTGGTGTATCTGTTTGAGACACTTCCAGTTCCAATCCCACTATCCCAATTGAAACATCAAATGACTTTTCTCAATTTTATATGAAATAAAGCTTCTCATAGGATTGCAGGGTCAGTGGTCCAAATGTTAAGATCTAGAGGTGGTCTGGGTGCACCAGATTTACTGAAATACTACTATGTCACACATCTACAAGCTGTCATCTCCTGGGCATCATGTTGCACCCTAAACAGAGGGTTGAGATTGAAATAGGAATTACATCCCCTATACACCCGTGTTTTATGTTATTTAGACAGACATATGCCTCAATAAGACCATTTGCAAAATATGTTCTGGAAAGTACTCTCTCTCTTTTCCTTGCCCTCCACTTTCAAATGTATTATATAACCTAGATATCCCTGATAGCCTATCTTATAACCGTATACTTCCCTGTAGGGATGAGCTGAACACCCCCCTGTTCGGTTCGCACCAGAACCTGCGAACAGACCTAAACTTCGTGTGAACTTTAGAACCCTATTAAAGTCTATGGGACTCGAACGTTCACAATCTAAAGTGCTCATTTTAAAGGGTAATATGCAGGTTACTGTCCTAAAAAGTGTTTGGGGACCCGGGTCCTGCCCCAGGGGACATGGATCAATGCAAAAAGAAGTTTTAAAAACTGCCGTTTTTTCAGGAGCAGTGATTTTAATAATGATTAAAGTGAAACAATAAAAGTGTAATATTCCCTTAAATTTCGTATTTGGGGGGTATCTATAGTATGCCTGTAAAGGGGCGCATGTTTCTGGGGCTTAGAACTGTCCCTGCACAAAGTGTCATTTGTGCAGGAAAAAAGTCTTTTAAAATCACTTGCGGCTAAATTGTCGGCTCCCCGTAATACAGAGAACATTCAATGAGTGTTCTCTGTATTAGCCGACAATTCATTCATTCATTGATTAAAAAAAAAAAAAAAAAAAAGTGTGGGGGTTCCCCTAAATTCAATTACCAGGCCCTTCAGGTCTGACATGGATATTAAGGGGAACCCCGTGTCAAATAAAAAAAAAATGACGTGGGGGTCCCCCTAAATATCCATACCAGACCCTTCAGGTCTGATATGGATATTAAGGGGAAACCCACATCAAATTAAAAAAAAAATTTACGTGGGGGTCCCCCTAAAAATCCATATCAGACCCTTTATCCGAGCACGCAACCTGGCAGGCCGCAGGAAAAGAGGGGGGGACGAGAGAGCGGCCCCCCCTCCCTCCTGAACCGTACCAGGCCACATACCCTCAACATTGGGAGGATGCTTTGGGGGTCTGTGACCCCTCAAAGCACCTTGTCCCCATGTTGATGAGGACAAGGGCCTCATCCTCACAACCCTGGCCATTGGTTGTGAGGGTCTGCGGGCGGGGGGCTTATCAGAATCTGGAAGCCCCCTTTAACAAGGGGACCCCCAGATCCCGGCCCCCCCTGTTTGAAATGGTAAGGGGGTACAAAAGTACCCCTACCATTTCACAAAGAAAGTGTCAAAATGGTTAAATAAGACAAACACACTTTTGAAAAATTCCTTTATTAAAAATGAAAAAAATAAAAAAAAGATTCCAGCGGTGCTAATCCACTCTTGCTATCCAGCTACGGATCTCCGGGGTCCAGCGATGGATGATCATATCCAGCGACGGGGGATCTCTCAGTCCAGCGCTGTCCATACATCCTTCTTCTGTCTCCACTCCGGAGACACTGCAGAGAGCCCAGCGCTGACGTTTCTTATATTAGGAGGGCGGGGCCACACGTCACCTGACCCCGCCCCTCTGACGCTGGAGAGGGAAGCCAGGGGTTCCCCAGTGACGTGTGGGTTACCCCGCCCCCTCTGATGTAACGCAGGTTTCCGTTACATCAGAGGGGGCGGGGTCACCCACACGTCACTGGGGAACCCCTGGCTCCCTTCACCAGCGTCAGAGGGGGCGGGGTCAGGTGATGGGTGGCCCCGCCCTCCTAATATAAGAAACGTCAGCGCTGGGCTCTCTGCAGTGTCTCTGGAGTGGAAACAGAAGAAGGATGTATGGGTGAGCGGCGTGCTGATGTTACCGCCATTCCCCGTTGACCAGGAAGGACGGGCAGTGCTAATAGGAGAGAGCCGGCCGGCTCGCGATCGTACTTATGCTTGTACTCAACTGGAATTTGTGAGTTTGTTTTACTTGTATTTCGTTCGGATTAAAACTTTTATGCAAAATTACGCTATGGGAGCCTTTCTTTCTCTTCTCTTATTTAACAAATACGGTGGAATGTGAGACGTTGTAGGAAAGAGACGTAAGAGGTGGAGACGCCAGCAGAACCCATTGGAGAGACCAGGAACGATCGTTGTTTATTCACGCATGCACGATCTCCCTAAAAAGAGATATTGGGAGCTGGTAAGCCTCATTGAAATAGGGGGTGGATATAACTGTCTTGTTGGGCGCACCTGTTATACATCTGAAGATTATCTGTTTTGAGTCACTTCAAAGGACTAAACTCATATCTCTGGGCTTCCCTTCTTTTGGACTTTTTATGTGTTCTAGATTGCTGATTTTTTCACAATTTTTGTTAGTACACATGGTCTAGTAATTTACACTAGCATCTAACATGTCACAATGTTATTATTTTAACGTATAAGTTTTGGCGCAGCTTTACTTGTATAGAGTGTTCCGGCTTTTCGAATTTGCTGCGAACAGCCCAAATTGTTCACTGTTCGCTGAACAGGCGAACAGGCAATGTCCGATTCGAACATGAGTTCGACTCGAACTCGAAGCTCATCCCTACTTCCCTGTATAAAAGCTGGGGTTTTTCAACTATGCCATTTAGTCCATCCAGTGACTCCTACACTTTTATCCTTTACAGATGTACAATCTAAATATCAGGCTCCGAAATCCCTTTTTTACTGTTAATTACAAATTAAAAAAATAAAAAAATTCTGCTAAATGTCCTAGCTTATCTTTGGACAGACCTACTGGTTTTGAACTCTTGTGTGCTCAACTCCCATATGAACTTCATTTGATTTCAGCTCTATACAAAATTCTGCATGAGGCTACTCCCTTGACCAAGTCTAGCCATTCCTATATGAGTAGATGGTCCCATACTCTCCAACAATCTATCTCCCTATGAGATTGGAATACAATTTGGGGATCTGCTTCTAACGTTCACAATGCATGGCACAGAGAGAGACTGCTTTCAAAATCCTTATGTTCTGGTACAGGACCCCAGATATTTTACATGCTCATAACCCAAAAACCTCTCAGATATACAGATGTAGGTACCCATTATCATATTTTCTGGGATTGTTCCCTTATAAAATCCCTTTTGGGCTTTTGTCCAGACCCTTCTACAAAACCTATTACATGTGAATATACCTTTAAATCCTATACATTTTCTAGGCCTCTCCCTCCCAGGTATCCCTAAACCTGCACGGAGGCTGATGGCCTTAATATTATTAGCGGCAAAAAGAGCAATTCCATGTTGTTGGCTGTCTTCTTCCCCTCCCTCTAGCTTCCAACTCCTAACTAACATATCTGATACATGCAGGATGGAACACCTGACTACGTCGATCGATGATTCTGAATTGTCCCTTCCAGACCGCTAGATGGATATAGCTTATGTTCATGTGTTCTTGCAATGGTGATCCCTTGAATTTTCATGTTCTGAGATCCATGGTGTCCCTGCCTCCCTACTTTCCCTTTACATACTTAGTTTTCTATCTGACATGTTCATGTTTGCTATGTCGGAGGTTTATATTGTATTATGCCAATTGATAGAACTGTGTTTTATTATGACCCTCCAGTCATGTCAGAAGTTTGCCTTTCTATGATTTAACTTGTTTAGTTAATGTACTCTTATTTTTTTCTTTGTACTTGCTGCATACTCTGTTTTTTGTATATCCAAATGCACCAATAAATATCTTAAAATGAAGAAAAAAAAAATGGGGAAATGGAACAACATAGTTTTAATAAAAACTATGTACTTTCCTGCTACTTAGGCTTCATTCACACATGCAGCTAAGGGGTGGTAAAACCAGGCAGTTGCGCCATGATTTTACAACCCCCCCCCCCCAACTGCTCACATAAACCAGGGCATGCAGCTTCTCAGGGCTGTATGCTATTTCCACAATGTCATGGTTCAGGCTGCACCAAAAATTAAACAGCATATGACAGACTTTGGCAGACCAAACAAACAAGACTAATCTAAGTCTAAACGATGCAGAAGTGCAACACTTACAGGGTTAAATCAGGTGGCGAGGAAGCAACATATCATCTCCTCATTGATTGTCAAACACCCTCTGGAAAGCGATTCACAACTGATCATTTTTCAGGGGAACGGCAAGGACTGCCCCATGTGAATGAGCGTACGTAACTTTGGGAAATTTAATATTTCACAAGTCTCTCTTACTAGTATCTACTAAAACTTACAAATGTGTTTTCCCTGAATAATCATTAATGAGACCATGTTATATAAAAAAAAAAATTTGGTCATAATGTATCCTCATTTTACATTCCGGTGGCCGTATAATGAAGTACCTCTTTCAACCCATAAATGAGCTGGTTCTTTGGCATAAAATGCAAAGGTTGGCTATTTTGTCTGATAATGGCAAATCTGAAATACTGTGAAACAACATGAATCCTATTATCATAGAACATTTAGATTGTGGAGTTATAATGATTTCCAGGGAGCAAGCTAACTTAGGAACATTACATTCCTGCTGTTAATTCATTAATTCTTCTATAAATAATAATGAAGCATTGTCATTTCTTTAGTTCTGGCCCTCTTCCATCTGATGAGGTTAAACTATAATTGGAAATTATGGTAGTTTTTACAATGTAATAATTTTCACTTTAATGTGTCATTCTTGTGCATGCACATGGTTTTACTAAGTCTTTCTTCCCATGTCATTGTGCTAATCAACATTTATAAAGTATATATATATAGTATAGTGTGTGTGTGTGTGTGTGTATATATATATATATATATATATATATATAAAACATACTGTATATTCTGGATATACACTCACCGACCACTTTATTAGGTACACCTTGCTAGTACCGGTTTGGACCCTTTTTTGCCTTAAGAACTGCCCCAGATTTAACAAGGTGTTAAAGGTGTTTCTCAGAGATTTTGGTCCATATTGACATGATAGTATCACACAGTTGCTGCAGATATGTCATCTGCACATCCATGATGCAAATCTCCTGTTCCAACTCATCCCAAAGGTGCTCTATTGGATTGAGATCTGGTGACTGTGGAGGCCAGTACAATGAACTCATTGTCATGTTCAATAAATCAGTTTGAGAAGATTTGAGCTTTATGACAAGGTGGATTATCCTGCTGCAAGTAGTCATTAGACGATGGGTACACTGTAGTCACAAAGCGATGCACACCTGGTACTAAGGATCCCAAAGTGTGCCAAGAAAATATCCCCCAAACCATTATACCACCATCACCAGCCTGAACCATTGATACAAGGCAGGATGGATTCATACTTTCACACTTTTTACACCAAATTCTCACCCTGTCTTCTGAATATCACAGCTGAAATTGAGATTTATCAGACCAGGCAATGTTTTTTTCAATCTTCTATTGTCCAATTTTGGTTAGCTTATGTGAATTGTAGCTTCAGTGTCCTCTTCTTAGCTGACAGGAGTGGCACCTGGTATAGTCTTCTGTTGCTGTAGCCCGTCTGCTTCAAGGTTCGATGTATTGTGCATTCAAAGATGGTATTCTGCATACCTTGGTTGTAATGGGTGGTTATTTTAGTTAATGTTGCCTTTCTATCATCTCCAACCAGTCTGCCTACTCTCCTCTCACCTCTGACATCAACAAGGCATTTTCATACACACAACTGCCACTCACTGGACATTTTCTCTTTTTTCGAGCCATTCTCAGTAAACTCTAGAGATGGTTGTGCGTGAAGATCCCAGTAGATCAGCAGTTTTTGAAATACTCACACCAGCCTGTCTGACACCAACAACCATGTCACATTCAAAGTCACTTAAATCCCCTTTTTCCCCATTCTGGTTTGAACTGCAGCAAGTCATTTTTAACCATGTCTAGATGCCTAAATGCATTGAGTTGCTGCCATGTGATTGGCTGATTAGCAATCTGGGCTACCAAGAAATTGAACAGGTGTACCTAATAAATTGGAAACATAAGATAAATACAAGAGCACAGGCCCTGGGCTCTTTACAGGAGGAACTTTTTGACACTCATGATTCACCAACGTTTGTAAGTGTATCAATTTTATCTTTTATATTATAATAAACAAATGTTATTTGCACCATGAGCCTGTGTGCTCGTATTTCTCTTATGTTTCCATAGCTATCAGTCTCCGTTGATCACTGGGCTGCAAGGAGTGTGGTGTCGTATAGACTTTTTCCCTTGATGAGTCCCTTGGTCAGTGTGTCTTTTGTTTGGTCTCCATACATTTAGCGCAAAGACTATTGTATTTTATTTTTGTACATAATAAATTGGCCAGTGAGTGTATATACAATATATTACCAAAAATATTGGGGTGCCTGCCTTTACGCACATGAACTTTAATGGCATCCCAGTCTTAGTCCGTAGGGCTCAATATTCTGGCCCACCCTTTGCAGCTATAACAGCTTCAACTTTTCTGGGAAGGCTTTCCACAAGGTTTAGGAGTGTGTCTATGGGAATGTTAGACCATTTGTGGGGTCAGGCAATGTGGCTGAGAAGGCTTGGCTCGCAGTCTCTGCTCTAATTTATCCCAAAGGTGTTCTATTGGGTTGAGGTCAGGACTCTGTGCAGGCCAGTCAAGTTCCTCCACCCCAAACACACTTGTTAATGTGTTTATGAACCTTGCTTTGTACAGTGGTGTGCACTCATGTTGGAACAGGAAGGGGCAATCCCCAAACTGTTCCCACAAAGTTGGGAGCATGAAATTGTACAAAATGTCTTTGTAGGCTGATGCCTTAAGAGTTCCCTTCACTGGAACTAAGGGGCCAAGCCCAACCCTTGAAAACAATCCTACACCATAATCCCCCCTCCACCGAATGATTTGGTGGGGTGGCCTAATACTTTTGGCAATATAGTGTGGATGAGCAAGTTTGGGGTGGAGGAACTTGATTGGCCTACACAGAATCCTGACCTCAACCCAATAGAACACCTTTGAGATGAATTAGAGCAAAGACTGTAGGCCAGGCCTTCTGGTCTACATCAGTGCCTGACCTCACAAATGCACTTCTGGAAGAATGGTCAAACAATCCTATAGACAAACTCCTAAACCTTGTGGGCAGAATTCACAGAAGAGTTAAAGCTGTTATAGCTGCAAAGGGTGGGCCCACTCAATATTCAATCCTATGGATTAAGACTGGGATGCCATTAAAGTTCAATACATTTGGTAATATAGTGTGTATATCGTTTTTTTCAGTACATGCAAAGACCTATGTGCATGCTTCCATGACAACTAAGGTGATGTTCACTTTTGTTTAGTTCTTTCATTATTTGGCTTTGTGACTGGTATATACTGTATTGTTATATACATTAGTCGAATAAAGAACAAATAAGATTGAAACTGTCATGTGTAAAAAAAAATGACTCAAAATGATGGTCATGATTGATACTTGATGAGAGCACAGGTAAACTTCACTTTATTGCACTGCTCTTCACTTGCTATTAAATCGGGATCACAGAGTCACATGAAATACATATAAAATAATACAGTATAAAGCTATACGTTCTTTAGTAGTATACCATACATATGCTGTTTGTTATAAATAATAAATGAGATGTAACATTAAAAAGTGACCTAATTTCTATTTAAATGTTTAAGAGGAAGTGTTACAAGCAGTAAACAGAAAGCTTTTGTTCAAAACAATTCAAGGACTGGAAAAATCTGCCGGATTGCTGTTCGTTCCTTATTGACAATGCTGCCTTTTCAAATAGATCTAAATGGTATAATTTGAAAGAATTATCCCATTGTTTCTTCTCTTTCCCAAATGGCTTTTCTCATTACAGCAAAATGACATTTACCAAATATCCAATCTAATGGTTTAAATTTACTGTGGTTTCAATAGGGAAAATATGATGCACACTACATTTAAATATTTTGTGCATCTGGACAATTACTGTAGTGCGTGCCTGGGTCAAAGATTCTTTGCCTGTAAATCTGAATAAACATATTACATACTACATTTTATTTAACCACTAGAGTGCCATCCTGTAATATCCTTTTACTATCAGGGGATTTTTCAATTGTTAGTGCTGTTATAGTTTGACCGACAATTACTTGGTCAAGCAGCACAGCCCAAATTATTTATGTAGCGTTGTAGTTGCTGCTAGTAACAAACAATCCACCGATTCACGTTGCCAGACTTCATACATCACTTTCAGAAAAAATGAACAATCTTTTGCTGGTTTTGTTGTTTTATTGGGGTGTGCAACTTGGATAGGGAATAGAGATATGGGGTGCCCATGGGATCTATAATTGCCATCATATTTTAAGATTTAAGCACAACAGCACTTACTTGGAGCCAGAAGATTGGATGTGCATTTACATTGAGTATGGATCTCTTCCTGCATCTCCATGCAGACTGATGCTCCTCCTCTGCTTAACCTCAGCACACTATTCCTTCTAAGAATTCTCCACCCATCACTGTGTGAAGGATAAAGACATCACCTTTGACTGTGTAAAAATGATGGTCTTAGAACTCTTTCTCTCCTGCACAAACTTGTTTCATCCTGCACAAACTTAATGTTACTGAATTAGACATGTCACATCTTCTTTTGAGAGATATGGACCCACTGTGAATAAGTCTCTAATCAGGCTCTGATTGCTCGCTTCTACTGAGCCTGAGGCCTGCAGTACCTCTCCACTGGAGGCCCAGTAGTTTAAAAAGCATGTCTTTAAGTGATGGACTTCTGCTCCCAGCCAGACCAACTTGCAAATCCTGGGCCTTCAGGCCACATCGACTTGACAAAAATTCCCACAGTCTCTTCTCTGATCCAGGACTCCTCACCAATCACTGTGTGACTAATGAAGACTTTGCTAATGACCGTGTAGAAGCAAAGTTTCCTCACAGACTTCCTGGCACATCCAGCATTGTGGTAACACTCATCGACCTTCCACTGCCCTGAGTTCTTGATGAGGAATTTGACCGGGCCATACGTTCCAACAGCTTCACCTGCCCCTCTGCTCCAGGAGTTCCTCACCACCGACGCTGTGGTGGCGAAGACATTGCCAATGACCATGTAGAGGCAAAGTTCCCTCACAGCTCTCCCTGGGCCTCCCCCTGTGATCAGTACACCCCCACCCAGATGAGGGTGTCCTCCTGCTGCTGTCTAGTATTCCATTCATCACTTCACTCAACCAACTTCTCCCCCCCAGTGGCATACCACCTCAGCTTATATAGGAGGCATGCCCCTTACCAATACCAATTGGGGATTGGTTAGGGCTCCCACATGAGCTACCTGCCACCTCAGTTCCAGGCCCAGCCCCTCTTTTAGAATCATCTCTCTGGAAGCAGGAGAGGCGCCCCCAGAACTAGAACACACCCACTGCTACTCTGACCACTCCCAGCCCTCAATCAAAACAGACAGACCTAGCTTGCAGCACAGGCCTGCCTAAATTTACCTGTGCTGACTGTGCCTAGTAAAAAAAACTATTACTAACACCTATCTATTGGTAGAGGGTGCTACATTTAGGCAATTTTTTGATCCAGGTATAACTTTTTTTGGTAATTGGTTTTAACAATCACTGTTTTGTGTTTTTTTTTTTGTAAATAAAAAATAATAATTTTGAAAGAAAACCAAGTAGATCAGATTTTTTGCCACAATGTATTTGGAAATTAATAAAATGTGCTAGTATTGATGTGGTTAAAACTTGGAGTTTGGTAGTAGCAAACAGCACATTATTAATGTATAGGCCATATCCAGAGGGAGGATTTAAACAAGCAGATTAATGTGCAGGTTAGGGGTTGTGAAGGGTTAATATACAGGACACATAGAGACAGCATGAAAATGATTTGTATGGGGGGGGGGGGTGAAAGGGCTTAACAAATTCCCACAATCAGTTATAACCCCTCATCTGCTGCTCATCCCTGCATTCATTCCCCATTGCTTGATAAATGCTACTTCCCCCCACCTCCTATGTGATAGGATAGGGAGGGCTCCCAAATGTGAACACTTGTGTGATTGCCATCAGAGGAATCACAAGGAACAAAGCCACTTCAATTAGCTCTGTATACTGTGGGGTTGATTTACTAAGACTCGAGAGTGCAAAATCTGGTGCAGCTATGCATGGTAGCCAATCAGCTTCTAACTTCTACTCGTTCAATTAAGCTTTTAGAAAAAAAAAAAAAAACTGGGATCTGATTGGAGCTCACAGTCCTGGCATCATCACCACCAGCTGTATGGAGACGTGGGGGCACAACAAGATGCAGCACCAAACCCTGTCCTGCACGCTTTCCATTTGCAAGCAGCATTACTCAGTGTGCTGTGAACGAAATATATTGTCCCTGTCCATGCTTGCTAGACCACGTGTCAACAGTAAGGTAGATTTTCATGGCTGACTGCCTTGCCCAACGATCCCAGAAAATTCCCTTTCACTTGATGGTAGAGAGATGGAACGGCCTCACGTGAAAAGTAGTAGTAACTGGGAACCTGCCATTGTGGTACAGCACAGTGTGCGAATTCACAGAAGGGGGCAGAATCAACGGGGCTGAAAGGCAGATGTTGGAGAGCCAACAGCTTTCACAAGCTTGCATTTAGACACTGGGCATGTGGGTGGCAGGGATTGTTTTATTTTGCAATGCAGCAGATGGGGCAGAGAATAATGCCGGCTACAGTCTACAGCTGGTGGTGTGCTGCTGGCA
Source organism: Lithobates pipiens (assembly GCF_037356315.1). NCBI lineage: Eukaryota > Metazoa > Chordata > Amphibia > Anura > Ranidae > Lithobates > Lithobates pipiens. Next base: position 395,840,269 of record NW_027507764.1, on the reverse strand, counting down.
GATTTGCTGCTAGAACCTGGGACACTTGTGTTATACCATCATCCCTGTCAGTGGAGGCTGCTGACTCAGTATAGCAGGGGCAGACTGAAGTGGGTTACTTAGCTGACATTCCTTCTGGCTCCAGATCCTGCTTGCTGTTCTAGTATGCTCATCTATGGCTCCCTGACGTTTTGGCTTGCCTGACTATCCGTTCTGGTTCCTGAACTCTGGCTATGTTTTGACTATGTTTATTTTGTTTACCTTTTTTTATTATTATTAAAGTGTGATTTAACTGTATTCCTGTCTCAGTCTGATTCATGGTTTCCGACAGTAGGTAAAGGCCATGTATTCAGAAGATGCAATCAATCGACTTGTTGGTAATATTTTTTCAAGATTGGATGAGCAGGATCACCACATTGACCAGTTTGTCATGGCATTACAAGTGCTCCTGGAATATCCCACTGTGGCTCCTCCGGGACACCCTGTGTTGCAGGCCATCTCTGCTGCTGCTCCAGTCTCTGTGTTGGCACCCACCTTGAGAATTAGCTCTATAAGAGGTATGTCTGGTTCCGCTCAGCTTACCCAATGATTTGGGAGTGATCCAGTCCAATGCAGAGGGTTTCTCAACCAGGTTGAGATATACTTTAAGATGTTGCCCCAGGCATTTCCAAAAGACATTAGCAAAGTAGGTTTCATTATATCTTTGCTTGATATCTGAGAAAGCCTTGGCCTGGGCAAACCCTCTATGGTAGACACAGAGACCTGTTGCCTTGGGTTACCCTAAGTTTGTGACTTCTTTTAAAAGGGTATTTGACGTTCCTGCATGCTCTGCTTCTTCTGCCAAGTGCCTCGTGTCCATCAGAGTATAAGAACTATTGCCGATTACACCATTGAATTGCGTACTCTGGCAGCAGAGGTTGCTTGGAACAATAAGGCCCTCGTGGCTGCTTTTTCTCATGGTTTCTCAGTTACTATCAAGGATAAGATAGCAGCCTGAGATATACCCACTGAGCTGGAGAAGTTGATCGTGTTTGCCATACTCATTGACTCCAGACTCAGAGAAAGACTTCCTTTTAAGGAGCGCTTGCAGAAGCCACCTGTACATTTGTCTCCAAACTTTGCAATCCCATCCTTGCCTCCCTCACCTCCCATGCCTGCTGGTACTGAATCGGTCTGTGAAGATGAACCCATGCACTTGGGCTTCATGCGTCTCTCTGTGAATGAGAGAACCTTTAGGAGGAGGGAGAGATTGTGCCTTTATTGTGGCAAGGCAGGTCACTTTTTGAAGTCTTGTCCTACCCGTCCAGGGAATGCCCGAACCTTTAGGTCTTGTCACAGATGGACCTTAGGTGGTATTCTTTCATCCCCAGTTATCCAGAAGGATAAGCCCCTGGTTTCAGTTACCCTTTCTTGGGCTGAGTTTTGTCCGCCAAGATACAGACTCTAATCGACTCTGGGGCTGCAGGCCTGTTCATTGATGCTGCCTTTGTTTTGAAGCACTCGATTCCGCTGCAGCTCCACTTGCCATTGAGGCTCTTGATGGGAGACTGTTCCATTGTCCATAGCCATAGGGGCTCTTCGCCATGAGATAATCCAATTCCAAGTTATTTCCTCACCTAAGTTTCTGCTGGTTATTTGTTATCCTTTGTTACAGAGGCACATCCCCTCTTTTGATTGGCTCCGTGCTGAGGTTCTCTCCTGGACGCCACAATGCCATAAGACATGCTTCCAGAAGGTAGCCAAGGTCCGGTGCACCTCTTCACTCTCCTCTCTGCCGATTTTAGCGATGTCTATGACAAAGGTCAAGCCAGTAGTTTGCCTCCACACCGGTCGTATGATTGTGCAACTGACTTTCAACCTGGTGCCATACCCTCTCGTGGCCGGGTTTACCCTTTGTCTTGAAGGTTAAGGCCATGGAGGAGTATGTTGCAGACGCAACTTTCTCGAGGTTTCATCCACAAGTCCTCATCTCCTGCTGGTGCTGGTTTCTTCTTTGTGAAGAAGAGTGGTGAACTGAGACTGAACTTGATTATAGAGGTCTCAATCATTTCACGATTAAGAATGCCTATGCAATTCCGTTGATTACAGAGTTATTTGACTGCCTCAAGGGAGCAACGTTTTTTTACAAAGCTTGATTTAAGAGGGGCATACAATCTGATGAGAATTAAGGAGGATGACGAGTGTAAAACTGCATTTAAAACCAGAACAGGCCATTATGAGTACCTCGTAATGTCTTTTGGCCTTTATGAGTATCTCTTAATGTCTTTTGGTCTTTGTAATGCCCCTGTAGAGCCACCACACAGATGATTGTCATGTGCTTCAGAAACTAAGAGAGAATAATCTCTATTGTAAATTGGAGAAGTGAAAATTGCATCATGAACAGGTTAAATTACTGGATCATGTCATTTCCACTGGTTTTTCGATGGACCCAGAGAAACGTTCAACAGTCCTACAATGGCCCTGACCCATGGGTTTACGCACTCTGCAGCGTTTTCTTGGCTTTGCCAACTATTATCTGAAGTTTTTTCATAACTTCTCGTCTCTATTCAAGCCCCAGACTGATATGACCAGAAAGGACGGTAACCCACAGAGTTGGTCTCCGGAGTCCATTAAGGCCTTTAAGAGTCTCAAAGCTGTCTTTGTATATGCTCCTGTGTTAGCACATCCTGATCCTATGTTACCTTTTATCCTTGAGGTTGATGCTTCTGAGACTGGAGTTTGTGCCCTTCTGTCTCAACGTCCTACCTCTGAGATCGCTATGCATCCTACTTTTCCAAGAAATTGTCACCTATGGAGTGCAATTACTTGATTGGGGACAGAGAGCTGTTAGCAATCATTTTAGCCCTGAAAGAATGGAGACATCTCTGAAAAGGTACCACTGCATCGGTTCTCATTCTTACTGACCATAAGAATCTCACATTCTTGTCTGAGGCTAAATGCCTCTCTCCCAGAAGGGCACAATGGACTCTTTTCTTGTCTAGTTTCAATTACATTGTCTCATTCTTACCCGCTACTAAGAATGTAATGGCTGAAGCTTTGTAGCGACAATTTTCCTCCACTTCCAAGATGGAGTCAGTTCTGGTTCCTGTGATTCCTCCTGTTTATATTCTGGCTACGGTTCACACCAATCTTACTTCTCCTTTGGGTGACAAAATTCTTGCTGCTCAGGTCCATGCTCCTCCTGAGAAATCTTGTGACTGCTGCTTTGTCACAGAGAGTTTCCACACTGTCGTGCTCCAGACTTACCATTCTCCCAAGGTTCCTTGCCACCCTGGGAAGAATCAACTGTTTTGGGCCATTTCCCAACAATTCTGGTGGCCTAATCTACGTGCTGATGTAACCGCCTTTGTAGCTGCCTGTTCTGTGTATGCTCAGACTCCCCAACACCTTCTAATGAGCCTCCTACAACCCATACCCAATGGAGAGAGGCCCTGGACCCACCTGTCTATGGATTTCATTTTGGAGTTACCCAACTCCCAGGGCAGCATAGTTATCCTTATGGTGGTTGTCCAGTTCTCGAAAATGTCCCATTGTATTCCATTTAAGAAGTTGCCCACTTCTAAGGAACTGGCTTCCATTTGTGTTTGGGATATTTTTTGCTTACATGGGCTAGCCAAGGTGATTGTCTCAGATGGGGTAGCTTACTTTTTCCTCTAATGGGGCCGCAGAATGAGCCAATTGGTCCTTGAAGCAATTCCTACGTTGCTATATTTCTGACCATCATAACAACTGGTCAGACCTCTTACTGTGGGCAGAGTTTGCTCACAATAGTGCCTGTGAATTCTGCTTCCCGATTGTCCCCTTTTATGGTGAACTATGGTTTACAACCTTCCATGTTGCCTTTCTCATTTGTTCCAAAGAGTATTCCTTCATTAGAGGAGCATCTCCGTGGTCTTCATTCCACTTGGGCACAAGTCCAGGAGGCTTTGCAACATGCTAATGATCGGTACAGGCTCCATGCTGACCGCAGACGCCTGCCTGCACCTTCATACCAGGTTGGGGACAGGATCTGGCTGCCATCTTGCAACCTCAGACTTCGTGTTCCCTCTCTTACATTCGCACCTCAATTTATTGGGCCTTTCTGAATTCTTTGCAGGATTAAACCAGTGGCTTACGCATTAGACCTTCCTTCTAATATGCATATCTCGAATGTATTTCATGTCTCCTTATTAAAACCTTTGGTCTGCAACCGCTTTACCACCTCAGTGCCTTGTCCTCATCCTGTACAGGTTGAGAATCATGAGGGGTATGAAGTACAGTCCATTGTTGACACTCATAGGTTCCGTGAGCGCATACAGTACCTGGTGCATTGGAAAGGGTATTGTCTGGAGGAACAATCTTGGGTCTCATCCTTGGACGCACATGCCCCTGTCCTCCTCCCTGATTTCCATAGTAATTTTCCCCTTAAGCCTGTTGGTCCTCCGATGGGGAGGTGTCATTGAGGAGAGGGCTCAGCCCTTCCTTCTCAAAGCTGGCCACTCAGCTTTTGGCTAATTGCCAGCTACTATCTCTCCACAATGACTCACCTGTTGATGATGTTCTGCTTGTCTGTGATGCCTACTTAAGCTATCCAGGGTCATACCAAGAAGTTGGCAAGACCGGCACCCACCAGAGGTGCAGGCTGAGGGTGGGCACAATCAGGGCTGGACTGGCCTCCCATGTTACTGGGACATTTCCCGTCAGGCATCCTGCCCTGCGGCTGCTGTGACCTAAGCTGTGGCTAAGCCTGTCACAGTTCATATGAATACCTGAGTACCTGTCACAGTCTATATGAGTACCCGAGTACCTGAGCACCTGTCACAGTCCATAAGTACCCGAGTACCTGAGTACCTGTCACAGTCCATATTAGTACCTAGTACCCGAGTACCTATATGTAGCCCATCAGAGTACCCGAGTACCTGTCACTAGCCCATCCAAGTAACCAAATACCTGTCACCATCCCATCAGAGTACCCAAGTACCTGTCTGCAGCTCATCAAGTTACCCGAGTACCTGTCTCCAGCCCACCAGAGTACCCATATACCTATTTGCAGCCCATGCCTCATAGAATTTACATTGGGGGGTTTGCTTTCCAAAACGGGGTCATTTTGTGGGTAATTCCACTGGGCTGGTGCTCAAGAACCTTCAAAAGCGTGATAGGTAGGAATGAAATGAGATGTGTAATTTATGCTCATAGAACGCCTGAATGTACTACTTAAATTATGGGCCTCTGTATGTGGCTAGGCTGTGTAAAAGTCTCACACATGTGGTATTGCCATACTCGGGAAGAGTAGCAGAATGTATTTTTGTATGTGTAATTTTTTACATGCTATGTGTTAGAAATATGAGTTTTCATTTTTTCCCCCACATTTTTCAAAAACATTTGGAAAAAAATTAACCATTCAAAAGACTCATTATGCCTCATTAGATTATACATTGGTGTGTTTGCATTCCAAAATGGGGTCATTTTGTGGGCAATTCCATTGTGTACACCCCTAATAAAAATGTCCAAATTGGGCCCAATTAGCCATTTTCCCTCCCCGATGTCATGTCACTCATTAGTGTTTACAAGGTCTCAGGTGTGAATGGGGAGCAGGTGTGTTAAATTTGGTGTTATTGCTCTCACTCTCCCATACTGGTCACTGGAAGTTCAACATGACACCTCATGGCAAAGAACTTTTTGAGGATCTGAAAAAAAGAATTGCTGCTCTACAAAAAGATGGCCTAGGCTATAAGAAGATTGCCAAGACCCTGAAACTGAGCTGCAGCACGGTAGCCAAGACTATACAGCGGTATAACAGGACAGATTCCACTCAAAACAGGCCTCACCATGATCGACCAAAGAGGTTGAGAGCACATGCACAGAGTCATATCCAGAGGTTGTCTTTGGGAAATAGAGGTATGAGTTCTGCCAGCATTGCTGCAGAGGTTGAAGGGGTGGGGGGTCAGCCTGTCAGTGCTCAGACCATACGCCGCACACTGCATCATATAGGCCTGCATGGTTGTCATCGCAGAAGGAAGCCTCTTCTAAAGATGATGCACAAGTAAGCCCGCAGTTTGCTGGAGACAAGCAGACTAAGGGCTTGGATTACTGGAACCATGTCCTGTGGTCTGATGAGACCAAGATAAACTTATTTGGTTCAGAAGGTGTCAACTGTGCGTGGTGGCAACTGGGTGAGGAGTACAAAGACAAGTGTGTCTTGCCTACAGTCAAACGTGGTGGTGGGAGTGTCATGATCTGGGACTGCATGGGTGCTTCCAGCACTGGGGAGCTACAGTTCATTGCGGAAACCATGAATGCCAACATGTACTGTGACTTTCTGAAGCAGAGCATGATTCCCTCCCTTCGGAGACTGGGCCGCATGGCAGTATTCCAACATTATAACGACCCCAAACACACCTCCAAGACAACCACTGCTCAGCATCCAGTGCAGTCTATATCTACAGTGAATTCCGTGGTGTACTATTTCTAATACACTTCAGCCGGTGTATTAATATATATATATATATATATATATATATATATATATATATACACACCCTGCATTCAGTGTAGCCTATATCTACAGGGCATTCTGTGGTGTACAGTTGCTAATACAGTGCAAGCGGTGTACACAGTATCTAATATAGTTTGTACCGTTTCTGCTACACTTCTGGTGGTGTACACAGTATATAATAAAGTGCAGCCATTGTACAGTTGCTAAAACAGTGCAGGTGGTGTACACAATATCTAATACAGTGTGTACAGTTTCTACTACACTTCTGGTGGTATGCACAGTATCCAATACAGTGCAGCCATTGTACACTTTCTTATACACTTCAGACAGTGTACACAGTATCTAATACAGTGTAGTGTGATGTGGCAAAACAAAAAATACATCATGTCTGGAAGGCCACCACAGAGAGGCAAACATGCACAGGCCACTAAAAGAGGGCAAGTAGCCTCTGTGTCTACAGTCAACAGTGGTGGTCGTGGTCACGGTGCATTCTCTGCAAGTGGCCATGGGGCATACTTGTCCTTTTTTGCTGCTGCTGCCTGTGTTTTTGAGCCACAACATGCAGAAGAGTTGGTGGAGAGGATAATGAAGCCGTCCTCATCCTCACCTAGGCTCAGAGTAGTTTGCCTTCCAACGCAGCTGCCGAAGTGGCCTATTTCACCAGCTCCTTGTCCACAGGCACTTCTTCAATAGCCCCACCATCATGCATGGAGGAGTCCCCAGAATTATTCAATCACAGTGTCGGTTATATGCTGCTGGAGAATGCACAGCGATTTGAAGGCTTCGAAGTTGGTTCCCAGGTTGAGGAAGGGAGTAACGTGAGAGGGTGCCACAGAAGGACAAGAAACTGACAGTCATGTTTCGCAGCAGGGCCCGTTCCTGCGCCCTACAAGAGTATATGTGAGGGATTACAGTGTTGTGGTACCACCACCACCATCCAAGGCCCAATTTTTCTGCCCCTGTTTAACAGGGGCATGTAATTACGATTCTTGATATAATATTTCACAGTAGGGCCCATTCCTGCATCCAACAAGAGTAACTGTGAGGGCTTCCAGTGTTCTGGTACCACCAAAACCTAAGGCCCAATTTTCTGCAGAGTATATAAGGCAGGCCTTATAATATATACACTGTTGTTCAGAGTATTTAGTGCCTGGGGGATCCCTACACCATTTAAAAAAAATGTGGATGCAGGGTTACCCCTAAATATCCATACTAGACCTGAAAGGCTTGGTATGGATTTTGAGGGGAACATCCATGCCATGTTTTTTGGTATTTTTTGGTATTTTTATCAATATTGCCAGGATCCAACAATACATTACAGCAACGAGCAGTTTTACATTATTTTTTTTTCTTTTAGAAATTTCATTTTGCTGTGATACGGGAAAGATGTGCTACTTTACAGGCATACAAAGGACACCCCCCCCCCCCCCCCAGGCACAATATTTAAAGGAATATATCATTTTTATTGTTTCACTTTAAGCCTTAAATAAAATCACTGCTCCCAAAAAAACAGCCATTTTTAAAACTTTTTTTGCATGTCCCCTGGGGAGGACCCGGGTCCCTAAACACTTTTTATGGCAATAACTTTCATATAAGCTTTTAAAATGAGCCATTTTGATTTTTCACGTTTGTGTCCCATAGACTTTAATGGTGTTTGTGTGTTTGAACAATTCTTTTGCCTGTTCGCATGTTCTGCTGCAAACCAAACAGGGGGGTGTTCGGCTCATCCCTAGTTGTGGGCACTTTTAATAAGATATGCCGGTTCTGGTTGCTTTAAATAGAAAAGCATTCTTTATTGTCCGATGGTGTAGATCACATCACACTGTGGTATAAAGTGTCCTGTTTACCTCTATATTTACTTGTGCTGGTGGGATGAATCCATCAGCACTTAATGGGTTAATTTGCTAAGGAGTTTAGCTATTTAACCACCTCAATACAGTGCAGTTACACCCCTTTCCTGACCAGACCAATTTTCAGCTTTCAGCGCTCTCACAGTTTGAATGACAATTACTCAGTCATCCAACACTGTATCCATATGAAACTTGCGTCCTTTTTTCCACACAAATAGAGCTTTCTTTTAGTGGTATTTAATCACTAGTGGGTTTTTTATTTTTTGTGCTATAAATAAAATAAAACGTACATTTTGTGAAAAAAAATGCCTTTTTCTTTGTTTCCGGCATACATTTTTGCTAATTAGTAATTTTTCTTCATAAATTTTGGCCAAAATTTATACTGCTACATATCTTTGGTAAAAATAACCCACATTAGTAAATTATTATTTGGTCTTTGTGAAAGTTATAGAGTCTACAAACTATGGTGCCAATCGCTGAAAATTGATCACATCTGATCAGGCCTTCAGTACATCAGGTGTACCTCATTTCTTGAGACACTAAGGCCCCTTTCACACCGTTCAGGCCAGCCTGTCAGTTTTTCAGGCGGACCTGAATGGGTGCTCCATAGAGCTCTATGGAGCGTCTGATGTCAGCGGTGACATGTCCGCTGACATCCGACCCGCTCCGATCCGAAAAAGTGTGACGGAGGAAAAACTATTTTTCCATCCGTCTGCGGATCGGATCGGGTGACGACTGGCACTGCGGTCCGTCATCATCCGATCTCCCATAGGGGAGAGCGGCGCTGTGACAGGTCCGTCCCTGCGCAGTGTGCAGAGACAGACCTGTCATCTCCCTGCTCAGCGGGGATCGGCGGAGTGATCCCCGCTGAGCAAACGGATATCCACGGGGCGGATCAAAACTGATCCGCCCCGTGTGAAAGGACCCTAACAAGTCAGGAAAGTACAAATACCCCCCAAATGACCCCTTTTTACAAAGTAGACATTCCAATGTATTAAGTAAGTAGCATGGTGAGTTTTTTTAAGTTGTCATTTTTTCCCACAATTCTTTGCAAAATGAAGATTTTTTTTATTATTTTTTTTTTTTACAAAATTGTCATATTATCAGGTTATTTCTCACACACAGCATATGCATACAACAAATTACACCCCAAAATACATTCTGCTACTCTTCCCGAGTATGGCAATACCACATGTGTGAGACTTTTACACAGCCTGGCCACATACAGAGGACCAACATTGATGTAGTACCTTCAGACGTTCTACGAGCAAAAATTACGCATCTCATTTCTCAACCACCTATTACACTTTTGAAGGCCCTGGAGTACCAGGACAATGGAATTTCCCATAAAATGACCCCATTTTGGAAAGCAAACACCCCAAGGTATAATCTGTGAGGCATAATGAGTCTTTTAAAAGGAAAGAGAAGGGGGTAAGGTCGCGCTATGGAGCAGTTTGGTGTAATTCTGGTATGAGCGGCCTCTATTCAATTTCCACCCAGTGTGGGTGAAAACAGTAAAGTGAAATGAGAAGGGGAAATAGACTTGTCGCTATACCGTTTTGGTTTGAGAAATTAATAATTGGTTATGGTTTGTATAGATTTTCCAGCTTGCTGGTAAATAATAAAATAAACCTAAATAAAAGTGAAAACAATCTATTCATGCCCAACAGTAATCTCCAGTGATTATTTATACATATATGTTTTTATGCTTCCTTATAAATGTTAATAAACCATAAATAGACATGCGATACCTATACTTGAGTATTAAAGTGCAAGTGCCAGTGAAAAAACATGTGCGAGTGTTGAAATACACAATATCAACTCCAAAATAAATAAATAAGTAAATATATGATTAATTAGCAATTTTGTATATCATATCTCAATTAGTGCTCACATAAAATACCATGTGACGAATGGCCCGTGGAAGGATAAAAAAAAAAAAAAAAAATTAAAATTAAAGAGGTGAGCAGGCTAGAAAATTATAAAAATAGTAATGACTAGCCCATATAAAAGTGAAAAATTAAAAATTAGATATTGGAAAAACGAACAATATGTGATAAAAATTAATAAAAAAAATAATAATAATAATAATAAACAGCGAAAAAACTGTGAAAAAAAATAGTGAAAAATTGGTGGAAAAAAATCTGCTATGAGTGTCTTTAAAAAGGAGAGGGAGGAGGGTGACTGCAATTGCTGCTCGCTGTGCTCGGTGACTGCTAATATGATTGCTCTCACCAGAGGTAGAACCCCGTCCAGGGTGGATCAGCCTTCACAGTATAAGCCACTGTGTTGCTCTCTGGATTTTCTCTGCTGTGGTCCTGGGGGTCCCTCGTTCCTCCGTTGGTATAGCGTGCCTCGTTATATGCAACAAGTAAGAGGCATATCCATAGTGCAGTACGTTTGTAAAATGAATTTTATTTATATAAAGTTAAACTACTCACAAACATTCAGTGTAAAAAATCGTTTTCCTGAGATGCTCTGTTTGAAAGTCCCGCCCGGCTGTGCCGCCGTCTAAGCAAGAGGTGTACGCTGTCTGGCCACGCCCTACGCGTTTCGTCATCCAGACGTCATCTGGAGCAATTTATAAGACATTTCTAACACATAGCATGTATATAGCAAAAATTACACCCCAAAATACATTCTGCTACTCCTCTCGAGTATGGTGATACCACATGTGTAGGACTTTTACACAGCCTGGCCACATAGAGAGGCCGAACATTGAAGTAGTATGTTCAGGCGTTCTAGGAGCATAAATGACACATCTCATTTCATTCATACCTATCACACTTTTGAAGGTCCTGGAGCACCAGGACAGTGAAATTACCCACAAAATGACCCCATTTTGGAAAGCAAACACCCCAATGTATATTCTATGAGACATGGGCTGCAAATAGGTACTCGGGTACTCTGATGGGCTGGAGATAGGTACTCTGGTGGCCTGGTGACAGGTACTCAGGTACTCTGATGGCCTGGTGACAGGTACTCGGGTGCTCTGATGGCCTGGTGACAGGTACTTGGGTACTCTGATGGCCTGGTGACAGGTACTCGGGTACTGTGATGGCCTGGTGACAGGTACTCTGATGGCTTGGTGACTGGTATTTGGGTACTCTGAAGGGCGGTGACAGGTACTCATATGGACTGTGACAGGTACTCGGGTACTAAGATGAACTGTGACAGGTACTCAGATGAACTGTGACAGGTACTCGGGTACTCAGATGGACTGGGACAGGTACTCGGGTACTCAGATGGACTGGAACAGGTTCTTGGGTACTCAGATGGGCTGTGACAGGTACTCGGGTACTTAGATGGGCTGTGACAGGTACTCGGGTACTCAGGTGGGCTGTGACAGGTACTCGGGTACTCGGATGAACCGTGACAGGTACTCGGGTACTCTGATGGACCGTGACATATACTCGGGTACCCTGATGGACTGTGACAGGTACTCGATACTCTAATGGACCGTGACAGGTACTCGGGTACCCTGATGGACCGTGACAGGTACTCGGGTACCCTGATGGGCCGCGACAGGTACTCGGGTACTCTGATGGGCCGTGACAGGTACTCGGGTACTCTGATGGGCCGTGACAGGTACTCGGGTACTCTGTTGGGCCGCGACAGGTACTCAAATACTCTGATGGACTGTGACAGGTACTCTGATGGACTGTGATTGACAGGTACTATGAGGGGTGGTGACAGGTCCTCTTTATTGGGGGGGCAATCAGTATGATTGGTGTACACTGTAGGCGGTAACGAGATGTTACCACAATCTCCTCCTCACACACGATCGGTGTGTGAGGAGGAGAACCCGGTAACATCACGTTACCGTGGTTTGTTTACATTTTAGTGATCGGCTGTGAAAGGATCACAGCCAATCACATGGGTAAACAGCCGGCCAATGGCTGTTTACGAGTGTCGGTGACGAGCAGTGTTCCCGGGGTGCCGTGCACAGTCGGGGTGTGACCATCTGTGATCAGCTGTGACTTCATCATGGCCGATCACGTGGTAAACAGCCATAACCAATGGCTGTTCACCCCCTTCGGTGGCGAGCGGTGTCTCCGTGACACGCCGCCACCGAAGAAACGGCAGTGCGTGTGCACGATCACGCGCATTCCCTGTTTAAACAGGAGGCCGTCATATGACGGCCTCCCGCCAGAATAGGTGCACCGCCTGCCCGTCATTTGACAGCCGGCGGTCAGCATCTAGTTAAGAGAGGTTGCCTAGCCATGGAGCCACCTCTTATGATGAAGCAGGAAGTGAGAAACATGTCTGGGAGAGGCTACACAGCAACCAGTTGTGCTCTTGACCTGAGAAGACACAAAAAAATACACACTTCTTGTTACCATAAAAGTTCAATTGTAATATTATTGTGATACCTATGTAATCATGTGTATAAAAACCTTCAACCGCATCATAATAAAGCAGAACAGTTATTTGTAAAGATGCAGATTATATCGTTTGTGTCTGTTTCCTACTATTGTAGTTATTAATTTGGAACCACTAATCAATATGAGGATAGGAGTTGCCTATCTATAAATTTCCAGGTCACCCTCCACGAAAGCCTGCCCATAAATCCATCCAATACTATATACAGTATGTGCTTCTACTATGGGTGCCTTGTCACAGCCTTTGCAGCTTACGCCTGTATTTGCAAATGTATGCAAACTGAATCCCTTTTTTTATCTTGTAGACAGGACAATCCAGTTTGTTTCTAGGTTGGTTGGTGAGTTGAGCAAGGAATTTTTATTTGTTGTTTGGTTGACATACATCGCCCTTCCATGTGCTCCTTGTTGTTAAGGCCAGTTATGGGTTGGGGCAATTGCCGTTTCTACTGTTGGTTATTTGGTGGGGGCGCACTGGACACCGTTGCTTCCATTGTGCTATTTACTGAGTGTCCAGTGCGACCCTGTGCCTTTGAGGAGGAGTGGGCTCCCTCCAGGCAAACTTGCCCTCAATCCATCCATTATTATATATGTGTTTCTACTATGGAGGAGCTTACAAATTATAGAGTTAGGACTGTAAATAATACTGGAGTAGTTTGTCAAGGTCTCTGCAGCTTATGCATGTAGTTTCAAGTGTGTGCAAACCAAACCCCTGTTTTTAACGTGAACTGTTACACAGGACAATTTGGTTTGTTGCAGGCTGGTTGGTAAGTTGAGCTGGGAATTTTTCTTTGTTTTTATTTAAGAGAGGTTGCCTAGCCATGGAGCCATCCCCTATGATGAAGCAGGAAGTGAGAAATGCATAAAATGCATGAAGCCTTTACAACCACTTTCAATTTTAATAAAGAGTGAATGCAGTATTACGCTATGCAAGCCCCTTCTTTTTCAATGCATGGTGTTGGAGCAATATGAAGAGGAAATAATTGGTTTTATACATATGAGGATTGTCGGGGGTTTTCACATTTTACAGAGTGTTATGCCAATCATACTCATGAATGGCATAGGGAGCTGGTGAGAGCAATATCTGAAGGGGGTGTAAGGACATATTTTCACATGCGGTGGTACGAATGGTCACTTGGTGGAATAGGATAATTCAAAGTGTAAAAATTATTTTATGGACATTTTTATGGACTTTAGATTGATTGATTTTTTGATGTTTAATTTGCACTGGGTGTTTTAGTTTTCAATGATATAATCATTTGTGATTTAATTACAGCACCTCCTCAAATTTAAATACTTTTCTGGTTTATTTTTTGTTAATGTTTTATAATAACTTTACTAATTGTATTTTTTAATCCTGACCATAATAAATAAGAATTTATATGCAATCCCTTAACTAATCATACTAAATCACACTATTGCTTCAATATTCTACTTTTATATTAAATCTACATACATTTATATGAAGATATTTAAAATGGAATTTGTTTAACATTTAGTGAAATAAAATGTAATTGTCACATCATTGTGATTTCTTTAAACTCGTGTGAATTATTAATAATTTAATTGTAAAACTACATTATTAGATCCTTTTGTGTAACTGTCAAAAATTGCCTTTGAGCATAGAAAGTAGTGTGTCTTTGGTCATGCATGTAAGTCTTATTTCACTTTAGTAATACACATTTTTGCATTAGATGTAACAGAACCACTTTCATTAGGATTTACAGTACTTTACTAAAATAAAATACAGTAGATAGGACTCAATATAGGTTTGTGTCACAGCAATTCCTGCAAATTGTTGCTGAACTTTTTGCAGAATCTGAAGCTAGAGACAGAATTGTTTCCGTGGCTATTCTTGTATTAAGTACCAAGATCTTGCCACACACTAGCTGTACAGAGTGCTTTTAGACTTTGTCCACAGTGTATTTTTAATGCTTCAATAGTGTTTTTTCTGCAGTTGCCAAGTAAAATTCCATATAATGTGACCTGAATAATTTTTTGCAGCCTGTATCTGTACAACACAGATGAAAAGTTTTTTTAGACATCAGCTCATCATATAAGCTGCATGTTTCACTGTTGTTCTGGCTCTCAAGCACAGCATAGCAAAAATAAAACCCCCAAAAAAACAATATTGTGTATATAAGGCCTTGGAGGATAATGAGTTCCAGTGATTTCCTTTCTCTTGAGGAATACATAATATATGAGCAAAGAAATGAGTAGAATTCCATTTGTATCATCCAGAACAGTTTATTGACTTAGGACATGTACACAAATTGTACCTATGAGAAGTTTATGAAATATAGAGATATATTATTTAGGTTATAGTATTTGTTCACACAGGACTCTAAAACCCTATAGTATTACATAAAAATACATTTTGAAATTAGATAAATTAAAAAAAAAATCATTATTTACATTGTCATGCTTTATTTGACAATTAACCCTGCCCTCAAGTACCCCCAACAGACCATGTTTTGGGAATTTCTCTTAGATAAAATAACTGTCCAAAATACCAAGCAATTGATTCTGATTTAAAGCACCTGTGCACGATAAAGGAAAACCTGCAAACATGGCCTATTGGGGGTACTTGAGGACAGGGTTGAGAACCCCTAACTGATTCCTTCACTTCCTTTCCATCATAGCTGGCCAGTTATAGCAGGCAAGTGGAGAAAAGAATACATTACACACAGTGGGGAAGTAAGTTCCCATGTGTGTGTGTTGCTCTTTTACAGGCAGCAGTGACGAGGAGTGTGGTGGCCATGCTGACTACAGAAGATATAGGCACGTTATCGATCAGAACCATGTTCCTTTATCTCCAAGAAAGACACTTTGAAGCACAAGATGACCACACAGAGCTGCTTCCTTGCATGACCTGGTGAGATTACAAAAGAAAGAAGGGGTACTAGCACGATCAAATGAGAACAGACTAAAATCATAACTATCCACATGAACAAACATATAATAACACTGTTATTGATTTAACACTGTTGAATCAATATCTCTTAGTGACCTTCTATACATATATACTCCTGATCAAGGAACTTACAGTGTCCCAAAACATGGTGAGTACATAGAAGAAAAGATCATTTATGCTATGTTCAGTTATATATGTTGTTAATGTATATGTTTTATTGGTGATGAACACACACTATTTTGCATGTGTTTTCATCAATATCGGGGATACTTTTTATTTTGTGTTCCTATTAGCAGGGATGTTGGCAACTACACATGGCTTACTTGGATGGTCCTCTGTTTTGCTTCAGACAATGAACAGCCCGTGTGCTTGTTTACGCTGTTTTTATTGAGGGGATAAACTTGGATGTGTAAAGGAATATATGGGATGCCCAATAAAGATCATAGAAATTTTGTTGGGACAAAACTATGTACAGTCCAGAAAATTCGCTCCATTCCTCCTCCTGCACATCACTTCCTATCTAGTGGTTTCCTCCATTCCTCCGGAAGGTAGTATCCTATCTAGTCCCCCTGGCGGTATTCCTGAATCTGCCTGGGGGTGAAAATTCAGTACCATTAGCGGTAACCCCCAAGCCAGACTCAGGATTGCATCACTGGATCCAGGATGAGTTTACTTACCTAATCCCCTGGATGCAGCGATGCACCCCCCCCCCCGCACCGCGAGCGTCTCGTCCTCCGCTCGATTCATCACATTGCCGGGCTCCATTCCCTGCAAGCGTTGTGACGCAGGGGAAGGAGAACGGCGCCAAATTCAAAAAGTAAAACACACACATTACAAACAGTATAATGTAATCTTAGAGATTACATTGCTGTATGTAATTATTTCACATCCCCTTTGTCCCTAGTGGTTTATCCAGTGTCCTGCATGCAGTTTTATATAAAAAAGAAAACTGCTCTTTCTGCCTGGAAACTGGAGATTGTCCATAACAACCAAAACTGTCCCTTTACATCAAAAGAGGTTTTAGACCAGCTAGAAAACAGTGATAATAAATTGGAATCACTCGCAGAATTGAGCGATAGTGATTTGTGGGGAGATCCGTCATCAAATACTGAAAAGTAATGACAGTGACAATTCTGCAACTGAGCAAATTTCAGTGTTTTTTCATTTTTCAAACGTTATCATACCCAGGATGTCTGCTAGACCCTGGTTTGGACAGATTTAAGTGAGTTATTCCTAAGAATTACAGGCCTACAATATAAAACGCCAAATTTTCATGCAAAATAATGGTACGCTTTCAGCACCTAAAATCTGAAATAATCATACCACCGGGAAGATTAGTGGTTGGCTCCATTCCTCCTGAATGTTTCTTCCTATATAGTGGTTCCAGGAACAGCTAGCACATGGTGGTTAGGCCTGATACTGGCTCAGCCAGACCTTAGCAATAGTCTTTTGCAGGCAGGGACTGCGGGCCCCTATAGTGTAGCAGAAGCAGAAAGTCTTTACTGCTAGCTGTCCTATAGATTAACTGCTGTTCCCAGTCAGCCTTCTTCAGGCCCTGCCAACCCTACTGGCTGCAGCTACCTGACTCCATTGCCCATGACATTGCAGTCCATACTGCTGGCTCTGCACCCATTTCAGACTTCATGCTCCCAGTCCTCTCAGGCATGCCTCTCCAGTCCTCCTGACTGCCCATGTCACTCACCAGCCCTCCTGGCTGCAAACAGTAGTTCTCTCCTGAAGACTTTCCTGGCAGTACTAGCTCGTGCTGACCTCTCTCACTCCTCCTGTGTCTCCTGTCCAGATCCTTCCTGATTTCCTGAAGGGCTCTGTCCTGCACCTGAGCTCCAGGCCCAAGATCACCTTCCCAGACTGGGGAGCTCCCTCAAAGGCCCTGACAGCCTAGTAATCCATCTCCAGTTCTTCCACCTGACAACTCCTCCCTAGCTGGGCTGACTCTAGGTATTTAAGGAGGCCTGCCCCCTGCCAATCCAGGTTGGGGATTGGTCAGGGCTTCTTAACACACCCCTAAATGTACCTATACTTACAAAAATCCTAACCTCAAGCACCTACCTATGTAGAGGGTGCTACACTCCAGTGACATAATTTAGAGCCAACAAGTCTAAGACCACAGGAGCATGTTTTGACCATGTCATTCGGTGAATTCCAGCGTTAACCAAATGATTAAGCTGAAACAAAAAAAATGCCTAATCTAGAGTACATTTTATGGGCGTAGAATAAAAAGTGAATGGTTTGTGGAAAGGATGTTTATTCTGGCAGGCATCAAATTCCTGATGTTTACTGATTATCTTGTGAAAGAAGGTGGCCAGCTTATGGACTCTTTTGGAGGGGGGGTCCTGTGCAGCCTGGGACAGTGCCTGTCTGTCCTTGGATGGAGACATAACTAAAGTCTCCTTCAATGATTATGTACAGATGGATTGAACAGTATTAAATATTTGAGTAAGAAATTGAATTTGAAGCAAATTTGGGATGTAAGTGGAGCCAGAGTACCTGCCAGTCAGTAGAAGTATTTTCCCTTTGTAATGTCTAAGATAGCAAAAAGACCATAGCGATTTCTGTAAGAGGACAAAACCCTCAGAGGACAAGTGCATTTAATCAAAATGTTGAGTGCCAGTTTTCCAGAGGGGTTTGAGACTACATATGAGTTTGAAAAATATGTTGAATCAAATTTCAAGGAGCTGTCCTCTTGGAAGTGTATTTCTTCCACTGTAATCACATTTGCCCCAAAAGACTTGAACTCCTTCAAAGCTAACCCCCACTTCCTAATAGAATTTAAACCCTTGACATAAGATATTAACCTCAAAGACATATTAGGTGTGCAACATGTTGCAAATGTCAATAAGGCTGAGAGAAATGTAATGCACAGTAGATTAATACTGTAGATAACTGAAAAGAAAAAACATAACATATAAACTAGAAACCATGACCAAATGTCAATTAAACTGTAAACATTATTGTGGTCCATGTGTAACATAAAGAGTAAGCAAATCAAAAGTGAAAATCTTGGGACAAACCACCAGTGCACCATGCTATTTTTTTCTTTAACACTGAAAAAAAGCCTGATAAATGGAGTAAGATGCCTCATGGTCATGCTTGGGTATCCCCTAAAGGATTCGAGTCTGCAGACAGTTCAGCACTGTAGAAAGACAGAATTTACAGTGAGCATAACTCACCAGGTATGTTCAGGTAGGCAGTCTAAGAGAAAGAGGGCTTTGCAGCCTTGTAAAGTGACTCTTCTGCTAAGACTTGGCTGAGGTCCATAACCTGCTAGAAGTCATGGTCAGACAAAGACTCAGGATTTGATGAATCAGTGCTTATTTCAGGAGCTGGGATAGTCAAAGACTTTTGATTTGAGAAAGGTATTTTTAGTGGCAATAAGCCTAAATGAAAAGCTTCATCAGTATCCAGTATTTCTGGAGGTAGAAGGTTATGTTTCTCAAGGTGTGATGTTTAGCAACAGTATTAGGGAATAGGTCACTGAATATCTGAATCTTCTCTCTCCTATAGTCAAGTGCCAACTTATTGTGAGTTTATATGAGTAAAGCTTCTTTGCTATCATAGTAATGGAATCACACAAAGTCTCTGGGTCATTCTCCACTGTTGGTTTGGGGCCCAGAACTCTATGAGCCCAGTATATATTTCAATCCACTGTATGCCTGGAATGTTCAGGGCTAGGGTAGTGAATTTTTTTTTTTATAATGTAAGATGGACAAGCCCATGCAGGTGTTCCCTTTTATTGTTCAATTTTCAGTATAAAATAATAGTTAAACAAACAAAAAAAAGGCACTGCTTCTCACCAAAACTAGTGACTGTCTATAAAGCCTCAATGGTGGTTTTATTGTTTTTCTTAACACCTGTTGCCTTTATGAACAGATAATTGTCTCCAATATCTTACTGTACAATGTCATATGACATATTTTACTGTCTTCGGTTATTTTATACACCTTTTAGAATCAGTTTTGCCAGCAAAAAATGCTCAGGGGCTTAAATACAAAGACCCAAATATTCACGAAATAGAAAAAGTGTGAACAACTGTGCTCATGTCATCCAAAATCTTATATACATGTAGTTAATGTAGCATACGACTGAGCTTTTGGTGTGTGAAGATGCCTTTATTCAAAGTGCCAGCTCAATGCCCATAGCAATCCTATATAAGTGAAAATGCTATAACATCATCTTTGCACGTCAGTGACATTTCAATATGCTATTATTTTGTTAGGTTGACAGTTATAGGCATATGTGTGTAATAAATCATGTCCACGGTAAAGTATCCCTACAACAGTAGTGGCTTCAACACAAATATATTTGTGAAAGCTGAGTTTTATCAGCAAATTAAGGTTATCGAGATAGCAATTCAAACTGTGTTGTATATAAGTTAACTGAAGCTGTTATAAGTACAACCTAATGGCCTGCAGCTCTTTGCTGAATTTTTGTTTAAACAGCCTTTTTAAATTTTTTACACATTTTATTTAAGCCTTTCTACAAAATCATAATCTGGCAATGGCAGTTTTTTTTTTTTTTTTTTTTTAACTTATACAAAGGAAATGTTATTCAAGTGATATAAAAGTTTTAATAAAGTAATCTGTAAAGCTAAGTACATAAATAACTGCATAGCTGTGCGCACAGGGTACTGGGTGTGCCCGGGTACACCCTTATCACCCTGTGTGATACAGATTTAAACTGCTCAGCGCTCAATTTAAAGATTTAAACTGCTCAACAAATAACTACTGACACCAATCTCATTCCTACTGACACCATCCATTGCTCTACTGACACCGACCACTGCTCTACTGTGCAGGTGTGTTTGAGCTTTGGGGTGCATACCCTAGTGCAATAGGCTACACACACCTATGAGTCACTGGTGTTAGCACTTGTCAGAAAATAATCTACTAATGGGTTCTTTTAGAACAATAGCCACAACATTAACCACTTGCTGACCAGCTCACGCCGATATATGTGATCAAAGTGGCACGGGTGCGCAAAACCACTTACCTGTACATCGCTTATGCCCTCAGCGATTGGATTAGTTGCAGAACCGAGTAGTCTTCAGGTCCAGGCCAATGATTTCTGGCCCGGACCTGCTAATCAGTTCTGGTGAATGAAAATGTTTCCCCTGCCTATAAGTGTAAACAGAGGCAGGGGAAGTGATGTCATCTCCCTCTCTGGAATTATTTTCCATTCCAGAGAGAGGAGAGAGGATGTCTTACAGTGAGTTGCACTAACACTACACTGACACAGTACATGTAGGCACACTTGTCACTCCCCCATCACCCACCTCATTAACCCCTTCACTCCCTGTCACTTTGTCACCAATTGCAGTTTTCAGATTTTTCACTGATTAGTGCATTGGTGTCACTTGTGACTCTAATTAGTGTTAGGGCAGTTAGTAGTAGGCTCAGGTAGGTCTAGGGTACCCTCCTAAGCCCCCCTACAAAGGTTTAACCCCTTGATTTCATCCCCAGTTAACTCTTTCACCCCCTGTCTCAGTGTCACTAATAGATTTTTTTCTGATCGCTATATTTGTGTCACGGGTGACGCTAGTTAGTCAGTTAGATGATTCATTTCATGGTCAGGTTTTATACAACAGGTACCCCCATATATTGCCTAATAACCCCCTGATTGCCCCCTAGTTAACCCTTTCAACCCCTGTTACCAGTGATCCCGGTATTAGTGTCACAGGTGATGCTGGTTAGTTTGTTTTTTTATAGCGTCAGGTCACCCGCCATATATTACCTAATAAAGGTTTAACCACCTGATCACCTGGCGGGTGACATCAGTTATATTTTAGCATCAGTTAGGGTCTGCGTCGCCCCAGGCAGTGTCAGATTAGTGGCAGTAATGCTAACAACCATGCATGCACCATACACCTTTACACCTTAGTAGTATAGTATCTGAACGAATCAATATCTTTGATCTGATCAGATCTATACAAGCATCCCTAGTAGTTTAGGGTTCCCAAAAATGCAGCGTGAGTGGGATAAGCCTAGCTACCTGCTAGCACCTGTGTTTAGCCCCTCCGCCCAGCCCACCCAAGTGCAGTATCAATCTATTACTGTCACTTACAAAACACATAACTGCAGCGTTCGAAGTGACAGGCCTTATTCCTGTGAACGCTAACAGTTTTTTTGGTAGTGATTGAAGCAGTCGCTGACAATCAGGTGCTCTTTTTTGCTGTAAGTTTCACTAGATGTACCAGTAAATTTAGAGGCCACAATGTCCAATCGAAGGTACACTAGTGAAAAGGCCTACACATTTCTGAGCATGACAGATGAGAGTGAAGAGAGAGTCTATCATCTGTCAGATTCAGGCTCAGAATATGATGCAGTAGACAGCAACAGCACCCTGACAGACAGCTCTGATGGCAGAGTAGTGGTCCCTGCTAAAATCAGGTGTACCTGACCCCGTTCTTCTTCTGTTGTTGAAGTACAAGAACCGCAGGACTCTCTTATGGAGCAGAGAGCCAGTTCTAGTGCCGCTCATCCTTCTGGTGAACTGGCAAGCACCAGCGGCCTAGTACACACTGGTCATACATCCAGCACTGCAGTATCACGTGGTGATGTGGCGAGTACCATAAGTGCAGTTCAAGCTGGTGCAGTGCCTAGCACAAATATTGTCCCACAGCCACCAATAAGACAAACACAGGCCCATTGAACCCACAGTGCTCGTCCTGCTGAATTTGCCAATCCTAAGTGGGAGCCCACCGCTTATGCAACACCCGTATTTCCCACTGGCCAACCTGGAATTTAGGTGGAAACAGTTGATTTTACAACACTTGATTTTTATTCGCTGTTTTTCAGGGCCTATCCCTCCTCATGGGCATAACTAAAAATGTGTGTTGCGGTCATATTGGTCCACTGACCCAATTCACCATATGCCTGTGTGCTCTGCCTCCATAGCCAGGGCTAGTTACGAGCAGCTCTTGCAATTTATGCACTTGAATGACAATGAACTCTCGTCCTCAGGGTGACCTTGGATACGAATGGCTACACAAAATTTTGCCCCTCGTAAACCACTTCAACCAACAGTTTGCAGCTTTCTTTACTCCCGATCAAGTTGTCTGCATTGATAAGTCCCTGATTACGCTTTCTGGCCACTTGTCATTCAAACAGTATCTTCACCGGAAAGCTCGCCAGATATGGGGTCAAGATGTATAAGCTCTGTGATAGGGCAACAGGCTATAAATATAGTTTTATGGTTTATGAGGGAAAAGATAATCATAAGGAGCTGGAGAACTGCCCAAACTACATAGGGAGCACTGGTAAGATAGTCTGGGACTTGGTTTCACCCTTATTCGGAAAGGGATACCACTTGTACATGGACAATTATTATACAAGTGTGCTACTTTTTAGTCACTTGTTTGATCATGGAATTAACGCATGTGGCACCATGCAATTTAATTGCCGGGGCTTACCCCAGCAGCTTGTAGATTCCCATCTTAGGCTGGGGGAGAGAGCATGCTTGAGAAGTAATAATTTGCTTGCAGTGAAGTGAGGGATTCATGGAATGTTTTTGTTCTGTCCTCCCTTCACAAAGATACGACAGTCCAAATTCCTATGGAGATTGGTGTTGTGGAGAAACCCCTCTGTGTCCACGGATACAAACTTAATATGGGAGGGGTGGACCTCAAGGACCAGTTGTCGATGGTGCCGTACTTAATTTCCCGTAAGGCCTGACACTGGTACAAAAAATTGTCTGCATCGTTCTTCTAATTGACTCTGCTAAACGCTTATGTGCTATACAAAGCATCAGGATGAACTGGATTCTTCCTTAAATTCCAGGAAGAGATCATCACAGCCGTTCTGTTTCCAGACGGTATCATGACAGCAACAGCGTTTGCTCTGATGATACATAAATCAGCAACTCCAGCGATCTAGGAAGGGGATTTCACCATCAGAGTTAAAAAAAGAGAATATGTGCCAAAGCATATGTGCCTAACATTAGGGGCCAATTGCCCCCATGCTTCGACATATATTTTTTACTCTTTTTTGACACAGATCTGAAATTGAGGGAGCAAGATCAGTATAGAGAGATCAGGAAAGTGATGCAAAAAAGTATTTGTTGTGTGTTCCTATTATTATTATTACTTTCATGCTGGTCTATGTGCATTTCATTACTGTTGTACATTTCAAAATACCAAGTTTGAGGTTTGTGGGCACAGGAATCGTTCGCATTAAACATTGTTCATTCGACCACTAATACAATGTTTTTGACAGATGCAGGTTAACTACATTTGTTCAAGCCTATTTTGATTAAAATAAGTTTATTATATTGTTGTCTAGATGTGTTTGAAACTAGAATGAAATGACAAATTGATTCAGAGGACACTCAGCAGATGTTTACACATCTGGACACAGGAGCACTAGTGTGGGACAGCATATCAACCTTGTTATGGTGTCCCACGCAGGTGCTTCAGTGGATAACAGGGGTCTCTCCATGTTGCACAAAACAGGTAAGTATTCCAGCTTTTGAAAGTGAAAAAAATCATGTCTTCAGCTTGGTCCGAATGCATTTTCATCCAAATTTCGGGTATTTTTGTTATCGTTTTAACAAACGAAAACGAATGTGCAGACTCCAAAAACCGAAAAATCTGACATAAACAAATGCTTTATCTTCATTTTACTTGTGACAACAGTTCGATATATATAGGAGATTCGACATGACGCTGGCAATAGCGATCTGTGTCCATTGAACCTGTGGTTGAATATGCCTAACCTTAGCTCTATTAGTCCAAGATTATTCTACATAGAGAGACAAGATTTGACATAGAGAGAAAAGCTTCAACATTATAGAGACAATAGCAAATAAGGTTGAATGTGCCTAACCTAACTCCATTAGGCCAAGATTATTCGACATAGAGAGAAAAGATTTGACATGAGGATTCGACGAAGCTATCACCACAAGAGGACATTTATGGTAAAATGCTCTGCCCATAGGCTAAAGAAGAATTGTAATGTTGGTTGACTAGTAATACAAATTTATAAATATAATTATTATATAATTATTATTAGTGTCATACAACATTAGAATTCTACTATAGCTTGTTGAAGGAACATTCGACCGTAAATGTACGATTCAGCGTCGTACAGTTTAGCTGCTCTGTTGAATCTTCTTAGAACATTCAACAGACACCATAAGCCTTCAACAGCAGATTCAACCTTAATTATTTCAGATTTTCAGACGAATGCATTTTTTAACAAAAACAAATTTTGGGAGTAACTAAATTCATGTATTTTTCGGACGAAAACGAAATTCCGAAACAAAATATTTCAGTGTGCATATATCTACTAAGTATACCTTTTTTGTATTCACATGGGGAGAAAAGAATTGTGACATCTGAGGACACCAGTAACCCCACACCTAATGAACAAAGGAAACTCACCACACAACATGAGGATGTGGATGCAGAGGTTCAGGAAGTGCTGGGTGAAGTGGTCGAAATGGTGTTGACAGCAGGTCAGTGTCTGAGACCACAGCTTCAGGTAATAGATGGATTCCTGCATATTTATAATACACTGTGTGTTTTTATTTTATTTTAGGTGATGTGGATTTTGTGGAAGAAGAAACTCACTGCAGCAGTGCAAGTGCACAAGTACTCATCAGTGAGATCATGGTGTGCAATCGTGATTTGGAAAAGATGAAAAATATCCATGATATTCAAAAAAGACTGAGCAACATGATTGATATTTTAGGCAAAATCTAAACCAAAAACTAATTTTTAAGTTGTCGTTATTGTTGTACGTGATTTTACATTTTCAAATGAATTGAAAAGTCAAATTTTGAAGGTGCAACCCCTTCCTCCAAACTAAAGTAGGTGAGAGGAAGGGGTTGCACCCCAGAAGCACGTCCATTGATCCCCCCTGATGGGATCTAGCACATGTTGACACACTGTAGCTTATTTTATAAAAGCAAAACCACTTTGCACTACAAGTGCAATGCAAGTGCACTTGAAAGTGCACTTTTAGGGAAAAGTGGATTGTCCTTTCTGAAATAAGGCCCAGTGTATCACCATGTGCTAGCTCCCATTATGGGGGATCAATGAAAGTGTTTCAGGGGTGCAACCCCTTCCCCTCACCTACTTTAGTTTGGAGGAAGGCGTTGCAACCACAAAACGCGTACATTGATATCCCATGATGGCAGATAACACATGTTGATACACTGTGTTTTGTGGCTTTAGCAATATAGATGTAGGAAAAATACACACATTTTAGGCATGGGATCATGAGGGAAATCCAAATTTTGAGTCCCAATTTGTGTACATCTTCAAAATTTTACAGGGGTGAGATCACCTCATCTGATGAATGCAAAATCAAAACAGTTATGGCTTTCACTTTAGCAAAGTTGTTGGGCATGTGTATGTTATATTTTTAAACATGCCTGTTTAGCCCTAAAAAATTAAAATTTATGTCAAACATACATGTTATACACCAAGATGTTGGTTTGTTCCAAAACCATTTATAACGCACATGTGAATGTGTATGGAGTAAAATGTTTTATACTCAACAATGTGTGACTTCTTTCAATGCTCAATACCATTTTATTTTTCTAAGTTTTTTAAGTTGGTGTAGTTACAGTAGCAATGGGGGTTATTTACTAAAGGCAAATCCACTTTGCACTACAAGTGCACTTGTAGTGCTAAGTGGATTTGCATTCAGTAAATAATCCCCACTGTGCTGTAAAATTTGTCAAAATCAGGCCATTTTAGGGATTCCAAGCAATTAATTCATGGATTTAAAAAGGATAACTATTTTTATTGTTAATGCATTACATACATTAACAACAATAACATTGTGTGTGTGTGTAGCAGACCCACAGCACAACATAATAGTTAGATGAAGAAGAGATTGTCACCTCATGTATTAAATAAATTACGTTTGCACTATTGAAGAAGATGGAGAAAAATAAAAGGCCATTTGAGTATCTCGGAGACAGATAAGAAACAAAAATAGAAATTCAAATTAAATATGAGTTTAGTTTTTCAAAAAAAAAAAATATTACACAGCTTCCAGATTTTCTTGTAAATCAATTGATCCTCTACCCACGAAGTACTAAAAATAGTTTTGCCGTACTTTGCAGGTGCTTTGGGGGGCAAGCCAGGTCGGCCACTTCCAAGTGGTGTCATTGTTTGTTCATGTGAAAAGTCGACCTCGGTTGCAACTGAGGTCAGATAGTTGACTGGATTCTTCCAAAAGTAATTAAAAAGAATGCAGCAGCTCAAGACAATGCGATTGAGTTTGTATTCAGCCATGTTGATGGCCGTAAGGAAAAGCCGGAACTGGCTGGCCATTATGCCAAAGGCATTCTCAACGACTCTTCTGGCATGGGCCAGTCAGTAATTAAAAACTCTCTGCTCTAGGGTCAAGGTCCTCATGGGGAACTGCCTCATCAGATGTTTGCCCCAGAGCAAAGGCCTCATCTGTCACCAAAAGGAACTTGAGGCCCACCTCATTATCCTCTGGAGGTGGCAACTCCAAGGTGCCACTTTGGGGACGCTGGGAAAATTCCATCTGAGCAATCACTCCTCCATTAGACATATGGTCGTTTTTTCCTACGTCCAGGTATAGGAATTCATAATTCGCAGTCATAACCGCGAACATCACGATACTACTGAAGCAAATGAAGTAGTATGACCCCAAGTTGGGTGGTGGGATGATTTGGATGTGCTTCCCATCGATTACACCACCACAATTGGGAAAGTCCCACTGGTGGTGGAATCGGGAGGCCACAGTCTGCTATACCTGTAGGTTGGAAGGAAACTTTGAAGTCAAACAAGAAAAAAAAATACTACTTTTGCACATAACATTGCAAACAGATTAGACACAAACATTCTTGGCCAACATAAGTATAACATTTATTGAAATTAGTATTTAAAGACAAAAGTATAAGGTCCACTTATCAGATTCCCCACCCCCTCTGATGACTCATTGTAAAAATGTTAGAGTGGGGGCAGAGATGTTTTGGACAGGTAACCCTCTCCACTTAGATATTTGATATATTGAGACCTGAATGCATAAATAATGTATGTTACTTTGGCCAGTCCCTCCTTACTTACACTATTGGTAGCCCACTGGACAAGTAAGAAGTGTCATAATCCAAAAATATGAATACACACTGTCCAAACTGAAGCACATTTTTACATACTGCAATTATCAATTAAGATAATAGGAGGACAAAACTTTAAACAGTACCATTTGGAAGTATTGAGTACTTGCACTACATGCTTTGGTGAGTTCATCCATAAATATGAACACAAAAGAGGTAGGTATAGTGTGTATGGGTTTGGAAAAGTCAGCAGATAGAGTAATGGTATCAGTTGACTTAGCGGTTGGGTGGGAGGGTTCCAAATGAGTTTGGGCCCCACAAAAGAAGCCTCCTGCACTCAGCCTGAATTTAAGGGCAACAATAACATTTGGACACATTTTAGGGGGTGTTTAGGGTAAGCATTACAATGGAGCTGACAAAATACATTGTTAAATGACTAGGCTAGGTGTGCATGGGCCCAGGATAGCATGCCGGGGAGGTTAGTGAAGGCAAATTGTCATGAAGGACAAAAAAGGAGCAGTAAAAGCCTATAGCATGCATGAGGACAACAAGGACATTCACAGCATATTAAAATCATGGTAATTATGGAATGATGAAATAAATACAATACATTAGCAAACATGAAATTCACAAATTACAGATCAAGCTAATTTTACCAAATTCTAGAAATAACAAAACGACATTCATGTGAATTTCTGAAATTATAATTGAAATTTAACTCATATTTTACATGTAATTTCATTTTAATTTGAGCTGTAAACATATTTTGAAATTAAAGACTGTATGTGTTATTAGTGTACCATTTTGAAATAATGCTGTTTTTGTTAAGCCAAAGGTGATTTAAAGAGTCGTTGTAATAATTTGATGAAGATTTTTCTTTTGTTCATTCACTTTGCAAGTGTAAAATTGATAAAAAGAAACCAGTAAAATTTAAATATTTAAAAGCATTTGCACTTGAATTTTTTTTTATCAGCTAGCTAAAACTTCTGCACAGTATTGTACATAGACAAATGATGAAAGGAAGATACTTATTTTATTAATTATAACACTTCACATATTTTGAATGTGTATAAATAACAATCAGATGCTTGGTTACCCGCATTCGAATCGTAAAAAAAAAAAACGGACATTTTTGATTTGACTGATGTAAAATGTAAAATGTATTAATTGGAACATTTCAAATCAAGGAAAAAAAATTGGTAGATTCAAAGAAAATTTGAAAAATACATCAAATTAATTCTGAATACGAATTACGAATACGAATCCCGAATATGAATTGAACGAATCAACCGCATTTAACTAAACTAAATAACTAGATTAACAAATCTAAACAAAACAAAACTATTTCTTTGGTCATGCACATGTCTACCACTGACCATAAAAATATATGTGGTGGCTGGGCTGGTGGACTTTAACACTGAGCCAGCATGCATATGCCTCCATTGGGAATGGCTTTTTTGGGCTGAGAACACACTCAGTGGGCACACTCAGCACAGTAACTTTGCTGTCATGGGCAGCTCCCAATGTATACTTGCAATCAGGAGCTTCCAATCCTGTGAACGCTGTGACAGCCAATCAAAGCAGTCACAGGATCAGAAAGCCTACCTCCATCTCCAGATATTTAAATCCTCTTAATGGACATGGTGGTGGCAAGGAATTAACTAAACCTCCAAGAGCCAATCTTAACCTTTACCCTAAAACTGAAAGTAAATATTTGGCTCTAACAATAGTCTAACTCAACCTTTTTCAACTGGGGTGCCTTCTTGGTTCTTCAGGGGTGCCTTGGCAAAATCGCTAAAGTTTGCCCCAAATTAGCCAAAAATTGTCAACAAGCCAACGAGCGGATCAAGCCTGCATTTTTGTTATACAATGTCACAGGTTTTTATTATGCAGCATTGCAACCTTGGACACTGTGCAGGCCAGCCATTGGCATTCAAACAACTGATAATGTCATTACACCTCCATATTTGCCCCTTTCCTTTCATGATAGAACACTAGTCAGTACCAGTGTGCAAATGTACACTGCTTATAAGAATAAATCAGTTCTAATGTTCGGTGTCCTACGTATGTGGATGACGCTGCATTACGTAAAAATATCAGATTTTTTTAGATTTTAGAATGGGGTACCTTGAAATTGTGCCACATTTTAAAGGGTGCCTTGACTGAAAAAAGGTTGAGAAACATTGGTCTAACTTACACCTAATATCATTCTCTATAGTAAAGTCCATTTATAAGTATATTAACCAGCAATGGAAGCAGAAGTGCCAAAGCAAACATTCTGAAAACGAACAGCTTCTGACAGAAAACAATGAGAACTCATCCATGGATTCCCTTGATTTATTTTAGGGATGCGCCGAACACCCCCCTCCCCCCGTCGGTTCGCACCAGAACATGCGCACAGGCAAAAAATGTGTTCAAACACGTGAACACCGTTAAAGTCTATGGGACACGAACATGAAGAATCAAAAGTGCAAATTTTAAAGGTTTATATGCATGGTATTTTCATAAAAAGTGTTTGGGGACCTGGGTCCTGCCCCAGGAGATATGTATCAATGCAAAAAAGGTTTAAAATGACAGTTTTTTTGGGAGCAGTGATTTTAATAATGCTTAAAGTGAAACAAGAAAAGTGTAATATTCCTTTAAATTTCATACATGAGGTGTCTATAGTATGCCTGTAGAGTGGCGCATGTTTCCCGTGTTTAGAACAGTCTGACAGCAAAATTAAATTTCTAAAGCAAAAAAAGTAATTTAAAACTACTCATGGTTATAATGAATTGTCGGTCATGGCAATACACATAAAAGTTCATTGATAAAAACAGCATGGGATTTCCCCACAGGGTCTTTCCCCGCTTCTTCTTACATCTTCTTTCTTCCTTCGGTGTTCTTCTTTCTCCATCTTCTTCTTCCCCGGCTTCTTCCTCTATCTTCCTCGGCTTCTTCCTCCGGTCTTCTTGTCCGGCATCTCCTTCTTCTTTACATAAATGGGTGACCCCCGCCCCCTCTGACAATACGGGGAAAGCCATAGGGAAGTCCCCGTGCATCAGAGGCGGCGGAGTCACTGGGTTGCCCAGCGTCAAACAGCGGAAGACTTCCACTGTGGCAGATTGTGCAGAGGATGAAGCAGAGAAGAAGATGCTAGATGAGAGGACCGGAGGAAGAAGCAGAGGAAGATAGAGGAAGAAGCGGGGGGAAGAAGAAGATGTAGGAAGAAGACCACTGAAGGAAGACCAGAAGAAAGAAGATGGAAGAAGAAGCGGGGAAAGAAGAAGAAATTAATAAAAGAATTGTCAAATATCTCATGTCTTTTATAACATTTTTGACATTTTTTTTGTGAAATTGTAGGGGTACATTTGTACCCCATTACCAATTCACACGGTGGGGCAAGTTATGGGGGTCCCCTTGTTAAAGGTGGCTTCCAGATTCCAATAAGCTCCCCGCCTGCAGACCCCCACAACCACCAGGCAAGGGTTGTGGGGAAGAGGCCCTTCTCCCTATCAACATGGGGACAAGGTGCTTTGGGGGCTACCCCAAAGCATCTCCCAATGTTGAGGGCAAGTGGCTTAGTATGGTTTAGGGGGCGCTCTTTCATCCCTCTACTTTTCCTGCGGCCTGCCAGGTTGCATGCTTGGATAAGGGTCTGGTATGGATTTTGGGGGGGCCCACACCATTTTTTTTATTTTGGAGCGGGGTTCCCCTTAAAATACATACCAGACCTGAAGGGTCTGATATTCATTTTGAGGGGCACCCCACGTCTTTTTTTTGGAACGGGGTTCCCCTTAAAATAGAATATACTGTATAATCTTTGTGTGTGAGTGAGTGTATATATCAATATGAATATGTATTATATAAGTTGTAAGCTTACCTGGGAAATAGATGATATTTCTATGTGCTCTGTAGAGAGAGAGCTGTGTAATGTGTTGGGGCTAACAAGAAAAATTACATAAATCTTATCCTACTGTATTCTGCTAAATGTACTATACTATCAGTGCCCATCAGTGCTGCATATCAGTGTTGTCTATCAGTGCCCATCAGTTCTACATATCAGTGCCAACTCATCAGTGCCGCCAAATCAGTGCCCGAGTGTGTTTGGCGAGTTATTTCCCACACGTTGCTGCCATGGAGTCTGTCAGGAAAACGGAAAATTCCTATCAAAATACTTACCGTAATTTTCCTTTCCTGATGGACTCCATGGCAGCAACGTGTGGGTTAAGTCCCGCCTCCACTACCCTATAGGACACTACTCCCATAAATCTTTGCTCCCTGCCCATGGCCGTGTTCGATAACTAGCCTACTCCAGCCATTTTGGGAGGGAACTCCTGCTGCCATGGAGTCCATCAGGAAAGGAAAATTACGGTAAGTATTTTGATAGGAATTTTCCGTTTTCCTGACAGACTCCATGGCAGCAACGTGTGGGAAATAACTCGCCAAACACACTCGGGTGGGCAAAAAATGCTGAACAAAAAATTTATTTAACACTGTCCACCGACAGCACCTTTAAGCCAAAATCAACAGAAGATAAACTGGCAGGTTCAACACAATAGTGAGCCATAAATGTATGAATGGATGACCAAGAGGCAGCCCTGCAGATAACCTCAGGAGCCACATGACGTGAAGCTGCCCAAGAAGTAGAGAGACTTCTCGTGGAATGCGCCGTAACCGCCTCAGGAGGAGCCAAGCCCTTCTCATTATAAGCCCACTGGATCGCCTGAACCACCCACGTGGAGATGGATCTGACCGAAGCCCTAAGGCCTTTGCTTTTACCATGAAAAAGAACAAAAAGATAATCTGATTGCCGGAAAGAAGCTGTCGCCTCCAGGTATCGTTTCAAGATAACTCCCATGTCGAGAGGATGAAGATCCTGATTCCCAGCCGAATGAAAGGTAGGAAGGGTAATGTCCTGATTTTCGTGAAAGACTGAGGTAACCTTTGGGTTCGAACCCAGCATTGGCACTAGGACCACTCTGTCAGGGAAGAATGTGAGGAAAGGTTCCTTTGATCCTAAAGACTGAATCTCAGAGACTCTTTTTGCTGAGGATATGGGCACCAAAAAAGATGTCATTAGGGACAATTCTTTGACTGAAAGTGTTCTGTCCAGATGAGAGAAGAAGTCGAGAACTAGCGGTAAATCCCACTTGGGGAACCTAGGTTTCCTCTGTGGTCTAAGTCTAATCGCTCCTTTAAAAAATTGCTGAACCAATGGATGTTTAGCCCAGGATACTCCAGAAAAGGCCGAGATTGCCGAGACTTGCACACGAAGAGCGCTGACAGATAGGGGAATGT
This sequence comes from Lithobates pipiens, assembly GCF_037356315.1. Lineage (NCBI taxonomy): Eukaryota > Metazoa > Chordata > Amphibia > Anura > Ranidae > Lithobates > Lithobates pipiens. The sequence goes on along the minus strand of NW_027507764.1, from coordinate 395,807,335 downwards.
CTAGTCCGGACTGTAAGAAACCGAGAACATCCTGAACCGTCAAATTACCACTGGAGCAAGACCTGGAAGACAAGTGACTTGTGAATCTAGACCAAATCCTCTCATATACCTGGTTGGTACTTTTCCTCCTTGCACTCATGAGAGTAGGAATGGCCTCCTTTGGGCAACCCAGAGCCTCTAACCTTCCCCTCTCAAAAACCAGACCATCAGACATAGATGGGCTGGACAGGGATGGAGCTTCGAGCCCTGGGATAGAAGATCGGGTCTGAGAGGTAAGGGAATCGGATCTCTGACACTGAGGAGCATTAGAAGCGGAAACCATGGCCTGTTGGGCCAATAAGGTATTACAGCTATCACCTCTACTGCTTCTGTTTTGAGTCTCTGCAGGAACTGTAGAATAATAGGAGTTGGAGGAAAGGCGTAAGCTTTGTTGAACCACCATCGATCCGTCAGCGCATCCACTCCGTAGGCCTGAGGATCCCGAAACCTGGAATAATACTTCGCCAGTTTCTTGTTGCAAGGGGAAGCAAATAGGTCGACCTCTGGGGAGAACCACAACGTTAGAATCCACCTGAAAACTTCTTCGTGAAGGGACCATTCGTTGTTGTCCAGATTGACCCGAGACAGAAAATCCGCTTGGACGTTCTGCGTTCCTGGAACATAAGTTGCTGTAATGTTGACCAGGTTCTTCTGAGCCCAAGACATGATTGGCTCTACCTCCTGAAGAAGGGACAGACTCCGAGTACCTCCTTGTCTCCTTATATATGCCACTGCTGTAGTGTTGTCTAGTCTGAGTAGGACCGAGGTTCCTAAGACCAGATGACGAAAGGCTAGGAGCGCCTGGAAGGCTGCCCTCAATTCTAGAACATTCGACACCATCCTCCTGGAAGGAAAGTCCCAGGTGCCCTGTGCTACTTCCGTCAAACAGTGGGCGCTCCAGCCCCTGTTGCTGGCATCCGAAGTTATTGTCACCCATGAGATGGGGAGAATGGAATGGCAATTGAATAGGTTCTCCTTCCGAAGCCACCAGAGCAGAGAGATTCTCATTGAAGATGTGATCCGGATAGGTTGCATCTTGTTGCCCAGCCATTGGTGAAGAAACCCCTTTTGGAACGGTCTCATCTTCCATTGGGCCCACTTCACCATTGGAATCGTGGCCACCATGGTGCCAATAATCCTCAGGCACTGAAGAGCCGGAAGATGGGAGGCAGAGAGGGCCGGACGAATTCTGTCTCGAATTACCACTACTTTCTCTTCGGGTAAAGAGATGGTACCCCTCACTGTGTTGAAGAGTGCGCCTAGGAACACCAGAGACTGGGAGGGAATTAACTGACTCTTTTCTAGATTCAGGATCCAACCGAACTCTTGAAGAGTGGAGATAACCTGACCCTTGTGCAGTAACAGACGGTCTCTGTCCTGGGCTAGCAGCAGAAGATCGTCCAAATAGTGGTGAAGACGAATTCCCTTGGTTCTCAATAGAGCCACTACGGTCAACAACACCTTTGAGAACACTCGGGGGGACGTTGAAAGTCAGAACGGGAGACACACGAACTGGAGATGTAGTTTTCCTACTGAAAATCGCAGAAACTGCTGAAAATCTTCTGCCACAGGGACATGAAAGTAAGCGTCCTTTAGGTCTATTGAAATCATCCAGTCTCCTGACTGGACTGACTGTTGTATTGTAGACAAGGTTTCCATCTTGAACCTTTCCTTCTTGATAAAACGATTCAAATGTGTAAGGTCTATAACTGGTCTCCAAGAACCGTTTTTCTTCTGGACCATAAAAAGAGGGGAATAAATTCCTCTCCCTCATTGATCGTCTGGCACGGGTACGGCAGCGCCTTGAGCCAATAAAGATTTCACGTAGGCCAACAAGATCTGCCTTTTTTCTTCTGTGGCTGGAAATGAAGTGGAAACATACTTTAGTCTTGGGGACCTGCAGAAGGTCCAAGAATGGCCTGAAGAGACTGTTCTGACGGTCCAGAGGTCCTGGATTGAGGCCGCCCAGACATGCCGAAAATGTAGAAGACGAGCCCCCACCTGGCCTATCTGAGCGGGCCCAATCTCAAAAAGATTTGGTTGGTTCCCTCTCTCCTGACGCACTGCTCTTGGCGGATTTCTTGAAGGATGACTGCCTCGATTTCCATGATCTGGAATATTCCCGACCCGGTTTATAGCTACGGGCCTCCCTGGCCTGCTCTTGATACTGCTTTTTAGGAAAAAATCTCCTCTGGCTTTTTAAGCGTCTATCCTGGGGAAGAAACCCTGACTTACCACCAGTGGCCCGGGTTATGGCATTATCCAATTTATTCCCAAAAAGAGAAGAACCCTCGAAGGGGATACGGCACCACACCTGTTTAGATGCTGGATCAGCCAGCCAGGGACGGAGCCAAAGGGCCCGTTTGGCGGTTACAGCTGAAAGCATGACCCGGGACACTAGGCGGATGATGTCAATCGAAGCCTCCCCCAGAAAAGCCGAAGCAAGCCGCAACTCCTGGATAGGAGAGTTTTTAGCGACTTCATCCGAAATGTTTCTGAGAGTATCATCCACACCGTCCGTCCAGACTTCCATGGCTTTGGACATTGCCGCTAAAGCCAATGCTGGCTTGCATGCCATACCAGCAGTGAGGTAGACTCTCTTTAAATCGGAATCAATCCGCCTATCTAAGGCATCCTTGAATGAAACTGTATCCTCCAATGGAAGGGTCACATGTTTTACTAATCTCATCACCGCTGCATCCACGAGTGGAGCGGATTCCAGATACTTGACCTCATCCTCCTTAAAGGGATATAACCTTAGGACTTTTGAGAGCATACTATTCTTTTTCTCAACTTTACTCCATTCATCCGTGATGACCTCACCAAGTTCAGACAGGAATGGAAAGTTAAGACGCTCCCTTTTAAGTTGCTTGAAATACTCCCTTTGTTTGGAAGGATTAGCCACCTCAACTTCCCAGTTCAAAGCCTCTCTGATGGCCTTCACCAAGGGAGAAAGTAAGGCAAAGTCAAACCCCACACAGGGGCTATCTTCCTCAGATTCACTGTCTGAAGCAGCAGCTGAATGGTGGCTTGTTAAAGAGGACTCCCAGAGCTCTTGAGCATGCGAATCCCTGACTGGTGACTGATGTGATTCTGACTGAGGCACAGGGGTCTGATTGGCCCCGATCCCCTTGAGGGATTCTTCCACCACTTTTTCCACAAGGGATCTTAGCTGCTGGTCCATACCCCCTCTCTCACTAGAGGCTTTGGAAAAGCAGAGGTCACACAGGGATTTCCCAATAGGAACTTGCGATCTGCATCCCCAGCAAGTATTAATAACAGAGTGTCTGGAATGAGCCCTGGAGGAGCGAGATCGATCCTCGCTACGGCGCCCAGATCTTGAGGGTGAGCCGTGATGTTTAGACTTAGAATATGAGTGCCGGTGGTAAGACTTAGAAGAATCGCTTCCTCTGTGCGTTGAGCTGCGTTGCTGTTCTGATCTAGATGGGCTAAGACAGAGATAGAAGAGACATACAGATAAGGAAAGATAACACACTGACTAATACCGGACCACTCCCCCCCCCCTTACTTCCTCCCCAGACAGTACCTATTATGAGAGGGCTGGCCACATACCGGCGGAGGTGAGTCCATATCTCTAGGGGTTTCCATAAATGCTGCAAAGACATATAAGTAAGGCTGAGGGCATCAAACACACACACGCCCACCCCTTCTTCCCAGAAGGCCACCTACCTCCACAGCAGAAAACCTGGACAAGGGGAAGTCACGAAATAACCTGCAAGCATTCCCAAAGCTTGCAGGCTATTTTCTAAGTTTAAATAAGACGCCTTAATGACGTCATCACCGCGTCCTGTGTACCGCTACTGCGCATGCGCAAATAGCGTCATTATGCCGCCACTGCGCACGCGCGAACCAAGCCTCGATCCTGTGCCGTACGCGTGCATGCGCAGAACGAACGTACCGACGAAGACCCGGAAGTGAGCGCCGGCTGGAACGCAGGCTAATCCGACCGTCACGCCTATACCCACATACACAGACACAGAAAACGAACGGAAAATGAAGGAGAAACGGCAAGAAACAAACACAAACTGCTGCCATGGAAAAGAGGAACAATCTTACCGCTCCCACACGATCGTCTCCAGGCCGAAGGTAAGCACAATACATACCGGACTTCTCAGGGCAAAATAGGTCACCTGCTATTTAGCTGGGCTATCCGACCAAATTCGCAGCCTGCCTGCCAGTGGCTAGGTTTCTGGCTTCCTCCAGCGCTTATATCCAATGCCCACTCCATACCCCGCTAGTAGCTAGGGCTTAACGGAGTCATGCGACAATTCCATCCAGTCGCAATTCGGCCAAACCAACAATGGAACCGTGTGGGAGCAATCTTCAGGTAGAAAGACCATAACGTCTGGTCCTACGGAGGAGGACAAAAAAAGAACACGGCCATGGGCAGGGAGCAAAGATTTATGGGAGTAGTGTCCTATAGGGTAGTGGAGGCGGGACTTAACCCACACGTTGCTGCCATGGAGTCTGTCAGGAAACTAAATTTTATAACAGAAACAAAGAAAAAAATGTTTTTTTTCTTAAAAAATGTCAGTCTTTTTTAGTTTATTTAGCAAAAAGTAAAAACCCAGTGGTGGTAAAATACCACCAAAAGAAAGCTCTATTTGTGGGACAACAATGATAAAAATGTAGTTTTAGTACAGTGTTGTATGGCTGCGCAATTGCCATTCAACGTGTCACAGTGCCGAAAGCTGAAAATTGTACTGGGCAGGAAGGGGGGAAAGTGCTCTGTATTGAAGTGGTTAAAAACAAAATAATTGCTTGACTGCTTTGTGTGTGCCTCATTTATATTCAGATATTTCTCTGCAGGTAACTTTCTAACACTGGAAAAAAATATTTTTATATTTCTGTTCTTCAAAAAAGTCTAAAAAGAATAGATGGGCATTTAATTAAATACCTATTATAATTCTTACCCATTGTTACCTAAAATGTCACAAAGCAAAGCTATAATATTCTTCTACTAGATCACATTGTATTTCTTGCTTTTAAATATTTAAAACTAAAATTAGAGTCAGAATAAAGTAATCACACTCATTATTGATAGCAGATGTTGATGCTGACATATCAGCTGTATTCTCATTGGCATTTAACTTTTTTTTTTCATTTTTTAAAATGGCATTTGAGCATCTTTCAGTGTCAGGAATTTCCATAGAACTTTAACAAATTACCATTGTGGACAATGATATGCCTGTTCTTACATCTGGTCCAAGTCTTTTCATTCTCATGATCTAAAATAGAAAGGAAAAATTACTCATCGTCAGCAGGGCTGTCTGACCCCTGTATTAGTATCTAATTAGGAAATGATATAATCTATGCCTTTTAAATCACTGTTTTTTTAAAAGTTTAAAAATAATTTACAGAAGTTCTATATATAATGAATGTTTAATACTGACTCATAAAATAAATATATATAGACTGTACACACATTTTTTATTTTTTTCACAAAATTGTGGTTATATTGTGCAATGCCATTGCTACATAGTTTGAAAAAGACACATGTCCATTGAGTTAAACTAAAAAAACAAAAAAAAAAAACACACTTTGCATCCTCTGAACTGCTGATTCAGAAGTTGACAAAAACCTTGTAAAGTGGGGCCAAATTTTCTCCAATGGGGAAAAATCCTTCCTGATCCCCAAAGGCATTTGGATAATTCCATGGATAAATATTCAACAATGTTAGTTATAATAAACTAGTAACATACTTATTTATAGCTTGTTCAAGAAGAAACACAGCCATCCTTTATGGACAAATGACTGCATTAGCTAGTACCAGCAGCTGTGGAAGACTATTTATTTAGCTCTTACAGTAAAGAACTCTTAAAACATGTGGATGTTAAACAATTTATACTTAATTTACTGTATGGACCATTTATGTATTCATACAAGATGGTTAAACCCTCCTTAATAACCTCTTTGCAAAAGTAAATTAATTCAGACCATTTAAAGTGGTTCTAAAGGATCAAGGTTTTTTACCTTCATGCATTCTATGCATGAAGCTAAAAAAACCTTCTCTGTGCAGAAGCCCCCCAGCCACCCTAATGCTTAACTGAGCCCGGTCTTCCTCCATTTTTTTTATATATTTTTTATTTTAATTATTTTTTATTTTTTTATTTTTTATTTTTTTCATCCCAATCATTTATTATGTTTTTTTACTTTTCAAATTTTCTCACTTTTTTTTAACATATTTCTTTACATATTTTATACATTTTTTTCAGAACACTGTATTTGCAATCATCCCCACACTTGTGGAATGTGATCAGACATGCTATGTGGATTTTTTCTCGGCCGGGGCAAGGTTCCTTGCCTTAGCTCTGGAACAGACAATCAGTTTGGGGTTCCATCTTCCTCAATGCTAGCCAAGCACAATGCTTTAGCCGACCTGTGAGTATAGGCCCCTTTCTCCCCATGAGGTCTTTTCTCCCCTTATGGGTAGAATATATTACCGTATTTATCGGCGTATAACACGCGCCGGCGTATAACACGCACCCCAAGTTTAGGAGGGAATTTTAAGGAAAAAAACTTTTAGGAGGGAAGTTTAAGGGAAAAAAAAAACTTACATTTATATGCCCATCAGTGTCATCTGCAGCCTTGTCCACCATTGCAGCCTTGTCCACCATTGCAGCCTTATGCAGCCTTGTCCACCATTGCAATCTTGTCCCCCATTGCAGCCTTATTCCTTCTTGTCCCCCATTGCAGCCTTATGCAGTCTTGTCCCCCATTGCAGCCTTATGCAGTCTTGTCCCCATTGCAGCCATGTCTATTTTATTTGCCATTTGTATTTTCTTTTTTAAAAATGCCGCCGCCGAGATACAGAGCCGGATGTGTATCTCGGCGGTGTGCGGTAGTTCTCGGAGGGCCTCCGGTCGCCTTCGGCTCTTCTTGCCAGCTTTCGGCCCCCTTCGGCCATTCTCACCATCTTTTGGCCGCCGAGAAGAGCCGAAGGCTGCCAAAAGCTGCCGAGAACAGCCGAAGATGGCCGAAAGCCGCCGATGATGGCTGAAGGCGGCCGAAAGTCGCCTTGAAGAGCCGAAGGCGGCTGAAAGCCGCCCAGAGGCTCAGAATTTCGGGGGATCGAGTGTGTGTTATACGCCGATAAATACGGTAACTAATACTACATACCCATTTGTATTTACAGATTATCTCTGTACCCAACTTCTGATGAAAGGCATATAGCCATGAAATGCGTTGAGTTTCCATAGGATGCTCAGTCACGTCTGGCTCATTACCTATTCACTGGCCCATATATACCTTTATACATTCAAAATGTATTGCGTACTATGTGATTATTAATATGTCTGTGTATCTTTGCAGTAGCTTTGTTAAATATGGTGTACCAATGCCAGTTAATATGAAATATTTTGTACTATATCTACAATTAATCATGTTCAATATTTATATCATTCACCTTATTGCCAAATGCCGTTTCTATGACATGTGTACGTATATGTATTTATACAATTTTATCAATAATTATTTGGTACTTTACATGTGCTTCCAAGCTGACATATATGTATTGATGTATCCATTATGTTCAATCAATGTGTGCATGTGTATGTACTGCAAAGTCCCACATTCCTTTCTTGTTTACCTGAATCAGGGATGGAGGCACATTCATTGTGCCTCATTTAAAGATCCAAAACACCTCCCTCTCATTTATGCTCTAGTGCTGTGCACAAGAGCCTTGGCTCTCTGGGAACTCTCAGCAGCAGCAGAAACCATTGACTCCAACTGCTGGCAATTGTAGCCAGTGAGCCAATAAGGAGACCATGATTCGAAAAGCCAAAATACAAACGTTATTGATTCTTTTGGCTTTTGCTATGCACATTATCCCAATGGGTAGATTATTTTCAAGCCATTTGCATAGATACATTTTTAGTATGAAGTCTCCTTATCATCATAGTATGATTAATTCAGAATTCAAATAAAATCAACAAAAAATAATATAGAATAACAAATGTGTATAAAAATACTTGTGCTATGTGAACAAACAATAAGTGAATAAATTCAAACCCTGCAGCTGCTGTACACAAAGTGCTAAACCACTCGCGAAATAGATACAGATAATACAGAGCTTACATTCGTAAATTATAAATATTGTGACTGGTGGTGAAAACACATGGAAAAAACATAAGAAAACAGTCCAAAGTTTTATCAAAAAATACTCATATAAAAGTGCTCTGTGTTCCAAATTTTTCAAAAACAGTGCTGTTAAATAACTGAAGTATTCACTGTGCTTAAATGTAAAGAAAATGTACTAATAGTGAAGTACTGTAAAAAGTATTTAATAGCACAATAAAAAGAATCTACTTACAGAAATGTAGTAAAAATGGGCATTAGAAATTACGAGGCTCTTCCGGGTTCACCGTGGCTTAGTGTGCATTCCACGGAGGGTGACAGTGACATCTTAGATCTTGGAACTGGTGACTGCATCAACACGTATCACCCATCCCATGGGGCGTTATCAAAAACATCTTTATGAACCCGAAAGAGCCTCATCATTTTGTATGACTTTTTTTTACTACAATTCTGTAAGTGGATTATTTTTATTGTGCTATTAAAGACTTTTTATAGTACTTCACTAGTAGTACCTTTTCTTTTCATTTGAGCATTGTGGAGACGTCAGTTATTTAGGAGCAGTTGTGGAGCTCTGAAAAAGAAGCCTGTGAGACCTGGTATTCCCTACACCAGATACATGCCTGTTTGATCCCCAGACTGAAAAACTGTGGGTTTACTCCTTCTGGTGAGTGGAGATACAAATGGGGAGTGTGGCACACTACACAGGATGTTTCTTGAAGCACGTCAGCACTTTTTTGAAGAGTTCGGAGCATGGAGCACTTTTATATGAGAATTTTTTGATAAAACGTTGGACTGTTTTCCTATGTTTTTTCACCACCAATCAAAATATTTATAATTTCCGACTGTAACCACTGTATGTATTATCTGTTCCTAATAATATAGAATACGTCTGGGTGGTAGTTTGTGTTGGGAGGGAAATGCATAAGAGTAAGTCCTCACTAGTCATAGAATGGAATGGAATGCCAATGCTAATATATTGAAAACTGAATGGAAAAAGGAGAAAAATTCACAGTATGCAAGCCACTTACTTGCAGCAGAGGATGCTGGGGATACCCCAGCTGAGTTAAAACTGGAGTGGCCCTTTTACAGAGTCATGATTTTTCTACAATATGTTGGTTGGTTTATTCTACATACCAAATGAGGATTTATGCATTGTTTAAGAAATGGGGTCATAGTACTTATACAAGCAGAGACATCAATTTTTCTTAGCACTTTTAGCAGCTGATTTAATTGTTTACAGAGTATGTAGCTTCTTTATATTTTAATTATACATATGTCCCAGTTTCAGCTAGTTCCATAACCACTGCCTAATGTTTCCTGCTTCAACACATTTAGCAGTGCTAAGAATGGTTGGTAAGAGGCCTATGGTTGCTGGCATTCTAACGACCAGTGACATATCCCCACCAGCTAGGTATCTCTAGCATATCCCCACCAGCTAGGTATCCCTATCTGTCAGCTAGGGATACCTAAGAAACAGATGAATGTAAACTAAAGGAAAACATCTTTAGGGCCTGGTGTACATTTTGAGGTGAATCTGCATGCAAAAAATAGGGGAAAAGCATGCATCTCACAAATCCATACATGACTCTAATCAGAGGCAAGTCTCTAATCAGAGCATGTGGCTTGCTGTCCTGGAAAGATGAGGATGAGCATGTACCTCCACTTGAACCATACCAGGCAACATGCCCACAACATTGGGGCAACTTGTCCCCATGTTTATGAGTACAAATGTGGCTTTCCCAAAACCATGGCCTGGAGGTTATGGGGGTCTGCACGCAGGGGGCTTTTAGACAAGTTCTTTATTTAACAAAAGTCTTACAATGTAAATCCATCATCAATAATATCATCTAGGGATGCAACCACAATTAACAATGCCTTCAGACATGGCCTAACTCAACACTCCCTACAAATGACAGTCCCCTAGCTGACAACCAAATGACAACCAAATTTAAAAACAAAAGGTGGGGTCTTTCATTGACCAATTATAGAAAATTAGCATACCCATCTCCCACGCCCTGTTTCCAATATAAATTTGAATAAAGAAAAAGCATAGAGTGTGACAGGGGATATTATGGTGTGAAAAAGCAAAGCATCAACACCAAATGTGTCATTAAAATATTGGTGATATCCTTATTATTATTATTATACAGGATTTATATAGAGCCTACAGTTTATGCAGCGCTTTACAACATTAGGGAAGACATTACAATACAATTCAATACAATACAATTCAATAAAGGGGGAATCAGAGGGCCCTGCTCGTTAGAGCTTACAATCTATTACATGAGGTATCTCGCTAAAAATAGATTAATCGATATTGGTAAAAAGCAGGTTCCAGCACACAAATCAGCTGATAAGATTATACCATTAAGGATATAATAGTCTCTGTATTCACACTTATTTAAACACCCATTATATTATTCTGGGATATTTTATAGATTTTTTCAATGTGCCTCCTTCAAAAATGTCTGCTCCTCTAAAGATGAATGTGCAGATGGTAAGACATATCACAAACCAGGATTTTTGTTAAGATTGCTTGAGTATGGAGCCTACGTTATTTGTTAAAACATAAGGTTTTCTTGATTCCATGTGTTCCAGAATGTGTCCACATGGTCCAGAGTCACCTCCAGCTTCTAGGGTAAGGTGTGAAGGTGGTCCCACCCCATTCTAAGGCATATCCACTGGTTACTTCAGCTCTAAACCAGAGCTAGAGTGACTAATGTCTGGGCATCCCTTCAGCTATCCATGTGAACTACCATAAATGTCCTACCTGACTGCTTATCTGTCCCTACTGGGTGTCTGATAGACTATGCTGTCTCCTATTGGCCCTTTAAGGAAACTGTTCTAATACATCCACTTTTTTTGCAAGCTCTTTGTTCTCTGTTGTGTATTGTATTGTGTTATATGCATATCTCTTTGTCACTCTTACTGTTGACATTGCCAATTTCTACTCTGCATCTATACAGTAAATTTCAAGGTAAAGCCACCATTTGTATGATCATAAGGCTGATCACAAATTCTGTTATAACCAGAAAAAAATGCAATCTACATCTGACACATCTTCAGAAGAACGTCAAATGCACTTAAGACACTGTAAAAAAAGCCTAGTTAACATGTGCATGTATGTACACTGGAAGTGACTGCAAAGATGTAGAAAGAATGAAATGCAACAAAGGACTAACAAAGGTTAAAAACAAGAATTTTACTTGAAAAAAAGGGCAATCCTTTGTCTTGTCTTACTTAAAAACCTAAATGTCTAAATAAAATGAACCTGTAGCCAAAACTTATTTTGGTTTTAAATAGAGTCGGAAAGGATTAGAACTCCTGTTTTACTATGGTTAGAGAGTCTGTTGAATTAATCCCTTCACTTCCTTCCTGGTAACAAAGGTTAACCCCATGACAGGAACTTAGGGGAAATCTCTCTTAATTTCTCAAATGGAGTCCCAGATAGCAGTAAAATAAGACCTTTCAACAGTATATCCAAAACAAAAAAAGAAAGTTTTGGGTATATATACTGTGGGCAGTTTATGTGACTGCATCATCCCTCTCTCCACCACCCTCCCTGCCTGTCAGCTCCTGTGTGTGTGAGCCATCTCCACTCCCCCTCCTGCAATTATTAGTAGCTGGCAGTAAAGATAAAGAAATATTACTGCCAGCCCCTCTGTTCTATCAATCTATCCTACACTGTGTAATTTTTTTAATAAAACATTGCCTGTAAATACTTTAACTCACATCTTTTATGGTTGGCTCTCCTCCACAATCTAAGGGCTACAGCGGGAGGGGCTCAGTAGCCAGAACAGCTTCACATGATCTCCCCGACAGACATCAGAGGGGGATCTTGGCCCCTCCTGCTGTAGCCCTTAGATTGGATGGGGACTGCGGCCGGAGGTCACATGACCAGCCACAAAGATATGAGTGGCGGTACTTACAGGCATCATTTTATAAAAAAAAACATTTACAGAGTGTAGGATAGTCTGATATAACAGAGGGGCTGGCGGATATTTTTCTTTACCTTTACAACCACTTTGACCAGTATTAAAGGAAACTTGCATGGTCCTTGTAGAAATTGCCTTTCAGGTACATTAATAGGTACCACCATAGGCTGAGCAATGTAATAGGTGGTTTACTGCCCTGTAATGAGGTTGAAGGGAAAAATTTGGTGGGATTAACTAAAGTTGGTGCTTTCATTATTTGAAGAAAATTATTCAACTCTTCTGCATAAATCTTCAAGACTTGAAACAAAATAGCTTATTTCAAACCATACATTCAACCGCACAATGCTTGACCTTACAAGCATGGGTGGTAGAGGGATTTAGCTTGGATTTCTTTTCCATCTCTTAAATTGTGTGAAAATTATATTTCATTGTCCATTTATTTAACAAAAGGCACACATAACCCTTGAAAGGTCCTCTAAATATATTGAGGAATAGGGATGAGCCGAACACCCCCCGGTTCGGTTCGCACCAGAACTTTCGAACGGACCCCGCGTTCGTAACGAACGTTAGAACCCCATTGAAGTCTATGGGACTCGAACGTTCGAAATGGAAAGTGCTAATTTTAACGGCTGATATGCAAGATACTGTCCTAAAAAGGGTTTGGGGACCTGACTCCTGCCTCAGGGGACATGGGTCAATGCAATAAAAAGTTTTAAAAGCGGCCGTTTTGGCGGGAACACTGATTTTAATGACGATTAAAGTGAAAAAAAAATGAAATATTCCTTTAAATATGGTGCCTGGGGGGTGTCTGTAGTATGCCTGTGAAGTGCCACGTGTTTCCCGTGTTTAGAACAGTCCCTGCACAAAATGACATTAAACGGAAATAACACCATTTAAAACTGCTTGCGGTTTTAATGTTATATCTGGTTCCTGGAATATGGTTGAAAATCATTCAGAAAAATGGCATGGGTAGCCCTCCCTGCCCATTACCAGCCTATTTGGGTCTTGTACGCATATTAAGGGGAACCCCGTACCCATATTAAAAAAAGGAAATGCGTGTGGCCCCCAGGCCCTATATACTCAGAACAGCAGTATACAGGCGGTGCAAACAAGACAGGGACTGTGTAGGTTTGTTGTGTTAAGTTGAATCTGTTTGTAATTTTCAACTGGTACATTTTTAAAGTGTAGCTCCAGTCAAAAAAACTATTTTTAAGCTTTTTGGAAAACATAGGGAAGGGTTATCACCCCTGTATAATTTGTTTTGTCGTCCATCTTTTTTCATCTCACTTGCTGTTGTCTCCTTCCATTTGCAAGTAGGAGATGTTTGTAAATTGGATGTTTGAAAGTAGGGGCCTGCCCTATATGCTCTGCAGAAATGGCGGAACAAGGTGTTGGTTTTGCCACAACATTGTAAGCCCTCAAAGTGACTCTTGGTGGGCGCTGGAGCGCCCTGCTGTGAACCATTATATCAAGAATTGTAATTACATGCCATTGTTGAACAGTGGTAGAAAAATTGACCTTTGGTGGTTGTGGTGCTGGTGCCACAACACTATAAGTCCTCACCGTTACTCTGGGTGGGCACAGGAAGGGGCCCTCCTGTGAAATATTATATCAAGAATTGTAATTACATGTCCCTGTTAAACAGGGGCAGAAAAATTGGGCCTTAGGCACTGGTGCCATCACACTGCAACCTCTGCCATATACTCTAGTTTTATTGCAGGAATTAGCCCTGCTGCAAAGCATTGCATCAAAAATTGTACTTAAACGCCCCTGTTAAACAGGGGCAGAAAAATTGGGCCTTAGGCACTGGTGCCATCACACTGCAACCTCTGCCATATACTCTAGTTTTATTGCAGGAATTAGCCCTGCTGCAAAGCATTGCATCAAAAATTGTACTTAAACGCCCCTGTTAAACAGGGCCAGAAAAATTGGGCCTTAGGCACTGGTGCCATCACACTGCAACCTCTGCCATATACTCTAGTTTTATTGCAGGAATTAGCCCTGCTGCAAAGCATTGCATCAAAAATTGTACTTAAACGCCCCTGTTAAACAGGGGCAGAAAAATTGGGCCTTAGGCACTGGTGCCATCACACTGCAACCTCTGCCATATACTCTAGTTTTATTGCAGGAATTAGCCCTGCTGCAAAGCATTGCATCAAAAATTGTACTTAAACGCCCCTGTTAAACAGGGGCAGAAAAATTGGGCCTTAGGCACTGGTGCCATCACACTGCAACCTCTGCCATATACTCTAGTTTTATTGCAGGAATTAGCCCTGCTGCAAAGCATTGCATCAAAAATTGTACTTAAACGCCCCTGTTAAACAGGGCCAGAAAAATTGGGCTGCTGGCATCACCCAGAACCAAAAATGTTCTTCCAACATATCAGCGGAGGAGGAAGAGGATAGACAATCAACATAACAGGACAGTCACTCAGCATCAGCATAGGCAGTCTTGAAGGGATGTGGTATTTCAAAAAAAATTATTCGGTTACATCAGCTTCAGGTGCTTGGTAGCTGTGGGTGATCCAAGACTGATTCATCTTGATGAAGGTCAGTCGATCAACTGATTCGGTGGACAGGCGCACCCTGTGATCGGTAACAAAGCCACCAGCAGCACTGAAGGTGCGTTCCGAAAGAACGCTGGATGCAGGACAGGCCAGTAGCTCAATTGCATACTGTGCAAGCTCTGGCCAGTGATCCATCCTCAAGACCCAGTAAGCCAGAGGATTTTCAGTGGGAAAGGTGTCCAAGTCTGACCTTGCCCCTAGGTATTCCTGCACCATGTAAATTAGACGCTGGCGATGGGTGCTGGAACCAATCATACCTTGGGGCTGCGGACTAAAAAATTGTCTGAAAGCATCAGTCAGACGGCCACCTTCTCCACCACTCCTTCTGACTGATGCCTCAGCAACACGTTGTCCAGGACCAGGAGTTTGTGACCTCCCAGTCTCTGGGAACGCGTTGCACAGAGCTTTCTGCAAGGCCTCCCGGAGATGTCTCATCCTCTGCTCCCTCTGCGATGGCAAGATAAGGTCGGCAACCTTACCCTTGTACCGTTAGGTTAGCTGAGGCATTCGGTCCGGAGTCCTCTGGGTCACTAAGGACAACATGATCCGCAGCTACTTCCTCCCAGCCACGTACAAGTCCACGTGTTTCTTGGGACTGTAAATCATCCCTATAAGACTGCTGCTGCTGCTGCTGATGCTGAGTGCCAGCCTCCACCTCCATGCTGACACAATCATCCTCCTCCTCCTCTTCCTCCTCCTCACACTCTTCCTGTGTGATGGGTGGCACAGCAGGAACACTGTCTGGATAAAGGGGGCCTTGAGAGGCAAGGAAGTCCTCCTCTTCCTGCCTCTGTTCTGCCTCAAGTGCCCTGTCCATTATTCCATGCAGCGTATGCTCCAAGAGGTGGACAAGAGGTACAGTGTCACTGATGCATACACTGTCACTGCTCACCATCCTTGTGGCCTCCTCAAACGGTGACAGGACAGTGCATGCATCCCTGATCATGCCCCACTGGCGTGGTGAGAAAAATCCAAGCTCCCCTGACCCTGTCCTGGTGCCGTAGTCGCACAGGTACTCATTGATGGCCCTCTGCTGCGTGTGCAGCCGCTGCAGCATGGCCAATGTTGAGTTCCATCTGGTGGGCATGTCACATATAAGGCGGTTCTTGGGCAGGTTCAACTCCTTTTGGAGCTCAGCCAGCCGAGCACAGGCATTAAATGATCGGCGGAAATGCACACAGACTCTCCTGGCCTGTTTCAGGACATCCTGTAAGCCGGGGTACCTGCCCAAGAACCGCTGCACCACCAGGTTAAGGACGTGAGCTACACAGGGCACATGGGTCAGTTGTCCCTGTCGCAAACCACCATTCCTGGCTTAAGCTGGCGTGGCGTCAACCACTTCTCGGCCTGCCCCTGCAGAGCTGACAAAACATCCGCCCCAGTGTGGCTCCTGTCCCCCAAACAAACCAGCGCAAGCACGGCATGGCATCGTTTTGCCTGCGTACTTGCGTAGCCCCTGCAACGCCTACGGAGCACCGCTGGTTCTGAGGACAGAGCACTGGAAGAGGCCATGGAGGAAGAAGAAGAGGAGGGGGTGGAGGAGAGAGGTGTGTCACAACCAATAGTAGCATTTTGGAGGCATGGTGGCGGAACAACCTCCAACACTACTGCACCTTGTCCTGCATCCTTCCCAGCAGCCAGAAGAGTGACCCAATGGGCTGTGAAAGACAGGTAACGTCCCTGTCCATGCCTGCTGGACCATGAGTCAGCGGTAATATGCACCTTACCGCTGACCGCCCTGTCCAGCGAGGCAAGGACATTGCCTTCCACATGCCGGTAGAGAGCCGGAATCGCCTTCCGTGAGAAAAAGTGGCGTTTGGGGACCTGCCACTGAGGAACCGCACATTGTACAAACTCACGGAAGGGGGCCGAGTCTTCCAACTGAAAAGGCAGCAGTTGAAGTGCTAGCAATTTAGCCAAGCTAGCATTCAACCGCTGGGCATGTGGATGGCTGGGAGTAAATTTCTTCCGCCGGTCCAGCAGCTGGGGCAGGGACATTTGCCTGCTATAATCGGATGTGGGTGTACTGCTAGCAGAGTTCCCGGAAGCACTTGGCTGCGACATACCTAATTTTACACCTTCGTTCCTCTCAGAACAGGTTTCAGAGAGGACTGAAGGTCTAGTGGGGTTGGAAATCCCAGCTGATGAGGAGCAAAGAGGTCCGCTTTGTTCTTTGGTGTGGGTCTTTGAGGTACGCTTGCCAACGAGCTGCATGGCAGGTCAACATATGTCTGGTCAAGCATGTGGTGCCCAAGCGGCTGATGTTTTGGCCACGTGAGATACGCTTGAGACATATGTTGCAAATAGCAGCGGTGCGATCTGATGCACTCGTCTCAAAAAAGGCCCACACCAAAGAACTTTTAGAATAACGCGCAGAGGAAGCGCTCTGCGCAGGCGGAGCTCTGCGGTGTGATTCAGTCGGTGTGCTGCCCCTAAGCTGGCCCCCGGAGGGCATCCTGCCTCGTTGGACATGTGCCTCCTCCTCCTCCTCCTCCTCCTCCCTCCTTCCAGGCACCCACGTGGAGTCGGTGCCCTCATCATCCCCTCCCTCTTCATCGCTGTAGCAAAC
The DNA here is from genome assembly GCF_037356315.1 of Lithobates pipiens. Classification (NCBI taxonomy): domain Eukaryota; kingdom Metazoa; phylum Chordata; class Amphibia; order Anura; family Ranidae; genus Lithobates; species Lithobates pipiens. Next base: position 395,790,129 of record NW_027507764.1, on the reverse strand, counting down.
CTGGCAGTATGCTGCAGCTTGTGGAACATGACTGCCAGATTGCTGTGCTTCTTGAGCATCCTCTCTCTCTGCATTCACGCTACTGCCTTCCTCTAGCTGAGTGTCATCATCAGAGCCCACCAAACACTGGGCATCCTCCTGGAGCATGTACCCAACACTGTGCTCAAAGAGTTCAGGAGACTCCTCAGGAGGACGTGGTGGGTCTAGGGAAGGAGTCACTGATGATGACATTGAGAGGAGGGACGACGATGTGTTGGCAGCTGCTTTTCTACTACCCTGAGACTGGGTGAGAGAGGATGAGGAGGATGAAGAGGGCTTGGTCATCCACTCTACCAAGTCGTTGGCATGTTGCGGTTCAACATGTCCAGCTGCAGAAAAGAAGGACAAGCATGTCCCATGGCCACGTGCTGATGACAATGCACCGCGTCCACGACCAGCACTGTTGTCTCTAGACACAGAGCCTGCTTGCCCTCTTTTATCGGCTCGCGCCTGTCTGCCTCTCCTTGCTGGCCTTCCAGACATGGTAATGGCCTGAAGGGAGTTGGGTAAAACAGTAGTTGGGTAGTTTATATTGTGCTGGAGGCACACAACACCCACTAACTCCTGCAGATGCCTTTTTTATAGAACAGCAGAGTTAAAGGGGTATATACAGATGTATACTGTGCTGTGCTGGAAGCACACACAACTTCCAATAACTCCTGCAGATGACAATCGGGCCCAAATAGAGAACAGCTATGTAGGTGGATTATAGCGGTATGTACTGGGTACAGAGCACGCACAAAGCACGCACTATCTCCTGAGTGACACTACTGACTACAAGCTCTATTGTTAAAGATGGACCACTAGCTATATAGGTGAGGTGAATATCACGGTGTATACTGCGGTCAGGGCACGCAGACAATAACCAGAAAACAGCAGAGTTAAAGGGGTATATACAGATGTATACTGTGCTGTGCTGGAAGCACACACATCTTCCAATAACTCCTGCAGATGACAATCGGGCCCAAATAGAGAACAGCTATGTAGGTGGATTATAGCGGTATGTACTGGGTACAGAGCACGCACACAGCACGCACTATCTCCTGAGTGACACTACTGACTGCAAGCTCTATTGTTAAAGATGGACCACTAGCTATATAGGTGAGGTGAATATCACGGTGTATACTGCGGTCAGGGCACGCAGACAATAACCAGAAAACAGCAGAGTTAAAGGGGTATATACAGATGTATACTGTGCTGTGCTGGAAGCACACACAACTTCCAATAACTCCTGCAGATGACAATCGGGCTCAAATAGAGAACAGCTATGTAGGTGGATTATAGCGGTATGTACTGGGTACAGAGCACGCACACAGCACGCACTATCTCCTGAGTGACACTACTGACTGCAAGCTCTATTGTTAAAGATGGACCACTAGCTATATAGGTGAGGTGAATATCACGGTGTATACTGCGGTCAGGGCACGCAGACAATAACCAGAAAACAGCAGAGTTAAAGGGGTATATACAGATGTATACTGTGCTGTGCTGGAAGCACACACAACTTCCAATAACTCCTGCAGATGACAATCGGGCTCAAATAGAGAACAGCTATGTAGGTGTATATAGTGGTATGTACTGGGTACAGAGCACGCAGACAGCACGCACTAACACTACTGACTGCAAGCTCTATTATTAAAGCTAGATCACTAGCTATATAGGTGAGGTGAATATAGTGGTGTATACTGCGGTCAGGGCACAGACAGTAACCACTACACAAGAGCAAGATAGTAAATCAGCCAAAAACGATTGGTGTGTAACTGTGTTGAAGGTACACAGAACACCCACTGCTTCAGACGCCAACACACTGCACGAGGCTGCCTTAATGGCGGCCTTATATAGTGTGGGGCGTGCACTACACAGCCTGAGCTATGATTGGCCACAGGCAGGATGCCTGTGGCCAACCATGGCTCTCCTCGCTGCTGGCGCTGCGATTGGCCAAGCATGCGGGGTCACAGTGCATGCTTGGCCAATCGTGAGACAGCAATGCATTGCGCCATCGCAGTGCATTGTGGGCCACACGAATTTTGCCGCGAACGGCCCAAACGTTCGGAATTCGGCGAACGCACGAACGACCGATGTTCGAGTCGAACATGCGTTCGACTCGAACACGAAGCTCATCCCTATTGAGGAACATTTGGAGCATTCTGTGTGACATTTTATTTGAATATAAATCAGAATGCGAATATACAATAACTTAAAATAAAAATAAAAATTATTCAGACTTGAAATTTTCCGCATTTTGTTATGTTGCAACTAAAAATGTAAATGTATTTTACTGGGATTTTATGTGATAGACTAACACAAAGTGACACATAATTGTGAAGTGGAAAGAATATGATAAATGTTTTTTATTTATTTTTTTACAAATAAATATGTGATGTGTGGTGCCGATTTGTATTTAGCCCCCCTGACTCAATATTTTGTAGAACCACCTTTTGCTGCAATTACAGTCTTTTTGGGAATGTCTCTAACAGCTTTGGACATCTAGAAAGTGACATTTTTGTCAATTTTTCTTTGCAAAATAGCTCAAGCTCTGTCAGATGGATGGAAAGCATCTGTGAACAGCAATTCCCAAGTCTTGCCACAGGTTCTCAATTGGATTTAGGTCTGGAATTTTGGTAATTTTAACACATGAATATGCTTAGATCTAAACCATTCCATTGTAGCTCTGGCTGTATGTTTAGGGTTGTTGTCTTCGTGGAAGGTGAACCTTTGCCCCAGTCGTTTGCAGACTCTAACAGGTTTTATTCTAATATTGTCCTGTATTTGGCCCCATATATCTTCCCATCAACTCTGACCAGCTTCCCTGTCTCTGCTGAAGAAAAGCATCCCCACACCATGATGCTGCCACCACCATATTTCACGGTGGGGATGGTGTGTTCAGGGTGATGTGCAGTGTTCGTTTTCCACCACACATAGCCTTTTGCTTTTAGGCCAAAAAGTAAAATTTTAGTCTCATCTGACAAGAGCATCTTCTTGCACATGTTTACTGTGTCCCCCAGATGGCTTCCGCAAACTGCAAATGGGACTTCTTATGGCTTTCTTTCAACAATGGCTTTCGTCTAGCCACTCTTCCATAAAGGCCAGATTTGTGGAGTGCACAACTAATAGTTGTCCTGTGGGCAGATTCTCCCACCTGAGCTGTGGATCTCTGCAGCATTTCCAGAGTTACTATGGGCCTCTTGGCTGCTTCTCTCATTAACCCCCCTGATGGTATTCCTGAGTCTGGCTCGGGGTGGAATTTTTATGCCAAAAGCGGTAACCCCGAGCCAGACTCAGGACTGCATCGCTGGATCCAGGAGGATGTTTACTTACCTTCTCCCTCGGATCCAGCGATGTCCCCGCGCTGTACGAGCGAGCCGTGTCTCGCTCGATCTATCACGGAGCTGATCTCTGTTCCCTGCGAGCGTTGCGATGCACGGGGACGGAGATCAGCGCCAAATTCAAAAAGTGAAACACATACATTACATACAGTAAAATATAATCTTACAGATTACATTGCTGTATGTAATTATTTCACATCCCCTTTGTCCCTAGTGGTCTGCCCAGTGCCCTGCATGCAGTTTTATATTATGAAAACTGTTCTTTATGCCTGGAAACTGGAGATTGACCATAGCAACCAAAACTGTCCCTTTACATCAAAAATGATTATAGACCAGCTAGAAAACAGCGATAATAAATTGTAATCACTTGCAGAATTGATCGATAACGATTTGTGCGGAGATCCGTCATCAAATACTGAAAAGTAATGACAGGGACAATTCTGCAACTGAGCAAATTTCAGTGTTTTTGTTTTGATTACATTATTGAATAATTTTTATTATTATTACATTATTATTTGGTACAATTATTTATAATTATTTATTATATTATAATTTATGATTTCATTTTTCAAACTTTATCATACCCGGGATGTCTGCTAGACTCTGGTTTGGACAGATTTAAGTGAGTTATTCCTAAGAATTACAGGACTACAATATAAAACGCCAAATTTTCATGCAAAATAATGGTACCGCTTTTAGCACCTAAAATCCGAAATAATCGTACCGCCAGGGAGGTTAATGCTTTCCTTGCCTGTCCTGACGGTTTATGTGGACAGCCACGTCTTGGTAGGTTTGCAGTTGTGCCATACTCTTTCCATTTTCAGATGATGGATTGAACAGTGCTCTGTTAGATGTTCAAAGCTTGGGATTTATTTTTTATAACCTAAGTTACCTGTCTGGTGTGTTCCTTGGTCTTCACGATGCTGTTTGTTTACTAAGGTCCTCTAACAAACCTCTGAGGACTTCCCAGAACAGCCACATTTATACTAAGAATAAATTACACCCAGGTGGACTCTATGTACTAATTTGGTGACTTCTGAAGGCAATTGGTCCCAACAGATTTTAGTTAGGGGTATCAGAGTAAAGGGGGCTGAATACAAATGCACACCACACTATTTATTTGTAAAAAAAAAAATTAAAACCATTTATCATTGTCCTTCCACTTCACAATTATGTGCTACTTTGTGTTGGTCTAGCACATAAAATCCCAATAAAATACATTTACGCTTTTGCTTGTAACATGACAAAATGTGGACTATTTCAAGGGGTATGAATACTTTTTCAAGGTGCTGTACTTTTCTGACAAGTTGAAACCATTTCCCTTTATAAATGTAAGTGCTTTGAAAAATCACTTTGTTTATTAACTCAGAAAATTTACATTTTTAGTTTGACAGACTCAGCTCCATTTGATTACAGTGGGGTTATGTTTTGGCATCCGGACATATTTAAAGTTTCTCAGAGCCCTGCTTGAATGAAACCCATGGCAGTTCAGCTCATCTCTATTTAACACTTTTTGGGATGTTTGCCTTTTTGGGCCTCAGGGGGTCAGAAATAAAGAATGTGAATACTAAGGACAGCAGGGACAAGAAAAAGCATGGAAAATGCAATTTCAAGATTTGTATCTTACTGAGAGCTTTTAAAGAAATGGATCAGTGACATACAGAAAATACAGTGCCAGAATTACAAGGCTACAGTAATACATCACTTTTGAACTCCACCATATGTGACTAAAATTTTCATTAAAGTGATGGCATAATATAGTACCATAGAGAAAAAGGAAAACCCTTGGATTGTCCTATTGATAGAACAATTAAAGTGGTTGTAAACTCTTACAACACACTTTGACCTACAGGTAAGCCTAGATTAAGGCTTACCTGTAGGTCCAAGAAATATCTCCTAAACCTACACGGTTTAGGAGATATTTGCCGAAAAACAGGCACCACTGTCTACGGCGCATGCGCTGTAGACAGCAGCGCGCAGGCGCACTGAGCGCGGCACCCGTCAACGGCGATATGCCGCAGGAGTGACGTCATCGCGGCTTCGCCGAATGACAGCGGCGGAGCCGTGAGACCCACCGAGAAGATGGATGTGCCGGACTACAGGGGACAGCGGTGACATTGCTGGCTCCTGTGTCAGGTAAGTGACACATAATGAATTACTATGCGATGCATAGTAGTCCATTATGCTTTACCTTTGCAGGGAATGAAAGAGGAAGTAAACTCATCAGGGTTTACTTCCTCTTTAATAGTGGTATTTGGAGTGGGTTTTGGATTCTGGTCTGGCATCTTTTCCATACCAAATGATCCCCTGATTTCCATGGTTTTGGGCTTGTAAATGAATGAATCTAGAAGATTAAAATGTTACACCAAAAATTAATGGTCCAGAAATGTATTCTAATGTGAATTAGGATAAGGGATGGAGCCAATGCGATTCCTTCATCAGAAATACAAAATCAATAATATATATGTTTTAGTAGATTTACATATCTCCTATTAGTTTTGTGTATACTGCAGTGGCGGCCGGTGGTATCTTTTTTGGAGGGGTGGCAAACAGTGCAAAGCCACTGCCCCTCTGGTTGGGTCAACCCCCAAACCCCCCTCCCCTGCGGTCAGTTACACTTTTCCCAGAAAGCGATTCCCTCAATAGTGCGTCTTCTCCTCGAAGGATGTAAATTCGCTATTGCCACACAACCGAGTGGGCTTCTGGGCTCAGTTCTCTGTGCCCTGAGCCCACACATTTTAAAGCTTATTAGAGCCTCTGGCTCTAATCACATGCTTAAAAAAAATCCCCCATTGGAATCCATGCACCCAGCATCCTGCATTTAGATTAAGGGTCCAGATGCATGAATGGGCCGCCACTGGTATACTGTATACACATCTTTGTATACAATTTTAAAGACATATATATTTTGTTATTATTTTTGTAGCCCTGATTATGGGGGGATATTATGTGGTCCCTAAAATGTGGTATTGGAGCTTTAATTTAAAATAATTGAATAATATGGTACATGACTTTTGAAGTCACTGGGTGAAAAAGCAGACCCAGTGATCGTACAACACATGTCAATTGCACAATATATTAGTATTGACATTTATCCTGTAAGACAATAAAGCAGGAACATGTGATCAATATCATTTTTGTTCTTGTGCATGCCTAGAATTACTTTTCTAGGGAATTAACAATAATAATGTGTTTAAGTGGATCAAACAAGACTGCTGTACTTCATTAAATCATAGAGCACAAATACTTCTACAAAATAAAGACCATTATTAGCTTAGCTACTGTTGATATAAACAAGCATTTGCAATATGCTTTAATTTTACCAACAAAAACAAACACCATGGGAAGTACATATGTATTATAAAATCATCTATTTAACTTAAATTGTCAGTATATGAATCTGTTAATAAGCATGTTTTGAAAAACATCACAAAGGATAATTATTGTGCTAAGTACTTAGTGCTCTCTTGGCACAGAGATTAGCTTTAGAGGGCAGCATCTATGGCAAGGTTCTATATACTTGGAATTGACAAATTCTACCACATTTTTTTTTTTTTACAATGACTGATTAAGAAACAGCTGAAATTCATTGAAATGTGATATATTCTTTTACACTGGCTAGTAATCAAGAGAAAATATTTTAGGACTTATGGCTCTTTCAGACAGGTGGAAATACTTACCGCCCCATGAAAAGCTACCTGTGGTGGATTGCTTTTCATATATGTAGAGAGAGAGAGAGAGAAACTGAGACTATCACTTTAACAAATTATAATATGTTTTTTTTCTTTCTTTCTTTCTTTCTTTCTTTGATGCCTTGTTTCCTGAGAGGCAAAGCTGAAGAACGCTTGTGATGACATGAACTGCTGATAAGAACCCAAAAGACAGCTCAAAATGGACTGTTTTATCAAACCAGTTTGACCTCGAACTGTCATGACGACCTCTGTTTCCATTTCCATCGGTCACATGATGTCAACAACCATTTAACTGTTAACTTGCTACTCAGAAGATATGAACTCTGATTGGATTAACTATACAATTACAGTTAGATCACGCCTAGAAAATACGCTTAAAACACACCCAGATCGTATGCTTATTCATAAATTGTATAGCCTGTAGCTATAACAGTAGAAACACTTTCACTCTCTCTCAGTTCACATGAGCTGACTCTCTGCGACTCGTGTCTTTCCACTGCAGTGTATGCTATAAATTGCACCGATTCCTTTATCAATTTAGACTGGGGGTTATTTACTAAAATTGGCGAGTGAAACATTTGGTGCAGCTTTGCATATAAACCAATCAGCTTCCAGGTTTTATTGTCAAAGCTTAACAGAACAAGCTGAAGTTAAAAGCTGATTGGCTGCCACACAGTAAATTAGTAAATTAACCCCTCTGTCTCATCTGAAAGGTATTAAAACCTAACCATCTATCCAAATCAATGCAGTTCTAATAACTGGAAATATGTATTTGAATGTTATTTCTGTTATCTACTAGATACATATAAACAGTTAAACTAAAATTAAGCAATGCCTGTTGCTAACTAAGAAATTTCTGACCATAGAATCACATTAGATCATACCAGTGCTGAATGCAGCTTATGCAAATTACAGTGTAGTAGAAACTCAAAATCACAAATAGTTGTAGCACTGGATGATCTTTCATGTTGATCATGGACAATTTTCATAGCCAAGTTTTAACGTAATCTCATTAAATTTCAGCTTTGTGCATCAGAACGGAATTTTTGTATAACAAATTAACTGTAATTACCGTATTTATCGGCGTATAACACACACTTTTTTCCCCTTAAAAGCAGGGGAAAATCGTGGGTACGTGTTATACGCTGATCCTCCATGATTTTTGAGCCTCCGGGCAGCTTTCAGACGCCTTTTGCCCTTCTCGGTTGCTTTCGACCGTTCTCGGCGGCTTTCGGCCGCCTTCGGAAAACCGCAGAGAATGGCTGAAGGCGGCCGAAAGCCGTCGAGAGCTACTGAAGGTGGCCGAGAACTACCGGGCGCCGCCGAGATACACAGGACATCTCGGCGGCGCCATTTTTAAAAATAGAACCTAAAAATAACACTGACAAAGGGACAACGATGGACAAGGCTGCATTACAAGGCTGCAATGATAGACAGGCTGCAATGATGGACAAGCTGCATGGCAAGGCTGCATATGACACTGACAAGGCTGCAATGATGGACAGGCTGCATGACAAGGCTGCATATGACACTGACAAGGCTTCAGATGGACACTGATAAGGCTGCATTGATGGGCATTTAAATGTAAGTTTTTTTTTCCTTAAACTTCCCTCCTAAAAGTTTTTTTCCTTAAAATTCCCTCCTAAACTTGGGGTGCGTGCTATATGCCGATGCGTGTTATACGCCGATAAATACGGTAGCTTCCGCAGCAAATTTCATATTTTGATATTAAAGTGTTATTTTACTCCAGCGTTACATATTCCTGATATATGCCTGCTGTACCATGTACTTGTATGAGAAAGTATCCTGTTATTTTTTTATTGCTTCCTTTATGTGAATTCCCTAGTGATTCTACCAGCCCCTCTGTTTTTCTATTAAAAACTGACCACACTAAGAAGGAGAACACATTGCGATCAGTTCTATAGCTATGCTGGGAACTCTGTGTGCTCTCCTCCAATGATAAGACTTGTACCGATACACCCACCCTGCACAGCCATTCACTGAGAAGCTCAGTGTTCTGCTGTTTCTCCTCCCTTCAGTTCTTATGCAGCTGAGAACAGAGGGAGCAGAGGAAAGGTGTTCTCTTATAAAAAATGGAACAAACGAGTATTTATAATTTTTTTTTTATATCTTTATACAAACGTTTGCCTTTCATTCCAATGTTAAACTGAATTGATCATTTACAATCCCTTTAAGATCTTTAGCAGTTGCAAAAGTTGACTTGTGTTGTACTGTAAAAAGAGGTCTTGAAAAACAGTTTTCTGTGGCAATCATTGTCATGTGATATTTACATTCATAGTTTTCATAGACATGACCAAGTATCTATTATGACTACAAATAGCTCAAACTACAAAAGCAAAATTGATTCAGTGAAAAAATAATAGAGGTTCAACAACAACAAACAACTTCCAGTTCTGGCACTGATGTAGCGGAAACAGGGGAAACAAGCTCTGACACAGTTGGAGGAAACAAACATATAAAACTGGGCAACCTAGTGCCACCCCAAGTGCTAGCAACCAGCATCTCACGCCCACCGCACAGGGTATCACAGATGGATCACTTTTTAGTGAAAAAGCTTGCCAAGTGCCCACTTAAAGAGGGATTCCACCAAAAAAATTAAAAGCCAGCAGCTATAAATACTACAGCTGCTGACTTTTAATAAATGGACACTCACCTGTCCCGGGTTCCAGCGATGCCGGCAGCCGAGGCCGATCGATCGCTCGGCTCTCGGCTGCTGCAGTCACCATTCTAGGTGAGGGAATCAGGAAGTGAAGCGAATCGGCTTCACTTCCCGGTTCCCTACTGCGTATGCGCGAGCCTCGCCGCGCAATAGGAAATCTCCGCGCTGTCACTGGGACCCGTGTGTGTCCCAGCAGACAGCGCGGCAGGGCAGGAAATGGCGTAGACTCCCACGGGAGTCTATGCCCGGAAGTGGGTGAAAATACCTGTCTTTGACAGGTATCTCCACCCCCCTCCCCCCTGAAAGGTGTCAATTGTGACACCAGAGGGGGGGAGGGATCCGATCAGCGGAGGTTCCACTTTAGGGTGGAATCCCGCTTTAAGGTCATGGTTCTCTTTCTTCAATACAACAGAGCATGACAAGATGCATCCATGTACCCCCATCAAACAGTATACATCTTATATCTCTTCATCTGAGGATTAAACCTCAGGTAAACATCCAGCATACAGCAACATGGCACCATAAAAAAAAAAAAACATAGCCAGAACCTACTTAATAAAGTTGAGAACCTAGAACATCACTGCAGAAGAGAAAGCTTTGATTTATAGGGGTGCCAGAAACTTTTCAATACAACTCACTTCCCATCTGTGTATCACCCACATACCAGAAGCTTTAGTGCTGACAACTTAATGTGTGATTGCAAGCGCCGATAAACTGGGAACTTAACAGCCAGAAAGAAAATCCCCTACACATGTAATTGTGAAATATTTTGACAAAACACTTTTCCTGCAATGCTTTAGGGTGGCAAAATAAACTATTCACAGCACACAACTTCAAATCATGCTGCTGTATCCAGCAACTAAGGCTGGGTTCACACATGCTGTGGCCACGGCTCCGGAGCTCTGTGAACCGACTCAATTGAGAGCCGGTCACACACTCCTGACATGTAAATTGGATGGTGGGAAACCACATCCAATTCACATATGTGTGAACCCAGCCTTACACCTCTAGGCCAAAATAAATAGAAAATAATTACGTGAGCATGGCAACCAGTCCCCTCCCTCAGCAAACAATGGAAGTAGTGTTGGCAACACCTATCTTCACCATGCTCCAGTCTATCATGTTGACTTTGCCTGACCTCTTGACTTGATTCAAGACAGATAACTTGGAGGCAGATAACTTCAATAAGTATACTTTTCTCGCGAAATTACTCCTTTTAATTATTTTATCTAATTATACTGGTTCCTATAACTTTCTATGTCTACTGACATTCCATGGACATGGGGGGTTATTTATTAAAGGTGTAGTGCACTTCGAAGTAAAGGCCACAGGAAAAGAGAGGTGATGAGAGAGAACCCCCCCTTCTGAACTGTACTAGGCCACATGCCCTCAACATTGGGAGGATTCTTTGGGGGTCTGTGACCTCTCAAAGCACCATGTCCCCATGTTGATGGGGACAAGGGCCTCATCCCCACAACCCTGGCCGGTGGTTGTGGGGGTCTGTGGGCGGGGGGCTTATCAGAATCTGGAAGCCCCCTTTTACAAGGGGATCCCCAGATCCCGCTCCCCCTGTTTGAAATAAAAAAAATGTAAAAGATACTGCAGGAATCCCATCGTGAGAGATCACCCATCGCTGGACCTCGGAGAAGAGATCACCCATCGCTGGATACCAAGAATGGATTACCGCCGCTGGAATCTTTTTTATTTTTTTATTTTTAATAAAGGACTTATCCCAATGGTGTCTGTGTGTTTTTTAACAATTTTTTTACACTTTCTTTGTGAAACGGTAGGGGTACAATGTACCTGTTACCATTTCAAATTGGGGGGGCGGGGATCTGGGGGTCCAATTGTTAAAGGGGGCTTCCTGATTCTAATAAGCACCCTGCCCGCAGACCCCCACAACCATCGGCCAGGGTTGTGGGGATGAGGCCCTTGTCCCCATCAACATGGGGACATGGTGCTTTGAGGGGACACAAACCTTGAAAGCCTCCTCCCAATGTTGAGGGAATGTGGCCTGGTACGGTTCAGGAGGGGGGCGCTCTCTCGCCACCCACTTTTCCTGCGGCCTGACAGGTTGCATGCTCGGATAAAGGGTCTGCTATGGATTTTTGGGAGGAACTGCACGTCTTTTTTTTTTTAATTTGGTGTGGAGTTCCCCTTAAAATCCATACCAGACCTGAAGGGTCTGGTAATTGAATTTGAGGGGAACCCCATGCATTTTTTTTTTATCAATGACTTTCAATGACTGTTCTCTGTATTACAGAGAGCTGATAATTCATTATAGCCACGAATGCTTTTAAATTACCCTTTTTCCTGCAGAAATCACACTTTGTGCAGGGACAGTTCTAAGCACGGGAAACATGCGCCCCTTTACAGGCATACTATACACACCCCCCAGGGATGAAATTTAAAGGAATATTACACTTTTATTGTTTCACTTTAAGCATTATTAAAATCACTGCTCCTGAAAAAATGGCCATGTTTAAAAGTTTTTTTTTGCATTGATACATGTCCCCTGGGGCAGGACCCAGGCCCCCAAACACTTTTTGGGACAATAACTTGCATATTAGCCTTTAAAATTAGCACTTTTGATTTTGAACATTTGAGTCCCATAGACTTTAATAGGGTTCTAAAGTTCACGCAAATTTTAGGTCTGTTTGCAGGTTCTGGTGCGAACCGAACCGGGGGTGTGCACCCAGGCATGCACAAGGTTCAGCATGGCTGATACTTATTACTAGAGCTACACACTTCCCGCAGCATCACTAAGGATTAAGCCGCGTCTGGGCTCTCTCTTCTCTACAGCTGACTCATGATACCCCTCCGCAGTGCCGACAGCACTTTCGGGATGGTTCCCGCATCTTAAAAAAGAGAAACAAGCCTAAACCCATCAAGGAGGCCCTGGCCCAAGCCTCTCCTCCAAGATGGCAGCAAAGGCCTCCACACAGCTACATATGCCCTCTCCTTCTTGTCAGAGCCTGTGGAAAGTGATGAGGAAGAGGATACTGCTTTCAGTCTCAGCAGTTTCCCCATTATTCCTCAATCTGGCATGTCTCAAAGAGACTTTTTTCAGAAACAACTTTTGTCGGCTGCCCACTCTAAGGATATTCTACAATTCCAAGGTCATACCTACCAAATGTTATCTGACCTGGCACCACTCACAGTGGCAAAGCACTGAGCCATGAAACCCCAGATCCTGATTCTTCTGAATACTTGGAGATTCCCCTTTGCTCTACAATTCTCCTATAGTAGAAAACAGCATACCTGCTCTACTCCGGAGTCATTGCAACACCTGCTTGAAGATCTCCAACTGGAAACACCGGATCCAGTCTCTGAGATTGCACTGCCTCGAATCCCAACTTGATAAGCGCCCCATCCCTATACTACCACAACAGTCTGTACCCGGCCTGTTGTTCATCTGCAAAGAGATCCCCTCTAAACCATCCAGCCAAGATCCCAGTGGTTTGGCCTTCTCTACACCAGACAGATTGAGAGGTCCACCAGGTTTGCCATTGCTACTCTGACCTTGCTTGGTCGGTTTCTTGAGTGGGAACCTCCTCCTTACAGTTACAGTATATTCAGGTTCTCTACAACCTGTGACTTTTAGCTGGAGCTCCTGTTAGAGCTTATTTCTGGCTGTGATCTTATTTACTGTTTTGATATCTTACAGTAGTTTTCATTCAGACCTTTTTACATAGTTTGCGCAGTTATACTACATAGTGCCTCTTAATTGTATAATTTACTGCCCTATTTTCAGCTGCAATTGTTTGTAACCTGACACTGATTGAACATCTGATTACTATTGAAAGTAATGTCCTTCCCTGCCCTTTCTTTCCCTCATATTCCCTTTGTTGCCTTATAGATTTATTATTTTTTTTGGCATCATCATTTGTTACTTCTTGTTTTCCCATTTTTTTCCTCTCTTCTTTTCTTCTTTCTTGGGCTTTTTTGCTCTCTAGTTGATTAGGGCCCACATACACTAATTTCTCTCAGATTTGCCCATGTCCCCCTTAAAGTGGTTGTAAACCCTCACATATACCCAGTGAAGTGAACAGCCTCAGATGATAAACATAGATGAAACACATCTCAATACATTGGTTTTATTTGTTTATCTGCAGTTTTCTCTTCTCTACACCCCGTGAAAATGTCAGAAAAGTGTTATCATCTTTCTTCATTTGTCAGGAACACAGAGGAGGGGGAGGAGAATCTTCAGTTACAGTCTGTATGAGCTGATTGGAGGAAAGGCACACACCCCTTGACACAGCAGAAGAACTGTGTAATAGACAAGCTCGGTGCTTACCTCCCTCCCTGAAACAAATATTATCTCATGTGTAGGGATGAGCCGAACACCCCCCGGTTTGGTTCGCACCAGAACTTTCGAACGGACCCCAAATTTGTACTTTAGAACCCCATTGAAGTCTATGGGACTCGTTCGAAATTAAAAGTGCTAATTTTAACGGCTAATATGCAAGATGCTATCCTAAAAAGGGTTTGGGGACCTGGCTCCTGCCCCAGGGGACATGGGTCAATGCCTAAAATGTATTTAAAAATGGCCGTTTTGGCGGGAGCACTGATTTTAATGACGATTAAAGTGAAAAAAAAAGTGAAATATTCCTTTAAATATCGTGCCTGGGGGGTGTCTGTAGTATGCCTGTGAAGTGTCATGAGTTTCCCGTGTTTAGAACAGTCCCTGCACAAAATGACATTTAACAGAAATAACATCATTTAAAACTGCTTGCGGTTTTAATGTTATATCTGGTTCCTGCAATATGGTTTAAAATCATTGAGAAAATGGCATGGGTAGCCCTCCCTGCCCATTACCAGCCCCTTTGGGTCTTGTACGCATATTAATGGGAACCCCGTAACCATATTAAAAAAAGGAAATGCGTGTGGCCCCCAGGCCCTATATACTCAGAACAGCAGTATACAGGCGGTGCAAACAAGACAGGGACTGTGTAGGTTTGTTGTGTTAAGTTGAATCTGTTTATAATTTTCAACTGGTACATTTTTAAAATGTAGCTCCAGTCAAAAAAAACTATTTTAAGCTTTTTGGAAAACATAGGGAAGGGTTATCACCCCTGTATAATTTGTTTTGTCGTCCATCTTTTTTCATCTCACTTGCTGTTGTCTCCTTCCGTTTGCAAGTAGGAGATGTTTGTAAGTTGGATGTTTGAGAGTAGGGGCCTGCCCTATATGCTCTGCAGAAATGGTGGAACAAGGTGTTGGTTTTGACACAACATTGTAAGCCCTCAAAGTGACTCTTGGTGAGCGCTGGAGCGCCCTGCTGTGAACGATTATATCAAGAATTGTAATTACATGCCATTGTTGAACAGTGGTAGAAAAATTGACCTTTGGTGGTTGTGGTGCTGGTGCCACAACACTATAAGTCCTCACAGTTACTCTGGGTGGGCACAGGAACGGGCCCTCCTATGAAATATTATATCAAGAATTGTAATTACATGTCCCTGTTAAACAGGGGCAGAAAAATTGGGCCTTAGGGACTGGTGCTGGTGCCACGACACTGCAACCTCTCCCATATACTCTAGTTTTAGTGCAGGAATTAGCCCTGCTGCAAAGCATTGCATCAAAAATTGTAATTAAACGCCCCTGTTAAACAGGGGCAGAAAAATTGGGCCTTAGGCACTGGTGCTGGTGCCACGACACTGCAACCTCTCCCATATACTCTAGTTTTATTGCAGGAATTAGCCCTGCTGCAAAGCATTGCATCAAAATTTGTAATTAAACGCCCCTGTTAAACAGGGGCAGAAAAATTGGGCCTTAGGCACTAGTGATGAACGAACTTCCGACGGGACGTTTCGCGAACTCGGACCGCGAACGCGGCCGATAGTTCGCGAACCGGAACGTTCACGGCGGGCCCCATTGACTTCAATGGGAGGCGAACTTCGCAAACCTACAGCTCAAATTTGCAGCCACAAAATAATGAATAGCTGTGAAAACATAGTCCCACCACATGGCCAATGACATAACACATGTATGAGGTGAATCTGGGATCGACAACTACAAGCATTCTTTTTTTATATGGGAAATTGTTGTGACAATTCAGGACTGTGGAGCGCATGAAGGCAATGGAGGAGAGGGAAGGTCAGGGACCAGGGTAGGCAAAGAAGAGGGTGCAGGAGATGATCACCAGCAGCGTGACATACAGCAATGACACCTGCACCGTGATAGAGTCATCTGACAGCAGCACCGTGATAGAGAGCACTGACATCAGCAGCGTGACATACAGCAGAGACACGAGCACCGTGATAGAGTGATCTGACAACAGCACCATGATAGAGAGCACTGACATCAGCAGCGTGACATAAAGCACTCACACCAGCACCGTGATATACAGCACTGACAGCAGCACCGTGATAGAGAGCACTGACATCAGCAGCGTGACATAAAGCACTCACACCAGCACCGTGATATACAGCACTGACAGCAGCACCGTGATAAAGAGCACTGACATCAGCAGCGTGACATAAAGCACTCACCCCAGCACCGTGATATACAGCACTGACAGCAGCACCGTGATAGAGAGCACTGACATCAGCAGCATGACATAAAGCACTAACACCAGCACCGTGATATACAGCACTGACAGCAGCACCGTGATAGAGAGCACTGACATCAGCAGCGTGACATACAGCAATGACACCTGCACCATGATAGAGTGATCTGACAGCAGCACCGTGATAGAGAGCACTGACATCAGCAGCGTGACATAAAGCACTCACACCAGCACCATGATATACAGCACTGACAGCAGCACCGTGATAGAGAGCACTGACATCAGCAGCGTGACATAAAGCACTCACACCAGCACCGTGATATACAGCACTGACAGCAGCACCGTGATAGAGAGCACTGCCATCATCAGCGTGACATAAAGCACTAACACCAGCACCGTGATATACAGCACTGACAGCAGCACCGTGATAGAGAGCACTGACATCAGCAGCGTGACATACAGCAATGACACCTGCACCGTGATAGAGTGATCTGACAGCAGCACCGTGATAGAGCGCACTGGCATCAGCAGCGTGACATAAAGCACCCACACCAGCACCGTGATATACAGCACTGACAGCAGCACCGTGATAGAGAGCACTGACATCAGCAGCGTGACATAAAGCACTCACACCAGCACCGTGATATACAGCACTGACAGCAGCACCGTGATAGAGAGCACTGACATCAGCAGAGTGACATAAAGCACTAACACCAGCACCGTGATATACAACACTGACAGCAGCACCGTGATAGAGAGCACTGACATCAGCAGCATGACATACAGCAATGACACCTGCACCGTGATAGAGTGATCTGACAGCAGCACCGTGATAGAGAGCACTGACATCAGCAGCGTGACATAAAGCACTCACACCAGCACCATGATATACAGCACTGACAGCAGCACCGTGATAGAGAGCACTGACATAAGCAGCATGACATAAAGCACTCACACCAGCACCGTGATATACAGCACTGACAGCAGCACCGTGATAGAGAGCACTGACATCAGCAGCGTGACATAAAGCACGCACACCAGCACCGTGATATACAGCACTGACAGCAGCACCGTGATAGAGAGCACTGACATCAGCAGCGTGACATAAAGCACTCACACCAGCACCGTGATAAACAGCACTGACAGCAGCGCTGTTATAGAGAGCACTGACATCAGCAGCGTGACATAAAGCACTCACACCAGCACCGTGATATACAGCACTGACATCAGCACCGTGATAGAGAGCACTGACATCAGCAGCGTGACATAAAGCACTCACACCAGCACCGTGATATACAGCACTGACAGCAGCACCGTGATAGAGAGCACTGACATCAGCAGCGTGACATACAGCAATGACACCTGCACCATGATAGAGTGATCTGACAGCAGCACCGTGATAGAGAGCACTGACATCAGCAGCGTGACATAAAGCACTCACACCAGCACCGTGATATACAGCACTGACGACAGCAGCACCGTGATAGAGAGCACTGACACCTGCACCGTAAGCAGCTCCAGGAGGAAGTCAGCATAGCACAGGGATGGTGGGAGCCCCTCATAATGAGCATAGCACAGGGATGGTGGGAGCCCCTCATAATAAGCAGCCCCAGTAGGATGTCAGCATAGCACAGGGATGGTGGGAGCCCCTCATAATAAGCAGCCCCAGGAGGAAGTCAGCACAGCACAGGCATGGTGGGAGCCCCTCATAATGAGCATAGCACACGGATGGTGGGAGCACCTCAAAATATGCACAGCAGAGGTACAGCCCCAGGAGGAAGTCAGCACAGCACAGGGATGGTGGGAGCCCCTCATAATATGCACAGCAGAGGTACAGCCCCAGGAGGATGTCAGCACAGCACAGGGATGGTGGGAGCCCCTCATAATAAGCAGCCCCAGTAGAAATATGACACCGCTCAACCTCTTCAAAGAGGAGGGTACGGGCATATAGTACGGTGTGCTTTTTTTGGACAAGGAAGTGAGCCAAATGAAGAAAGAAGGTCTCTGTGCTCGATTAAAAAAATTGTTTATAGACATATACATGGTCTACTGGTCACATGTGTTGAATTCCTCCGAGATCCATGCCTCATTCATTTTTAGAAATGTGAGGTAGTTAACACTGTCGTGAGCTAGGCGAGTACGCTTATCGGTCACGATTCCCCTGCTGCGCTGAACGTCCTTTCGGACAGGACACTGGATGAGGGGCAAGCCAACAGTTTGATTGCAAATTGGGCAAGCTCTGGCCAGAGGTCAAGCCTGCCCACCCAGTAGTCCAGGGGTTCATCACTCCTCAGAGTGTCCACATCGGCCGTTAACCCGATGTAGTCGGACACCTGGCGGTCTAGACGTTCCCTGATGCTGGATCCGGATGACACCTGTCGATGGGTCGGCTGAAAGAATGACCTCATATCCGAAGTCACCAACACATCTTCAAACCGGCCTCTTCTTGCAGGCGCTGTTGGATTGGTACCCGCAACTCCTTCTCTGGGAGGGGGAATTGCTCCTCTGCCAGCGCACGCAAAAGCAGAATGCAGCATTTCTCGAAGCAAGGCCTGGAAGTGCTGCATTCTGACAGCCCTCTGTGACGGTGGTAACATTTCCGCCATTTTGTGTTTGTACCGGGGGTCTAAGTACGTAGCCACCCAGTACTGGTCCTTGACCCTTATGCTTTTTATACGGGGGTCCCTAGTAAAACACTGGAGCATGAAGGCCCCCATTTGCACTAAAGTGGAAGCGGTGTGGTGGCCTGGCTCCTGCTCATCATCCAGGATAATGTCGTCCTCTTCATTCTCCTCTCCCCATCCACGCACAACAGGGATCCCAGAAAGGTTTAAAGCATGCTCTTCTTGCTCCTCCTCATCCGCCCCAGCACCATCCTCCTCTGACTCCTTGTCAGACTCCTGTTGTTCACTTGTCTCAGATAGAGTAGCCCCCCTGGGAATTCATCCAGCATTGCGACTTCCTCATCTTCCCGCTCCTGCTCCTCCACAGCTTGATCAATGACACGACGCAATGCACGCTCCATAAAGAAGACATAAGGTACCATGTCACTGATGTCACCATGGCTGCGACTGACCAGTTTGGTGATCTCCTCAAATGGGTGCAGAAGTCTGCATGCGTCGCGCATGAGCAGCCCTGTTTCAATGCGCTAAGCAGATTGGCACCGTTGTCACACACCACTTTACCAACTGTCAAATTGAGCGGTGTTAGCCACTGATCTGCCTGTAAACGCAAAGCTGAAAGGAGTGCCGGGCCAGTGTGGCTCTTGGCCTCCAGGCACAACAGACGCAGCACGGCATGGCAATGTCTCACCTGGCATGTCGACTAGGTTCTGGGGAGCTTGGGCGGCGCAGCGGAAGAGACGCTAGCAGCGGAAAAGGAGGAGTCAGCCCAAGGAGGAGAGGGAGGAGGATGGAGTAGGAGGAGGAGGAGAAGAAGAGTCAGGCCTGCATGCAATCCGTGGCGGTAAAACCAAATCTACACGGGTGCCACGGGTTACATGCTTGACGGCCGTCAGAAGGTTCACCCAGTGGGCAGTAAAAGTGATATACCTTCCCTGCCCGTGTTTGCTAGACCACGTGTCTGTGGTCAGATGTATCTTGGCACCGACACTGTGTGCCAGAGATACATTCACTTGCCGCTGAACATGGCCATATAGCTCTGGGATGCCCTTCTCTGAGAAATACTTCCTTCCTGGGACCTTCCATTGTGGTGTTCCAATGGCCACAAATTTGCGAAAGGCCTCCGAGTCCACCAGTTTATATGGCAGTAGTTGGCGGGCTATCAGTTCTGACAAGCCAGCCGTCAACCGTTGGGCAAGAGGGTTATCCGGCGTCACCATTTTTTTATGCTCGAACATTAGGCCCACGGAAGCCTGCCTTTTTGCAGAAAAACGTGAGCTTGGCTGTCACGATCAGGAGTGAGGCCGAGATGCTGAGCGGGCTCCCCTTGCGGCCGAGTGCAGCACAACCCTGAAGATGGCACAGGGATGCAGTGCCCACAGTAGCACAGGTTGCCAGGTAGCAGCAGCAGAGGACAAGAGCCGGGTAAACAAGTCTCTGGGGGCAACCGTGCTAGGAAGTCCAAGAGCGGAGCAGCAGAAGTCCAGAAGAGTAGTCAAGCCAAGCCGGGATCGGGTGCAGGGAGCAGACAAGGAACGTCGGGTGCAAGCCAGGAGTAAGAGCCAGGAGAACAACAGGAGCAGGTCGAGCAAGCCAGGTCGGTACACAGGAGATCGGATAGCAGAAATCACGGGTACAGGTACACAGGGGAGCTGACGATAATCCAGCGATGTAGCACTGTCAGGCGAACGTTTAAATAGGTGAGGTGCCCAGGTCACGTCGTGAGCGCGTCGAGGCGATCGTACGGCTACGTCGAGTACGTTGTGCGTTCGTATCATCACCGCGTATGCCCGCCTGGTTAGACGTAGCGTCGGCCGTTCGTCTTGAAACTACCTTACGCTTCCGTAGGCGCTGACGCGCGTTAACACGAACGTACCTCGTGAGATTGCGCCTATTTCCCTGACATTGGCGTGATGGAAGGTGGAGTGGAGGACAATTGTGAGGAGAGAGGAGAAGGAGAAGTAGAAGACGAGGCTGGATGGTGAGAGCCTGCAGTGTGGCTTTGTGTGTTCCGTTGCTCCCACTCGGCTCGGTGATGGCTGCTCATGTGCCTTCTTAAGGCGGTCGTCCCTAGGTGAGTGGTGGGCTTACCGCGGCGAATGCGTTGACTGCAAAGATTGCAGATGGCAACGCTATTGTCAGCAGCGGACACGTTAAAAAAAGCCCACACTGCGGAGCCATGTGCTGGTGTCCTGGGAGCGCCAGATGTGACCGTACATGGTCGATGACTCGCTCCTGATACATTTGCAGTCTGCTTTGTCCCTCCTGTGCAATGTAAGTTATTCCTGCTTCTCCTCCCTATCTGCTGGTCCATATCTCCCTCTGAACTCCCCTCCTCTTCCTCTCTTGTGGGCACCCACGTGACATCACTAGACACGTCATCATCAACGTCACCTTCCCCACCGCTATAAGTAGAGATCTCGGAGTAGGCACCAACACCAGGGACCAACCTCCTCCTTGGGCTGATCTGGGTACTGTCGTCAGACTGCTGAGTAGCGGTTGTTGCTGCCTCTTCTTCCTGATCCAATACCAAGAGTGGCTGCACATCAGAAATGTCTTGATATGGATCGGAAAATAATTCCTGTGACTCAAGCGGAACGTATGTGGTGGTGGTGGTGGTGTTGTTGGTGGTAGTGTCTTTGGGGGTGCACATAGCAGAGAATGAAAAAGAGGGTGCAGATCGAGAGGATGAGGAGGGTGCAGAAGAGTAAGGCTGAGCGAGCCACTCAACCAAGTCTGGTGCGTCCTTTAAAGTAATTGAACGCACCTTCTGCAACTTCCCACTTTGGCTCAAGCTTGTTGCTCCTGCCCTACCACTACCACCCCTGCGGAAGGGCCTGCCTCTTCCTCTGCCTGTAATTTTTTAAATGACCCTGTGACAAAACTCTCAGTCCCTATACCGATGAAGGACTGCTGCAGTATAGGGCAGCGGTCAGCAGTAGTGCACCTCAACCCTATGTATTGTGGACCTATACCAGTCCTTATAGAGTAGCAGACTGTACCTCACTCAACCCTATGTACTGTAGCACCCTATACCTTACCAGTCCTTATAAGTGCTTTTGTGGACCAAGTAGGTTGTGTGTGAGTGATTAGCAGACTGTACATCAGTCCCTATACCGATGAAGGACTGCTGCAGTATAGAGCAGCGGTCAGCAGTAGTGCACCTCAACCCTATGTATTATGGACCTATACCAGTCCTTATAGAGTAGCAGACTGTACCTCACTCAATCCTATGTACTGTAGCACCCTATACCTTACCAGTCCTTATAAGGACTTTTGCGGACCAAGTAGGTTGTGTGTGAGTGATTAGCAGAGTGTACGTCAGTCCCTATACCGATGAAGGACTGCTGCAGTATAGGGCAGCAGTCAGCAGTAGTGCACCTCAACCCTATGTATTGTGGACCTATACCAGTCCTTATAGAGTAGCAGACTGTACCTCACTCAACCCTATGTACTGTAGCACCCTATACCTTACCAGTCCTTATAAAGACTTTTGTGGACCAAGTAGGTTGTGTGTGAGTGATTAGCAGACTGTACGTCAGTCCCTATACCGATGAAGGACTGCTGCAGTATAGGGCAGTGGTCAGCAGTAGTGCACCTCAACCCTATGTACTGTGGACCGATACCAGTCCTTATAGAATGGCAGACTGTACCTCACTCAACCCTATGTACTGTAGCACCCTAGACAGACCAAGTTACCAGTCCTTATAAGGAGCTTTGTGGAACAAGTGGGTTGTGAATGATTAGCAGACTGCAGCAGAAGGGCAGCAGTCAAGTATAATATTCTTTCTATATTTGGAAGAAAGAATATTATACGTGTACAAGCCTATTACCATACCACTGATACCAGTCCTGAAAAGAACCTTTGTGGAACTAATAGTAACAGCTACTGATTAAACTGACCCTCACTGCCTCACACACTGCTTCCTGCCTGTCCCTATATAAACTGACAAAACAGAGGCTACTGGAACAATAATTGAAATAGCACTTTTGTGGACCTGATAGTAACAGCTAATGACTAAACTGGCTGTCCCTGCAGCACACACTGTCCTGTCCCTTTCTCTAAACTGACAAAAGACACTCAGGCTGCTGCAACAATCACTAGCACAGCACTGCCTATCCTGAACTACACCTAACACATATACCAGTCCTGAAAAGAACTTTTGTGTACCAAATAGCTAGCGATTTGGGTCACTGTAATCTCTACCTGCTCCACACAGCAACCTCTCCCTATAGTGACAGAAGAAAGAATGTAAAATGGCTGCCAGATCGGGTGTATTTATAAGTTAGGGGGAATGTCCAAGTGTCCATGTGCTGTAATGTCTCAATTGGCTGTCCTGTACCCCATGATGGATGTGTCATCATAGGTCACAGTTCTTTTACACAGTAAACACGGAAGTCCGCCGGGCGAACGGCGCCAATAGTCCGCCGAACGGGCGGACCGCGAACAGCTGAAATTCGCCGCGAAACGACCGCCGGGCGAACCGTTCGCCCATCACTATTAGGCACTGGTGCTGGTGCCACCACACTGCAACCTCTCCCATATTCTTTAGTTGTAGTGCAGGAATTAGCCCTGCTGCAAAGCATTGCATCAAAAATTGTACTTAAACGACCCTGTTAAACAGGGGCAGAAAAATTGGGTTGATGGCATCACTCAGAACCAGAAATGTTCTTCCAACATATCAGCGGAGGAGGAAGAGGATAGACAATCAACATAACAGGACAGTCACTCAGCATCAGCATAGGGAGTCTTGAAGGGATGTGATATTTCAAAAAAAATTATTCGGTTACATCAGCTTCAGGTGCTTGGTAGCTGTGGGTGATTCAAGACTGATTCATCTTGATGAAGGTCAGTCGATCAACTGATTCGGTGGACAAGCGCACCCTGTGATCGGTAACAAAGCCACCAGCAGCACTGAAGGTGCGTTCCGAAAGAACGCTGGATGCAGGACAGGCCAGTAGCTCAATTGCATACTGTGCAAGCTCTGGCCAGTGATCCATCCTCAAGACCCAGTAAGCCAGAGGATTTTTTCTGGGAAAGGTGCCCAAGTCTGACCTTGCCCCTAGGTATTCCTGCACCATGTAAATCAGACGCTGGCGATGGTTGCTGGAACCGATCATACCCTGGGGCTGGGGACTAAAGAATTGTCTGAAAGCATCGGTCAGATGGCCCCCTTCTCCACCGCTCCTTCTGACCGATGCCTCAGCAACACGTTGTCCAGGACCAGGAGTTTGTAACCTCCCAGTCTCTGGGAACGCATTACACAGACCTTTCTGCAAGGCCTCCCGGAGATGTCTCATCCTCTGCTCCCTCTGCGATGGCAAGATAAGGTCGGCAACCTTACCCTTGTACCGTGGATCATGGAGAGTGGCCAGCCAGTAATGGTCCCTCTCCTTGATCCAAAGAATACGAGGATCCTTCCGCAGGCTTTGCAGGATCAGGGAGGCCATGCAGCGTAGGTTAGCTGAGGCATTCGGTCCGGAGTCCTCTGGGTCACTAAGGACAACATGATCCGCAGCTACCTCCTTCCAGCCATGTACAAGTCCGCGGGTTTCTTGGGACTGTAAAGCATTCCTACAAGACTGCTGCTGCTGCTGCTGCTGATGCTGAGTGCCAGCCTACACCTCCATGCTGACACAATCATCCTCGTCCTCCTCCTCCTCCTCATTCTCTTCCTGTGTGATGGGTGGCACAGCAGGAACACTGTCTGGATAAAGGGGTCCTTGAGAGGCAAGGAAGTCCTGCCTCTGTTCTGCCTCAAGTGCCCTGTCCATTATTCCACGCAGCATATGCTCCAAGAGTTGGACAAGAGGTACAGTGTCACTGATGCATGCACTGTCACTGCTCACCATCCTTGTGGCCTCCTCAAATGGTGACAGGACAGTGCATGCATCCCTGATCATGCCCCACTGGCGTGGTGAGAAAAAACCAAGCTCCCCTGACCCTGTCCTGGTGCCGTAGTCGCACAGGTACTCATTGATGGCCCTCTGCTGCGTGTGCAGCTGCTGCAGCATGGCCAACGTTGAGTTGCACCTGGTGGGCATGTCACATATAAGGTGGTTCTTGGGCAGGTTCAACTCCTTTTGGAGCTCAGCCAGCCGAGCACAGGCATTAAATAATCGTCGGAAATGCACACAGACTTTCCTGGCCTGCTTCAGGACATCCTGTAAGCCCGGGTACCTGCCCAAGAACTGCTGCACCACCAGGTTAAGGATGTGAGCTACACAGGGCACATGGGTCAGTTGTCCCTGTCGGAGGGCGGAGAGGAGATTGGTGCCACTGTCACAAACCACCATTCCTGGCTTAAGCTGGCGTGGCGTCAACCACCTCTCGGCCTGCCCATGCAGAGCTGACAAAACATCCGCCCCAGTGTGACTCCTGTCCCCCAAACAAACCTGCCACTGAGGAACCGCACATTGTACAAACTCACGGAAGGGGGCCGCGTCTACCAACTGAAAAGGCAGCAGTTGAAGTGCTAGCAATTTAGCCAAGCTAGCATTCAACCGATGGGCATGTGGATGGCTGGGAGTGAACTTCTTTCGCCGGTCCAGCAGCTGGGGCAGGGACATTTGCCTGCTATAATCGGATGTGGGTGTACTGCTAGCAGAGTTCCCGGAAGCACTTGGCTGCGACATACCTAATTTTACACCTTCGTTCCTCTCAGAACAGGTTTCAGAGAGGACTGAAGGTCTAGTGGGGTTGGAAATCCCAGCTGATGAGGAGCAAAGAGGTCCGCTTTGTTCTTTGGTGTGGGTCTTTGAGGTACGCTTGCCAACGAGCTGCATGGCAGGTCAACATATGTCTGGTCAAGCATGTGGTGCCCAAGCGGCTGATGTTTTGGCCACGCGAGATACGCTTGAGACATATGTTGCAAATAGCAGCGGTGCGATCTGATGCACTCGACTCAAAAAAGGCCCACGCCAAAGAACTTTTAGAATAACGCGCAGAGACAGCGCCCTGCACAGGCGGAGCTCTGCGGTGTAATTCAGTCGGTGTGCTGCCCCTAAGCTGGCCCCCGGAGGGCATCCTGCCTCGTTGGACATGTGCCTCCTCCTCCTCCTCCTCTTCCTCTCTCCTACCAGGCACCCACGTGGAGTCAGTGCCCTCATCATCCCCTCCCTCTTCATCGCTGGAGCAAACCTGGCAGTATGCTGCAGCTAGTGGAACATGACTGCCAGATTGCTGTCCTTCTTGAGCATCCCCGCTCTCTGCGCTCACGCTACTGCCTTCCTCTAGCTGAGTATCATCATCAGAGCCTACAAAACACTGGGCATCCTCCTGGAGCATGTACCCAACACTGTGCTCAAAGAGTTCAGGAGACTCCTCAGCAGGACGTGGTGGGTCTAGGGAAGGAGTCACTGATGATGACATTGAGAGGAGGGAAGACAATGCGTTGGCAGCTGCTTTGCTAGTACCCTAAGCCTGGGTGAGAGAGGATGAGGAGGATGAAGAGGGCTTGGTCATCCACTCTACCAAGTCTTCGGCATGATGCGGCTCAACATGTCCAGCTTCCGAAAAGAAGGAGAAGCGTGTCCCATGGCCATGTGCTGATGATGACGATGCACCACGTCCACGACCAGCACTGTTGTCTCGAGACACAGAGCCTGCTTGCCCTCTTTTATCGGCTCGCGCCTGTCTGCCTCTCCTTGTTGGCCTTCCAGACATGGAAATGGCCTGAAGGGAAATGGGAAAACCAGCAATTGGGTAGTGTATATTGTGCTGGAGGCACACAACACCCACTAACTCCTGCAGATAGCAGATGGCTCAATTAGAGAAGAGCTATATAGCTGGATATAACGGTGTATACTGCGGTCGGGGCACGCAGACAGCACGTACAATCTCCTACAACTGACTGCAAGCACTATTTAAAAAGAGCAAGAAAACTAGCTATGTAGGTGGATATAACGGTGTATACTGCGGTCAGTGCACGCAGACAGCTCGTACAATCTCCTACAACTGACTGCAAGCTCTATTTAAAAAGAGCAAGAAAACTAGCTATGTAGGTGGATATAACGGTGTATACTGCGGTCAGGGCACGCAGACAGCATGCACAATCTCCTACAACTGACTGTACAACTGACTGCAAGCTCTATTAAAAAAGAGCAATATAGCTAGCTATATAGGTGGATATAACGGTGTATACTGCGGTCAGGGCACGCAGACAGCACACACAATCTCCTACAACTGACTGCAAGCACTATTTAAAAAGAGCAAGATAGCTAGCTATGTAGGTGGATATAACGGTATATACTGCGGTCAGGGCACGCAGACAGCATGCACAATCTCCTACAACTGACTGTACAACTGACTGCAAGCTCTATTAAAAAAGAGCAATATAGCTAGCTATATAGGTGGATATAACGGTGTATACTGTGGTCAGGGCACACAGACAGCACGCACAATCTCCTACAACTGGCTGCAAGCTCTATTAAAAAAGAGCAATATAGCTAGCTATATAGGTGGATATAATGGTGTATACTGCGGTCAGGGCACGCAGACAACAACCACTACAGAAGAGCAAGAACGCAAAATTGGCCGATAACGAACGGTGTATACTGTGTTGAAGGTACACAGAACACCCACTAACTCCTACAGACGCCAACACACTACACAAGGCCGCCGCGCTGGCGGCCTTATATAGTGTGGGGTGTGTACTACACAGCCTGATCTATGATTGGCCACAGGCATCCTGCCTGTGGCCAATCATGGCTCTCCTCGCTGCCGGCGCTGTGATTGGCCAAGCATGCAGGGTCACAGTGCATGCCTGGCCAATCATGAGCCAGCAATGCACTGCGATGGCGCAGTGCATTGTAGGCCATTGGTGCCACACGAATTTGGCGGGAACGGCCCATAAAGTTCAGGATTCGCCGAACGGGCGAACAGCCGATGTTCAAGTCGAACGTATGTTCGGCTCGAACACGAAGCTCATCCCTACAAAGGACAATAGCCAGGTTTTGACAATTCCTTTATTGTAAAATAGCTCTGAGTGATCTTCTCCCTCGAGCCGTGTCTCCCACCGCCATCTTCTTCTGGTGCTGTCTCTCTTGTAGTCATCTTCTGTCACTGTCTTCTGTCGCTGCCTTCCCACCACCACCTATTTCTCCCACTGCTGTGTTCTTCCTCGTCCGCCTTCCTTAGCACTAATTTCATATATTAGCTATGGGGCATGGCCGCCGGATGATGTCAGCAAGAGACCCCACCCCCTTGTGACATCACTGACCCATTATGCCCTGCCACAAGGGCTGGGGTCTCAGAGTGGCATCATGCACTCTATCGCAGCATTGGAGGAGGTTCATTTTTTGAATGTTCAGCAGGAGCGGCAGAGGAAAAAGACCAGAGGACAAAGCAGGGGAAGAAAAAGCCAGAGAGAGAAGTGGAGGAAAATGGAGAAAGAACCGGTGGAATAGGGAGCTGGAGGAAGAAGGAGAAAACAGAAGTAAGAATAGAGGAAGAAGCAGAGGAAGTTGGAGGAAGAAGCGGGGAAAAGAAGAAGACATTTTTAATAAAGTAATTGTCAAAAAATGGCTATTTGTCACATTTTACTGCTTTTTTTGGTAAATGGGTAGGGGTACAATGTACCCAATACCCCTTTCACATAGGGGGTGGGATCTGGGGGCCCCCTTGTTAAAGGAGGCTTCCAGATTCCGATAAGCCCCCCGCCCGCAGACCCCCCACAACCACCAGGCAAGGGTTGTGGGGTTGAAGCCCATAAACATGGGCACAAGGTGTTTTGGGGGACCCCAAAGCACCCTCCCCAAGTTGAGGGCATATGGCTTGGTATACCACGCCAGCAAAGCTCAGAAGTCAGTCAGGCCTGCTTCGTCTCCCACACACCACGCTCCAAATACAGAGAGCAGAGAGACCAAAAATTATGTGGTGGCATGAAAAGCACTGCCCACGCATGCTGCAATGGCATATCACTGGAGCTTGGAGAATGGGGGAGTGTTTGTGGGTGCATCCTTTGCACCCCGGACACTCCCTAAACGTGGGCAAATCGGCTTCCCAGCCTGCAATCAGCTATAGAAGCTTCACTTAGTGACCTTTTTTTTTTTTTTATACAGATTAGGGGGGTGATACCCTAGCATCCCCTATGGACGGACCGCCACTGCTTTAGACCCTGCACCACACCTACTATGTCTGTATGCAGAACCCCTGCTATCGTGTTAATCCTACCTGACATTTCTTTGAATGTTCTGTGGTGCTCAGGTTCTCATTACTTTTTCTGCAAGTATGCAGTGACATGATACAAAGAAAAGGCAATTTTGCGTGAAGTATACTTTGAAATTAAAAAGGAGCCCATAAATTAAAATAAGATAAAATATACCCCCCCCAGAAAAAAAGTTAAATAGTTAAATAAAGAAAAATCACTAAACCAACCATTTTTTTTAACCTAGCAAAAAAATAATGGATGTGAAATAAATAGAAAAACAAAATAAACAGCTATTACAAATGTTGCTGACACACAAAAAGGTAATCCTAAAATAGGCGGTGTGGTCTCTGAAACGTAAACTTGGAGGGTAAGGGGCTACACAAGGATTTGTAGCCCACTACACTGCAGTACAATCCTCACCTGTACATGTCACAGAGTAGTGGGGAAAAAAAAGCCCTTAGCAAACTCTGCCAGACAGTCAAGCACAAACACAGACAGCTTGTACTTTTTTTTCGAATAGAGAAAGTATTTTATTATATATATATATATATATATATATATATATATATATATATATATATATATATATATACAGTATAAACACTATATTGTTGTTTATATAAACTTCATTCCTTTAGTAATACAAAGGTTAAAAAGCACTATTTTGTTGTGAATATAAACTTCATTCCTTTAGTAGTACAGAGGTTAAAAAAGCACTGTATTGTTGTAGTTAAAGTACAATAATTAACAATTTACAAATATTATCTGCAGTGTGAACTAGAACACAAACTGAAATAGCAAAAAAAGCATAATATAAAATAAAACAACAACTGATAAAATACACTATTGTATAATTTAAAAAGCCAGTCCAGAACATTGCATGTGACAGTACTCGAAAAAAACATTCTGTTTTATTTTCTGTGATACAACATGTCCAATTGTTGTAAATCTTAAGCACTGAGTGACAGCAGAAGGCAAGTTGACTTCAACTTGAAGGTCACTTGAAATTCTGTACAGATAATGACTGTCTGCATCGTAAACATTGTTAAAGCCAGACAATATAAATTATAGGAATTACAGAAAATGCTGGCATAAAAATTAATAAAAAATAAAAAGTGGATGTCACACAAATACTTCCAAAATGAATTGTTTTTCTCATTTACCCCTGCTGTGTTAGATGTATGCCATGACTATCCATCAGCGCTAACATTTACAATTATAGGTAATGAAACTGAAAGCCCATGTCAAGGGATAATAGGAATCCAATCTACTACCTACCTATTATAAATCAGCAAGGTCACATAAGAAACTAATTGTGCTTACCAACTGTCAGCATGACCATTTCATAACAAGGCAGTCAAAACTAGAGCAGTTGTAGTAAACCAAAATGAATATTCTTCAGTGAATGTTTGTGTTAAAACTTGTGTTGTTTCTTTATCATAAAAGCTAGAGGGATATTCTCAGAATCAGTTCAAGGACAGTCCGATCTGTCAATATTTCTTTTCAGTGAAAACAACGTGTTGAAGTATTTATTTTTTATTTTTTTTGTAAGGTTGAAAGGAGTCAACAAATTCTGAGAAACTTAAAGCAAGCAGACTTGCAGAACATAAAATGTGTGATATGGGTTGGATATTGAAAGACAAATATAAGGAATGTTTTGGATTAATGTCTATCTATCAAGACAAAGCATACTGAACAGCAAAAATGTTTAAGATTTGGCCAATATTTAAACAGTTACCGAAAAATATGAAACTGTAAACTACAACATAAATATGGATTTCGTTCCCATGGCCTTTTTCTGGTCACACTTGTTAAACTGATTGAAAATGCAAACATATCATTTGAATTTTAAAATTTAAAATGTTTAAATGGCATGTTAAAATTTAATGAATTTGTGTATTATAAATGTAGCTCAATATGATATACGGTACATGCTAAACATTTTAGGCAGTATTCTGGCACATGATCAATTGTTGAAGTACTGCTGCTAGAGCCTGTTATATGCTATGGATCTGACCCTGTGTTAAAACTTCAGGTAACAATGTATCTTCATCATTCCCAGAACAAGGTCATCTAAAGCCCGTCATCTAAAGCAGAGGGTGAACATGCCAAACTGCACCTCTACATGTATATGAGCATTAATCCCCTCCTCCTCCAACAAACAAAATGAGCACTAATCTGCATGCTCACCCCCTAAAGATATATCCCCCATCTGTCCAGTACAAATTCACCCCCTTCTGAAAGCCCCCTTCTCAGCACAAATCTTTGTCCCCCCCTTTCCCCAAATTCCCCCAGCACAAATTCTCTCCACCCCAAGCAAAATCACTCCTCCTAGGACAAATCCTCTACCACTCAAATTTCCCATCTGAGTACACATCCTCCCAACCCCCCCCCCACTCGAAATCCCCCATCCCAGTACAAATACCCCCCCCCCCCCCCCCCCTGGCACGAATACCCCACAATTATCCCCCCCCCAAAAAATTCCCTTCCTGGCACAATTTCCCTCCCCCTCTACCATATCCCTTCTTTTAGCACAAACCCCCAAATACCCCCTCTGTGCTCAAATCCTCTTCCTCCAATCCAACTTCCAACACAAATCCCCCTAAATCACCACTCCTACCACACCTTATCCCCAAATCCCCCCTCCCAATACAAATTAATTCCCCCCAATCACCTTGCAGAGCCTGTTCACTTCGCATGATAGCACAGTGCCTACTGTAGCTTCCCCTCCTGCCCATCCCTTGTCCTGGCCTTGATCTTGATAATAATGTTTCAATGTTTTCTCTTCTTTAATGGTGGCTGAGCAGAATCCACATACTTAATGAACAAGAGCAGAAGCAATTTGGTATGGTATGTTTGCATTGCAGACGCAATATATTACCAAATCTATTGAGACGCACATAAACTTTAATGTCATCCCAGTCTTAGCCTGTAAGGTTCAATATTGAGTTGGCCCACCCTTTGCAGCTATAGCAGCTTCAACTCTTCAGGAAAGGCTGTCCACAAGACTTAGGAGTGTGTCTATCAGAATGTTTGACCATTCTTCCAGAAGCACATTTCTGGAGGTCAGACACAGATGTGGATAAGAAGGCCTGGCTCACAGTGTCTGCTCTAATTCATCCCAAAGAGTTCTATCGGTTTGAGGTTAGGGCTCTGTGCAGGCAAATAAAATTCCTCCCCCCAAAACTCACTCATCCATGTCTTTATGGACCTTGCTTTGTGCACTGGTCCAAATAATTAGGTTGGGGGGGGGGGGGGGGTTATGGTGTGGGATTGTTTTTCAGAGGTTGGGCTTGGTGCCTGGGGATGGGGCTTGGGGATGGCCCCTTCCTGTTCCAACATGGCCTTAACCCAATAGAACACCTTTTGGATGAATTAGAGCAGGGACTGCAAGCCTGACCTTCTCGTTCATATCAGTGCCTAACCTCACAAATAAGCTTCTGGAGGAACAGTGGTAAAACATTCACATAGACACACTCCTAAACCTTGTGGACAGCCTTCCCAGAAGAGTTGAAGCTGTTATAGCTGCAAAGGGTGGATCAACTCAATATTGAACCCTACGTACTAAGACAAGTTCATGTGTGTGTAAAGGCAGGTGTCCCTGGTCAAATAGTGAATGTACATAAAGATGTACACACGCACACACAGAAAATAATTGCAATCCCTTTATTGCTGGCCCTGCACTGTATATGGTGAAGTGTGAGTGCAACATTCTGGTGCTGGAAAGTTCAGTGAAGGAGGTTGGCTGTCATAGGGTCCTGGATTAAGGTATTATTCTTTGTTACCTCACCCCTAGTAAAAAAAAAAAATATATATATATATATATATATATATATATATATATATATATATATATATTTTTTTTTTTTTTTTTTTCAATATCTATGTATCATTTATTATTAATCATGACCGGGGTTCAGCATTAAAATATGTGTAAAGTGTTGCATACTAGAAATATGTTAAACGTGAAATGTAGTGCCAAAAACCATACATACTTATACAAATAAGTTGAAAAAGTCTTTCAATTTCAACTTCACTGTATTTCCTTCTTCACCATAACATGCACATCAAATAAAGATTTATAAAACTTCAATCACCTATCAAACTGAAAACTCACCAGAATCAGTAGCTGATTAAATGACAGGCAGCAAAAGCATGTCATTAGTTATTAGGATTCTTCTTTAACTGTTCCAGCCCCGGAAGATTTGACCCCCTTCCTGACCAGAGCACTTTTTGCGATTCAGCACTGCATCACTTTAACTGACAATTGAGCGGCTGTGCGACGTTGCACCCAAACAACATTGCCAACCCTTTTTTCCCCATAAATAGAGCTTTCTTTTGATGGTATTTGATCACCTCTGTGGTTTTAATTTTTTGCGCTCTAAACAAATAAAAAAGCAACAATTTTGAAAAAAAGCTATATTTTTTACTTTTTTGCTATAATAAATACCCCCCAAAAATATATAATTTTTTTTCCTCAGTTTAGGCTGATATATATTGTTCTACATATTTTTGGTTAAAAAAAATAAAAATCACAATAAGCGTATATTAATTGGTTTGCGCAAAAGTTATAGCGTCTAAAAAAGAGGGGATAGTTTTATGGCATTTATATTATTATTATTTTTTTTATTAATAATGGCGGCGATCTGCAATTTTTATCATGACTGTGACATTATGGCAGTCACATTGGACACTTTTGACACTATTTTGGGACCATTGTCATTTATACAGCGATCAGTGCTAAACTGTGAACTGTGCAAATGACACTGGCAGGGAAGGGGTTAAACACTAGGGGGCAATCAAGGGGTTAAGTGTGTCCTAGGGAGTGATTCTAACTGTGGGGGGGTGGGCTTCCACTCACATGATAGCGATCACTGCTCCTGATGACAGGGAGCAGTGATCTCTGTCAAGACACAAGGTAGAATGGGGAAATGCCTTGTTTACATAGGCTGCCCATTTACATCACTGAGTTGCCCGCCCTCAGCTATATAACAGCTGTCATCGAGAAAAAGTGCCACTCAGCAGGAGCTTACCATGTAGGTGCAGCTGTTGTGGCTTTTTGTTTTTCGGCTTGTTGGGCGGAGTCAGATGGAGCAACATTGCGGGACATTTTTATATTTTTTAATAAAGGACTGTTTTTTTTTTTTACTAATTTTGACACATTTTTGTGAAATGGTATGGGTACAATGTACCAATTACCAATTCACAAGGGGTGGGGGGCTTGGGATCTGGGGGTCCCCTTGTTAAAGGGAGCTTCCAGTTTCCGATAAGCCCCCCCCACTCACAGATCCCCACCACCACCATGCAAGGGTTGTGGGGATGAGGCACTTGTCCCCATAAACTTTGGGACAAGATGCTTTGGGGACCCCAAAGCATCCTCCCCATGTTGAGGGCATGTGGCCTGGTATGGTTCAGGAGGGGGGCTGAGAAACATCTTACTGCATGCCTCTTACTAAATAACTCAAACTGTCTACTTTCCAAAAAGGTGTCATTTGGGGGGGGTTACTGTCCTGCCATTTTAAGGACCTCAAGAAATTAGATCATATGCACGTTAGGATAATTTGTAGATGCTATAACTTTCATACAACCCAATTAATATACATTTATTGGGATTTTTTTTTTTTTTTTACCAAAGACATGTATCAGAAAACATTTTCACTTAAATTTATAAAGACGTTTAACTTTATTGAATATGTTTAACACAAAGTAGAAAATATTTTTTTTTATATAGCAAAAAATAAAAAACCCAGTGGAGATTAAATACCACCAAAGAAAGCTCTATTTGTGTGAAACTAATTATATAAATGTAATTTGCATAAAGTGTTGTATGATCGCGCAATTGCCAGTTAAAATAGCACAGTGCTGAATAGCAAAAAACGGCCTTGTCATAAAGGGGTAAAACCTTCCGGAGGTCAAGTGGTTAAATACTATGGTCTCCCTTTCATTGCTCTGTTATGTGAGCTTTGTCTACACAGTAATCTGATAAACCGGTGTGGAGCCAAAGATTTAGAGGATCTAGACAGAGGCTGGAGGAAATTTAAAGGGGAATCCTAATAAGTACTGACATGCTTTTTTGTTGCCTGTAGTTCAACCTTTTGGCACCAACAGATGGGCCAGTGGCCACATATTTGCTGCTCTTGTAGTTGTGGCAGGAGGTGGAGGAGGAGGAGGAGGGTGATGGTCGACCTCCCGGCTGCTACTTGCCACAGCCTTCTCCCGGCTGCCACTTGCCACAGCCTCCTCCCGGCTGCCACTTGCCACAGCCTACTCCTGGCTGAGGTCTTCCTGTGTATGAAAATGGGACATAGTTTTAGTTTTTTGGTTATCAATCACACAATTTTCGGCTCATGACTGTTTCAAATTGAATGTTAATAAATAGAACAGACTATCATTCTGAGCCCAGCATTTTTCATTCTTTTCCCAATCATTTTTGGTCACTACTGTTTATTGATATGTAAAGCACTTTGTTAAATCACAACCCTTTTATAAACGCACATGTGAATGTGCTTTGAGTAAAAAGTTTAATTTTGTATTAAAGTTGTTGTATTCTGTGGCAATGGGTGTTATTTACTAAAGGCAAATCCACTTTGCACTCCAAGTGCAGTTTCAGGTGTACTTTTGCAGTGCACTTGTAGTGCATAATGGATTTGCCTTTAGTAAATAACACCCACAGTGCTTTACATTTACCCAAATCACGCCATTTTCATGACTCCACACATTTCTGTCATGGTGCTGAAAATGAGGAATATTTTTGTCATTAATGCACTACATATATTAACAACAAAAACAAGGTGTGTGTGTAGCAGACCCACAACATAATAATATTATTATCTGAAGAAGAGACTGTCACCTCATCTCACACAGAACTTGGGTTTGCATTGTTGAAGAAAAAGGCAACAAAAAAAAAAGCTAGGAGACAAACTAAACAAACCCAAGCAGTAAATGAAAACAAAGATTATTGCAGTTTGAAAGAAACATTTATTAAAAAAAATACCTCTCAGACATTGTCTGGCATATCAATGCCCCCCCCTACCCACAAAGTACTCCATATATCTTGTTCGGACCTCGGGGGCGCTTTGGGGGGCAAGCCAGGACAGCCAGCTTCAAGGGCCGTCGGGTTGGCATGTTCAGGTAAGTCTGCATCAGGCCCAACTGATTTTTCTTTAAAAAATTGTGCAGAATGCAGCACAAAAGCATAATACGATTGAGTTTATATTCCACCATGTGGACTGGAGTCAAAAATAGGTGGAATCGGCTGGTCATTATCCTGAAAGTGTTCTCGACCACTTTTCTGGCTCTGGCCAGCCAGAAATTAAAGACCCTCTGGTCAGAGGTGAGGGTCCTCATCGGGAAAGGCCGCATCAGATGGTTTGCCAGCGCAAACGCCTCATCCGCGATGAGGACTAAGGGGAGTCCTTCCACATTCTCCTCTGGAGGTAGCAAGCCCAGACTGCCACTCTGGAGACGCCAGTAGAACTCCATCTGCGCGATCACTTCACCATCCGACATCCGGCCATTTTCCCCCACGTCCACATACAGGAAGTCATATGTCGCTGACACCACCGCCAACATCACGATACAATTATACCCCTTGTATTTATAATAGTAGGACCCCGAGATAGGGGGTGGGATGATGCGTACGTGTTTCCCATCATTTTCACTTCCACAATTGGGAAAGTTCCAATGGGTGGCAAAGTGGGAAGCCACAGTCTGCCATTCCTGTGGCATTGAAGGAAACTGTTGCGTCAAACAAGAAAAAAAATTAGTCATTTTGCACATCAACATTGCAAGCAGATTAGACACAAACATTTTTGGCCAAGATCAGTATAACATTTTTGGAAATGAGTATTTAAAGCCAAAAGTATAAGGCCCCCTTATCAGATCCCCCCCCCCCCATCTGATGGCCCATTGCAAAAAATTAGGGGGGGGATATTTTGGACAGGTAACCCTCTCCACTTCATTGAGAGCTGAATGCATAAATAATGTGTGATACTTTGGCCAGACCCTCCTTACTTACACCATTGGCAGCCCACCGGACAGGTAAGAAGTGTCATAATACCAAAAAAAAATAATGAACAAATGGAAGCACATTTTTACATTCTGCTATTACTATCAAGATAATAATAGGATAAAAAAAAACTTAAATCAGTAGCATTTGAAAGTATTGAGGCAGGCACTTGCACTACATGCTTTGGTGAATTCATCCATAAATCTGACCACAAAAGAGGTAGGTATAGTGTGTATTGGGTTTAGCAAGGTCAGCAGATAGAGGATTGCTATCAGCTGACCTAGCAGTTGGGGGAGGGAGGTTCCTAATGAGTTTGGCCCACCAAAAAAAAAAAACCTCTGGCACTCTGCATGAATTTAAGCACACACATAACTTCTGTACACATTTTAGAGGGTGTTTAGGGGAAAGCAATATTATGGAGCTGACAAAATACATTGGTAAGTGACTAGGCTAGAGGTGTATGGGCCCAGAAAAGCATGCAGGGAGGTTAGTGAAGGCAAATACGCATGAAGGACAAAAAATTAACTTTAAAAGCTTCCAGCATGCATGAGGACAAGGAAGCACAGCATATCAATTAAAGCATATTGCAATGATGGTAATTAGGGAACGAGGAAAGAAATACAATACATTAGCAAATCTTAAATACATAGAATGTGATGTTAAAGGAGAAATCTTACCTTGATATAGTCCCTCTGCAGGACCTGTATGATGGCAGAACAGGTCTCTGGAATAATGATCCTCAGAGCCTGGGGGGAGATGCTTGTGGAGAACTTGAGGTCCTGCAGGCTTCTCCCTGTCGCCAAGTACCACAATCTGGCAACTAGCCTCTGCTCCGGACAGATGGCTTGCCGCATGCAGGTATCCTGCCTGCTGATATAAGGGGACAGCAAAGCCAGCAGACGGTGAAAAATGGGGTCCATCATCCAGAGATAATTCCTGAAATCATCAGGATTATTCTCTCGGATCTAACGAAGCAAAGGCATGTGCGAGAATTGGTCATGCTGGAGCAACCAATTATTGCTGCATGAACTCCTCCTCGCCCTGTTCATGGACTGGGTTGTGTCAACGCTAAAAGCCCAACACCAAGCCCTTGCACAGCACGAACTCTACGACGAGTACGTATACGAAACATGGCTTCAAAACGGTTGGCTGGTCAGAACGGACTAACAGAAAGCACCGATAAACAGCAAGGACTGAAAGAACGAACTGAAAACCAGAGACGAGTGGACAATAAGCACTGAAAATCAAAGTGTACTATATCAAGATATAGGCCGCAATGAAAAACAAATGCGAACTGACTACAAGCACTGGTAAGCAGATACACACCCACAAGCACAAACTGTAGAGCAGTAACTATCTGAAGCACAAGTCTGAAAAACGTGAATCGTCTCTACAGATGGAGCCCAAAGGGTGCTGCATGTGGAGCTGAACTTCCCTTTTATAGTCCCGTCATACGCGGTTTACGTCACCGCGTTATTGACGACCGCAAATTCCGACAACTTTGTCCGGCCATGTGTAGGCAACACCAGTTTTGGACAAAATCCGTTGGAAATTATCCGACGGATTTGGTGATCGGAATTTTCGACCGTGTGTACGGGGGGCAAAGAGACTTTTTCACATTATTTGCTTGTAAAAATACCGTATATACTCGAGTATAGGCCGACCCGAATATAAGCCGAGGCCCCCAATTTACCCCCAAAAAAACTGGCAAACTTATTGACTCGTGTATAAGCCGAGGGTGAGACATGCCTGTCCATCCCTGTGTGTGTGTCCGTCCATCCCTGTGTGTCCGTCCATCCCTGTGTGTCCGTCCATCCCTGTGTGTCCGTCCATCCATCCCTGTGTGTGTGTGTGTCCATCCATCCATCCATCCCTGTGTGTGTGTGTCTCCATCCATCCATCCATCCATCCCTGTGTGTGTGTGTCTCCATCCATCCATCCCTGTGTGTGTGTGTCTCCATCCATCCATCCATCCCTGTGTGTGTGTGTATCCATCCATCCCTGTGTGTGTGTGTGTCTCCATCCATCCGTGTGTGTGTGTGTGTGTGTGTGTGTGTGTGTGTGTGTGTGTGTGTGTGTGTGTGTGTGTGTGTCCAGCCTACCTGTGTCCCGAGCCTTTGTCCCGAGCCTCCGTCCCGTGCCTTGCCTCCTTGCCTCCGTCCCGTGCCGTGCCTTGCCTCCGTCCCGTGTCGTGCCTTGCCTTGCCTCCGTCCCGTCCCGTCCCGTGCCGTGCCTTGCCTTGCCTCCGTCCCGTGCCCTCTTCGTCGGCGCCTCGGCGGCCATTGTAAAATTCAAAAGCCGCGCCTCCGCCTTCGCCTGTGATAGGCGGAACACTGAATTTCCCAGCAGCCTGTGTTCCGCCTATCACGGACATCGTATCATCCTCGTCCGTAGTACGAGGATGATACGATGTCCGTGATAGGCGGAACACAGGCTGCTGGGAAATTCAGTGTTCCGCCTATCACAGGCGAAGGCGGAGCCGGAGGCGCGGCTTTTGAATTATAGAATGGCCGCTGTCTGTCTGCTCGACACGCTGATCGAGCGGGCAGACAGCGATGACTCGAGTATAAGCCGAGGGGGGCACTTTCAGCCTCAAAAAAGAGGCTGAAAATCTCGGCTTATACTCGAGTATATACGGTATATATTTTTTTTGTTTTTGGCACTACGTTTTCACGTTGAACATTATTTGGATTTTTGTATGTGAAACCTTGATGTTAGCTGCCTATATTGTGAAATCCCTAATGCTGGCTTTTATTATTTTGCTATACTATAAATTTACTTGCTTTTGCATTTTTTGCTTTTGCACACAAAAAGCAATATTCATCCGTGTTCATGTACATTGTCATTACTTCATTTTGCATACAATTCTGGTATCCATATACCCAACGGTGTGATTCTTAAAATAATTTAAA
This sequence comes from Lithobates pipiens, assembly GCF_037356315.1. Lineage (NCBI taxonomy): Eukaryota > Metazoa > Chordata > Amphibia > Anura > Ranidae > Lithobates > Lithobates pipiens. The sequence goes on along the minus strand of NW_027507764.1, from coordinate 395,750,189 downwards.
GCATAAGGATTTTAGTGCCAGAATGATAAGATAATGGGTGGAAACTATAACATTTATTTATACTATGGCTGTAATCTATATCTTAGATGGAGATTGCAATGGGTATTTACATGGAAAACTCTATGGTATTTCTTTAGACTTTTAGACAGTGTCATTACACTGAACCCTCAATTAAGGGTACAGACATACTAATGTGATGCCTCAGTGTCCACCCCCTTGGGGAAAAAAAACGCACAATTACTCCCTGGCTTTAGAAAAAAGTGCCAGAGCATTGATCTAGTATGCCTGGCCCTCAAAGATATGATCTTTTAAAAACAAACTTGCACAAGAAAAACAAATCATAATAGATTACACATTAAAACCTGTACTAACATTGGATTCCAAGAAAATATTTGTTTTCATGAAGTAAGAGTGCATTATTTGCTTTCCATGTTTCTAGAAATCACAGCATCAAACTGAGTGATTGATGCAGGATGTGCAGGAGACTTAATAACTCTCCTATCTGAGTAATGGAACATGTTTAAACCCCAGGGAGAACAGACTGTTGGAACTAATAGTATTACCTTTAGAAGTACTGCCATGTAAATCATAAAGATTATCATAAATCAGATTGCTTGTTTTCCTGTGCCTTTGTGTTTTCTATCACTTTTCTATCATCTCTTAAAGAGTTAAGCAAAACTCCTTTTGATTTTGAAATATGCTATCTGTAGCTCACCACCACAACATGACATGAAACAGTAAATTAAATTATAAAACATTGTAGTAGTTAATTATTATAGAAAATTGGCTAGTTTGGGCTGCAAATAATATTTGTGATACAATGTACACTATGCATAGTTGTATCTAGGAAGTGCAGCAACATTAAAAGCTTGCTGCCATTACAGAATACACATTCTGAGATTATAAAAACCTCAATGTCAGAAAAATAGGAACCATTACACAGTACCGCATTAGCAACATTGTTCCTGATAATAACTGCAAAATGTAATCATGGTGAATACCCAGTTATTCTGTACAATCACAGTGCCAATACTGTTCAGATATCAAAGCAACTGTTCAAAGGTAGGATCTCAAACAAAATATATTTTTTTCTGCTTTAGGCTCCATGAACACTGTAAGCTAAAAAATGCCAGAAAAACGCTGAATGAAAAACGGTAGCAGTTAGACTTCAGCTTTTTTTCTGCTGGCAAGTCGCTCTTTTTTTTGCTCCTAGAAGCTGAAGCTTCAAAAATGCTTCTAGACTAAAATAATGAGCATGGACACATAAGATAACAGAAAATTTCATATCAAATACTTACCATAATTTTCCTTTCCTGATGGACTCCATGGCGGCCTATGTGTGGATTAACCCCACCTCCTCTCCAATGCTATAGGACCCCAATCCCATAAGCTCACAGCCAGGGATTGGGTTCTAGCCAACTAGCCAACTAGCCAACTCTGGACTGATGGGTGGAAACTCAGTCTGCCATAGAGTCCATCAGGAAAGGAAAATTCTGGTAAGTATTTTACAAGAAATTTTTAGTTTTCCCTGACAGACTCCATGAGAGCCTGCATGTGGGAAATAACTAGTCAAGCCACACAGGCAGGTATGCAGATCAAAAAACAAAACTTTAATTTTCCCCGTCAACCATCAGGACCCTTAAACCAAAGTTTACAGAAGATAAAGATGCAGGTTCTATGCAATAATGCGACATGAAAGAATTGATGGAGGCCCATGAGGCTTCCCTGCAGATGACATCTGGAGTCACGTTTCCGGCCACCGCTCAGGAAGTCGCAATGCTCCTGGTTGAATGTGTCATAACCGCCTCCAGAGGAGCCAAGCCCTTAGCCCTATAGGCCTACTGGATTGTTTAGATGATGCTCCTGGAGTGTAGAATGAACAGGTGATCCGAACACCTAAAGGAGGAAGTAGCTTGCAGGTATTCCTTTGGTGTTTCCCCTACATCCAGCGGGTGAGCCTCTTTGGCCCCTGGAGCTCTGAATGTGGGCAGGACTCTAAAATCTCTTGATTTTCATGGAAGACCGACATGAGTAGGATTTGAATCGAGCATGGGTATGAGCACCACCCTGTCAGGAAAGAAAGTCAGGAATGGTTCTTTATGGCCAAAGGCCCCAATCTCGGAGACCCTCCTGGCCAACATGATGGCTACAAGGAAGGTGGTCCTTGCAGAGAAATCTTTAATAGGTACCGGGTTGGTTCCCATGGTATTGAGCCCTGAGAGTAAGTCAAGAACAAGAGGAAGGTCCCACTTGGGGAATCTTGGCCTCCTTTGGAGCTTGAGTTATGCCGCTTCTCTGAAGAACTGCTGGACCAGAGGGTGATGAGCCCATAATACTCCGGAGAAGGCTGACATGGTCGAGACTTGGACCCTGAGGGAGCTGACTGACAGGGCCAGATATAGACCCGATTGTAAGAATTCCAGGATGTCTTGTATTCCCAGATCTCTGTATGATCTTCCCACAGAGGATGGGCATTCTACAAACTTGGCCCATATTCTTCCATAGACTTTGTTCGCGCTTGCCCTTCTTGAACTCATGAGGGTGAAAATGACTCCTGGCGCACAGCCAAGGGCTTCCAGCCTCTCCCTCTGGGATAGAAGGTCTGGCCTGAGGGGAAGGGCTAATGGGTCCTGAAAGCTGAGCTGGGTCAGGAGGGGAAACCACAGCTTGTTCAGCCAGTAAGGAGGTACTACCACCATCTCGATGGCCTCCGCTCGGAGTCTCTGTAGAAATCTGAGGATGACCGGGAATGGAGGAAAGGCATATGCCGCGCTGAAGCTCCAATGATCCGTTAGTTACTTCATGATCTTGAAATTGCAGGGGGATGCAAACAGGTCCACTTCAGTATTGACCACCAGGGACAGGATCGACCTGAACGTGTCTGTGTGAAGAGATCATTAGTTGTTGCACGCCTGGACATTCTGGGCTCTGGGAACTAAAACTTCCAAGATATTGGCCAGATTCTTCTGGCCCATGACATGATAGGCTTGACTTCTTGGAGCAAGGTGGACCTCCAAGTCCCCCCTTTTCTCTTTACATAAGAGATGGCTGTGGTGTTGTCCTTTCTCAATAAAGCTGACTCCCCTTTCAGGAGATCACTGAAGGCCTGAAGGGTGCACCAGGCTGCCCTTAGTTCCAACATATTAAAGCCCAGGTTGTGGAGACGGCCATCCCACCTGCCTTGTGCCAGCTCTGACCTGCAATGAGCCCCCCACCTGGCACCGCTAGCGTCAGTTGTGCTTGAAGCCCACAATGGCGTGACATGTGAGCAGGTTTCTGCATTGTAACCACCAGAAGTTCCCCATAACTGTCATTATGCAAATGAGTTGGTTGCTGTCCCCTGAGTCCCCTTGCTGGAGAAATCCTGTCTGAAAAGGGCGTAACTTCCAAAGAGACCATTTGACCATAGTGTTCTTAGGGACCATCATGCAGATAACTTTGAGGTACTTTGAGGTAGGCTTGTGCAACTAGTTTCGTAGCGAATTGAAATTCGGCCGAATTTTGCATCTTTCGAATAAACAAATAAAAAAATAATGAATTTCAACGAATACGAAAGAAATTATAGCGGATATAACGAATGAATTCGACATGATTCGGTAATTCGTTAAAGATCTAATGAAACAAAAGGTCAACTCAAAGTAAATCTTAATGTCCAATCAGCTGATTAATTTTGTGCCGGAGGATGGATTACTGGCAAAGTGCATTCCTGAGAACTGAGTGAGAAGGGTGTTGTATTGTATTTGAGCAGAGGAGAATAGATATTGTCATTGTGTGTGTTAATAGATTCAATAAACAAACAACTTTCCAAATTATGAATCATTATCACGAATCAATATACATACATAAATATCGAATTTCAACTAATACAAAAGAAATTATAGTGGATATGAATGAATTTGACATGATTCGGAAATTCGTTAAAGATTTAATGAAACAAAGGGTCAACTCAAAGTAAATCTTACAGTCCAATCAGCTGATTAATATTGTGCTGGAGGTCAACAGGCAGATGAGATCGATGGAAGCTTCCCCCAGGAAAGCTGTTGCCAGCTTTAATTCTTGTATGGCCGAGCCACTGGCCAGTTCTTGATACTCCTGAGCACTGAATCCACATTTTCTGTCCAGGCTTCCATTGCCTTGGACTTGGCCGTGAGGACCAAGGCAAGCATGCAGGTCACCCGCTAACCCATAAATTCTCTTGAGGTTTTGAACAGTTCTCCTCTTGAGCCCATCCTTGAAGGACACAGCGTCCTCCAGGGGAAGAGTAACGTGCTTAGCCAGTCACATCAATGCCGCATCCACCAGGGGAGCATTTTCCAAGTGCTTTAGGTCCTCAGCCTTAAAGGGGTAGAGTTTTGACAGAAAAGTCTTCCTTAAAAATAACAGAAATTGCCTGGATCAACCAACAATGAAGTAAATTAATTCACTCTATAATTTAAATAATGCAAATACTAACATTCACATCAGATGATAGAATGTGGTTCGGGTGACCCAAAATGCATAAAGAAAAAACTAGGAGAAACAGAAATCTCCAAAAGAGGTCACCACAAGTAAATGCAAAGTTTATTTTAATAACAGATTTCCAACTACTTTAATTAATGCAACACCAAAGGAAGGAGGTTTATATACACAGACTCATTAAAAAAATGACAATGTTGTCAAATCTAGTTAAAAACAAACAGACGGGGGGGCAGCTGCACTCATCACACTCACACCACAATCGCCATCTATAAATTCCTAATGCTGACTTAATAATATAGCAGTGTCCATAGGGACAGTTCAATAAATTTAGTCAATCAATCAGAGATAATACACCTGGCGTACTGGGTGGGTGAATAGCTGACCGAGTGTATGTCACCTTAATATAGTTTCTACTGGTGGTATGGTATTTTAATATATAGCACTGATTGATGGTAAGGCACCAAAAGCAGCTTGTTTTTCTTAGTTGTTTAAGTAAAGTGCATATGAATTTATGGCGTCACCATTAAATTATGAATAGTCCATCATCGTGGGAGTAATAAATGCGGGGGATATATTTTCAATGAAAAACAATTTCTTAGCCCTTGTACACACGGTCGGAGAATCCGTCGGAATGTGTCCTATCGGACCGTGTCATTGGATAATCCGACTGTGTGTGGTATGCATCGGACCGATTCCGTCGGAATATCCGTCGGACCCAATTTTCCAACATGTTGGAAATATTTCCCGACCAACTGGTTCGATCGGACATACTCCGATCATGTGTGGAGAATTTTGATCGGACCAAGTGCCACACATGCTCAGATCAAATTCCTACATCAAAGCTATTGGCTACTAGCCTGAACGTAGTGCCATCATAACGAAATTACGCCATCACGTTCTGAATGATCGGATTTTTCGACAACTTAGTCCGACCGTGTGTATGCAACAGTTTCGAACAAGATCCGACGGACAAAATCCGACGGATTTGGTTGTCAAAATCTCCGACCGTGTGTACAGGGGCTTAGAGTTGATACTCTCACCACCTCCGCTGGGTCATGCATCCATCCCTCGGACGCATTCCTCTACCCCGAATTGTCTCCAGACATAAATGACTGCTTCTCGCACTCTTTAATGCTTCATATACCTGCTTTCTAGCAATAAAAAGTTATTTTGGAGAAGAGCGCTGTAAGCACTTGTATGTCTGCATATCATCTTCCAATGAGAGTGCAAACCATCCATCAGCAGAGCTGCATACAGACACTCCAGGATAAACAGCGTGCAGTTCTGCCGTTGTGTGCTGACGTCACCGTTGACGTGTTTCACCTACCAATTGCCGTCAGTTTCTTCAGGCTCTGAAGAAACTGACGGGAATTGAAACAGCCACCACCAAAAATGTTTTTAAAAAAAATGTACACTAGTGAAAAGGCTTTTCAAATTCTGAGTATGACCCAGGAAATGGCGGATCCCTGGGAAGGCCTCCATGAAAGAAATATGTGGTTGTTTGAACCCCAGTGGGAATTATAGGGTTATTCAGGAGCTGAAGGAGAAGGAGCAATGGAGACATCAATTTTCCTGAATACTGGACCAGATCTTTATAATGCTTTATAACAGAAATAGTTATTTTTTTTAAATGTTGGGATTCTTCCTGTATATGGTAAACAAGTAAAATGAAATGGTGATTAAAGGAGTAGTTCACTTTTCATAACATTTTACACCCATATTGAGGTTGTAACATGTTATGAATGCATCTGCCCCCACGCACCCCCCCCCCCCGATCCCCGCTGTGAAAGCAGACCGGGGGTCTTCTCCCAGTGTCTTCTGCCAGAATTAAAAAAAGATGGCCCACATGGCCACATAAGTCATTCAAAATCCTCTGTGAATGGAAAACTACAAGGTCCAGCAGCCTTTGTGGCTGTAAGCTTGTGGTTTTAATGAGCTGTGAGCGCCATGGTAGTTCCTCAAGTCATCCTGACAGAATGTACTGTATTGACTTCCTCATACAAGGTACGATCAAGCCGATACACTGCCAGATCTGCAGGAGACCTGCATTGCCACAGCGAGCTACTGATTTGTTGGCATTGGCAAGGAGACGGTCCTTGGGGACTGTCTCTTGCTGGACATTGGGGACTGTCTCCTGCTGGATGTTGGGGACTGTCTCTTGCTGAATGTTGGTAATATCTAGAAGTGCATCTGAGCTTACTTTGGTAAGCACTGGATATTTCTAATATTTTGTACATTTTACTGAAATGCTTTCTATTAACAAGTTCCATACAATTTACCTTGTATATACCCCAAAATTATACTTGCTTCCATGTTCTCGAAAGGGGGGCGGTGCTAGGAGGTGTGTAGGGGTGGAAACAAGGGGTGGTTCTAGGGGTGGGTAGGGGGTGGAGATAGGTGTGACCTAGTGGAAGTGGGGTGAGTTCTGGCACATTTTCCCTGAGAAAAAAAGCCCTGTTCATAACTCACTATTTAACTCTTTCATGATTCATTGATGAGATAAAAAACTAGCAACACATAACATTTTTAATGAGGTACACAAACTGCCCTTTTATTAAAAATAGTCGAATATACCCATAATAAATACATCCTATCCCAAAAGTGATATTTCCATTTCTGGTAAGAGATAAGAGTGAAATATCTTATATTTCATCCAGAGAGTCTAATGATAAGATATCTGCTCTTCTGCTTCCAGCCCTATACAAATATTTCTGCTGTTAGAAGGGGTCCCAATTTTCCTGATGAACATTTATTATATTTTATATTTAGAAGCGTGACGCAGGAGGAGTGATAACTAGCTAA